>NC_040905.2:81225257-81854454 GCF_004126475.2 Phyllostomus discolor
TATCTCTGAAGATTTTGTGTCCATTCTGAGGTTTCATGTGTCTTAGGGAATTGTTTCCTCATGAGCTTTATAGTTTTAAAATGTGAGATTATTTTTAGTGTGGACTTGAGTTCTTTCCCTGTGAAAATTCCTTGTGGCCTGGATTTTGGGAGCTTCTCTCCAGAACAAGCCTTTGTTTGCTCCTGGGAAACTCCCCAGGAATAGACTAGACCGGGTTTACAGTACATTTTCAGCTTGGAGTTTTCTGCATGTCTAAGGAACTGTATGTTTGGGTTCTAAAGCCATGTGAGGGACAGGCCTGGGCTTTCAGTTTCCCACCAAGGTCTTGCTTTTTCTTCCCCAGAGAGAAGCTTGTATCTCCTAGGTCTGCTTGTTTTGAGTGTTTCTGCTCCCCTCTTCGAGGGCAGTGATGGTTCTCGAGGGTGTGTCCTGGCTTACAGCCATGGTATCAGTTACAGTATTCCTCTTCATGTCTTCATCTCCTCATTCCTCCCTGTGTGGATGTTACCTCTCAGCTTCTAGTGACCACTGGGTTTCAGCTCTCTCTCTCTCACCTTGGAAGTGGAGGATCTCCCTGACCCATGACATACTGCCATGGGTTGTAGGTTTATTCTTTTACTCTTTGAGACACTATGAATAAAATACCCGGTGTCTTTAACCATACTGTGCAGGTGATCATTTGGATGATCTAAATTAGTTTGGGATCTCCATGGTTGCCTAAGAATTGTATATCTGGGAGGTAAGATTGAAAGCTTAGGACAGTCATTCACGGGTTTCTCTGACTTTGTTCTTCTTTTCTCACTTCAGGGACTGTGACTAATATTCTAAGTGTTCAAAGTCTGAACCTGTGTTAGTGGTTAGTAGTTGGGAGCCAAAAACATGGCCGAGGAGAACTCTGTGCCAGTTTACCTGGTAGGAAGAGAATCAGATGTGGGTATCCCAGAAACGACTAGGGAACCTGTGCATCCCTTGTGGGGGGGTGGTGATAAACTTGGAGCTTTTGTTCATGAGCAACATTATGGTATTGGTGTTGAGGTTATTGGCTCAGGAGCCAGATGAATGGGTTTGAATTCTTGCTACATATTTTACAAATCCTATGACCTTAGGTAATTAATTTCTCTATGCTCAGCAACTTGTCTATCTGCAAAATGGGAATTTTACGAGGTCTGTCCAGGAGGTACAGCCATGGAATATGAAAAATAGAGACATTTATTAAAGAAGATACAAGATACGAGAAATATTGTACATAAGCCAGGGGACACCTCAGTCCCCTTCAAAGTAGGCACCTTAGAACCTAAGATAGTTCTCCCAGTTACCATCAGCTGCTCTGTGGTATTTTTCTGATCTCCTCACCAGTTTGAAATCTCTTACCTTTCAAAGGTGATTTTAGTTTTTGGAAACGCCAGAAGTCACAGGGTGCCAAATTTGGGCTGTAGTAGGGCTGAGTCGCCTTGGTGATTTGATGTTTTGCCAATAAACTCTGCACACAAGGTGATGCATGAGCGGCTGCATTATCATGATGAAGCTGCTAATCACCAGTTGCCCATAGCCATGGCCTTCTGAATCATCTGAATAGTTTCCGAGGAAGAATGTTCAAGCTTAATGTAAAATTTGATGCAGACTGCTTTACTCTCTCAGTCATTGTGAATGCGATGGCCACATAGTACACATGTTCATTCAATGGCATCTACCCCCACACTGACTAACTAGTACAGTGAAGTCTTCATCATTCACACATGTATGTTCCAGTCCATTCTCTTTGGCTGCCAGGTCACATGGATGTTGCGTAAACCATTCTCATTGTATTAACAATGGTTGGACATTTTCTGGACAGACCTTATATACTAATCTATTCTTAAGCATGAAATATTAGAAAACTGAGAGAATTTTAATTAATGATTTTAATTTTAGAATTGTCATTTTAGCATTAGATTTCTGTTTTTTTTAAATCAAGGATGAAGATAGCAAACTAAGAAATAATTGTGATTGATACTGAAGCATATCAAATATGTTCATATTCAGACTGAAAATAATATGAAATGCAAATTTTGTGGCAATTAAGAGCAGCATATACAGAAAACAACATACCTTGAGTTTATATCCTTCATATTTTAGTACTTGAACATGTAATACATTTTGAGTATGTAATCACAACAATGTCAGGTTTTTGTGCATTAAAAAAACCCTTCATCTTGTATTTGAAACTACAACTGTATAGTAGTAATTTCTGTCTTCCCCTAGGAAAAGCAATATCTGTTCCTTTGACTTGGTGATCAGTATTAGATGATTTACATTTCTTTGTGCTTTTATAGGCCCCTGGCAAACTGCAAATACCATACTTTCAGGAGAAACAACTGGAATAAATTATGAGAAACAAGCTGACAGGCCAAGCAACAAATTAGAAAACTAGATTAGGTTTTTAAAAGGCTTATCTTCAGTGTTGGTGTGGATTTTCCTTCAGTCTCTATGGGAGAGTCCCATTCTAATCTTCAAGGCAGAATTGCTGGGCTTGTCTTCTCCTGGTATTTGGACGGGGAAGTAGAGTGAGCCAGACTTTAAATTAAGTTGCACAGTTCTTGTGGGAAGGGTCTAGTGCTCTGCACGAAGAGTTGTTTTATTCTCTGCTTTGGCCCTTCTTGGATGATTTAGGCTGGAGTGTGTCCCTTAGTTCTCATTCTATAAACAGAATGCAATCTCTCATTTACAGAACTCTGTGAATGCTATAAACACTTTCAGTGACTTATTGAAATCATTATAAGAAACTTTGAAGTATTATCCTTTACTTTAAGATCTGTGTTGACTCCTGGATGGTCTGGCTCATTACCATCCAGAACAATGGTTTAAAGACCAGCACCATGGAAAGAATTGGCTTCAAAAATCAAGTTTCAGTTTTTCTTGCTCCAAATATATTGAGAGTTCTTGACAAACTGGGTCCATGAACTGAAGCTGCCTATAGGAAAGGCAGTTTGAAACTTGACAGAATGTCATTTAAATAGCCCATCCAATAAGTCTGAAGTTAAACCTGGCTCAACAACTTAAGAATTAAGCAATTTTTATCTGAAATTAGGATTAAGTAGACTAAAAAATTACTTACAGCCATTCATAGCCTTTCCCCCTACCACCCCAACCATTGCTCAAGGTTGTAGATTGAGCCCTTGGATAGTAGTGGGTTATGATAAGTAAATCAAATTACTTTTGAGACACTTTGAGAATTAGTAAATCTGTTTGAAACCTAATTCAGTCACTAGTTAGGCTACATAAGACAATACAGCTTAGTCATCAGGCACCTTATTTTTTCATCTCTAAAATGCGTATTCTCTCCCATAGAATTGTAAAATTGAGTTTCATATGGAAAGCACTTTATATTCTAAGTATTTGCTAGTAAGAAATAAAAACTGGTAGATATTACTGTTGTCATTGTGATTAATATATGGACCTGAGTGAGTTAATATTGGCTATACTGGTAAATTTCAGGAACTTTTATTTCTGAAATTACTTTGACTTGTTTTTGTCTCCGTTGTTTTCTTTCACTAATTTCCTTAAAAGCTGTGCCTACTCTGCTTGATTTTTCCCCTGATTTTCTACTAATTGCTTAGTGAATTATGCCAAGCATTGATAGCTAAGATGAAAGCTTACATAAGTTTAAAATTTATCTATGTTGTGCCATGGATGATTATGTGTATTCACCAAAGGATAGTAAACAGGGGGATGGGTGAGCCCTTCCTAACTTGGTGAGGCCATTGAGGGCTATTAGCAGGGAGAGGTCAGTTGTTCTCAGCCCTGCTGCTTGTGAAAGCCACCTGCCTGGGCTCCACCCTTGAAGGTTCAGATTTAGTGGATCAGGTGGGGCTTTGTCTTCAGTGGGGTTTAAAAGCTCTCTGGTGCCTTTAATATGTAACAAAAATTAAGATTCACTGGGCTGTTGAAGGGAAATTTTGGTGTCTGCAGATTACCCCTTAGCAAAAGATAAATCTTGCTAGCTCTTGGGAGTAAGCCTCTTTTATTTTTTCATGTTGCTTTAGTTTAGTTCAACCTACACACTGGAGATTTCAAATTCAAATGTGACTTTCAAAGACATTTTATTCCCTCTTTTACTGTCTATGTCATTGGCTTGTAAGTGAAAGGGTCCTACCTCAAATGTGAGAGTAAACTGGACTCATTCACAATGAACTATTATTGGTCCATGTTGAGACAAACAGTATAAATGAACACCAGTCTGTGTGGTTATCAGTTTGGTATCCTTTTTCTGACTTTTTACCTCTACCTAAACTACATTGTTTAGAAGTATATGCTATTGCATTTTTGGCTCTGGTTAGTGATATTTACCCCCCACATGGGTGATATCACATTCAGTGATGGGTACATCTACAGATGAAGGGGACAAGTGAACTCCTATCACAGAGGTTCCTAGCTATAGCCCGAGTGCCACCTTCCTGATTGTCCTGTATTGGTGTATCTCTGCCTCTACATCTCATTCTTGTGTCCAGGCTCCTTCCTCTACCCTGGCCATGTGAGAAGAGGCCTTTTTCCAGGACAGACTTGAACTCCACCTTCTCCATATATCCTTCCCATCTCTGACCAATCCAGCCTTGGTGAGCCTTCCTCCTCCACATTCCTGAGTTCACCTAGGTGATCCACCTTTACTGTAAGCTGTTGTTCACACTTTTTGTGTTTGCATCTTGTCTTCGCAACTAGTTTTAAACTGTTTCAGGTTTAGGAACAGCCTGTTGACTTCAGAAATAAGCTCCTCCCCTTTAGTTAAGTATTCATTAAGTGTGTGATAGGAGTGGTGAAACAGAAACCATGCTTTGAGGAAGGAGGGAGGACGTGGGCTGGATTTATTAGCATAGATCACAGCGAAGGTAGAACTTAAACAGAGATTCAGAACTAGATAGAATTTTGATTGTTGGAGGGGAGAGCCTTCTACAAAATGTTATTTTTGGTCAGGTTTGAATAATTTCTATGTGTGTGTGTAAAAATATTTATGTACACATATCTATTTGTGAAGCCATCTGAGTTCCTAGACCTTAATACCTTCAGAATCTGTCTTAATGTCTATCATGTTATATATATAAAATTATACCTTCTGTATGCCAATTTTCCAATTTCTAGTCTCCAGGATGAGGGTAAAACATACATCTTTGAGCTGTACTCAAAGCAAAGGAATTCATAACTTTTTCTGATTTGTATACTCTCCACTGGAAAAAATCCTAAAAGATGCTCACTGTCACTTTTCAATAACATCATGGGGGAAGAAGGAATACTAGTATAATCTTATAACCTTACATTTACTCTTTTAACATTTGTAGCTCAACCCCCTCCTTCATGTGCATTTTGAACCAGCTGTCAGGAATATCGTATGACATGGAGGGTGGCACTGATCTCATTCATTTAAAAAGTCTGTTCAGTATTGTACATGATATTAAAAGCTTTTAAAATTACTGTGTATCAGAGATGCTGCCCCTTGCTAGCATTCCCCAGCTCTGGCTGTTACCTTGGGTGAGTGATTGGAATCTGCTGCAGTAAGAGGAGGAATAGTAAAATCAGCCAGTAACCAGGTTTCAGTTGTTATGACATTGATGTCAGACGGTGACAAGGTTACAAAGCCATCTTCTTGTGCCCATTGGATTTGGGGCACTAGATTTTTCTGTCCAGCAAGACATTTATTTATTCAAAATTTAAAGCTTAATTTCACGCTGAGTGCATTTTAAGTAGACCCAACATTTTTATTCTTATGAGGACCACTCAGCTTTCTTTGCAACATGTGTAACTGTGCATCAGGCCTTCCTCATTAGTCTCCCTGTGCTTTTGCATTTAGCATTAGCTGAGTCCCACAGTAAATTCTATGTGGTCAATTACTTTCCACACATAGTTAGTGTAAATTTGAGTACAGCAGAGGTTTTATTGATGAGATTGGTGTATTATTGACTGCCTTGGCTATCCTTTTTGAATAGTGAGATAAAAATTAGAAATAATATAATGTCCCTCATCAACAGCCTTGATGAAAAACAAATAAAGCTTGGAAAATTTACACATCTCAATGTTTGGGGGAAAGGCTAGGCAGAGTAGTTCATTTCAAGACCTATTCCAGTTTTTTATCACATTTACTAGAAAAATCAGGCTCCTCTGAAAGTATATCAGTCATACATAATTAAGTTTTATTCACATGCAAAATGGAACTGAATGGTGGTGTCTTTCAAAGTCCACGTGTAGTGGATTTTCTAGGGTACTTATACTTTTATATTTTATGTTTTTGACATGGAATACTCATGGATGTCATGCCAAGTATCTGGATTTTAATGTGTAAAAACATGGTCAATATGTTTGCTGCCCAAGTCACTTTTTAAAATGTACATGGTAGGATTATTATCAAACCATCATTTGGTTTGATAGGAAGTAGGATAGGCAATGAGGGGCCAGTTTGGGGGTGAGGTGGGCTCTTATAAATGGTGTTCTGTTTGTATTAACTACTTCTTTGCCTATTTCTAGAATCACTAGCATTTCAAATATAAATCTCAAAGCCCTCTTTGGTGACCTTATTAATTTTTATGTTTGTTGTAAATTATTTCTATATGTTTTATTATATTTCTGACTATTTAAAATGCCTATTTAAAAATTTAAAGCTTATTTTGGGAAACAGAAAAGAAGAAGAAGGAATAAAAACTCACTCAGAGATACATCAGTAAATCAACACTTAAAAAATGACATTGCACAGTGCACTGTTCTGTAGAAAGAAATAGAGGATAATTTGAATAAAGCCCAAAAGGGCTTCTTGAGTTTGTGGATGAAGGTTATATGTTGGGCCATGACTATAGCTGCTGTAGGGGGCAGGAGGCCAGGCTGACACTGGTCTTTTGTCAGTGGGAAAGGCAATGGGGGAGTGTGTGGTACTCTGTGGCATACCAGATATGAATTTGTCCATTTGCAAAGCACAGAAAATCAATTCAAATTGATTCAATTAAAAATTGTATAGATTTACAAAGCAGTTTAATTAAAAATGATTAGCTTACATAATTAAAAATTTAGAGAAGACATCTCTGGGTCTAGATGCAGAAGAAATTGTATCAGAAACTTTTTTCCACCTCTTGGTTCTGCTTTCCTGTATTGGTTTCCTCCTCAGGTTGGCTCTCTGCAGAAGCATCTGGGCTGTATTCTTCCTGTTTATCAATGCTGGTGGGAAGAAAGCACCTTTTCTAAGGGTTCCCACATGTCTCTGGGCTGATGTCTCTTGTGAATTCAGCTCAATTCATTATTCCTTTGTGTACTAAACACTAGTCAGGAGACATAATGATCTGACTTCACAGGCTGGAGTTGTGTGCCCATTTTTAGAGCCTAGGATGGAGTCAATCCCAACAACCCAAGATTTGGGGAAGAGAAGTTCCCTCAAATACAACTGGGAGCTGATAACAGAAGATTGGACTAAGAACAGGACAGGCAAACAAAACTAAACTGAAATGCAAACAAACAGGACGTCTACTGCATACGGTTACAAATAACACCAGGATGGAGAATGACTCTTAAGTGGGGGAGGGCTTCAGGAAAAATTCAAAACAGGCATTGATGTCATTATAGGAGAATCTAATGAATGTTATTCAGGAAATTATAATGCTAACACTCGATTATGGTTATTAAGAGAATGAATAGCTAAATCAAAGAACATATTTTCATGCAGATGTCCCTAATAATTAGAAAAATATGTAGAAAAATTGATCAAACTAAAAGATTTTCAAAGTTTTCTAGGAGAAACTTTTAAGTCTAAATTTTTTATTCTTAGCAAGAGTGGGTGTTTTTGTGAAAACGGAAAACATCCTGCAAAACATTTGTTTTTTAGTCTCCACTTCATGTATGTGCCAATCAGTAAAATTACACTGCAAACACAAGTGGCTTCATTTTTCTAACAAAATGCTGCATGCTTGTTCAGAATAACTTAATTTGTCTATGTGAGAAAAATGAATTGTTACCAAATCATTTTAAGGTGAACTATAGACACAAATATCACTTTTAAGGACTGGCTTGGTTAATATTTCAAAGTTAAATATTGTTTGTAAATTTACTCCACTTTTATTTTCTAAATGGTAAAATTTGACATTTTATGCCAAGATACAGAAGGATATATAATGCACAGATTTTGAATTTTTGATAGTCTGTGCATTATATTTGGATTTCGGGTTAATTTTATAAATAACTTTGCCTGAAAATTTGATATGGATGTCAGAAAATTGAATGCAGCTGAATACATTTCACAAATTACCATATTTTGCTGTGTATAATGTGTACTTTTCTGGAAAATTAAAAAATTTGGGAGAAATTTTTGAGGGAAAAATAAGGATGCATATTATACATGGGTATAATGATTACATACCATGGGTGTAATAATGGATGTAAATAATCCCTTGTGTAATGCACACAGAAAACATGGATATGCATTATACATGGCAAAGTATGATATTTCTTTTTAATTTTTATTTCTTTTTTACACTATTAAATCCCCCCTCTCTTTATTGAACTTATTGGGGGCGACACTGGTTAACAAAATCATACAGGTGTCACATGCGCAATGCCACAATTGATCATCTATACACTGTGTAGTGTTCACCACCCTAAGTCAAGACTCTGCCTATTACCACTTACTTCCACTTTAAAAAAATAGAAATTTAGCATGGGGCAATTTGTAATGGTGTCAGTAGCCTTAATGATAGGGGCTCAAGACTTGGAAAATTTTAGCTTAAGGTAAAGAGTTATAAGCCTAGCAAGTAATGTGTATGTTAAGCTTTTGTTTCAGAAACTACAGATAAGGTCCATCCTGGCTCCTGAGAAAAGCAGCTGACCTCCTGGGGCATTGGCTAGAGATTACCACCTGGGGATATGTTGGAGGCATCCAGGCCTTTTGTGTGACCACCCCCCCACCCCCCCCCCCACCCCCCCACACACACTTTGGGAACAGCTAACTGCTGAGAACAGGAATGCTGCAGCTTCACTCACCTAATCCTCCCTGAATTCAAAGCCCTCACCGTACCTTGCTCGTCCTCCCCCACCCCCTTATAAAAGATCTGGCCAGGAACGAAAAGGGGTGATGCTTTGTTAGGGTATGAACCAGCCATCTTCTTGGATCGCTGGCCATCTGAATAAAGTGCCCATAAAAGATTCAATTGCTGTCATTGCTTATTGGATTTGGTAGTGACAGGCAGCCCAAACACCAGTGTCTTTTCCAGTTACATTAAGGGAATTGACCCAAATGGTGGAGCATTCTTTGGTGAAACATGCTAATTCTGAACATGAAGGGACAAAGGGAGGTGGTGGTTATGAGAAGATGGGGAGGGTTGCAACCAAGGGAGAGAGTTCATGCAATGGGAAGCGTTACCATGGGGTAAAGAACATAGCCATTGCCAAACTTCTGCTCCACACCACAGGGGGTGGGGTGCTAAACTGCCTGACCTCTCTTGACAGTACCAAGCATTGGCAAACCAATGTAGAGGTCAAGGGAGCCAATATGGGACCACCAGTGGAGGTCAGCTTGCTGAGGAAAAAGGCATGGTAGGGAAGGGTGGACAATTTGCCTGGGAAGGGGGAGAACAGAATAGAATATCCACTGTGCTTGGCATCCTGGCTTCCTTTTTTCTTTTCTACTCCTGACTTCTGATAAGAATGTGTTACTTTATTCTTCCTTGTGCTGCTCAGACTCTGGCTTCTTCTTGCTTTCTATGATCTCTAGTAGGTAAGAATGAGTGTTTCAAAGGCACTAAAGACTTGTCAAAAGTACCTCCCTTTCTATTTGCCTCTTGCTTTTCATCTTTTATCATCTTTTATCTTTTAACATGGAGTGTTAAAAGAATTTGAAGGGAAAAATGCAGAAGAAGGCAAAAAAGATAAAAAGATATGCATAGAATAGGAATAAGAATTCTTTTTATGTCTGTGCACAAAAAGCTGATACTATATATATGACTCAAATTTTGTTTTTAAGTGTGAGCAAGACTATCCGAAAAAGTACTCAAGAGAAACAAGATCATTTGTCTACAAAAAGACATACAAAAATATTCTTAGAAACTTTATTCACAATAACCAAAATCTGGCAGGAGAGCAAATGTTCATCAACAGGAAAGTGGATAAACAATTTGTGATAATGTATCTACATAATAGAATATTATTCAGCAATAAAAAGAAATTACTGATAAAAGCAATAACCTGGATGAATCTCAAAAATATTAAGTTGAGCAAAAGAAGTCAGACACAAAGAAGACATAAGTATGATTCCATATAAGTGGCTTACAAGAACTGGCCAAACAAATCTATGTGATAGAAATCAGAATAATTTTGCCTCTGTGTGGACAGGGCAATAGGCTGGAAAAGGACATGAGGAAAATTATGGGAATGATGGAATTGTGTTTTTGTAGTAGAGATTAAATTTGCCTATAAAACTGTGAAAATTCATTAAGCCATATACTTAAAATAAATACAAATCATTGTTTGTAAACTATAACTTAATTTTTTAAAAAGTTCCAAACTGTACAGTCTGGATAGGAAGCCCGATGGCCAAAAAGTACTCACGTTTTCCTATGGCTGAGACCCCATAGAGCCCCTCTCAAGCTACCATAGTGAGTGCTCTTCTGCAATGAGCATTGAATGGTAGACTGGTGATTCATGTGTCCCAGTGATCATCCAGTCCAACTAGTTCCCATTGCACTGACTATATGCTCACCTGAAAATATTTTTGGTGTAGCAATTGCTTTCCCATATGGATGTTCTTGTTGCAGAGAGACAGTGATGAGCAGTAGAGATTACTAGGCTGCTAGGTTTCTAGCTATTTGGCAAACTGGTATTCTGTTTAATGCCTTGGTCAGCTTCAATGCAATCCTCCTTAGGAAAATCACCTTTAGTTGACCTATTATCCTGATCCTGAAGGATCTCTGGGACAGGTGACCACATGCTTAGGCCCTACCTAGAGGTCCACAGGCCTCTTTTTAAAGAAGTCAGTTCTCACCCCCCCAACAGCTTTTTGAAATAGAAGGTGTTTGTAGTATACACACACCTACTCATATCTTTAATGTCTTTGAGAGAGTTTGGTTTGTTACATTTCAGAATGAGGTCCGTCCCAGTTGTGATGCTGATTTTAAATTGAAGCAGGATCCAGGGCAGGTTAGGGATTGTAGGGATGGAGAAGGCTGCCTTCTAATTTGAAATTTATCACATGTTGACATTAAGTGACTGTTTAAATGGTAGTGGGTTAATGGCATAATGTTTTTGCTGTTTGCTGAGATCTCACTATAATTGGTGCCCACTGCATTCATGGAAATAAAGGAGATGCTCTTCAGATGATGGTTAATGGACACCATTTTGATTGGAGAATGAGAACAGAGGAAGCAATAACATATAAACTACTGGATTGGTCAAAAAGTCCATTTTGTTTTTCCATAAAAGACACATTTTTTATTTTACCAATAACTTTATTGATTTGGATATTTTGAGTTTGTAGGCTATCTCTCACATGGTATAACATTGATTCTCCTCAACTGATGTCTCGATTTGATTGCTATCAACTTCAACTTGTCTACCCAACCTTGGAGCATTGTCCAGCGAGAAGTCAGCACAAAACTTCACAAACCGCTTTTTTGACACATTTGATCAGTTACAGGATCTTCTCCATACCCTGCACAAATAATTTTTTTGTGTGTGTTTCAGTTGCATTATTACATTTCTTGAAATAACATAATATGCCAAAAATGTTGCATACTTTCTTCCATCTTCAATATTAAAGTGGCTACACAAAAATTCACCAATTTTGATTTTTTTAAATGCATGCTGATATGACAGCTGTCATGATATAATCTAACAAAATTGTATCAAATGAAGCTAAAGACAACTGAGTGCTACTAGAGTCATCATACAGAAAAAAACAGACAAACTTTTTGGCCAGCCCAATACTTCAGAAAGACTGAGGGACATTTTTCCATTTATTTTCCAATCTGTAATTTAAAAAATTCCCTTAGAAGATCTAAAGAGAAGTTATTTTATTACTGCTTTTAGATAACCTGGTAATTTTCCATGAAATAAACAGAAATTAAGAGCTGTGCGAACATCAATAAAAGCTAGGCTTGGTAAAAATTGCTTTGTGCAGAAAGAAATTTTTGTACTTTACCCCATACTCAACTCACCGGACTCTTAGCATGATGTGATCTTTATGTATTATGTTCTGTTCTGTGCAACTGAATTTATGATATTTTTCTTTGTCTTTTAAGATGAATCATGCAGCTCAGACAATATTTTATTCTTAGAACTAACAGATTGTATGTAAAAAAGCATAGCATATTTACAAATATACAATATATAATTCTACCTGTAGGAATGGGGGGGGAGAGAATTTAATAGTATTTTAAAGCTGTTCTATGGGAGACCTTTTGAATATAATGGACACAGATGCTGCTGTGAGTTGAAAGGATATTTTATGATTATACAAATTATATATGGGTTATAAACATCTTCTTTTCAAATTTCATGGAAAATTTGGAAATTATTGAATGATTATAAGAAAATAAAACACCCTAAACCTAATATCCAAAGATAAGCACAGCTAACATTCTGGTGAATTTTTTTCTGTTTAAAAATCTCTTTCTACTTAATATTATATAGTAGCATTGTCAAATATCGTAAACATAATTCAAAAACATTACTTAAAATAACTACCTAAGATCCTGAAATGATGTCATCAAGATTAGGACATAGGGCATTCCTGAGGTCAGTCCTCCACACAAGGAAGACCAGCTAGCAACTCTCTACAAACAAACCCCATCGTGAAAACCTTGGAACCCCAGGGTGAGGGTAAATCACCCCAGAACCACAGGACCACCGAGACTGAGTTGGACCACATTAGAAGGGTAAGAGTTGCCCCACACTCTGGCCCCATGGTCACCCCTGCCCCAGGTCTGCCCAGTGCCACACCACTCTGAGGGCCACTGGGGCCTGTGGTTTTTCTGGTGGGAAAGAGAGCCCAAGGTGGGTATCCAGCTTCTCCAGTGTTGAGGGATGCTTCCCAGGAGACTCACTTTGGTTTTGCCTCATCAGCATCATTGGGGACACCTGTGGGGTTCAACCACTGGGTATCAGATAGAGACTGAGAAGGGAAAGGGTGTAGAAAACCAGCCCTCATGTCTTGGTGGACAAATTCCTGCTTGTGTGGCACTAGAACAGAGACCCTAGCCCATCTACAGAGTGAAGTCAGTGGCCCCTTCTGGCCAAGCTGCCAGAGTTGAGTTCTCAGTTAGTGGGTTGTACAGGCAGTGGAGCCTGATATACTGTCCCATCCAGGCAGGGAAGCAAATTTTCAGCCCTACCCAACTGCTGAGAATCAGCTCTGGCCCCACCCATCCAGAAGCCTGGTCAGAGAACCTAGGCAGCCATGAGCTCATCCTACAGCCCACTTGGGCAGGGAGCCAAGCCAGAAGCCCTGCCTAACTATTATTCATATCCCTTGCACTACCCACCCCCCCACCTCATAACTAAGGAACCCAGCCTATGTGGCACAGAACTGGGTAGCCTCACCTACAGCCCTAACCAGCAGTAGAGGCCAGCCTATAGCCCTGCCTGGCTGCTGAACACAGCCTGTGGCCCGACCCAGGCAGGAAGCCCAGCCAGTGACCTTGTGAGAGTCATGGAGCTTAGCCTATGGCCACACCCAGCAAGGGAGCCTGGGCAGTGACCCCTCCAGGCCTCAAAGCACAGTCTCCACCTCCATCCTCTTGCAGGGTACAGCTGGAGGCCCTTCCCTAGCAGTGGGCCCAGCCAGAACTTGTCCAAAACTGGAGAATAGCCTATAGGAGCTTATCTTGAAGCCCAGCCTGGGATCCTGTACAACCTGAAGGCACAACTTGTAGTCCCATCTGATTGCACAGCACAGCCTGTTCAGCAACAGCACCCTTCCTGCCTGTGGCTCTGGAGTCGGGCCAGCAGCACCATTTGGTCAGGAAACACAGCCTGGGCATCTACTCAGCCAGGAGTGATCATGGAGCCCAGCCCAAAGCCCTGCTCAGTCAGAGTCCAACCAGTGGCACCTCTTTCCTAGGGAGCATAGCTTGTGACCCTGTCCAACCAGGGGTGATCAGAGAGCCCAGCCAGTGGCCCTACCTGACTGCAAAACACAGCTGCAGCCTCTCCTGGACAGGGAGCCCCTCCAAGCGACCCTCTTGACCAGGCAGAAGGCCCACCCACTGCAAAGCCTTTGCAGGGGCACCTGCAGGCCTCAGAGTATAGGCAGTACCTCACCCAACTCTTATTTACAAAGCTTAAGTATAAAAAGTAAGAGTATTTCTAGAAAACAGTTTTATTAATGAGTATCAAGAGGTATAAAAATGTTTCTTCTTAGTTAGGGATTTACCTTTATAAAATAATCAGAGATACATACACAGATTTATGTACAAAAGTATTTATTAGTTATTTGCAACAGTAAAAGCCTGAAAAAAATGTAAAATGTCCCCCAAAAGAGGAAGAAAGTATAAAATAAACTGCAATGTAGTAGACAGGCAGTCATTTGTTATGTTTTCCAGCTTTATTGAGTTGGAGTTGACCTGTGACATTGTGTGACTTTGAGCTGTAAACATGATGATTTGCAGTACATATCTATTGTGAAATCATTACCATAAGGGTAGTTTACACATCTATCATCTCACATAATTACAGGTTTTTTTGTGTGTGAGGACTTTTAAGATTTCTCTCTTAGCAACTTTATTCCCTATTAAGTCTTATCTTTTTTTTTTATTATTCTATTCCTTTATCTTTCAAAAAAACTTTTAGGAACAATTTGAACTTGTCTTCCACTTCACCAATTTGCTGTTATGGTCACTAATTTTATCTTTTTTGATTTCATGATGTTAAATTTTCTACTAAATTTTTAGTGTGTGGTTTTATATGATTTCAGATATGTGTAGCTTTTATAAGGACTAACTGATCTGGATTCATGGACACAATGCTCTCTTGAAACTTGCTGAAAACTCAAGTTAAAATATTTTAACAATATATTATCCATACCAAGTTAAAGTTCCTTGAATTTATTAGCCAGGAAATTCTTAGTTCTGATTCTGCAGAATGATCTCTCACTTGAACTGCACTGTGTACTCATGATTTTTTTTTTAAATTTTCTTATTTATTCTTACAAAAGGCAGTCTGCATTTGTACAAACTGGCAGATAAAGTGACTTTGGTAAGAAATCAATGTTCATTTTTAAGCACTTCATGCCTACATCAAAATGAAGGCGAAATTTCACATTGTCAGTTACTTTTCTAGATCAGGAATCAGGAAGCCGAGGTCTGTGGGTAGTGGTGGGATGCAGAGAGATAAGACATTGGAATAAAGTAGTCAGTTGTAGTTTCAGGAGAACCTTTTCTCTGTCTGGAAGAGTTTCTCTACACGTTTTGGTTGGCAGCAGCAGTTAGGAACATGGAGTCAACTATACCCTAGGAGATATGTGGCTCAGATGCCCCTCTCAGTGTAGCCCTAAGGCCAAGTAGCTCTTCCACGATTCTGATGAACTCTGGTTGTGTCTTCCACTTCAACTGCTTCACTTCTCCTTGTAGGGGTGCTGGTGTGGTTATCCTAGTGCTTCATTCACTCACTCCTGGGCTTATTAGTCTTCTTTCACAAGGACATTAGAGAGGACATGATGTAGCCCTTCTTCCACAGTCCCATCTATGATGTAGCTATTAGTCCCATCTATGATGTAGCTATGATGTAGAATTCTAGTTGGAAGTCTAGAAATGTTTGAAATGTAGTGTGGCATCCTTCTGTAGTTTCCATTCCTTATGCTTTATTTTCCTATTTGATAGTCTATTTTTCACTCTGTACATGGAGAATGTTAGGTGATGCCAGCTTCTTTGTCATAATTACATTGGGAATTATGTTTCAATGCATAAATTTGGGGGGGTCATAAATATTCAATCTACTGCAGAATTTATACACTTAAAATGGAAAATCTGAAACAAAAGATTAGGTTTTTAGCAACAAAAACCTGATAATTTTTGAGCTATGACAGGATATTTTTAGTTCTTAATTTCCTAAATGTCTAAAACTAAATTTAGAAGTAGTTTGAAATGAGAGCAATATTACTAAGTCATATTTACTTTATTTATATGTTTTAGACATGTTTATTTATTTCTATGAAGAATCTTCTAATGTCATCAACATTAAATAATGTTTATAGTTTTAACAAATTTACTTTATTGAAAAGAATACAATAGTGTGAGGTTAAGAATGTTTGGTCATGCTGCACTTAAGGATAAATACATTTTCCATTCTTTCTTTTTTAAAAATATATTTTATTGATCATGCTATTACAGTTGTCCCATTTTCCCCCTTTGACCCTCTCCATCCAGTACCCACCAACAATGTGCACCCCCCCCCCCCCCCCCCGCTGCCCCCAGGTTAGCTCCTATCCATGGTTCATGCATATAAATTCTTTGGCTACTCCATTTCCTATACTGTTCTTAACATTCCCTTGTCTATTTTGTACCTACCAATTTGTGCTTTTTAATCCCTGTACCTTTATCCCCACTCTCCCCCTTCCTACTCCCAAATGATAACCCCCCATGTGATCTCCATATCTATGATTCTCTTTTTGTTCTGCTTCTTTGCTTAGTTTGTTTTTAACATTCAATTGTTTATAGTTGTTGCCATTTCAATGTTCACAGTTTTGACTTCCTTCTTTTTTTAAATAAGTTTCTTTAACATTTGGTATAATAATGCCTTGGTGATGATGAACTCTTTTAGTTGTACCTTGTTTGGGAAACACTTTATCTGCCCTGAAATTCTAGGTGATAGCTTTGCTAGTTAGAGTAATCTAGGTTGTAGGCACTTGATTTTCATCACTTTGAATACTTCTTGCCAGTTTCTTCTAGCTTGCCAAGTTTCTATGAGAAATCAGGTAGAAGTCTTGTGGAAACTCCTTTGTAGATAACTATCTGCTTTTCTCTTGCTGCTTTTAAGATTCTCTCTTTATTTCTAACCTTTGGTGTTTTAATTATGATGTGTCTTGGTGTGGTCCTCTTTGTGTCCATCTTGTTTGGGACTCTCTGTGCTTCCTAGACTTGCATGCCTATTTCCTTCACCAAATTAGGGAAGTTTTTGTTTACTGTGTTTTCAAATAAGTTTTGAATTTCTTGTTCTTTCTCTTCTCCTTCTAGTATCCTTATGACTTGGGTATTGTTATGTTTGAAGATGTCCTAGAGGTTCCTCAGCCTATCCTTGTGTTTCTTGAATTTGTTTTCTTTCTTGCTATTCTGATAGAATAGTTTTTTCTTCCTTATGTTCAAAATCATTGATTTTATTCTTAGCTTCATCCCCTCCACTGTTGCTTTCCAGTAAATTTTTCTTTATTTTACTTAATATAACCTTCATTTCTGCCTGGCTCTTTTTCATGCTGTTGGAGTACCCAATGAGTTCCTTGATCATCCTGATAACCAGTGTTTTGAACTCTTCATCTGATAGGTTGCTTGTCTCCATTTTTTAAAGTTCTTTTTCTGGAGTTTTGTTCTGTTCTTTCATCTGGGCCATAATTCTTTGTCTCTTCATTTTGGCAGCCTCCTGTGTTTGTTTCTGTGTATTAGGTAGAGCTGCTTTGACCCCCTATTTTAGTAGTGTGGCCTATTATAGAAAAACATACCTTGGGCTGTATGGGGCACAACCTTAGGTAATCACTAGAGTGGGGAAACCCATGCCACTGCTCTGTGGCTCTATGTGGGGGAGGACTTGGAGAGGGGAACAATGCCTTTTCCTGGCCTCTAGAGATTGCCCAGAAGGAAGCTGTCTACTGGCATTTGCCCTGATGCTAGTCACTTCAATTTCTCCCCCTATGCCACTGGTGCCATGCCAGCTGTTGCCCTGGAGCTGTATCCCAGAGAGAATGAGTTTGGGTAAGTTCTAAATCCACTGCAGGCTCTTTAACAGGAGACTCCTGAGCATCCTGTAGTTTCTTCCACTGCCCTAACCCCCACTGCTTTATACAGCCAGAAGTTATGAAGGATTATCTTCCTGGTTCTGGAACTCTTGAGGAGGAAGAAAATTCAGAAAACCTAGATGTGGGCCTTTAGAGTATCTAGGCTGCTACTGGTGTCTTCAAACTTCAAACCCACCACAGCATGAAACATTTTTACCCCTCTTTTGCTAGGAATATGCTCATTTCTTTAGATTTTGTTTTTAGTTATGACCCTTAATGTTTAGATCTCAAGGTATCTGAGCATTTCACTTGCCTTCAAGAGAAGTCCTGCCATACCCAAACCCACTGTGTTGGAGAGCAGCCTTGGACCCTTCCACTTGCTACAAGGCCATCCTCACTTTCTCTCTCCACCTCAAGGAAGGCACACTAGGAATGAGCCTATTGTTCCTCTTTAACTCAACACCATCATCATCTCTTCCTCCTCAAAGAAAATCTACCTTACCTTTCCATGAATCTACATTCCTCCCAAAGCTTGAGGTTTTCTTCATGGTTCCAGATTTAGACACAAAACCTTGGCTATCTCATCTCTGAGGTATGTGCAGAAAAGAGTTAGCATAGCAGACCTGGGACTGCTATCCTGAGAAGGGCCTGTTTGCAGGGCAGGCTCTTGGCTTGTGTCTGAGAGCCTGGATTTCTGGAGTGTTCCCACCACTGCCTAACTCATAAATGAGTGGCTCATTTTGCCTAGTTGACTTGTGTAAATGTACGGTTTATGTGCAACACCTGTTTTACTTCTCGGAGTCTGGCATTTTGGCAGAGGCAGAGGGTGACAATGTGACCAGTCCCCAATAAAACCCTTGGTCACTGAAACTCTCCTGAGCTTCCCTGGTAGAGAGACCACATCACACGTTTGCTGTCACAGTTCAGTGCTAGAGGAATTAAACTCCATGTGACCTCACTCAGAAAGGACTCTTAGAAGCTTGTACCTGGTTCCCTTTGATTTCACCTCATGTGGCTTTTCCCTTTGCTGGTATTGCTTGTATTCTTTTGCCTTAATAAATAGTGTGCATGGATACAACTGCATGCTGAGTCCTGTGAGACTTCCAAGTGAATCACTGAAGCTGGGTGTGGTTTTGAGGGCCCCTGCGCAAAAGGTGGGAAAGGAAAAATAACCTTTGAACATTTCATAGAATTTCTGTGCCAGCAAAAACAGCAAAACCAAGACAAAAAAGTATCTTAATGAATTTTAGAAATATAAATAAAGTACCAAGGATCATTAAACTAAAGAAAGGCTTGACAAAGGAATTGACCCTTGGTAGGTCCCTACGTCCATCCAAATGGTTAGTTGCTCTGATGCATTTAGGAAAGGTTTCCCAGATAAGGGAATCCTTGAGCACAGATTTATACCTTTTTAGAGATGACCTCTCTTTCTATGCAATAATAGGGCCCTAAGGCCATGTACATGGGATTCCAGTTGAATCTGAAATCCTACTTTTTCTTTGGAGCCTATACAGATGGAAAAATAATGTGTGAATGCTTTAAAAAAATACAGTAGCTTTTCTCTTTGATGTTATTGCAGTGATTTGCTGTTTTAAATATTTTGCTGAGCACCTTGTGTGCATGCGTGCATGATTCTCAAAGCTTCAGGAATGGGCACAGTTATAGAAATCCAATGAATAAATACATATAAAACAAACATTATAAACACAGTCTTGGCATTGTTGAATCTGTGTTGGGCTCCACTAACAGGCATATCAGACTTTTCAAAAATACTACCAAACAGAACTAAAAGCAGGTGATTGAGTATATGGGAAACTTAGCAGATTGCATTTTATCTCTTAGTCTCAATGGATGAATTGTTGCTGCATTTTGATTTTACACCTGTGTGTGTTGATATAAAATATTCAGCTTCAAGCTGACAAAATAAAGATAAAATAAGTCGCTGTCCTTAGAGAGCAGCCCAGTTTTTTTTTAAATCATTTTTAGGAAACATAGTTTCTTCTCAAGTGTCTATTTCTTGAAAAACCTGTACTTGTATTCCAAAACAATCATTAGAAACCAAAAAAGAAATAAATAAACATTTAGGTCCTGGTTCAAAATACTGTCGTCCAGCTATCAGTCACAGACAGAGCTTTTCCAAGGTAGTAAAAGATTCTTGACATTCACAGCCAATGTCAGAAATGACAGTATACAGGAAAAATTAGCCTTAGTTAAACTTTTTAAAGGGATAAAGGCTTGACATATTTTAGTTTTTAAAATGTAAACTGTAGTCATATTTACAAACATCAGCTAACCTCATCTTACCTGTCCTATAAAAATAATCATTGATGTTTCTTTGCATATTCTGCTAATTCTTGGTACTGAATCCTCGGTGCTCACAGACTCCCAAACTTTCCTCTCATGTAGGGCCATGCACCAAGTGCCTCTTGTGCCTCATCATTCTTGCAGATTTAATTTTATTACAACAAAGACACACACTCATGTTTCCTCTTCCTTACTTTCCCTTTGCATCTGAACTTTGTAGATGCATTTTCAGCTTAGGGTCTTTCTTCTTCTGTGCAAAAGAAAAAGTGAAGCTGCGTATGATAACACTTTTCAAAGAATATGCTAAAAGAAGTATCATATACTGACATTATATAATTGTTTTTTAGAAAATTTTTTCTTGTTTACTTATTTATTTGTCTGGATGGGAGTAGCTCCAGCTAACCTTTCTCTGTTTTAGCCTTTCCTGCTTTGTAAATAATGAGAGGGTCTTATTTTCCATAGCTGAAGTTAATTTTGGAACAGCACCCTGCAGGCTAAATTTATGAGTCTGAATCACTGTCTCCAACTGGTGTTGATTTAGGTATACAGCTGTGGTCTATCCCACAGATTGCTGTTGCCCTTCAGTGGGCCTGTGGGCTCCTCCTGGCATTTCCATAGTCTCCTCCATCCCCCACAAATGATCAGAACTGTGGCCACAATGGAGCCCCTCTCACCAAAGCTTCCGTGTTCTCCTATGTCTTAACGTCAGTGAGAATTTTTCCTAGTGAAGAGCTGTCTATTCCTCTCTGTATTAACCCTCTACCTCTGTCTTAGATGTCTAATACCAAGAGGAAGTTACTTTAGACACCTCCTCCTGAATTATGCTCTTCAGTTTTTACTGATCAAATTTTACTCCTTTTTAAAAAACGTAGTCTTGTCCTTTCTAACCCACCTCCTTGTGACCTGTCCCTCTCCCCACAGCTGCCATCATCATTATTTACAGGTAAGTTTCTTGAATAAATGCTTTCTGCTAATTTATTTCATTTCCTTACTGTTCATTTTTCTTATTTGTAAATATCTTAATTTTTGATGTTTAATGAATGTCTCCAGTGATTTACCAATCACCTGGCCCCCTGTTGTTCTGGTATTATATTTTGTGCTTTCTTGAAACTCCCAATAACTTATGCTCATTTTCCTCTTTGAAATAGGACTCCTGTTGGAGTCTATTTTCTCAATAGGAGCCTTTTGGCTTCTATTTCTCATGTAGCATCTGAACTTTGATCACTCACATCTCGGGACTCTGCTTTACTCTGTATATAGTCACCCCTTCAAGAACTTACTAACAGGCTTGACTTTGAATGTTACTGCCATGCTGAGTTTAACTCTTAATAACTATCTTCAGTCCTGCCCTCTACCCGAGCAGCAAGTCTGCAGCATCTAGCACAGCTAAATATGTGCTAAACATGCACTGAATATTTATTGAGTTGTTGTGAAGGAAAACATAATACGAACTTTGATGTAAATGTTTTACCATTTTGGGGTCCTAAGCTGAGAAGACTCTAGCAAAATAACTATCGATTACAAAAAAATTTCTGTACCAGCTTCTTCAGAGAAGAAGACAAAGGGGATTTTCTTTGTTCTAACATTTATGACCCTTCTTTTCATATTGTATTGACTTAAATGCCAAGTGAAATTGAATAGACTACTTTGATTAGAGTCAAACATTTTTTTTATTGTTGTGCAATTACAGTTGTCCCCATTTCCCTCCGTTACTCCCCTCTGCCCTATCCACTCCCACCTCCCACATTCAATCCCCCCATGGTCTTTGTCCATGGGTCCTTGTACATGTTCCTTGATGACCCTTCCCCTTCTTTACCCTGTTATCCTCCTTGGCCCTTCCCTCTGGTTACTGTCAGTTTGTTCTTTATTTCCATGTCTCTGGGTCTATTTTGCTCGCTTATTTGTTTTATTGATTTGGTTCCACTTATAGGTGAGATCATATGGTATTTGTCTTTCACCGCCTGGCTTATTTCACTTAGTATAATGCTCTCTAGTTCCATCCATGCTGTCATGAAGAGTAGAAGTTCCTTCTTCTCTTCTGCTGTGTAGTATTCCATTGTGTACATGTACCACAGTTTTTTGATCCACTTATTTACCGATGGGCACTAAGGCTGTTTCCAACACTTGGCTATTGTAAATTATGCTGCTTTGAACATTGGGGTGCACAAGTTCTTTTGAATTTTTGTTTCAGGGCTCTTAGGGTGTGATCTCAGCAGAGGAATTGCTGAGTCAAAAGGCAGTTCCATTGTAAATTTTCTGAGGAAGTTTGATACTGTTTTCCCCAGTGGCTGCACCAGTCTGCATTCCCCTCCAAAGTGCACTAGGGTTCCCTTTTCTCCACATCCTCTCCAACACTTGTTGTTTGTTGGTTTATTAATGATGGCGACTCTGACAGGTGTGAATTGGTGTCTCATTGTGGTTTTAATTTGCATCTCTCTGATGGCTAGTGATGCTGAGCATCCTTTTGTCTATGGGCCCTCTGTAAGTCCTCTTGGAGAAGTGTCCATTCAGGTCTTTGCCCCTTTTTTAATTGGGTTGTTTGTCTTCCTGGAGTGGAGTCATGTGGTTCTTTATGTATTTTGGAGATCAAACCCTGGTCAGAGGTATCACTGGCAAATATATTTTTCCATACAGTTGGTTCCCTTTTCATTTTGCTGATTTTTTCTTTAGCCATGCAAAAGCTTTTTATTTTGATGAAGTCCCACTTGTTTATTTTTTCCTTCATGTGACTTGCTCTAGGGGACATACCAGTGAAAATATTGCTGCATGGAATATCTGAGATTTTCCTGCCTATGTTCTCCTCTAGGACTTTTATGGTGTCATGATTTATATTTAAGTCTTTTATCCATCTCGCATTTATTTTAGTGTTCCATGTAAGTTGGAAGTTGAGTTTCATTTTATGCATGTAGCTGTCCAGATCTCTCAATGCCATTTGTTGAAGAGACTATTTTTACTCCAGAGTTAAGCATTTCTAAGTAATAATAAAAATGTTTCAAGTTCAATTTGAATTAGATCCAGGATGGGTAAGGATAGCACATGGGGGTCATGGCAGAGAGTTCTCCTATTTTTTTCATAAGGCATTTTTTAAACTTCCATCAAAGAAATCAGATTTCAGAATATTTTTTTTCCTGTAGGGATAACTATCTCTGAAGATTTTGAGTCTATTCTGAGGTTTCATGTGTCTTAGGGAATTGTTTCCTCATGAGCTTTATAGTTTTAAAATGTGAGATTATTTTTAGTGTGGGCTTGAGTTCTTTCCCTGTGAAAATTCCTTGTGGCCTGGATTTTGGGAGCTTCTCTCCAGAACAAGCCTTTGTTTGCTCCTGGAAAACTCCCCAGGAATAGACTAGACCGGGTTTACAGTACATTTTCAGCTTGGAATTTTCTGCATGTCTAAGGAACTGTATGTTTGGGTTCTAAAGCCATGTGAGGGACAGGCCTGGGCTTTCAGTTTCCCACCAAGGTCTTGCTTTTTCTTCCCCAGAGAGAAGCTTGTATCTCCTAGGTCTGCTTGTTTTGAGTGTTTCTGCTCCCCTCTTCGAGGGCAGTGATGGTTCTCGAGGGTGTGTCCTGGCTTACAGCCATGGTATCAGTTACAGTATTCCTCTTCATGTCTTCACCTCTTCATTCCTCCCTGTGTGGATGTTACCTCTCAGCCTCTGGTGACCACTGGGTTTCAGCTCTCTCTCTCTCACTTTGGAAGTGGAGGATCTCCCTGACCCATGACATACTGCCATGGGTTATAGGTTTATTCTTTTACTCTTTGAGACACTATGAATAAAATACCCGGTGTCTTTAACCATACTGTGCAGGTGATCATTTGGATGATCTAAATTAGTTTGGGATCTCCATGGTTGCCTAAGAATTGTATATCTGGGAGGTAAGATTGAAAGCTCAGGACAGTTATTCACGGGTTTCTCTGACTTTGTCATTCTTTTCTCACTTCTGGGACTGTGACTAATATTCTAAGTGTTCAAAGTCTGAACCTGTGTTAGTGGTTAGTAGTTGGGAGCCAAAAACATGGCCGAGGAGAACTCTGTGCCAGTTTACCTGGTAGAAAGAGAATCAGATGTGGATATCCCAGAAATGACTAGGGAACCTGTGCATCCCTTGTGGGGGGGTGGTGATAAACTTGGGGCTTTTGTTCATGAGCAACATTATGGTATTGGTGTTGAGGTTATTGGCTCAGGAGCCAGATGAATGGGTTTGAATTCTTGCTACATATTTTATAAATCCTATGACCTTAGGTAATTTAACTTCTCTATGCTCAGCAACTTGTCTATCTGCAAAATGGGGATTATAAAATGACCAGTCCAAGGGTAGTTGCAAAAATTAATTAAATTAATGGAGGAGGAATGCTAAGAGTGCCGGAAAGAAAGCAGAAGTGTGCAGTATTAACTAATATCTTGATGAAAATAAGGATGATGATGTTCCAAGCAGGGGTTGTAAACCTAAAGGTAAAGTACAATGGAAGTAAACCAAACACTTCTGTGAATATGTATTAGTCAATGTTTATGACCTAATTAGTTTATAACCTCTATTAAGGATAGACATACAAAATTAATGGAGAGCCATTATAGGGGATGATTGTTCAATTAAAGCCAAGTAAAATGAAAGCCAGCAATTTAGGAATAGTGGCACCCTTAAAATAGCATGATCTATCAATAGATATTTACTGAGTATTAAATATGAACCTAATATTTGGTTGGATTAATTATTCAATGAAACAGTGAAGCCCAAGTGATCAATCAATCACTCATGTGAGCTATTTCACTTGTTTTTTTTTGGAGGGGTCCCAAAATGGCCATGACCACATGACACCTAGAAGGTTTGTTCATGCATGTGTTGGGAAATATCATTAAAGGCAAAATCTTCTCCCAGTCCAGAATCATTTCCACAAAGGTAGTAGAGGGAAAAAAAAACATTTTGATTATTGAACAAGCATTAAAGCAGAATGTGAGATACAACACAGGTTATCCACTAACAGCTAAAAGAGAGGAAATAAATTTTGTTCATTCAGCTTCTTATTTTTATAGCTGTCCTTACACATACGTCACCTAAACAAGATCGATTCCCATTTCACGGAGCAGCTGCAAATGAACAGATAAGTTAATCACCTAATCAACAGTTGAAGGTTAAAATTGAGGTTTTATATATATTTTTAAATTGGCAATGGTAAGGAAGATCTGATTTATTTTTTTTCTTGCACTTGTTAAATTATGGTACTTCTTTAATGGCGTGTCTTGGAGAAGAAATGAGGAAACTCCAGATAACCCTTCATATTAGTTAATATTCTGTTATAAGAAGCTTGGGGAGAAATTTTGCCTGTTTTAATTAAAGAGAATTGCTCATTAATTCTTTCAATATGCAGACCATTTACTATGTTAAATTAGCCTGATGTTAGAAATGTTTAATTGTTAACTAAAATTGGGTTGGTAGTCTTTTATTATACTAGGGAATTTGCAAATATTCTCACCAACTATAAAGTTTAGATCAACTTCATAATCTGGATGAAAGGGAAAGCAAAGGGAAAATAAAAATAAAGAATTCCCTTTATGTGCTTGACAGGCATCTAAAGCTAAAGGTGAGGGGTAGAGGGTCTCCGTGTAGTTGCACTGGTAGGGGTGGGGGTGTTGGGGAAGGTGTTGGGGATCTTAAGACATGACATTCCTTTTGCCCTCATTTCTTATTTTCAGTTTTAGGAGACTGTCTGCTTTTAGTTTTTGCAAAGGTACAATGAAGTTGTTGAACTCGGTGACTGATTTATGGAATTGAAGTTCAAATGAAGTTCCCTGATGACTCTCTTTTTTCAGTCTGACATTTTATTACATGGGCCGCAACCTACGCCTGTGTGCTGTTTTAATTCAGGCTCTTATCTCACAGAAACCTTTACTGCGGACCAAGTAAAAACATTTGTTTGGTATAAACGGTTTTCTCTTCTGCTCCACTTTTCTTTCCTTTTAATATAGCTGTTATGACATATTAAAGGCGTTCTTCTTTTGAGACATCAGGCAATTCAATTTGACAGTGGCTTTAGTGACCCATAGATATGTTTTGCATCATTGCTGAGCTTAAGGTGGGCAGTCTCCTAGCTTAGCAGACATCCTTGCGTCTTGAATACATTTGGTCAAAGAATTGGGAACAATTTTTATGGTTCAAAATATTTGATGACCTTTAGAAAAGTCTTTCCAAAAAAATAATGATTAGTGAATCTAAAGTGCAAAACTCAAAGTTTGAATTAGCCTTTATTTATGCTAGTTTAGAAGTGCATTGGGAGAACATAATTATTCATCTCTTGTTCAAGTGAGAGTGAAAGACCAGCAACAGCAGCTTCTATGTTCAACTTGGAATGGGACATGCAGCTGGGCTCAGAAGACAAAATGTGACTCTTACTTTTTTCCTCACTTCCAAGTCTAGGTGGTGGGACCTTCTTTGTGGGCATCTGGGTCTATTTCATGGTGAGAAATAAATAAGAGGTTGGAGTGAAAATAGTTTACTCTGCCTCTGTTTCTTCTTGGTGCGGATGCATTGCGGTGGGAGGTTCAGCCATATTCTATGACTTGTGCTTCAAGAGTGGTACATGTGAGAGAGAAAATGGCACTAAATATGTATCTTGATGTTCACGATTCTCTAATGTGAAAAACAGTGTGTTTATCATCCTTTGTTTAGGAAGTAGTAGAAATCAAGCTATAAAAAAAGGAAGTATATATTTATATTGCAACTCTATTGAAAACATGGTGACTAGTGCCTCTAGTTGGTGCTTTATTCCTATGTTTAAACCAATTCACAGTGATGTTCACAACTTCAGGACTGGGACTTTGGGACATGGGGAAAAGTAGCCAGAGCAAGGAAGATAAGAGGCCAGCCAATTCAAGATGAACACAACTAGTTGTGCACAAATTCATTTTCCTTTGGAAGAAAATAGTAATTCATCCTTCTAGTTGTATTTTTATTTTGCATCTCTTTGATTATTTTCCATCATAGAGAGTCATAGAAATAATGGATGAGTCAGCTAGCCACCTAACTGGT
Source organism: Phyllostomus discolor (assembly GCF_004126475.2). Classification (NCBI taxonomy): domain Eukaryota; kingdom Metazoa; phylum Chordata; class Mammalia; order Chiroptera; family Phyllostomidae; genus Phyllostomus; species Phyllostomus discolor. Next base: position 81,252,505 of record NC_040905.2, read on the forward strand.
GCAGACTAAAGGATTTGAAAAAGTTTCTTCTCGAACACTTGAACAACCTGAGGCCAATATCTGTTCCTTTTTTTCCCTAAGATTTTTTTCTCTTGTAAAAATTTAAATATACTTTGGGGAGATAATTTACTGGAATTATCACAAATTTGCACCTTGGTTTAAATGAGTTTATCAGGTAATATTCTGAGAATTCATTCTGATGGGGTGGAGGTAGAAAGAATTTGAGGTCACTGGGTATCTAGAAGGGAGGTGGTGATGGTGGCTTAGTCTGTAGGGCAGGAAGGACTGAAAACATGCTTGACCTTCTTTACTGTTTACAAAGGACTTTTTGCTCTCACAATTTTAACATATGCCAAGCATTTAGCCACATCAACATGAGTTTTATTGCTGATAAGTGTTTCTTTGACACATCAAAGGGATATGGTAATGTTATGTGGATAGGAAAGGAAAAGTTCATTTTAGTTTAGCCTGTAATAAAGGGAACCAAAATAACTGTCAGCAAGAGGAGACTTTTGTATACCATCAGTCCCATGATCTTATGGGGTTCTATGCTGGAAAAATATTTATTTTTATTTTACAAAATAATAGGTTAAAAAGGCATTAAGTGGGATATATGACTCATTTTATTCAGTACTTAAATAGCATTTTGATATGCTATTCACACAAATTAATGGAAAATATCTTGATCAGGTTCATAAAACAATGAACAATTTAATCAATATACTTATATTGAATATTTTAATCCTGTGAGTCTTGACCTTTGCACTTCATGGCTCACATAGAAAATGATGACATCTGGGGTAATTGAAGTAAAGAGGTAGGTGTTTGGGGTCAAACTGAGTAAATAAATATATCAGCTCCTAAAACACATTTTTAACCAGCTTTGAAAGCCCTGCTTTAGTGACTGAGTAGAATAACATTGCTGTATTTAAAACACACAAGATGCAATGATTTTAGATACTGTATCAAGTGCCAATCATGAATAAGAACTCAATAACCAACTTATTTCCATAAGATCAGAATTATAAGACTAGGACAGTTTATAGTTTAAAAAGTTTTTATCTTTAAAATATTATGATAGAATTAATTTTTCTTATTGCTTAAAACAGAGGTGGCAAACACAAGGCCCGCGGGCCTAATCTGACCCTCCACCTTGTTTTATCCGGCTGGCACCTTGTTTCTACCTGGCGGCAGCGCCCAGCTCTCACTTAGCTGGTAAGGGGTAGTTGCATTTATACAGCCCTAAAATTACATTCGGCCCTTTGAAAGCAACCATGAGGCTGATGTGGCCCCCGGTGAAAATGAGTTTGACACCCCTGGCTTAAAAACTCATATTTTGATGAAATTCTGCTTAAACAGGTAATCAGAATGAATGCCTAGTTTCTTTATGTACAGTTAAATTCCCTAGGCCCTTCTTTTATATGTCTAGTGAGAACAGTCTTCAGACTGTTGCATTACTACGTGGATATAGGTACCTCAAACTAATTTTGTCTAAAATTGAACTCCATCACCTTCACCAGTACAGCTACTCCTGTGTTTTCAGTCTTTATTAAAAGCTCCACAATCTTTCAATTTATCCTAGTCACCCACCTGGCTAGACTCGTTCCTTTTTTATAGCCCATTATCAAATTTACAATGCAATAAGTCCTATTAATTCTCTACATTTATACATTTATACATTTTTCTCAAAATTTCTACATTTTTACAAATTACAAAAGTGAATACTTAAAAAATAATACATTTAAATCATTTACAGTATGTAAAGCAGAAAGTGAAAGTTTCTGTTTTGCCCCTTTGCCTCCTGAGATTCTAAGGAGCCAACTGAAATGTGTCTCAGAGCTGCATGCCCTGGGGGAGGAAGCTTAGGTGTGTCCAGTGTGGGCTGCAGTGAGGCCCACAGGCTGGCGTGCAGGGCCGGCAAAGCCTGCGTGGGACTGGCTGAGGCAGCAATGGCGGTAGGAAAAGGTGGTGCTGAGGTGATTTGGGTGTGTGTGTAAGAGTTGTTTGACACAACACCCTGGTAGAATTTTATCTATATTCTGTACACATGTAATCAGGTATTTTGAACAAAGACTAGATCACACACTTTGTTCTACATCTTTAAAAAATAATAATAAAAAATATGGCTGGCAACTTTTCCTGTATGTACTTAATAGAACTACCTTGTTCTTTTTCTCCCCCCTCTAGCTTTATTGAGATATAATTGACATATGACATTTTATAAGCTTAAGGTGTACAGTGTACTGATTTCATGCACTTATACATTGTGAAATACTTACCATCATAGCGTTAGCTAACATCTCTGCCATGTCATGCAGTTACTGTTTCTTTTTTGTGGTGAGAATGTCTCAGATCTACTCACTTAGCAACTTCCAAGTCCACGTATGGTACGGTATTTTTGGCAATAGTCACCATGTTGTACTAGATCTCTAGAACTTATTTACCTTCTAATTGGGAGTTTGTTCCTTTTGACCAAGTTTTTCCTATTTTCCCCCACCTCCCACCCCTGGTAACTACCATTCCTCTACTGTCTGTTTCTATGAATTCCTATCTCATTCTTCTTTTTAAAAAATATATTTAATTTATTTATTTTCATTTATTTTTAGATAGAGGGGAGGGAGGGAGAAAGAGAGGGAGAAAAATATCGATGTGCAAAAGATACGTTGATCTGTTGTCCCTTGCACACCTCCAACTGGGTTACCTGGCCTGCAGCCCGGGCATGTGCCCTGACCAAAAACTGAACCAGTGACCTTGTGGCTCACAGGCCAATACTCAGTCCACTGAGCCACACCAGCCAGGACTCTCATTCTTCTAAATAGTATTTTTTTTCTTTAGAGGATCCATTGTGTTGATGTATCATAATATGATAAAATCATTTGTCCAACAGATAGACATTTACTTCCAATTTTATTTTGTTACTACAAACAACAATATAATAAATATCCTTAAGCATGTATCTTTGCCTTCGTGTTATTTATGTAGAATTCTTCTTAATGTCTATCAGTACATTTTCACAGTTTGTTTTTCATGAGGCCTTGAATATTTTTTCTTATGTTTTATTTTCTATGTATTCTGGTGAGTTCTAATGCCTTTGGGTATGGTGGTGTTTTCATTATAATTTCTAATTATTTCTGATATATAAAAAGGTTGATTTTTTCATGTTTACCTTATATATGGCAACCTCAGCAAACTCTTACAAATTAGAATACCTTATTGTCTTGATTTTCTAGGTAGAAAATTATATGTGACTGAAACATTTTGAAATTATTTGTGTGCAGCATTGATGCACACTCTCACTCTCTTTTCTAGTCTTATTACATTGTCTAGGACTTCTAGGACAATTTGGAATAATATTGATGATAGTGCATATCTTTGTCTTGTTTGTACCCTATGAGGATACATAAATATAAGACTATTGATTTTCTCTCCTTTTCAATAATTAATGAAAGTACCCCATCCTTATTTATGCTGGATATTTCAATCTTTTACATATTTTTCAGTCTCATAAATGAAAAGCAGTTTTTATTATTGTTTTAATTTGTATTTCCCCATCATACATAAGGTTGAACATATTTTCATATGTTTATTGCCCTATATGCCTCCATGAATTGCTTATTTATATTCTTTTGGGTTGTTTATATTTATAAATTAGATTTGTGCAAGCTCTTTATATGGAAATCTTTGCATATATGACAAATATTTTTTAAAGGGTATCAGATAAAAGGATCTATTCTAGGTAGCTCAGGCTGAAGGAGAATTAATTCACTTAAACAGTTTCCAGGAGTGCCAGCAAACCGTCTTCACTGAAGGCCCTATAGGCAGAAGTGATACAGCTAAGAGAAATGCCCAACTCCTCTAAGCTCAGTGTTGTAGAACTCCCACTGCTGCCTCTGTCCTGCAATACCAATACAACTGGCGCCTAGTGCCAAAACGCCCCCTAGAGGGGGATGTGGAGTATCACACACCTCCACAGCTGTCCTTGCTGGAAGAGCCTTCCAGCCTCATGACCTTCATTCAAATCTGCCTTCCCAATCTCCCATTGGTATACCTGTTTGGTGGAAACTAGTCACCATTTCTACATACTACAAGAAAGAGATTCTAGGAAATACAACTTTTTTATTCAGCTTAGGAAAGGTAGGGATCAACAGTATGGAGAACTATCAAAATGGACAATGTCCAGAAGTCTTTGGGTGGCCACAAATGACAGTCTGCCGATTTGAGTAAAGCCTCTCCTTTTCCCTCTTACCCTCCTACTTCTTTTGGATTTTTTAATCATATAAGAGTTTCAAACGTTCTGATATTTATTATTTATTGTTTCACTGAATACAGACTTATTGAAAACCTATAGTGTGCAAAACACTGTGGTTTTAATCGAGGTAAAACAGTGATCCTGATTTTCTGGAGTTTCAAGTCTAGTAGGAGAGACAGACATGAAATTACCACAGACTTACATTTAGCATTGCAAATGTCATCATTTAGACAAAAGAGGGGAGTTATGCATTAAGAACATATGCTGTGGATACTTACCCCACTCAGACAGGTGGGTGAGAGTTTGCTAGGGACATGTTATTTGATCAGAGATTTGAAAGATGATTAGGAGTTGATTCAGAAAAGGTGATTAAAAGGTGATTCAAGCACAGCAGATCACATTTGCAAAGACCAGGGGGGCAGGAGTACACTTAGCAAGGAAGAGGATTCGGGAGAACGAGGTTGTGACTAAAGTACACAGGGTGAGGGAAAACACGGTTCTGAATGATGCTGGAAAGATGTAGAGGCCAGACCTTGTGCCTAAGATAAGCATTTTGGTCTTTGTCCTAAGAGTCTTGGGAAGCCCCAGCCTCAGGCTTCAGTGTGGAAAGTAGTTTGAAACATTCCAGGTTTCTGTGGGTGGATGAGTTAGGAGGTGACTGCCCTTTTGCTGAGACCCTTCCTGAAGTGCTTGATAAATATTGGCTGAATGAAGTAACCAAATGCTAGTTGATGAATCTTGTAAGCAATAATATAGCAAAAATAAAGGTATCTAAAGGACAATCTGTGAAATTTGATTAGTAAATCCAATATAGAGAATAAAAAAATTGTTACAGATTTGCAGGGCCTAGGATCAAAAATATTTTTTACTAACTGAAAATACCCAGTTATAACAAAGAAATCATCTATGCAACATGTGGCTATTATGTTTAGTTCAGATTATTTGTTTTGATAATTTAATATGGTCATTGACTGGCTAATGAGATTTACCAGTAATAACATGTAAATAGTTCAGTAGAAATCTATTAATTTAGATCATCAGGCTATATAGAAGCTTCCTTAAGGAAACACTCCATGCTTACCAACTATATTAAGTATGCTGGTTAATAAGGTCATTTGTATAAAGGCAATAATCTGTCAGGACTTGAGTTTACTTGTTAATGAACTCTTGCTGAATATGTTAAGAGATTTGAAGTTCTTTAGTAACAGCAGTTCTTTAATTGAATCATAACCTGTTTGAAGTTTCAGAACCGGTTTAAGGAGGAACAGAGGCTGACTTAAACCAGCTAGAATGTGGTTCATAATTTTTGAATCCTAGTACAGCAGGACCTGCAGATATCTACTGAGACTGTCTAGTCTGGGTGACAAACAAGCAGAGAAGCCCTTGGAAAATCATGTTTGATGATAGTAAACAAAAAGTAGAATGTGGAAATAAATACCCAACATAATAAACGTGATATGAGTCTCAACTTTTGCCTCCTTCTGAGGTTCTGGTTTTCAGAAGCATGGAGAGGAAGGACTGAGGGTTCCTTGAATTATCACATGCCCTAAAGTCTTAATGGCCTTGGTTTTTCTGTCCAGGAGCTCCTAAAAACCTAGCTTTTCCAGTACTCATTTTGTACTTCTTCCTGGACAAACCTAGATGTCATTCACTAGATCCATGCAAGGACTGGACTTCCTAAGAGCATCCCCAAATCCCATAAAACCATCTCTATCACTCCAGAAATCTGGAGATCTCATTTTGAAGTGGTAGTTTGTATTGACTTACATGAAAAGGAAGCCATTGGCAATGAAACCACATGCTTCTTCAGAAAGTCCCATATTGTGGAATTACAGATTTTTGCTATAGTAAGTGTCCACAGAGGATATCTTATTCAATGGTCTTGATTCACCAGTAAGGAAATTGAGCCTTGTTGAAGGCCGAGTAACTTCCTTACTTGTAAAGCAGGTATGAGGCAGAATATGATAGGAATCAATCTGTAACTTCTGCTTCCCTCTTGAATATTAAGAAAAAGGAACTAGGCTCAGTGGGATTGTGACTATGAGAATTTCTCAGTTTTCACTGTGTTTCTCTCTCGCATGCTAAATTTTGTTGATCCCTCTGTACCAGGCAGCCGAGTTGTCCTAGGGGGTCAAGGAAGGGCTTGCTGAACTTGAGGGGAATAGTCCTCTGTTGCTGAAAAAGCCTACCTCTATGCAAGTAGCTTTTCTTTTTTAAAGGGCTTTTTTAAAAAAGGAATTTCTGCCTTTGCAAAAGATAAAAATCAAGCCTAAAGGGTAGACACTGATGTCTTAGGAGTTGAGAGGGAATGTAGTGCTGTAATCTGTGACCTTATATATCCCCATAGCTCAAAGTGCTACTGATGTCAGTGTAAATAAATGACCTTGAATTAAAACCTACCATAAAAGCTACCAGCACATAAATGCAACGTTTACAAGCATAGCACAGAAAATGTCCCCAACAAACCCCAAATTCTCTTTTATCAGCCTCATAAACTGAGGCAAACTTCTAGCCATATGTCCAAAAACAAACATAAACCAAGTGCAGTTACCTGAATTATTTGAAATTTTCCCTCTCACATACCATCCAGGGAGCTTTATGCTGGGGTGGAGGGGCAACTGGTGAGATGCACCAAGTATTGAAAACATTGTGTAAACTCTGGTTCATTTCCCCTTTTTTTGGTGGAGTTTAATCCTTTCTGTCCTGAAATTTTGCCTGTACAAAGTAACATCATCTTCCACTTCAACTTCCCATTTTGTTCTTGTTTACTTTTTCTTTTTATGACTCATCCGCTTTGGGTGTGCTAGATTCTCCCTGGTGGGAGCAAGGTGCTGAGTGAGAAGTCAGAACACAAGCTTCCTTGGTTGTCAGCACCCATGAATGAGTTCCTTGAAGGCAGTGACAAAGAGATGCAGCCTGGGTTCTGGAACACTTGATTTATGCACATTGATCACCATCCTATTGGTGAAATAGAATTGCTTCTTCAGTATCCCAGATTCCTTTTACCCATTTGGTCCTCTAACCCAGCCGCCCCACCCCTGCTGCATTTAGGTAGTTAGATCTCATGTTTTGCCACTTGTTTCTCTTTACTTAATTTGCAAATAATATCATTAATGAGAGAGACTAGTCTGTGAGCAGAGCAACAGGGAATGGTGCCTGCTCCTTTAAGCTTTACTAGTGTTCATGGATATCTGATTCTTCTGTCCTTTCTGACACCGTAGAGAGCACTGTTGTCAGCTTCCTTTATACCGAACAAGGCCATATGATTAATTATGGGGAATGGGTTGTGCATGGAAGTGACTTGAATCACTTTTAGGCCAAGACACGGACTTGTCTAAATAGGCATCTCCAGCTCTCTTTTCCCTGCCATGTTGATTGTGGAGACACCGATGAAAGCAGCATGACTGCAGAGCTGTCCCAGGGAAGACAGAGCCTTGGAACTCCACCTGGACCCTCAGTGGACTCTATGTAAGAAATAAACCTTTCTTATGTTCACCACTGACACTGTGGGACGTATTCATTCCTGCAGCATAACCTTGTCTATTCTTACTAGTCAATGAAACTTCTGCCCCAATTAGTTAAACTTTAAATTGTCTTCTTGGCTCACTAATGCTTAAGGTCACAAGAATATAAATATCTGTGTTCCCAATGCCCTGTGGAATGGCACAAATTAACACATTTTGTTTCTGTTAAATAAACATAAGCCAAAAAGTTGCAGTTATAACATTTCATCTACCAAATCTGTTACAAACTACATGTTAAAAACTAATTTCATGTTTTCTATGCAATAGTCTTAACTTTTAATCAAAATTGCCTACCCCATCCCTAAAATTATAAATCCCTCAAGGATCCATGAGAAGGTGTTTTGCCAACTATGTTTCTACACTATAGCGATGGGTTACAGCATTTATGTTTCTCTGTAGTTCTCATAGTGCCCTGCAGATGTGAACAGCATGTGACAGGCTCTCAGAAGGGACAGAAGCACTACAGTCAGCCAAGGCTCAGGGAGAGGCAGCCTGCTTCTGGATGACAATGATCATAACTGATATTTGTATAATATTTGCTAAGTTTAAAGTACATATCTCACAAGTATTAGTTAGGGTTCTAGAGAAATATAACTAGTAGGATACAGGGAAGTATAAGAATTGCTTCACTTTATGATGGAGGCAGAGACATCCCAAGCTCTGCCATCAGCAGGCTGGTGTAATTCAGCCCAAAGGCCTGAGAACCAAGAGGGTGGATGGTGTAAATCCCAGTCTCTGGGCCAGAGAAGAAGAGATGAGGTGTCCCAGCTCAGTCAGTCAGGCCTTCAAAAGGATTGTATAATGGCCACCCACAGTGGGGTGGGCAACCTGCTTTACTGGAGTCCTGCAGTTCAAATGTGAATCTCAACTGGAAGCATCCTTATAGACCCAACCACAAGTAAGGTTTAATCTGGGCACTCTGTGTCTAGTCAAGTTGATACAGACATAAAATTATCCATCCCATCGTGTTATCTTTAGAATAAACCTAGCAGAAATGTTGGGATAGTTCTTTTTGTTGTTACTGCCACTTTTAGTACTGTTATATATTATCTCTAACAGAGCTAGAAATAGAGATACAGCCAGAAAAGGAACTGAGTAAGTTTCAGAAAAGTTACATGGCTTGGCCAATGTCCCATACTTCATAAATTGCAAACTCGGTGCTGAAACAGCATCCTTGAACTCTAAACTAGTTTGATTTCCTTTCCTATTGGTAAACCTGAATACCCACTAAAGGTTAGTTTCCTTATCACAACCCCCCGATAATTGTACATTTGTAACGTTCTTTGAGTTTTAAGGAGTTAAAGTATGATGATTGTATTCCCACTCTTGATGCCCACATCCCTGCCCCGGTTGCGGCACAATCCACAATTCTACCACTTATCTCCAGGTTTCTTTTTTCCTCCTCAGTTTCTGTTCATCCTGTTGGCAAAATCCAGTGTTAATCTTTCTCCCTCTTAGTGTCCTTTGTTGAGAAGTGTTTTCTCTGCGGGATATCTTCTCTCAGTACTTAACAGGCAGGTTCTTTTTTTTTTTTTTTCCTTCTTTTCTTTTTCCCAGTACTGAACACACTTTGCTAAGGGACCTGTCAAGTTTATTTCATCTTTTTTGGGTATTTGAAGTCCTGGTAAAAAGGACCAACCACCTGGAGGAGTCACCCTGTCTGGTAACGTTTGGTGCTGCTCGCTTGGATGAATGAGGCCCACTTAAAAGCACTTTTACTGGGTTTCAAGAAAAGACTCTTATAATATTAAAGGTTTAAAATCTTATTTTAAAGTGTTCTTTTAAAAGTTATTGAAGTATAATTTTTATCAAAGAAATATATCTCTATGTTAAAAGAATAAGAATAGTGTATAATAATTCTTTTGCCTTCACTCCATCCTATTCCCTGTCCTACCCACCAGAAGCAGCTAATTTATTTTAATTTTTCTGCTTTAGTTCTTCTAGTTATGACCTCCATAATTCTAAATAGTATGCTTCTTTCTTTGCTTTTAGCTTATGATCATTTGAGAATATCTACTGGCATATCCTGCATTCCTAAGGATGAGAATATATCTCCTTTGTTGAACTCCTGCCTCTCTGCTCTTTGTCTCTTCTTTCCATCTTTTCTCAGTTATGACATTAAAAAGGTTCCATTGGCTCTTCTGATCTCCAGTCATGTATATGTGACATCCACTCTCAGTCTCCTTCAAGCCCTTCCTCTATACTGTGGATGTTTTTGAGTTGCTAACTTTTTTCACACACCGCTCCTTCCTTTGCCCCTTTTGACAGCTATGCCTCTACCCTTAGACTTTTCAAATTGAAAACATTTACTCTTAATTCTGTAACCATAATTAATCTTATTCATTTCTGTGAGTTGATTCTTAAGTCTGAAAAGTAATGAAAACTTTTTCTTCATGATAGCGGTATTTATGCTTCCATTTCTTTCTCTGTGAATCTAACACCATTATTCCACTTGAGGAAGAAGGTAGCATCAAGCCAAATGCACATCTTTTCTTGCACTTCAGCAATTTCTCAGAACAGTGCACATTTGAATTTGCTGCACTTTGGGGTCATGACTCTTGTATGTATTTTTAGCTTTATTTTCCCTATTTTTTTGGTTTGTTTTTCTCTCTTTAAGATTTTCTTTTTATCTTTCATTGTATTGGAGTTTGAATATGATATCCTAGGTGCAGGATATTTTTTTTGTATTTATTCTGTATTTATTATCTGAGCTTTGTTAGGTTTTGGTTTGGTGCCTGTCATTAGTTTTGGAAAATTCTTGGCCATTTTACTTCAACTATTTCTTCTGTTCCTTTCTCTCCTTCCCCTCTGGAATTTCCATTATGTGTATGTGATGCCTTTTGTAATTGTGCCACAGTTTCCATATTGTGTTCCATCGTTCTGAGTTTTTTCTCTCTGCATTTAAATTTGGAAGTTTCTACTGATATATCTTCAACTTCACTGATTTTTTTTCCCCTTGGCTTGTCCAGTCTGCTAATGAGCCTCATTTCTGTTACATTGTTTTTATTTCTGGCTTTTCCTTGTGATTCTTTCCCAGAGTCTTTATCTCTCTGCTTACATTACCTGGGTGTGCTTGCACATTGTTCACTTTTCACTGAAGCCCTTAGCACATACATCATAGTTATTTTAAGTTCGCAGTCTAATAATTCAAAAAGTCTGCCATATCTGGTTCTGGTTCTGATGCTTGCTGTTTCTTCATGCAGTTTTTTGTTTGTTTGTTTGTTTTTAATGCTGTGTGATTTTTTATTGAAAGGCAGGTATGATGTGTTGGGTAAAGGAACTGAGGTATGTAAGCCTTTAATGGGATGTTTTATGTTTATCTGGCCAAAAGTTACACTTCATTTACTATTTGCTGTGGTTGTGGTGGCAGAGGCTAAACAATTTCCTCTGGGGTCCTTGTTTTGGTCTCCCCTGTTGTCCTTGGGTTCTTAAATAGTGTGATTGTGACACAGAGTTCCCAAGTATTTGGTAAACCATCATTTCTGGGTGTTTCCAAGTGTGATAAGTCTTTGAATCTGTAGACTGAGTAAAGTAGACTGCTGTTCCCGATATGGGTTGGCCTCATCCAGCCCATTGAAGACCTGAATAGAATAAAAGGTTGAGTTAGAAAGAATTCCTTCTGTCTGTCATCGCGCTGGGACACTGGTTTTCTCCTGTTTTCAGACTGGAACTTATACCATCAACCTGCTTGAATCTGCTTTCTGTCTCCTAGAAATCTGATGAAATCCTTTGTGGGCTAATGACCATGCCCCATTTTCGGCATTGCTATTCTATTAATTTTGTGTGTTTATTATATTATTTCAACACAGTCTTTGGTGGAATGTGGATGCTTATTCTATCTGCTTAAGTCCAGAATACTAGTTATTTAAAATTTGTCTCATTTAGCTAAATGAGATATGAATAAATCTTTTTATAAAAACTCAAGTGTAACATAGTTAGATAGCTGAAATCTGCCTTTATCTCTTACCCTTTTTCTCTTCTCTTCCTTCTCATTAGTTGACCTTTGCTAAATGTAACTCCTGCCTCCCTCTGCCCCCCTACCCCCCACGGACCTCCTCATGTGTAACCACTGTTAATAGTTTAGTATGTAGCTTAGTGGACTTTTAAAAAATTTAATTTTGAATCAAATGTAATTCTAAAGGTCTGTTTTATTTTATAAAAAATGGGATTATGCTCCATGTATTATTTATATAGTTTGCTTTTTGGAAAGACTATGAAATAATATTTTAAATCTCTAGTCATTATTAAGTAAATTTCTTCCTCCAAATTTACTTAAATAAATGTAGACTGAATTCTTTCTCTCAAGATAGCTGATGTCAAGTCTGATACCTTTTCATAATTATCTGATAATCATTTTGTAATTTAGAATCTACTGACTGTTAATTAAATTATCCCTCTTAAGCATTACTCTTTTTCACTATAAATTAATTGCACACACACGCACAAAAATAAATTCTGGGCTACATTAAATCAAAGCATTTCAGCTTCTCTTATCCTTATTTTATAAAAGAAGAAATACTGTGGTTTTCCAAGGTCACGTGGGTAACAAGCAGGCACGGGCAGAGCCCTGGGGTTTCTGGCTCCGGTGCAGTGTGCTCTCCAGCCGGGTCACACCTCCTCACTCACTGGAAGCTCCACCTCCCCCAGGAGAGACAGGAAACTACTAATAAATGTGAAGTATTCTTACAACCTGTTAAAGAAATACGTAAAATGAAATTTATGAGAAATACATCCAGTAGCTCTAGGCATATATATGCACAGTTAAAAATTCTTATTACATAATAAGCAAAGATAGTCTGGTGTGTGTATACATGTCCCCTAGGAAAACTTTCCTGACATCCTGCCCACCACCTTCCTCCCTTCGGGTAGTTAAATAGTGAACCACTTCCTTGTCTAAACTTGATTGTTGTGCTTTTAACTCTGGATTGTAATTTGTTTACATGTGCATTTCTCTTCTTGGTATTAAATTCCTAGATTCCAAGGACTTTGTTTTATTCATGTCTGAACCCAGCACTGTGGATAGACATGGCTCACTAAATGTATCTTGAATGAATCGACACTTTCTTTTATCATGTTAAGTTCTTTAATGAAAGGATAGTTGCCTATAAGGATAACTAACTGCAGGCTATGACAAACGTTAATCGTATGGACAACCTTATAGGGAGGAGACATACGTAGTTCTTATGACCATTTTGACATTAGACAGTATAAAGCAAGCTAAGGAAGAAGATTACATTTGGTTTTTCACATCTCTGAACTTGTGGGCTAAAAACACCACAGTGTTAGAATTTGTGCAGGGAATAAGCACATTCAGCTGTGTTTGGGGTGAATATATGTTTAGCATCTGTTGTGCTAACCAGCACCCCTCACCTTTTGTTCATTTTAAAGCATAGGTCAGGTTGAGAGTCCTCAAAGAACTAAAGTAGCTAGCACTTAACATTTTACTTTCACCACTTAAAAATTGTTTATAGTAACCTTCCAATAAATGATGATTTTCCATCCATGGTGTTAGCATAAATTTTCCTTTAATGACACATTAATTTGTGTGTTAAAATGGGCCAATTTAAAGAAATATATAAGTAAGTGATAGCGCAGGTGGTACATGTGATAGTAATTGTGGGAGTGGTATAAGAGTGCCTGAAATTTAAGGCCAACTGAGTTACAGCATAAGGTTAGAGCTGGCTTCTGCTTCTAGCAGCACATCAACCAAGGCCACACTTGTGTAGCTGGAGAGTCTAAATGAGCCAATTTGGTGTGACTCCTAAGCATGCTGTTGTGGACACACACAGGCCTAAGGTGAAGGCGAAGCCTTGCCAGAGCCCGTGCAGCTGTAGGAAGACCAGGGCTCTGAAGGTCAAGCTCCTGTTTGCGTCCAGAAGACCATTACCCTCAGACTTGTCAAGAGTCTCAATTTGTTCACTTTCCCAGGTACTCTGGTTTGGTTTCTTCTCATTTTGTTGATATATTACTTGTATCCATATAGCTCTCACAGATTCTTCCCCAGGAGACCTTTATCAACAGTCATCCTACTTGGCCTTTCGCTGGCTTTCAGTGTGTATTGTCTCTCTGCCATTCCTTATACAACCTTTCCCTTGGCTTCCAGGACACTCTATTCTTCTGGTTGGCCTTTTAAGTCATATAGTTTCAGGAAGGAAGCCAAAGAGGCAGAAGTCACCTTTGCAGGCAATTCTTGTCAAGCCACTAAATTTTGAGTTTTCTCAAAGTCAGCTCCTAGGCTTTCTTTTCCCCTCTGGACTGCTTCCCTGGGCAGTCTAATCCACATTCACGGCTCAGTTCTCACCTCTGTGCAGAAGATCTGCAAATAAGCAGTTGCAGCCAGACCACTCCCACAGACTCCAGACTCTTCTCCCCAGTTGTCAACTTCGCTTCATCTGAAAGTTTGTCCAAATCACATCTATATTGCCCTCCTCTCTACGTCCTCCCTGACTTCCTCACCAGGCCTAATCCTTCCCTCTCATTTTCTTTCCCAGTAAATTTTGCCATATTCTATATCACCAAAGCCGGAAACCTACAGTTACCTGTGTAACCTCTCTATCCTGTGTCCAATCTATCCCTGAGTTTTGTAAGTTTTACCACTTAACTTTCCTGCACATTTTTCTACTTCTGGGTCATTATTCTTTCTATTGTCCTATTCAAGCCCCCGTCTTTCCTGAATCAATTTGATGGCTTCTGTGTGACCCTTTCCCTGTTTTTCTTGTCTTTAACTCCCTTCCTTCATTCTGTTGTTTACTCTGTAGTGAGAGGATTCCGTTCAAATGTTACTACCTCACCCTCTTGCTTGAAAAATCTTTTGATGAATTCTCATTGCTCTAGAATAAAGATCACAATCCTTCACATAAACTTGAAGATCCTGCATGATTACACCCTACCTCCTCCCTGTGAGGTCTCATCTCCCCAGTTCTGCCTACCGTCTCACTAAACTGCATCCTGATTGTTCTCGCTCTGTACATGCTGTTCCTTCTGTCTAAGATGCTCTGTCTGTCTCCCCCCACCACCCCATCCTTCCACATTCGCCTGCTCCTGACAAGTTCAAACGTCCATGCCAGGATCACTGCCTCAGAGAAACCGTACCTTTCCTCCCTGACTGCATCAAGCACTCCTGTGATGAGCTAACATGACACCATGCCCTTTCCCTTCATAGCACTTAATTATGGTAGTCATTTCCTCTCTGTTCTTGTGTTTATGGGTTCAAGTCTGCTTTCTGGGCTAGACCATGCATTCTACAAGGTGGGCCCAGATCATGTTTGCTTTGTTCACTTGAGTCCTCGCTTTTTATGAAAATCCCTGGCACATACTTGGTGCTTAGTAAAGAGGTCTGGAACAAATCAAGAACAAAGAAAGGCAATGAAGTTGGGTGTTGGAAGAAAGGGAAGTGATATATGAGCAAGCAAATGGCAATGGCCTTTACCTCCATTAGTTAGCTATGGTTCTTACTGGTGAGGATGAGTGCCTTCTCTGTCTAATGAATTAGAACTGGAGATATTAAAGAGACTGAGCTGAGATCAAGAGTAACTGGTTGTACTGCTTCTCTGAACACTTCTAGTCTCTATTTTGCATTTTACTTCATGGGCTAGGTTTTGATGTGAGAGTATACTCATAGGAAATGGTTAATTGTGCAAACTGAAATATGGAAGGTTTGCTTGATTGAAAATATTCTCATTGGTCAGAAAGATTTTCCTAGAGTGGGAACATGTGAAGGCCATTTCTATATTTAATTGAATAGTTTTTCATGGTATAAACTATATCTTTTGTAAAGTACTTGCCAAAAGTGAATCTCTGTTCATTTAAAACTCATCCATTTGTGTGCAAGTAAAATTGCCTGTCATGGTTCGAAAGGATTATTTATAGTTTCTAAACATTCATCTCTCTCAACTCAGCTCATATATTGCCTTTATAAAATGGCAATTTAATTTCATTCAAATGCTCTATTGTCCAATATATACACCTTGTTTTAACATGATTACATTCAATTGCTTCACTTGCTATATTGGAAAATGACAAAGTATATCAAACAGTTTTTAACTTTTTACTATAATATGTACTGGTGACTGTGACTAAAACTATTGATGATTACTTTAAAAGATAATCACTAGGAACAATAATGTTTTTCATTGATCTAAGAAAAATAGTTCATGGTAATATAGAAAAGAATAATAATGGAAAATGATTATATACTATGCTCTCCAAGGATAAAGCCTTTCAAGATGGAAAACAGAAAGGCATAAGTGGCATTTCTCTGTATTTTAATCTTAGAAATAGTTTCTTTGGTTTTTAGTACATTTTATTAAGCTTGGCATTACACATATTTAAATGGAACATTGCATGAATATGATTTTTTTGGTAACTAAAAGTTCTGGATTCCTTAATTCTTGACATATGTTTCTGTATTTATGACATGGTGCTGAACGGGGGATAGACCAGACTGAAATCTGACATAAATGGTCTCAAAGATGCCATATACCTAAAGAATGATGACACAGAGAAAAACAAGATTGAAGGGCAGCCATCATACTTTAGCAGTGGACTCTGTTGTGCTGTTTGGTCAAGTGCTTGCTCCATAGGAGGAGATGCCATCTGCTTTAGGTGTTACCTGAGAGGCGCATAAACAGTAATTATGAACAAATGATTAGGAAGGACACTAATATGCACAAGTGTCAAGGGAATTGCATGCATTAGGTATTCAAAACTGAGTTCAACCTTAAAGAACAATTTGTATTTTTTCAGGCAAGAGCAGTCTGTTGGATTTTAAGCATCTTTGTTGTCCTTTCTCTTTATCCTCTTCCATACCTGAGAGTAATGATTCTAATAATGTTGGTGGTTTTTTTTTGTTTGTTTGATTATTGCCTTTGAATTAGGATGTGTGTTTCCCCGAGCTACTCTGCAGGAGCAAGTGACTCTGGTGGGTTTGTTCTCTTAGCCTCTACACAAACAAGGAGCTTGTAAAAGGCCATTGCCTTTTCCAGGAATGAAGTCACTGATTGAAACTGCAAGTTTTGATTTTATCTTCTCATTGTATTCTGAGAGCCACAGCACAAAATTTAAGCCACTATCATCTTTTTCCTTAGTTTCTACTGGTAGCTTCAAGCAAAAGAATCTTTTCTGTCAGGAAAATAAATCTGTATTTTCAGGTGAAAGGCATGACCATGGCAAAGTTTTGGGATTGTTATAAAATGTATCAACTGATGGCATGCTTTATTAAGATGTCATGGAAACTAAACTTTCAGAGGATTTAGGCAATTAATTATTCTTCAGTTATAATGACTGGAGATACATCATGATCAAAAGATTTAAAAAGTATTATTGCATAGGCTCTAGAACTCAACAGGATCTGTGTACATATACTTAGGAGATTTATTTTTGTAATAAAATGGCAGTTTGGTAATGTTCGATTATTGGATTTTCTCTCAAACCATAAAAGCAATTGGCATTAACGATTGGGTAGTTTTGTTCTTTGGAAAAAGCCTATGTCTTATGGCTTATAATTTTAGCTGTTTGTTGGAATGGATTAACTCAAGGAAATCTATCACGGATTTATCTTGGGTAACATTTCTTCTGAAGAACTAGTCTGCAAATTCAGTGAGGGCTGGGGCTATGACCTTTGTTCACATGTAGCTCTTCACACCTGGAACATACAGTGTGCTCAATAAATACTTGTGAGTGGTGGATGAGTAAGAAATAGTAACAGCCTTCTGACTAGTATTATTTAGTAGGTAGCATATGTGAAGAAGGCAATTATTGAATGTATTTGCAGAATGCCCAGCATCATGTAATGTGCTATGCAAATATTTAGGGCCCTGCTGACCATATTAGACAGAGGAGGTAAAAAACAAGGCACAGAAATAGGATATGATTTATCTACAATTATGGAACTGAAGAAAAATTTGTTCCTATTGATTTCAAGTACAGACTGTTGAAAAGGTTCTCAAGACAGTTTGTATACAAGTACTTTGCTTTGTGAAATAGATGTATTATGTGTAATGGATGCTAGTTGATAATGTATGTTAATAACCAATGGGAAATTAGTGTATAAAACCAATTTCTATTAAAGAATTACTTGCAAAACTGATTGCAATGATTTATTTCTTGTGTAACTTGAGATTTCATCCTTCAGCAAAGCATACAATGTAGAATAGTAGTGCAAAGATACAAGCATTGCTTATGATAAAATGAAAGATTCCTTTTATGTTGCCATACAATACCTTTCATCATGGAATTCTTATAGAGTGCTATTGGAATCACATCTTGCTTTACAAATGAAATGCAAATTTTACAGCATGAAGCAAAATAATGATACAAGACAAAGATAAGCCTATCTTCATCAGTCTTATGTAAGGTGATTTTTCACTTTGTTTTTCCCATGAGCATCTAGACATAAAGTCAAAATGGCTCTACCTATAATATATAAAAATCTATATCTATAAAATCTATATTTTATATATCTATATGTCTACATACCAGGTCTGTACAGAAAGTATCCAGCCACATAATATTAAAAAATAGAGACATTTCTTGAAGAAGATACAATATACAAGAAATATTATACATAGAACAATGACACCTTAGTCCCCTTCAAAGTAGGTACCTTGGGACCTCACACACTTCTCCCAGTTGCCATCAGCTGCCCCGTCATATTTTCCTGAATCTCACTGATGGTCTGAAATTTCTTCTCTTTCAAAGGTAATTTTAGTTGGAAAAAGCCAGAAGTCACAGGGTGACAGGTCTGGTCTATAGTGGGGTTGAGTCACCTGTGTGGTTTGATGTTTCACCAAAACACTCTGCACAAGATGGGATGCATGAACAGATACATTGTCATGATGAAGCTGCTGGTCACCAGTCGCCCATAGCTACAGCCTTCTGAATCATCTGAATAATTCTGTGGAGGAATGTCCAAGCTTAATGTAAAATTTCATGCAGATTTGTTTTATTCACTCAATGTTTTTGAATGTGAGAGCCACACAGTACACATGCTCACTCAACAGCATTTACTGCCCCCACTGACTAGTATAGTGAAGTCATCATTGTTCATGCATGGTCATTCCAGCCCACTCTGTGGCCACCAGCTTACATCATATCGTGCAAACCATTCTCGTTATATTAAGAATGACTGGACTTTTTCTGGATAGACTTTGTATGTCTATATTTCTGTACATATGTCTCTATATATCTGTATCTATTTATACCTATAAAACTTTACTTGTCTCTCTGCATCTGTATTTAAAAATTCTTAGAGGGATTCTTAAACTCAGAACTTTACCAAGAGTTTTTTGAGAATAACTTTTCCAATGATGAGAACTATGCTCAATTGATTATTGATGAAAACATAAGAGTAATTAGAGAGTTCCTGTATAGGTTTGGAGTTCTCTCCTCTCTGGTGTGGTGATAACTCTTCACCCATGTAGATAAGGGTGTCAGGCACATAGCAGATACTTAATAAACACTTGTGGAAACCACCAATCATCCACCCACCTTCCAAATACCCAGGGTCCTTCATGTATACTACTCTGGCTTACTCACAGGATGTACTCTGTGATGTCTACTTCATACTTTAGGGCCTTTATTACTTAAATGAGTGCATATTTATAAATTTGTAAAAAGAATATATACTACATTGTAAATATTTAATAAGTGCTATTAAATAAAACAGTAAATAAAAGTATGACTCAGAAAAAGTTTAAAAATTCTTATGATGCAATACCATTTGGGGGAAGATAGAAAAATTCATTGATGTTTCAATTGAAAAAAACTAGGAAGCAACATATTATTGGTAAGTGTGAGTTAAGATTGTAGAATATAAGCTAAATAAGAACTGTAAGAAACTGGGTTTTTACCCTATCTTCAGGCTGACAAAGTAGTCACAGTTTCATGGATGCCATGAAATGAATGAATGGCCTTTAGAACTCAGACTTCTTTTTTTTTTATTTCTTTACTTTGAGAGAGAGGGCAGGGAAGGAGAAAGAGAGGGAGAGATACATTGATCTGTTGCCTCTTGCATGTCCCCAACAGGGGACCTGGCCCGCAACCCGGGCATGTGCCCTAGACGGGGAATCAAACAGGTGACCTTTCCGTTCACAGGCCAGTGCTTAATGTACTGAGACACACCAGCTAGGGTAGAACTCAGACTTCTTGTTGAGAACAATTATCTTATTATCTTGAACAATTCTTTTGACTGCATCCAAAACCAAGTTCTCTAGTTGCTGATTGAGGAGCCGTTTAAAGGCAAAGTTTCAACCACACTAAGCCTGCAGCACAGCAGGGGCTATTGCTCTTGGCAATATTTAGTAGCAATTTTTTTATAGCCCTTTGTTACACCTGGGTGGAAGTTTCGGCTGGAGATTCAAAACCCTAGTTTTTTGTGTGTAGAGAATTTAAAAAATTCCTCTTACCCTCAGCTCTATTGCTTGCTTGAAAGTTTGGGACACAGAAAATCTGCTTTGACTCCTGCTTACCAGTTTGGCAGGTGTTCCATTTCAAGTTGATAGAGATGTCTGTAATGTAATTAAATACATATCCTTTTTCTTTTTGTATTTTACCCATCCTCTCTCTTTGGAGTAGAAAGTGTGAAATTACTGCATCATCTTGACCAGTTTATACTTCCAGGTGATTTTAGAGCTGTGATTTTAGGCCAGTGTCATCTTCTCTTATTCCATTTTATAATGCACTCAGCAGGTCCGCTTCCTAATTCCAGGCAATGGCCTTTGCATGTTGTAATTGTTGTGTCAGCTGATCAGTTCAAGTTGTAGGGAAGTGTGCTGAAATGTAATCATTTGGCTGTTAACATCCAGCTGTAGTGAATTAAGTAAGCATGAATATGCTTTTAAAAATTATCTAAAGAAAAAATATATTATTACTACATTTCCTCCCACAATTGGAAAGTTCAGCTGTTTTTTTTATGACTCCAAAATGGAACATCAACTACATATGCTAAATTAAATATTAAGTTATAGCATTAGAGAAATTATTTTGGGGAAGTTAGCTAGAAAACAGATGGTTGTTAGTTCCACCCTATGGCAGGAGAAGGGACTAAGTAATCTTTTGAGGTATCTCCATGTCTTAATATGTTAAATGTGAGATAAAGGCAAAATGTTGATTTTCTCTATTTACCACTCAGAGTAGATGTCTCTTTCTCTAGTTATTACTTTCCAAGGAGTCTTTACTAATTAAAGTTCAGAACCTAGTATAGTTTATAACTTAGTAATGAATGAATGAATACCTCAATGATTCCTAAGTTTAGTTTAAGACAATTATGTCACCATCTGGAAAAGGTTGGGGTCTAAATCAATTACCTTTTTTTTAAAAAAGATTTTATTTCTTTTAGACAGAGGGGAAGGGAGGAAGAGAGAGAAACATCAATGTGTGGTTGCAGGTCAAGCACCCCCTACTGGGGACTTGACCTGCAACCCAGGCATGTGCCCTGACTGGGAATCCAACCAATGACCCTCTGGTTCACAGCCTGTGTTCAATCCACTGAGCCGCACCAGCCAGGGCTAAATCAATTACTTTTAAAATACCTGTGACATTAGTACATCCATTTACTCTGGAATTTACTTCATTATTTTATTTAATTTTCAAAGTTTCAGATTGACTTTTATATTTTTAAATAAACATTTAACATAGCTTCAACTAGTATGTTGGCAACTTATACTTGATTGTATGACTATAGTGTCATGTTTAACTACACATGGCATGTTCACATTCTATTTTAAAATAGATGTCAATCATTTACCACACTCTTCATTGCCTCAAAAGACATTCTTAGCAATGATGTTGTCAAGGAAACACACTGAAACTGTTACATAAAGAATGGCTTGTTAAGGAAAACCTTTCAAAATGATATTTCTATTTTTTCCCAGATTGTGTGGAATTATAATTTATAAGCAATTCAATTTAAGTAAATATTTTATAAGCAATCCATGTAATGTTATAGCTCTGAAAATATCTGTCAAATACAGACATTTTTGAACTTCAAGTTTAATAATTAGATGTCATTAATATAGTATAAACATCTATTCAGGAGATTTAAAAAATGATATGATTCTCATGTTAAACATTAAATTTCAATGAAACATTCAAGATGTAAATAATAGGTTTTTAGACTTAATAAATATAAATGTTCTTCTATTGACATGTTGACAGAAAGAGGGAGAGGAAAAAAAAGGCAGTGATTTCAAAAGTGTAGATTTCAAAGACCCTCAGAAGTTAGTAGGATGTACCATTGAACAGCAAGTAAATATTACTTATGTATTCAGGCTGTTATGTAGAAAATAGTAGTTGGAGACTATGATGGTCATAGACTTCTATTGTTAGCACTTGCTAGATATCTATTTCAAGTTTATATTTTAGAATTGAAGGATATAACCTTAAATGAAAAGTTTGGAGGAAAATATTCTAGAGTATACATTGCATATGTTTTGTGAAAAAGTATGCATTGATTTGCATTACATCATAGAATATTTGAATTTGAGGGGACTGAAGACATCCTTTAACAGATGAGGAAATGTGCCGAAAAAGGCTCAGAAACTTGCTAGAAGTTACTTAGGAACAAAGCCAGAAATAGAACTTGGTTTCCTGATTCTGATTCAGTGCTATTTCCAAATTGTTGTTGGCTTAAAGAACGTGGGTTACCACTCATCTCTTATGATTCTTTCCCAGCCATTAGCAACACTGATCTTCAACTGAAATGTCAACACCACATAGCATCTTAGATGTTATTTAAGTCACTCTTTGTAGGATGAAATAGAAGAACGTAAGAAGTAGAAAAAGATGTGTGTGTGTTTTTTGAGAAACATACAAGGATTTTTAAGATACATCATTGAATAAAAGGCTATCAAATATAAAGGAAATATAATAGTCCAAATATTTCTCTTGGCTCTTAGAAACACTGTGTTGCTTAAAGTTACTTAGACACAAAATATCACCTATATTTCCTATTTATTTTTGATCAAGTACTGAATATTACATATCAAAAATTATGGATCTAATTCGAGGATTATGATGGTGCTATCTTCTGTGAGAGTATATTTGTGTCTAGAATATAGTTGGGGATGCCAGCAATTACAGATCCTTTTAATACGGTCAGGTGTTAAAGCAATTAAATACTGGGCTTCAGTCAGTATGAACGTTGTCTTATTTTTGATTCCTATTTATTCTCAGGAAATTAAACTTTGCAGTTCTAGCTCATCATTTAGCTGGTTTAACAGATCACTCTTCCCCTCTCAGCCCTTGGTAGACTCCTGATTTCCAATTTTGTCCTCTTAGCCTCATGAATGCACTGCAAGTTCTGCTCACCATCTCAGGCTTTTCTATTAAAATGGACAAACCTACTTAGGACAAGAGCATCCCTCAAAGTCCAAGTTATCAATCTGGATCTTGTTCCCATAAGTCTTCACTGCCTTAGGAGTTCCTTGATGGCATTACATACATTTTGTCTTATTTTGTCTGAAGTTTCTATTTTCTTTTAGCAAGAAAACTGGTTCAAAATTTCTGATCTTCCATTATTAGAAGTGAACTTCTCAAATTTTATCTTTGAAATTTCTCCCATTTTTATGTACTTGTGAAGTTTTCATTTTTCTGACATAAGCAGTTTGGGGGAACAAATCTACTATGCGTATTTTTTCATTCTTACTAGTGATACAGAGGTACAACATGGCAAAAAAATTTTAATAATATTTTAAATATGTTCCTTTCAAACTTTGCAGGTAGAAATTGTGTAGAATTTTTTGGTAACAAGGAAGATATAGTATGCTATATCTTTTCAATGAGTCATTTAACACCAGAGTTATTTCATCTGATATCACATGTGTTTCCTCTGGAAGTTCAAGTGATATAATTTTTATTTCCTGATCAAATATTTGTAGTGTAGAACATAATTGGCAATTATGGAGTTTTCTGTTGCAAAGATAGTGTTGAACATTGTGTAATGCTGACTGAAAACCTGTGAATAATCAACTTTTCAATAATTAAAACATAAAATTTCCTGGAGGGATCAAGCAAAACAGGAAAAAAGGAGAAAGAACTCAATGACATGGACAACAGTGCGGCGACTGTGTGGGAGGGGAGTGGGTGGAGGTGGAAGATAAATAGTAATGGAAAAAATACAATAAAAAATAAATGAAAAAATAAATAAAACATCTAATTTCCAGTTTTCAGAAAATTACAAATGAAAGCAAAAGTTATTGCTTATTGTAAATAATTTATTATTGTGTATGAACTTTACATATACACAGATAGGCACATAATTCTTTCACTGTAGTTTAGATACACAAGATTGAATTAGGAAATTTGATCCATGGCATACTTTTATTATTAATTTATTATGGTAATTTTCTATTTGTTTCATAATTAAGATTTTTATAATAAATTAATATTTATAAACTACCATCTGACCTAAAAATCAGAACATTAACTCTAACTTCTACCTGTTATTCCTCTAACCTAGCTTTCTTTTTTCCTGTTGATATAAGCACTTTCTCAAACTTATATTTACCCTATATTCTTAAACCATATATTACTTAATTTTAGTTTAAAAAAAATTTTATTCCATAGCACCAACCTCCTGAAAGTATGTGGTCCATAGTCCTCTGAGATTTATTTTAGTTAAAATTATTATACTAGATTTTTATTTCTTCATCAGCTAGAGTTTACCTGTTTTCACTACTGCATATCCTACTGCAAATTTACTGCAATTCATATATTCACCTGTTGTGAGCATTTCACATTTGTTTTTATGTTTGATATAGTGAACAATTCTGCTATGAAAAATGTTGATATCCTACTTGGTATATATTGATAAGATATTTACTGGTTATATTCATAAAGTGGAATTTCTGGGTTTATAGTATGTATATGTTAACATTTAAAAAATATGACCCTGTGTTTGCAGCCCTATTACCATGGGTCAGGGTGTAGCTTCCACTGGGTCCCCCAGCACATGCTTGCTGGGTTACCAGGCTGGTCCCTGAGTGGGTCCCTAGGCAGGAAGGACTGACTCTGTGCCATGATAAAACAGGGTTGAGCTGGGTCACAGAGCTGCTCAGGGACAGCAGTCATGTCCAAGGCCAGTAGTTTTGTTACTAGCAGTACTGACAGGTACCCGTAGGTCCCTTGGCAGAAGGGACTGCCAAGGGGCAGGACTGCGGACAGGCTGGCCCACAGCTCGTTCCACAGGGAGATGGAGCTGTGCCTCGTCTGCAGCAGGGCCTCAGTCAATGGGTCTATGTCCAGAGCTGGGCCTACCTTCTCAAAGCAGCCATGTGCAGTCTTGGGCTCCATTAAGGTTTCAAAACCTCTTTTGGGGATCCCAAAGCCCCCATAAAGGCTTCTTGACCATGGGATAGCTGCAAATGTTTGTTTCTGTGGGAGGATGTGGGCTGGGGACCTTTTATTCTGCCATGTTGCTGACATCCCTCCATAAAAAATCTTATAGATTTCCATACTCTCGTATACTTGTTTGCTTAGATTTCTTGATTTTTGCTTATTGAGTGAAATAAAATGATACCTTATTGTGGCTTGGATTTGAAACCTGTGCTTATTAATGACATTAAGCAGCTCTTCAATGCATTGACCATATGTGTTTCTTCTTTAGTGGAACCTCTGTTCATGTCCTTTGTCTGATTTTCCCATTGAGTTTTTTGTTCTGTTCTTACTGTTTTGTTGGAGTTCTAATATGTATTCTTGACATTAATTGTTGAGTTTTTATGTTTCAGGTGTTTTTTCCCAGTGTATAACTAGTATTGATATTTTCACTCTTAAGGTGCCATTTGATTAAAAAATTATTATTTTAAGAAAATCCTTGTGGGGAATGGAATTTATTTTTATGAAGGAATAATTGGTCTAGCTCAGTGGCTGAAAATCAGTTATCACTTGGATATTAGAGGTTTATGAAGAACTAGTGTATCTTTCTCTGCAACACTTAATGTTTATTCTGATCTTCCCAGAAATGGGTACAAGTGACCCATAAATCTTCTCCTGGTGTTTATTGCTTAGTTGAATAGAAGGCTAAAACTCTAGGCATCTCAGGTCTATTGCTTATTCCTATCTAAGAAAAAAAAGAACTTTTACTTTTCATTAAGGTTCATATCAAAACAGGCAAAGCTTTAGCACACATGCTTACTAAGCATTGGTGGGTGGAATAATTGTGCTGTTTTTATTGTATTTCTCATCCAGGATAGGGTTTGCAAAGGCAGCTAAGTCCATGTAGGCTACAAATAACTAGCATAAATTTTATGCCTGGCATACAAATGCATTGCTTGATCAGCTGCCCCCGATTGCATTCCTATTTATGTGACTGCATTCAGCACCAAGGGAGGAAACTGGAGGAGCTGACTGCTGAGAGTCCCGTGGATTGTGCAGTGAGAGTACTCCCATCCCACTTCATGGCTCACGTGGGTTCTAAAAATACTAATTATATCAACTCTGACAATGGTTTTTGATTTCAGAGACCTAGATTCTGGTTGTACCCTTGGAAGGTTGGATAAATTTACTAAAGAACAAAAAGAATAGATACTCTTAGTATATAGTGAAGAGTGCAAAAATCTAAAAAGGAAATTAAAATAGTTTGTACTTTATACACTCTCTTTCTGCAAAGGATTTATATGGAATTCAAGAATATCTTGGTTTTAAAATGTGCTTTGGTTTTATTAGAACACAGATTTTGGGAAAATTAAAAGAAAAATAAAGTAAAACAGGCAGATTAAATTAGAGGGAGAGAGACATGGTCTTAAGAGAATGATTGAAATCTTAGAGGTCTGCCTAACTAGATATGACAAATTAAAGAAAATAAACCACAACTTAATTGCTCTTGAAAGTGGGATTATAAAAGAGGGATTTTTTTTTTTTCAGTTACTCTGGGATTAGAGAGGGTGATTTGAGCCTAAAGAATTATAGCTATAACATAGTAGTGGGATCACAGAGAGTGTAATGAAATTGTTATACTGAGGGGTCCCAGATATAACAAACTCTTGCTAAGATGTTCCCTTGAAGTTGTAAATAGGGAGTCTTTAATGAAAACTAGCCATATAGATACAGAACACTTGGATAGATTTAAAATGGTATGATTGAAAAATTGGTCTAAAAATGAAGTGCTGACTGTCAAGGTGAACAATTATTGTACATGGGGATAAAGACATTGCTTCTCTCCCAAGGGAATGAAACTCATGACGTAAAGGCTTGAAGGGAAGTGCACTGGAGACAATATACATTGAAAGAAATAAAAAACAATGGTAGATCTAATCCAGTCTACCTTGACACTTGTCCTATGGAACAGTCATTGGGATGACTTAGCCCAGGAGGCTAAGGTGGACAAGATTTGCTTGAACAGTGGATGTTTTGAGCAGTACCGGAACTCATTGACCACATTTCTCATTATAGGACAAGATAAAGCCTAGAGAGAATTATGTTACAAAAGCATATAATTGGGCTTAAAAATGAAGATAAATTAAAAACAAAGTGGATACTCAAATCTTGTGACTAGCCATACGTGTGGTAGAGAAGGAAAAGAGTCAATTTTAGGAGCAAGTTAAAATATTTAGAGCCGTCTTGGAGTAGGAGAATATCATATGGAAATAAAACAGAAAAATATAAAGAAGTGTTGCTCAAAGTCTAGAATATTCAAAAGCTGAGGAAAGGCAGGGCCTGTGGAAGGTGATGTTTCAGCAGGAACCAAGTTGGGGTATAAAAGGAAGCTTTCCTAACAGGTAAGTCTCAAAGGCCTTGGGCATTCCAGATTGAGTGGCAGTAGACTCTATGGAACAGGTCTGCTGCCTAGACAAACCCCATCCTTAAGTGCAGGTCCCAGGGGTGGGTGGGGATAGGAAATAAAATGAAAAGCTTTTAATGTGCTAAATGGGACTGAAAGAACTTTAGTAAAACCTGGTGACTGAGTGTGAGGCCACTGCAATTTTCAAAATGTTGCTAGGAGTTATTCCCACTTTCTGATTGAGAATAGGTAATGCAAAAGTAGATTCCTTTCCTGTTCATACCTGTTACAAATAATCTCCTTGTGATGGACCATGAACAAGTGATACTGGTGAAATGGGAGTTTGATTGTCGTAGAAATTAAGGTTTTCTGCATTCACTTCCCTTTTTTTTCAGATAGTACTGAGCCTCTGCTATGGTCTTTGGGACACTGAATGTACTAGTTACCGAGGACACTCCATTTTAGTTTTTCCTGGGGATAATCACTTCAGAGCTAGGATTAGGTGTCCCCCCCACCACTGGGACTTTAATAATTTTATGCATTCTATTATGGCAACTCTTTGTATGTTTTTAGTAATGCAGTCCATGGGCAAAAGAATTTAACTTCTGATATCCTGAAGGGACCATAGTCATTTCCATGGAACACAGCTCAGACTACAACCCAAGGAGTCAGGGCTTTACTAGAGGATAGAGAAAGTAGTTGAGGAAAACATATTCTAATGTTGATGGGCTGATTTTCACTTAAAAGCCAGGATGACTTAACACCGGGGCCTTAATTTCTTCTCTTGAACTTCACAATGAGAGAACATTTATATTTGACTTTGGGTCACTTTTATATTATTCACACTGTATTTTTAGAGAATAGCTATGCTTCTGTTTGGTTTTATTATGTAATCTTTAGTGGACTATGAGGATCAATGGAACTGGACCCAAATTAGAATAGGAAACACAGTGGGGAATAAAGTGTTAGCCTAAATTACAGTGGACTTTGGGAATATTTACTTGATGCAATATTCTTACACAATTCATTTCCTTCATAGAGAAAGCTAAATTGGCCACAGTGCAGCTGTGGTTGGTATTTGGAGAAGAGCCTCATGAACAAGGGCGAGGAGGATCCTCAAGCTCATCCCTTCCCTGGGGGATAAGGTAAGCCCATCGCAGATCATTGATGGTTAAACCAAATGGGCAGAGAACAGAAAATAGAACAGTTTGTACACACACACAGGATACTTGTTCCATACTCCTTATATTTCCGTAAAAGGGAAAATAATATGCATTCTAATTTCCAGGAGAAAAATATGGAAAAGTCTCTTTCTCCACACCCTTATTTTTAACCAAGATTCAAGTGCTGACTTCTGGAATTGGTGAATTTGCAAAAAAGTCTGGGAGTGATCAGGTTTGTTCTTTCTGGGTCCTCCCCCCCCTCTTTTTTTCTGGAGGCAGCCTGAAGCACACAGTATAGGAAGTTTACCAGGGCAGGTTCTGTCCCTGAAGCACAGAGGTCTGCAGTTTTAGATGGGGATAAGTTCAAATGAAGGTCAATGTATTAGAAGCCTCCTTTGGCCACTGATTCAAACCATGTTCTTCAGTTCAGGGTTATCAATAGCAAAGTTGAATTTTTGCATTTTTCCCCTGATTCCCTAGTCTACAGGGGCTGATGGCAGCAATGCCTGCTTGAGTGTGGTGGGTAGGGTAATAATAATATGGATGTAATAATTTATAGTTTTAATTTGGACATTTCACCTACAATGTTCCATGATTGAGTGTGATATTGTTATGTTATAGAATTACATGCTTATGATTTTGTAATAAAAGATTTTGTGAATAAAAAAGGGGTGTTATTTGTGCCGGATTCTATATTTCAACTCAGGGAGGTTGCAAACACATGAGTGTGATTATCATCCCCAAATCCCAACAGATACAGAGAAGTACCAACTGATGTAGGCAAACAGTAGATGTGATGGCAGTTCGGTGAGCAGGGAGAGCCTTTTCCTGGGCTTCAGATGTTAAGTGACGAGGGAGATTTTGGTCTTCAAAAGGAGAATAAATATGGCAATTTTGATTTAGGATCTCTCTTTCCTAATGCAGAGATATGATCTCAAATGACTATGAGGGCCAGGAAGATGGAATGAGAGGTGACAAAGGCCTGGACATGTATCTTCATTGTGTGAGAAGTGGTGATAGTCAGGGCTTTGAGAGATTGTGTGAACTGGAGAGCACACCCATTCTCTCTGCCAAAAGTGGAAGCTGTTATGCAGACCAGCCAGCTGTAGCTGTGGAGGAATTATCAGATCTTATTTCTAAGAGAAAGCAGAAATAAGTATTTCTATAGAAAATTTCCAATTTTTAAATGTTGGCCTAAATTTAGGGGAGAAAACTCTTTCTTGGACAACTGCAACAGGGGTATAGACTGGATATGCATTTGTGTGCTGTTGCAATAGAAGTGATATTTCACTTAGCCTGTTGGAGATCTGCCCCCAATGCACTTAGAATTGAGTTTCTTTATCAGGAATTTATTCTGTCCTAATTGGCTAAGGCAGTTCAGTTTCCTGTCTGTTTGCTGTATTTAAACTTCTGCTCTACCTCTTTTAATGACACTGATTTAAGAATTTATCATATACTGCCCTAGACCAAATGTAGAGTTTATGACTCCAGTGTTCATGGGACTTGATTAGATCCAAGGAAGCACATATGGTGAAATGTGCCATCTCAACATTCTGACAATTATGCAGTGTACTTGTGCCAAGGAAAGTGATTTCTCCCTCCTAAAGACATATGAGCCAGAAAGAAGTTCTTTGATTTCTTGTTTTATGTGACATTCTGTCTGCAATTAGCAGGCTTCCAGATGTTCATGAATTTTATATTCAACTTATATAGTCATTTATGTCTCCCACCAGAAAGCAGAGTGGTTTATGTTCCAGAAACTCAATTGAAAAACATGTCTTCTAACTTGAACTTGAAATGACTAAATATTTCATGGTGTAACTTCTAATTATAAATGTGCTGTGAGATGAGAGGGCTTTTATTTTTATCTGGGTAAATTTGAATTTTATCCACATTCATTGAACAAATATTTGAAAATATTTCTTTCTGTTTGGAGCTGTTTGGATTTTTTCTTCCATTGATAGGATTCTTCTACTAAACTTCTAATATCTTACTTGCAACTTTTAATCACATTGGAAAAATCACATTTGTTCTGTATTATAATTGCATGTTCTAATTTTCATTAGGCTGTGAGATTCTTGAGAGGTCTTGCAACACTTAACATAGGACTTTCTCATAGTAGGTGCTTGAGTATAGTACTAATTAGTAATAATTCAGCCTTCCTTGAGATTCAGAGAAAAGATATTTATAGATCAATTATTTAACTGATTTCCCTATTTGAGATCCATGAGTTATCATCATCATCCATGATTTAACAAATTGAGGAATTTCTTACTTTACTTGTAAAATGAAAATCTGAATTGCCAAGCTTGTTCTAAACAGAGATAGTTTAGCCTGGAGTCAGGTCGGATTAAGACAGGAAAATCCCTGACTTACAGTCCATTGAAGCAGAGAACATTTCCTCTAAAAATCACTATTTATTTAAATATATAGCCATTTTAGGATACCATAAACAACTTGTATGTATGTAACTTCTTTAAGGTTTGGATGCATAAAATCATAACTTTGGAAGGCATCACACTGATATTTACTTCAATTTTTTTCCTAGTATGATTTTATAATATTCTTTGCAGAGAGTACTAATCTTCCATGTATGAGGTACCTACACTCCTATAACAGAGGGTATTTCTTTTGAAGAAGGTGATCAGCAAATTTTTTCTTATATCAAATAAAATCTATCTTTTCCCACTTTAGTTCATTTGTTCTAGTTCTTATTGGCACAGCACAAAATAAATTTAATTCTTTCTCCACACAAATTTTCAGTATGTCTCCCTTTGGTATTTTCCCTCTTTCTCCTCCTCTTGCTTTTTTTTTTCTTTTAAATGACTTTATTGGGGCATAGTTTATATACTATAAAATTAATCCACTTTAACTATATAGTACAGTAATTTTTGGTACTTCTAGTAGAGTTGTATAATCAACATCACAATCCAGTTTTAGAATATTTCCCTCATTCTGAAGTTGCCTGTATTTGTTTGTGGTCAGTACCCCACCCTAGGCAATTTCCGATATGCTTTCTCTTTATATAAATTTGCCTTTGAAGAAATTTTGTATCAGTGTTACCATACAATATGATATCTTTTGTGTCTGGCTTCTTTCCATTAGAATAACATTTTTGAGAGTCACTCATGTTGTAGTATATACCCACAGTTTTTGCCTTTTTTAATGCTGATAGATTACTCTCTCTATTTTGTTTAGTACTTTTTCTGGAGTTTTGTTCTTTCTTTCATTTGGACCATACTTCTTTGTCTCCTCATTTTGTCAGCCTCCCTCTCTTTGTTTTTATTTATTAGGTAAAGCTACTACATCTCCCAGTCTTGATAAAGTGGCTTAATGTAGTAGGTGTCTTGTAGAATCCAGTGACACAGCCTCCCCTATTACCTAAGCTGGGTACTCAAGGTGCATCCAACGTGTGGGCTGTGTACACCCTATTCTTGTAGTTGAGCCTTGACTGCTGTTGGCTTGTCTAGGGTCACACAGCATTAGCTACAAAGTGATCTGTAGGTGGCTGCTACTTGTGCTGGACTTGGAAGTGCCCAAGCAAAGCCAACCTATGAATCAAGGCCTGCTGCTGCTACTGACAGGCCTGGGGCAACTTATCAAGAGGTACAGGGCTCCCTGAAGACCAATGCTGCATGTTTGAGAGAGTTTGGGAAAATATGAAGCATGAGCCAAGACAAGCCATTCTTATAGAAAAAATGCTGGAAACAGCTTGGGTGAGCCTGAAAGTTGGGTGGGGCAGGGACTCAGGGAATCACCAGGGTGCGGCAGACAGTAAGCCAGGTTGATGGAATCTCAGATACAGCACCTGCCTGTAGGCTCTGTGGCTCCGTGTTGGGAGAGTTCAGAAAAGGAACAGTGGCCTCTGCCAGCACTTCTGTCTGGGAGAAAGCTGCCCCCAGCGCTTGCCCTGGTGCTGGACAGTTCAATTCCTCCCTGTATGTCTCTAAAACCTTCTAATCTGCTGCCCCCACACTGGAACTCAGAAGGAGTGAGTCCAAGTAAGTCTGTGTGTGGGCCCTTTAAGAGTAACTGCCTGGGATTCCAGAAGTTTCTTTCTTTCACAGCCTCAATCCTCACTGGTTTGTACAGCCAAAGATTATGGAGAGTTATCTTCCTGACACTGGAATCCTGGGCTGGGGGGCTTGGGGTGGGGCTGTACCCCTTGTTCCTAAGATAACCTTCCTGAATTTTGTCCATCACATGTTGGTATGGGACCAGCCCATTTTACATCTGTGCCTCTCCTAACAGTCTTGATGTGGTTTCTTCTTTAATTCTGTAGTTGTGGGACTTCCATTCAGCTCAGTTTCTGATGGTTCTGAATGATGGTTGTTCTATGGTTTAGTTGTAATTTTGATGTGGTTGTGTGAGGAGGTGAGCTATGCTTACCTGTGCTGCCATCTTAACTGGAAGTTTTTAAATGCTGAATAGTATTCCATTGTACAGGTATGCCAATTCTTTTTATACATTCAGTTATTTATGGACATTTGTACTATTTCTAGTTTTTTTGGTCACTTTGAATAATACTTCTTTGAGTATTCATGTAGAAGTCATTGTATGGACATATGTTTTTATTTCTCTTGGGTAGATACCTAAGAGTAGAAATACAGTAGCTCCTCTCATCCATGAGAAATCCATTCCAAGACCCTCAGTGGATGCCTGAAACCATGGATAGTATAGAAACCTATGTAGACTATGTTCTTTTCTATACATACATACCTATGACAAAGTGTAACTTATAAATTAGCCACAGTAAGAGATTAATAACAATTTCTAATAATAGAATATTATAGCAATATACAATAAAAGTTATATAAATATGGTCTCTCTCTCAGAATGTCTTGTTGTACTATACTCAACTCTTTACTTAAAGGAAGCACTTTGTAGCCTTTTTTTTGGCATGTCTCAATTGCCAGCATCACTACTCTTGTCTTTGGGGCCATTGTCAAGGGTTCCTGGAAGAAAGTACCATGATACCACAATAGTAGATCAGATAACCCAGATGGTTGCTGACTACCAGGCAGACAGCCTATACAGCTTGGATACACTGGACTAAGGGATGATTATGTCCCAGGCCAGATGGAGTGGGGCAGCATGAGATAGCATGAGAGAGCATGAAATTTTCTCATGCTACTCAGGACAAATCCTGATTTAAAACTTATGAATTGTTTGTTTCTGGAATTTTCCACTTAATATTTCAGACCATAATTGATCTTGGGTAAGTAAAATTGCAGAAAGTAAAACCACGGACAAGGGGACTACTGAATTAATAATAGTAAATATCAAATGCATAAGCATGGACAGTCTCTAGTTAGATCTTTAACTTCTTTCAGTTCAAGACACCAGTTTTAGTATACAGGTCTTACATTTTTATTGTTAAATGTATTAGTGTTTTATTGTTTTTGATGCTATTGAGAAGCAATTCTTTTCTTGGTTTCAGTTTCCAATTGTTTGTTGCTAGTTTATAGGAATACAACCTTGTATCTTTTTTAAATTAGTTTGTGTGTTCCTGTTTGGTTTTAGTTGTCATGAGGGGGTTAAGGAAAAACCATGAGCCTTGTATACTGGGCTTCCTTTCCCCATTAAACTGACTTGAAAGGCCTATAATTTTCCCAGGATCACTGAATATTGATGAGAATCTGAGTTACCTGTGTTCAGAATATATAAGTATTATGTATGAAAATTGCATTCTTATTAGGAGGGTCAGCAATCAATCTCTTTAGCTTAATAAGCATCTCCTAGCCTTGATCAGGGAGATAAATCAGAGAGGCTATTGAACAGGATATTCATTCATCAATAGGCTATAAACCCTGAGGGCCTCATATATAAGGCTATCATTCAACAGCCTAGAGTATAATGAAAACATGTTGCCTTTCAGTGGTTAGTGGGATGTTACTGTAATCCTGTGTGAGCAATTTCTTTGTGACATTGCCCCGACCTGCCTGATCCCATTGTCCTGTCATTCCCTTGGGAAGCAGAATGTTCTGTGAATCCTATACCTCCTCCCTCCATAATCAGCTGCAGGGGAACTTGTCCCCAAATGACTATACCATTATTTCTCTCCAAATATTTGTTATTAATTTCTTGTTAAATTATAATTTCCTGTTTTTCTCCTAGGTTAAGTAT
Source organism: Phyllostomus discolor (assembly GCF_004126475.2). NCBI lineage: Eukaryota > Metazoa > Chordata > Mammalia > Chiroptera > Phyllostomidae > Phyllostomus > Phyllostomus discolor. Next base: position 81,287,281 of record NC_040905.2, read on the forward strand.
TTATTTGAAGGGAAATCAATGAGAATCTTTTGTTCTCTTCCTTCTTGAATCTAGGAGGATCTTTGTGTATTATTTAAGATTGAATTTGACTACATATAGCAAAAGCATATATGTGTATAATGGCTTAATAAAGGCTGGAGTGATATCTATTTACTTTATCTATCATCTATCTATCTATCTATTATCAATCTATCATCTATCTATCTCTATTACCTATCTATGTATTTGTTTATCTGCCTGTAGTAAGAAGTCTGTATAGTAGTCTAGAGGTGACCAGTTCAGGGATGTTTTGTGTGTGTGTCAGGCTGCTTCTCATGAACTCCCTACTAGGGACCTGGCGGGCAACCCAGGCACGTGCCCTGACTGGGAGTTCAACCGATGATCCTGTGCTTCACAGCCCAGCACTCTATTCACTGAGTCACACCAGCCAGGGCCTGTTCAGGAATATTTTGGCTATTCACAATGTCATTAAGGAGTTAATGCTCCTTCCAGCTCCTTTTCTACCATCTTTAGTATATGGCTCTTGTTCTCAAGGCTGCATTGTCTTCAGACCCACACCCGTGTTCTGGTTGGAAAGATGAGTGTGTGGAAGGCAAAGTGATCATTCTGAGTCTGTCTCCTATATCAGTGGTTCCTGGAGGAAACTTCCACTTAACATCTCATTTGCCACATTCATGTCATATGGCCAGTTCTAGGAGCCTTGAATTTTAGAGAGCCTTATATTTAAAGCTGGCATAGTTCCATTCAGAACAAAAAGGTTGTGATTCTGTTGGTAAATGTAAGTGTTACCGGTGTTTACCATATCTGATTCTTCTGTCCTTCTTGGTGCAATGAAGCTTGCACTCCTTAGCCTCCTTTCTATTGGACGAGGCAATGTGATCAGTTTGGGCAAATGAAACATGTGCAAAAGTCACATATGTCACTTTTAAATAAGGAAGTCAAAAGTCCAGTTAAATTTCTTCAATCTTGCCTCACCTCCTGGGGTCACCCAGGGGCTGTGTGTTTCAGACAGTGCACTTATAAGAGGGTGGAGCCTTCATCAGTCCAGTCTCCTATGCCAACCCATGTAGAACATAAGACATGAGCAAGAAGTGAACTTTTGTTAAGTTGAGGTTTTTGGTCTATCAGTGCAACATAACCTGACTTGTTCTGATGAAGGTACTAAAAAAAAGGGGGTTGATAGATATTGGCCAGGTAGCTAGCTATATCTGTCACACTCTTCCACAATGCCTATTTCCACTGACACTGCCAGGGCTGTCATGGTCATCAATTTCCCCTGCAGTTTTATTTTTTATTATATTGTGGACAAATTTTAAGTATAGAAAGAGAAAATTATATAATAACTCAATGTATCCATCAGTGTATGACCAATCCTGTTCCTACCCTTTTCTTGCCATCAGATTATATTTAGGTAATCAGATCCTAGATATCATATAATTTTATGTGTAAATATTTCAGTATATGTCTTTTTAGGATAAATAATTTCTTAACTATAGTACTATTTTCACAAATAAGTAATTCACAATAATTCCTTAATATCATCAACAGGCTTCACATTTCACCAGTTGCCTTGTAGAGGATTTTTAAAAATTTGTTCAAATTGGGATCCAAATTTTATCTTATGATTGCCTGATACATCTTTGAATTCTTCTTTAATCTAGACATTTTCCCCTGTAGTTCTAAAAACTGTTATTTGTTCTGGAGAGTTCCATACGGTTTGGGTGTGGCTATGTGTCCCTCTGTTGCTGTTCAATGAACTCTGTCCATTACATTTAATGCCAATTGCCAAGTAAATCTAGAGACTTGGTTAGATTGAATTTTTATCTATCATCTATCTATCTATTTATCTATCTATTTGTTTATTTATTATCTATATCTACTTTATGTATGTATGTATGGCAAGAATACATCATAGGTGATATTATATACCCTCATCAATGGGCACATAACTTCTGCTTGTCTGTCACTCTTCTCCTTCCTCACCATTTTTAATGTTATGAACAACATAGAAGTAGCTCCTGTTCTTGACAATGGGGATACATGAAGCTTTTAATAGAATTCCATTTGCTGTGGTAGGACCATTCTCTCATTTTCAATACAACTGGATTCTCTCTCTCTCTATTTAAATCAACTTTCTTGGAGTATAATTTACATAAATAAAACACATTTTAATCAAACACTTCAATGAGTTTTGACAAATGTGTTCATTTGTGTAACAATCTGACACATGAGGTGTAAAATAATTGTTGTGTCATCCCCAAATCCCTTGTCTCCTTCCTGGGCAATTCCTTCTCCTGGGCTCCAAGCAACCAATGATCTGCTTTCTGTCACTACAGATTGAGATTTCATATAGACAATCCAAAGTTCATAAAAATGGAATTATACAACAAGACTCTTTGGTGACCGACAATTTTTTCTTTGTTTAGAATATGTAAGTTTCATTCATGTTCTTAGGTGTATCAATAATGTGTTCCTTTTTGCACATGGATGGAGCTCTTGAATGGATAAGGCCAACATTTGTTTAGCCATTCACAAATGGGTAGACATTTGGATTGTTTCTGCGTTTTGGCTATGATAAAAGTGCTATAAAAATTTCTGTACAAGTCAGAACGGATGTTCTGTCAGAATGGATGTATGTTTTCATCCTCTAAGGCAGGGGTGTCAAACATTTTCACCAGGGGCCACATCAGCCTTGTGGTTGCCTTCAAAGGCCCAAATGTAATTTTAGGACTGTACAAATGTAACAACTCCTTAACTAGGGGTTAGGAGCTCGGCACTGCTGCTGGGTAGAAACAAGGAGCCAGGACAGATAAAATAAGGTGGAGGGCTGGATTTGGCCCACAGGCCATGTGTTTGCCACCTGTGCTCTAAAGTAAATCCTACAAGTGAAATGGCTGGGCCATTTTATATACCTATATAATAGGTATATATTCAAATGTATGAAAATGCCAAACAGTTTCCAAAGCGATATTTGAGAAATGTTATAGTCCCATCAGAAATGGATGATAGTTTCATTTTCACAGTTTTGTCAACATTTGGTATGTTAGTCCTTTTAATTTAAGCCAATGTAGTGGTATCTTAGTTTGATTTTAATATTTATTTCCTTGATAACTAATGACATATTTTATGCTTATAGGTCATTTTTTAGGCTATGTATTTATCTCACCATTCATCATTACTTGTGTTGAGGGAGACAAACATGGTCTGACCCACCTTGGATTTTTCTTGATGCCCCAGATGATTTCCAATTGGAATTTGAATGTTTCTCTGTTGTGTATAAGTTCTGAAAGTTGTTCATCTTATAACTTCTTATTTGTTTTTTTATATGATTATGGCATTTATCCTCTTTCTTTTTAAAATCAACTTTCTTGGAGTATAATTTACATTAGCAAAATACATTTTAATTAAATAGTTTGATGAGTTTTGACAAATGTATACATTTGTGTAACCAGCCCCATGTTGAGGCATAGAACAATTTATTATCTCCAAATCCCTCGTCCCCTCCCTGGGCAATTCTTTACATACCTGTGCATGTACAATCTCATGTACTCAGCTCATTGTCAAAGAAATTTCTGAATGACTTCCTCTTTTCCTTGTTCTTCTTCATTTTCTGCACCTTCTTCTTCTCCCTTCTCCCTGACCTCCCTTCTCTCTCCCTCCTCCTTGTTCTCCTCATTTTTCTTTTATAGCTTCCTTCTGTTTCACAACTTCTAACCACTTTGTTCTCCAAATTCTGATATTTGTCTCTTGAAATTCACAAACTTTTTGTACTCTGCTTGAGATTCTCTTCCCAGCTTCATGATCCAGAATGTTCTACAGGATGAAAAGCCACATTGATTTTGAAGCTTACTCAGTTGTTATTTTACTCTCAGGATCATATATGAGCAGTGTTTATTGTCCAATATCTGAAAGCAATTGTTTCACATATTTGGCCTCCTTCTTAGTTATAAATGGTATGAGGTTAAATTTTTTTTTCTATTCCAAATGGCCAGTAGCAAAAATCCTACAGTTCCTTTTTATTAATATATATATTCTTAAGTAACTTATACTCAGATAAACCCTCAAAGTTTAGCTTATCAGAATTTCCTCATTCTAAAATTTTTTTCTTTTCCTTTTACCTATGTTAGATGTTCTTAATCTTTATTATTCTTCTTGAGGATACACCTAATCTTTTGTCCATTTATTTTTGCAGAATTCTAGAATCTTTATTCTCTATAGAAATAGAAAGAATCAAGCATGAGGTCTTTCAATTTTACTCCACCATTCCTCCATGTCTGATATGGCATCCAGCTCCCTGTTTGAAATTGTAGTGACCTCCTATGTCCAATATTCATACATTTTATTTTTTGACTGTTGGACTGTGTCCACAGAATTACATTTTCCTTACCCTACCCTTTCATTCTCTCAGTAACTGTCTACATCAAAATTTTCTCCATCTATTGCCATGTCTTTATCTTGACATTTAAAATTGATACATGGTCTTCTTTCAGATTTTAATCTGACTGTGGTCGCCAGTTTTCCTCTGTGAGTCAGCTAGATCCAATCACTGAGGCTATTTTCCTGTACATTTTTACCACTTATTTCTTCCAATCTTTCTAGGAATAATTTAGATTAGGGCTACTCAACCCCCATCTGTTGTCATTAGGGGCCATATAATTCTCAGTCCAGGGGCTGTTCTGTGCACAATGCAGGGTGTTTAGCAGCCTCTGTGACCTCAACCCTCAAGGTGCCAGTAATGTCTGGCCCATCAGTTGTGACACAATATCTCCAGACATTGACAAATGTTCCCTGGGGAGAAGGCAAAAACGTTTTCAGTTAGAACCCAATGACTTTGAACAATTTTCTCTGAATCTTTCAGAATAAAAGTTTTATTAGTTTGACTCACTGTCCTCAGCTCTAAACTGAGGATAATGAAACATATTTGCCAGGCCTATTTGGGGAATCAGAGTGATGCATGGAAATTTTAGTACAATTTCTGTTCAGAAAATGTTTTCTATTTTTATAACTATTATTAGTCTTTTTGCCAATATACTAACCCCACACTCTCTTTCTCAAATCTTATTTTATCTATAATGTAGCTTGTTTATTGTATTATTTATCATTATTAGTTCAATTAATTTATTTGATATTGTAGCATATACATCTATCTTATTTTGCATTTCTTACATTAACTTCTCTTTTCCCTAAGTTTTCTTTTTCTATAAAATGCTGATTTTCTGTTCTATATCTTCCTTATTCCATATATAATTGTCCTTTCTTCTACCCCTTACATTAAATTAATTTAAAAAATAAATCTACATTCACTGTCATAAATCCTATCTATATATTTCTATGTGGCTTCTTTTCCAGTTACTTTTACTGAAATTCCTCAGGCAAAGATCAGCAATATAGTTTTATTTTTAAAAATTATATCAAAACTAAAAATGTACATAGTTTAAATTGCTAGTTTTCTACAGATTTATGAAGAAAAACAAATAAACAAACAACAACAACATCCAATCCTTTCATCCTCTACTCCCCACACCAGTTCTCACTTTCCAGGGTCAATGATTTCATATTATTTTAGATGATTCTCCAGGTATTTGTGTTCATATATCTGAATAGCATTCTGCAAAGTTAATTTTATGTCAACTCCACTGGGATGAAGGTGCCCAGATATTTGGTTAAACATTACTTTTGGGAGTGTCTCTCAGGGTATTTCTAGAAGAGATTAGTATTCTAATCAGCAGACTGAGTAAAGCAGATTGTCTTCCCTTAGTGTATGGGCATAATTCAATCCATTTGCCTGAATAGAACAAAAAGGTGGGAGAACAGGGAATTCTACCTCTCTGCCTGACTGTCCAGCCGCCCTTACACTGGGAATTGCATCATCAGTGATCCAGGTTCTCAGGCCTTTGGACTCAGATTGCAACTCACACCATCCATCCTCTGGTTCTCAGCTCTTACATTCAGACCAGAATGACACCACCAGCTTTCCTGGGACTCCAGTGTGCAGACAGCAGATGATGGGTCTAATTTCCATAATAATATGAGCTGATTCCATGTAACAAATATCTTTATCTCTTATTGGTTCTGTTTCTCTGGAGAACCCTAATGCGTATACTACATCTTTATACTTTATTTTACATTGTTGGCTTTATATATTATTTATTGACTTCCTGCTCTAGAAAATGAACATTTACTTTTCTCATTCTCCCATACCATGGCACATGCACATACATTCCCTGCTGTTCTCCTGCCATTTAATAATACAATAATTTTTTGTGCTTGCATTATGACTTTGTAAGGTGAACTGATTGGATTCTTTAATTGAGAATCCCAAGTTATTAGGACTTTTATTTCTTTACTCTTGTGTTGGCCAATTTCCTCGCAGGGTTGTCCAACCTTTTGGTGTCTCTGGACCACACATTAAATACACAAACACTAACAAAAACAAAAAAAATTCATAATGTTTTAAGTAAATTAATGATTTTGTGTTGGGGTGCATTTATAGCCATCCTGGGCTGCATGCAACCTGCAGGCTGTGGATTGGACACCCCTTTGAGGAACCCTCCAATCTTTAGTCTGGGAAGAATAATATTGACTGTTGCTCCTTGGGCCTAAGTGAATGAAAAGGGGACAAGTGTCTGACCATTCACTATATGGACTTTCATCTCAGCCTCTTGTTTCCAGTGTGGTGCTCCCATCTTCACTAGGCCTCTTATCCTGAATCCACTCTCCCTCTGGCTCACATCTCCAGGGAATGACCCTTCAGGCTTCTGTTGTATAAACAGGGGCAGTTGATTGTCAGTGCAGCGAGGAATGGAAGATGGATTTTTAAATGCTTCTTATACTGATGTTCAACTCATCCTCTATTTTCCACCACCGATTTCGTTATCACTTTCTAGGAAAAAGTAGTGTTTCTGATTCCTGAGACCCTTTGAGATTCCAAGTTGTGAGTGTATCTCTTCCCTGGCTTTCCCACTGCTGGCTCAGGTTTTGGCTTTCACTGTCCTGCTTATAGTTACTGTCCAACTCTCTACTTTCCGGATTCTAATTTTGTTACAGTCACCTCCTGTTATGTGTTCTTTATCCTTGCATATTTATGCAGTTTATCCATTGATATATTTATTATTTTCCTTTACTTCCATTTTGGTCCAGGTTTGGAGAGGAGTACTTGTAACCAGAGTGTTCAGTCCACCACGTTAACCTGAATGATTCAGTGATTTCCTTATTGCCAAATTTAATGGCTCCTTTAATTTATGATTCCTCTTGATATATTTATAAAATCTATTAACATTAACAAGTTCTTTACTTCCCTGGGTCCTTTGATATTACTTTAGTGTAACAACAAATGTCTCTGCACAACTACTATGTGCTGGACATTTTATTAGATGGAAGGGACACAAAGAAGAGTAGAACAGCCTGTGCAATCAGTGTGATTGACATGAAGAGATAAATTACAGTATTGTTTTGAAAATGCTACAACACTGTAAAAAGGAAGCTTGAGATTGGGGGAGTTAGGGAGAATATGAATTCACTAAGCACAAACATTGACAGAACAAATTAAATCAATAATAAAATTATAACAATGGCTATAATTATTTATACTTACTATATTCTGAGCACTGGATGGAACTAAAGCATGAGTTTTGCACCACTTATCTTTCTTGCCCCTGCAGAGGCATAGTGTATGTACTAAAACACTGACTTATGAAGGTGTTTGTCCTGTCAGGATAGTGGTGAGTATGCAGTGGAGAACCCACCTAACCATTTATTTTTCCATTATCTATTAAGAACCTAGTATGTGCTATGTGTTGTTCTAGCTGCTGAGAATATAATACTTAAATGGCACAGTTCTGGCCTTAACTGGTTTAATTTAGGAAGTGATATTGTAACGTCGCTTGAGAATTCTGCCACCGATTTGGAATATAGACTAGGGCAGGGAGAGACTGGTAGCAGACCGACCAGGTAAAAGGGCTGACATAGGTTTTAAAATGGAAGATGCCAGAGGCTTCAATTGAGGCAATAAAAGTAGAGATGTAGAGACAAGGTTAGATTCAAGAGACATGTGTATAAATACAATAATTTAGTGAGGAATAAAAGAAGTCAAGAATTTATTTTTTAATTATTCTTGATTTATTCCTCACCAAGTATTTATAATAATACATATTTGAAGAATTAATGGATGGATATATGAATGAGATTTGATAGAAATTCAAGGTCAATGAAGTGAAGTGATGGCAATAATGATGGAACAAAGAAAACAATATCTAAAGCCCTATAAGTCCCAAAGACTTTTGGGTACAGACACATTTGGAGAATTGGGGAAAAGCTAAGGTGCTCTTAGCTGGGTGGCAAAAACAAAAAATTTTTTGGTTATAGAAATTGGTCAAACAGAAGTAAGTTGCTTTGTGGTAAAGTTGACAGTTTATGTCTTGAGCTTGAGAAGATGACCTGGTAATACAAAGCTGAGGCTTATGGAAAGATAAGAGTTGGAGAAAATTGTTTAAAACTCATATAATAATAATACATGGGAACCTACTGTGTGCCAGTTATTGTGTTAGGCAGATTTATTATCCCCCTTTGAAACTCTTGAACTATGTTTGTTTTCTTTGCCATTTAACTTATAAAAGACTGAGGCTTGCGAAGGGCCACACAGTGATTAGTGCATACATATCACAGGCAGTTAAGAAATTCTTTCTGTGCACTTTTGAATAGTCAACATAAAATATATATCTGACTGACACCAAGGGGTACCCTTCATCCACTTGTCCATAGGAGATCATTGGTGGCTCAAGCAAAAGTAGTTTCAGAATGGGTTTTGCCAGTGTTTGACCTCTGATAGTAATTGTGTACTTGAATGTTATCTAAAACAGTTCTATGACAATGTCTCTAAATTCTCACAGTGTTTTAGGGATGTAATTAATTTGGATTAAAGAACTACATGCTCATTTAATGAAGACAACAAGAGCTCACGTTTGTACGAAGTTTTAAACTTGACAGCATTGTTCCCCTGGAAGATCTGCCTTACCATCCTGACTGGGTCTGATCTACTGTAATTGCAACATGCTGGGTAAACGAAAAAGGCAAAGTTGCTACAGTCTTAGCAGTGTAAGTCCATATGATCGTTTCTAGGAAAGTAAGCAGTGACAGGAGGGTCATAAGGCTTCATGGATTGAAAAACCCCAAGTTTAATTACACTAGTGGTGAGCCCATCTACAGAGAAACTGCAGGGGAGTATCTACCCAAAAAGCTTTCAAGTTCAAAGCAACTTCTTTTTATCAACAACTTGTATCTTCACTTATCTGACCTCAGTCATCCCTGTGCATAAGCCACTGTCTACTTATTCTTTTTTCTTGTGGTGATGAGATTTCACAATCAGTAGTCTTTTCATTACCAAGGCTTAGACTTCAGTTATGATTGAAGCATTTGGTTGATTCACCTATGCTGTGATTCTTGGTGGTTTTTATTTTAATTTTTAATACAAAACATTGTGCGTTTCCAAAAAATGCATTAAAAGTGCCTTTTATAATACATGATATATATATATATATATTTATGATTTGGTCTATTAACCTGCTTGACTACATTACAGCAGATTTCCTTTTTGGCCACTAATGATTCACACCCAGCATTTCCCATGCATTAGTTCACTGACTCACACATCCTAGCCTTCAGGCTTCAATTACTTTATTGTCTTGTTTGTTTTTTTTATTTTCAGTTTTTAAGAATTCTTTGATAGGACAACAAGAGAATGGGACTTAAAAAGAAGCTCCACATTCTCTCTGCCATCTGTTAACATTACACCATCTGCTTCAAATACTGTGCTTTTGAAATTAATCTCTGTTTCTTTTTCTCTCTTGTATCCTTTGTGATTACATTGTCAGAAACTCCCTCCTGCCTCCTTCCCTTATTTCCCTCTCCCCTTCCTTCCTTTATTAAGTAGTTTAGCATCTTACACCAAGACATCGTATGTAGTTTTCATAGGAAGTGCTTGAAAAAACTTATTTAAAATCCAGGGTAACTGGTTGTGCTGAGGGTTCATTTCCTATACTTTGTGTGTGTGGGTGCACCCATGTGTATGCTCACTGGCATGGGCTAGAAGTGGGGGGTGGTGAATTGCAGGGTGGTTGGTAGAAAGACAGAAACCAAACATCTCCAGTCTGTGTTCTTTGTTATTTGTCTTGCCCAGTGGCATCACCATCAGTCTCATTGGCCCAAGCAGATATTTTCATGTCTTCTAAGACTTCCGATTTCTCATTCCTTGCAGTTAGTTAATCCCGAATTCCTGATGATTCTACCCCAGGTATCTCTCAAGACTGAATTTTTTTTTCTCCACTGCTGTCCTACTCCCTTAGTTTAGACCCACCAAACCTGCACAAATATGTGACTTCAGGCTCCACAGACCATTTTCTCCCATCCCTCCTTCACATGCTGCTTCATATTCTGTCTTATCCCATGTCATCTTTAACCCCATGGCTGCTCTTATCATCACTGTTGACAGCTTCAACATCCACCCAGATGGTCTAGCCAGTACCAGGACTCTGGCTATTTGCATCGCCTCCTTAACTCTATTTTTTCTTTTTTTTTTTCAGGTAACCACCCCCATGGTCATCCTGCCTCGATAATCTTGATTTCAAATATCTCACTCTTTCATCACTTCCTATGCTTTCAGTTTCTTTGTTCCAATATTTACATTTCAACAATTCCAATCTTTTGAGGTATTCAGTCCATTGACCTCACCTCTTCTTCACTAGCCATATTTTTTAACTTCTCCTTTTACTCACTGTATTAGTTTATTCAGAGATAATCTTCTAGTTCCGTGATTGGACAGAGTAGCTGAGTTATTTCTGTAAATAAGTGGGTCTTCACCTAGCATCTCAAATTCACAGGTTGTAAGGTTTGAATAAGCATTATTGTTGTTGTTTATCCTTTTGAGTCCTATTAGGAATGAAAGAAAATGATTTTAAGACAAGCAAAAAAGCTAAAGATTACAGTTTATTACATTTCTATGCAGAATTTGGACCATGCTAACCAGAGAGAGAATAGGTGGTTATTCTAAAACTTTACAGAGAGCAGGTACAATAATAGCAGCATAGACCAATACCTCCTAGACTAAATCTAATAGTATCTTTCATATAGACCTCCCTCTCTCTCATGAGGCCAGCTGGTTTCTGACTCTTAATGAGTAAGTCCAGACAGGGAGGAGTTACAGACTTCCCTTGGTGTCTGCAGCAAAGCAGACAACGCTTTGATGTAAATATTTAATCCACTGAACTTTTCTCAATATATACAATAGCTAAAAGTCAACAAAATGTTTACATTTCAAATGTAGCAAGTGACTCCTAATTCAAACAGTTTTCACATTATGGATTTTTATCTATCAGCTTTATTATCCAAGATCTACAAACTTAAACATTAGTAAATAATCTGGAGACTAAGGAAAGAAAGTTTCCCTGCATTGTATTTGCTTGAAGGACCCCCCTCAAAGATAGGCTGTCATCTTACTTGACTTGTCTGCATCATTTGGCAGAAGTAACCTCTGTCTCTTTTCCAGGTTCCTATAACATCAGACTCAGTTTTCTTCCTATTTCAATAGTCAATTCTCTAGTCCTCTTTTCTAATTCACTCTTTTCCACTAGACCATTAAGTACCAAAGCATACCTTGAATCTATCCTTGTCTTTCTTTTTTGACTATCTAATGGTCTTCCTAAATGATTACTTCCATATTCATGGCTTTAAATAGGTTGATCATAGGTAATTTATATCACTAATCTTTACCTCTCCTCTGAACTTTAGACTTTTATTTCCAGCTGCCTTATTGGCATTTATGTTTTAATGTCTTATAGACAACTCAAACCCAACATGTTTAGCCTTGAACTTTCAATCTACCTTCCATCTCATCTGCTTTCCTCCAAGTTTTCCGAACTTCAGAATTGCACTATGGTGCCCCAGTTTCCAGGCCAAAATTCTAGGTATCATCCTTGAGTAATCTTCTTTCCTCACATCCTAAATCCAGTTTGTTAATAAGTCTTATTCTTTCTAATTTTAAACATATATCATGAATCTGAATACTTCTTACTATCTCCAGCAAAAATACCCTAGTTGCAAGCCTCCATCACATCTTGGTTATAATACTTAAATACCCTCCTAATTGACCTCTCTGCTTTAATCTGTGCTTCCTTACAAAGATGATAAGTAACAGTTCCCAGGAGTTTCTAATGCATTAATTGGACTATGGCTCTTCCCTTCTGAAAATCCTCCAGTGGCTTCCCATTGCAGTCTGAATAAAATGCAAACTAATTTTTTACCCCGACTAGTATTTTCTGGCTGTCTACATACTTTTCTGATGTCAACAATTTCCATGCTCCCTCTTATTCACTGGAATCTGGCCACAATGACCAGAAAATTGTCAAAATAATTTCTTTTGTTTGGAAAGACTTCTTCCTATTCTTTTCTTAAGTATTTCAATACTTGTGTTATTTCATAACTTGTGTTTTTTAAATGTTATGTTCTTAGAGAGAATTCCTGACTACTCTAACTAAACCAGCCCCCACTGGACTGGACTTCTCTCAGCTACTGGATATTGTTGTATGTCTCCCATGGTTTATGATATGGATGTTTTGTCTCTTCCAGACTAATCACATTGTATTTCTCCACTTTCTTCTGTGACTAGCTGGAGAAAACTCTTTAGTTTTAAAGAGCTCATCAAATTAGGTTAGGTACACTCAACATAAACTTCCTCTTGTTTTACAGTCTAACATAATCATTCATATGATATATTGATCATATGCACAGGTTTTGCCCACACTTAAAGGGATTATATAGTGTGTTTAGACCAGGGAAAGGAAATTGGGGGGCTATCTTAGGATCTTGTATGCCATAGTCCTATACTTATTAAATTAAATAAATTAACTGTTAAGAAAATTCTAATGAAGAAAATTGCAAACCCAGTTGGTTTCATTGAAATATTCTACCAAACACTGAAGGAAAAATTAATACTAATTCTGTATAAACTCTTCTAGAACTATAAGAAGATGGATTATTTACCAACTCATTTCATGAGCCCAGCATTACTATAACACTAAAACCAGGCAAAGATGAAAGAAAACTACATGCCATATACCACATAAATGTATTTATTTAAAAATGTTAACAAATATTATCAAATAAAATCCAGCAGCATATTCAAATGATAATGAATCATGATCAAGTTTATAACAGGAATATAAGGGTTTTAACTTTTTAAAAAATGAAATGTATATACCAATAGACTAAAAAGTATGTAATTATCTCAATACACGCAGAAAAATATTTGAAAAAGTTCAGCCTACAATTATACTTACAAAAATAAAACAAAACTCCCAGTGTACTAGGCATTAATTTGAACTTATTCAAACCAACAAAGAAAATCTACAAAAAAACATACTTTCAACATCACACTTAATGGTAAAAATCTAACCACTCACTGCTATTTAACATTATAATATAGATCTTAGTGCACTAAAGCAGTAAAAAAATAACAAAAGACATACACATTGGAAAGAAAAAAAATAAAAGCATGTTTATTTGGAGATGACATGATTACTCCTTAGAAAATACCAAAGAATGTACCAGAAAAGCTATTAAAACTAATAAATGCATTTATCAAGGTCACATCAGACAAAGTTAATATTTAAAAAATCAATTCTACCTCTGCTATATCTACTGAGAAGATAAAGACTACTTTCTGCAATCAGACTGCAATCCCAGAAAATGTCCACATCACTCTGGAGGGCCGCACAGCTATTGTGAAGGGCCCCAGAGGCACCCTGCGGAGGGACTTCAATAACAACAATGTAGAACCCAGTCTCCTTGGAAAGAAAAGGAAGAGGCTCCTGTTGACAAATGATGGGGCATTAGAAAGGCAATGGCCACCTTTCCCACTATCTGCAGTCACATACAAAATGTGATAAAGGGTGCTACCCTGGGCTTTGGTTACAAGATGGGGTCTATGTACACTCACTTCCCCATCAATGTCGTTATCCACAAGAATGGTTCTCATGTTGAAATCAGAAATTTCTTAGGGAAAAAATATATCTGCAGGATTTGGATGAGGTCAGACATTGCTTCAGTAGCTCAAGCCCAAAAAGTTGAGTTGATTCTTGAAGGAAATGAAGTTGAATCATATTCAGCTGCTTTGATACAGCAAGCCACAATAGTTAAAAACAAGAATATCAAAAAATCTTTGGATGGTGTCTATGTTTCTGAAAAAGGAACAGTTCAGCAGGTTGATGAATAAGATCTAAGTTGTCCAGCTACAGAAACAGCAAAATGCCAGATGATTCCTCACACTTGTTTGTGGTATTTTAAAGATGCAATAAAAGCCATATATTGAAAAAATATTAGTTCTGTATACTGGGAATAAGCATTTGTAAATTTAAACTTAAATATGTTATAATTTTTAACAACACTAAAAACATTAAAAATAGGAATAATTCTAACAAAATATGTGAAATATTTGTAATCTGAAAACTATAAAACATTGCTTACAATTAGATAAGTCAAAGGAGACATATAAACAGAAAGATAAACAATGTTTATGGATTGGAAGACAATGTTAAAAAGTCAATATTCCACCCCCCCAAAACAATTTTTGATTCAATGAAATTTTAATTAGAATCCCAGCATGCTTTCTTTGGGTAGAGATTGATCAGCTAAAGTATTTATAAGGAAAAAGATAACTTAGAATAGACAAAAATTTTTTGAACAACCACAAAGCTGGAGGACTTGTGTGACTTGATATTAATTCTTCTTATAAAGTGACAATAATGAAGTCAATGAGGTTTTGTTTTAAAGATAGACACATAGATCAACAGACAGACTAGAAAATATAGAAGTAGATCTGAACAGTTATGGTTGCTGTATTTTTTAATAAAGATGCCAAGATATATAAATGAGGTAATGATAGTCCTTTTAACATAAAATGCTTATCTAATTGGACATCCATATGCAAAGCAATGAACAATGGCTCATTTCACATTAGAAAAATTATTTCAAAATGGACAATAGATCAGTTTTTAAGGGCTAAAGTTACACAATTTTCAGAAGGAAATGTAGAATAAAGTCTTTGTGGCATTGGGTGAGACAATGTTTTTTAAAGCAGGACTCAAAAACCATAAACTACAAAAGAAAATATAAATTTTTTATCAAAAAACTCATTTTTTCTGTGATATAAGATGTTACAAAAATAAAAAAAATAGACTTGGAAAAATATTTGCAAAACATGTCTCATAAAAGACTTAATAAATATAAATAACTCTCACAACTCAAAACAAAAAGAAAAATAATTAAAATCAGTAAATGATTTGAATAGATACTTGACTAAAAATGATATTTAGGTGGCAAACAAGTATGTAAAAGATTTTCAACATCGTTCAATATCATTTTAACATATCCAAAATTATTTTGCATTAGAGAAATGAGAAACCACTACACCTATTAGAAAGACTAAGACAAAAATTTTTGGTTAATGTACAGAACAGCTAGAACTATCATGCATTAATATCATGATCGTCAAATAGTCAATGACTTTGGAAGACAGTGTGGAGGTTTCCTATAAAGTTAATCATCCATATACCATATTATCCATCAATTCCATTCCTAGTATCAACAGAAATGAAGATCTACATAAAGCTCTGCACAAAAATCTCTGTATAAATGTTGATAGTAGCTTTTTTATAATTGCCCAAACTGGAAATGATCCAAATGTCCTTCAACTGATGAGTATATATTCAAAATTTAAGTATATGTACAATTGAATATAATTCTGCAATAAAAGGAATGAACTACTGATACATGTAACAATATTGATGAATCTTGAATGTATTATGCTGAGTAAATAAAGCTAGGCTAAACACTACATCAGGTATGATTCCATTTATATGACATTTTGGATTCAGGAGTGTCCAACCTTTTGGTGTCTCTGAGCCACACTGGAAGAACAGTTGTCTTGGGCCACACATTAAATACGCAAACACTAACGACAACTGATGAACAAAAAAAGGTTTTAAGCGAATTTACGATTTTGTGTTGGGCTGCATTCATGGCCATCCTAGGCTGCATATGACCCACGGGCCGTGGGATGGACACCCCTGATAGATTCATGGTTGCCAGGGATCACATTCCATTTTTTGTATTTTTCATCTCAGACATTATAGTTTTTATTTCTGTTAGTTTGATTTGGGCTTTTTTATATCTTACATATTTCTAGTTTTTGAACATACAGAATGCAGTTATAAGTGTTAATGTGCTTATCTGCCAATTCTAATATATGCATCATTTACAGGTTGGTTATGATTGATTTTTTTTGTTCTATTACAGATTATATTTTTCTCCTCCTTTTCAAGCCTGGTAATTTTTGAGTGGATTTTAGACATTGTGAATTTCAGTCTTTCTAGTTTTAATTTTAAGCTTTGTTAGGTAGGAAGCTTTGTTAGATGGGAGAGTGGTGTTTGTTCTAGTGCTACTTAAACTCTCTTATTGAGACAAGACCCTTTAGTATACTCTATACCAGGGGCCTACAACCCTCAGGCCAGGAGGTGAGTGGTGGGTGAGTGAGTGAAACTTCATCTGTATTGACAGCTGCTCCCCATCACTCACATTACTGCCTGAGCTCCATCTCCTATCAGATCAGCGGCAGCATTAGATTTGCATAGGAGTGCAAACCCTAGTGTGAACCCTGCATGCCAGGGATCTGGGTTGTGTGCTCCTTATGAGAATCTAATGCCTGATGATCTGAGGTGGAGCTGAGGCGGTTATGCTAGTGCTGGGGAGCAGCTGCAAATACAGATTATCATTAGCAGAGAAGTTTGACTGCACAAAGGCCACAATAAATCAATTGCTTGCAGACTCATATCAAAACCCTATCAGTGAGTGGCAAGTGACAATTAAGCTGTATCTGATGGCAGGCTGTAAAGCCATCCCTCCCACCTCATCCCCTTGGTCCATGGAAAAATTGTTTTCCATGAAACTGGTACCTGGTGCTAAAAAGGTTGGAACCACTGCTCTACACAATACTTTGTGAATCTTGAGACTTCCCATTCTGGTTAGTATGAATATGAACTGCCTTTAGATTCTGTGAACCCTCAGCAAGGTTTCCAGTAAAACTTCCAGATGACTCTTTCCTTAGTCTTGGTAGTTTTCTTATATATACACTGGTTAAGTACTCTGCTGATGACACAGAAGGATCCTCTGCAGACCTCTGGAGTTGTTTCACTGTGCAGCTATCTCCTCTCCAGTGCTCTATGCTGGTCTCTTTCTGGATTTCTTGTCTCTGTGATGTGGCCTGGAGCCTCTCTCAGCACAGCAGTAAACTGCAGGGCTCACCTCATTGATTTCCTGTCTCTCAGGGGTCATTGACCCTTGTTTGATATCCAATATCTTGAAAACTATTTTTAAATATATTTTATCTGTTTTTTTTTGGTATACTAAGATGAAAAAATTAATCTGGTCTCAGTTACTGCATCTTGGCCAGAAATAGAATTCTACAGTATATGTTTTTGATATTATTATGGTTCCTTCTTTTGTTTTATTATTGAATCAACTGGGATTTCTCCTATATCAGCTCTTTTCAAGAAATTTCTTGAGCTGGTCAGATGGAGGTCCACATAGTGCTCCTTGCTGTTTACGATTCAAAGTGCTTTTCCTTTCTGTTGCCAAAGAGCAGACTGCTTCATTTTCATGTAACTTTGTGTGTGTGTGTGTGTGTGTGTGTGTGTGTATTTGGTAGCTTGCCTGTTCTCCTTTCCTGAACCAAAAAGAAGGGAATTTCAGTTGTTTAGCACACTTTAACCAAGCTTTTGCACTCCCTACATACTTTATACTTCTTGAACATCAATCTGAATCTTTCACTTTTACAAATATATTTTGATAGCACTTTCAGGTATGTCCTCCACTAGGGAAATGTCACTCTGAATTTTCATTCCAAGGTTTTTCCCATTCTACTCCACTAACCTGAATTTTTGACAACCCTTACATGTAGTTTAGAAATAGAATTATTCTACCTTTATTGGAAATAGTGTTTGATTAAAAATTCCCCTATTGCTTTTGGATGATTTCTACAAGGATAAGATAAGATGCTAATTTATGAAACTTGTTCATTCTAGAAGTCATCAATTTTTTTAAGTTGCAAACAAAATCTCTTAATATGAAGGGGACACAAGATGCAAATGTTAAAATAATGGTGTAAGAATGCCTTTATTGAAAAAAGACATTTATGTGATATGATTAAGTAAAACGTAAGGTTATAAATGGTATTTATAGCAGATAGTATTTTGGAAAATATAGTGCTTGCTTATACGCAAAAAAAAAGGAGAAAGACTAGGCATCAAAAATTAATTGTGAATATATTTGAATGTTGGACTTAGGGATGGTTTCAGGTTTTTCTTTGTGATAATCTGTATTTAGTAATTTTTAAACAAAAAAGTGTTTCTAATGTCATATAGTCATCACTGCAAATTACAATATGTATACAATTCGTAAAAACATGACAACTTAGATCAAAGTGTAAATCAAGCATTATATCATTATTCTATATATATTTCTAAGATAATTTTATTCCAAATATACATGTAAACTTACATTAGAATATTGACATTATCACATAGTTAATTTAAAAATAGCAATAATTCTCATTCATACATAGAAGTTATTTCTTTTTAAAATAATATCGTCAAAGAGATCATCTTATAGGTTAGATTTAATAGGAATCAGGCTTTAATGCAGATTAATTTTATTGTCTACCAAAGACTTGAAGGAAGAAAATGTTTTATGGTAGGGTAAGAGATTAGTGTGAAGGCAGAATAATGAATTCTGGCACTCCTTTCAGAAATGTTATAGTGCTTCACTGTTTAATGTGTACATGATAGTTTCTTCCAACTGCTGTAATAAATATGTATATTCTATGTCATTTACGTTGTTTCTAACTTCTATCTATCTATCTATTAAATTATTTTCTATCAGCTGGAATGGCTTCCTGTTCAAGTTACTACTGAGCAAAGAGCATTGAGGTCCCAGTCATTAAGTTAATTTTCTCTTTCCTAGGTACAATTATAGACCAAAAAAATAGCATTGAACCAAGATGGCAATAGTCTAGACTTGATTTCCAAGATTACTGTGACAATCTGGGAATGTACTTTTAGATAGCTCTTTTTATCTGATACATGCAAGATAATGATGATTCTTTGATTTGTAGCAGCATCTATTGTTGCAGAATCTATGCCATTTACAAGTTTGTCATTTCTGAGTTTTATATGAGTCTTAACAGTTCTTCTTTACTGCTATTGATGGCCAGATGCCCAAAACTATGATTTTTAAAAAATATACTGTATTGACTGTGCTATTACAGTTTTCCCATTATCCCCCCTTCATTCCCCTCCACCCTGCATACCCACTCCCACCCACATTCCCCCCTTTAGTTCATGTTCATGTGTCATAAGTTCTTTAGCTTCTACATTTCCCATACTGTTCTTGCCCTCTCCCTGTCTATTTTCTACCTACCATCTATGCTACTTATTCTCTGTACCTTTTCCCCCTCTCTCCTCCTCTCACTCCCCTGTTGCTAACCCTCCATGTGATCTCCATTTCTGTGGTTCTCTTCCTGTTCTAGTTATTTGCTTAGCTTGTTTTTGTTTTTGTTTTAGGTGTGGTTGTTAATAATTGTCAGTTTGCTGTCATTTTACTACACATTTTTTTATCTTCTTTTCTTAGATAAATCCCCTTAACATTTCATAAAATAAGGGCTTGGTGATGATGAACTCCTTTAACTTGACCTTATCTGAGAAGCACTTTATCTGCCCTTTCACTCTAAATGAAAGCTTTGCTGAATAGGGCAATCTTGGATGTAGGTCCTTGCCTTTTATGACTTGGAATGCTTCTTTCCAGCCCCTTCTTGCCTGTAAGGTCTCTTTTGAGAAATCAGCTGACATTCCGATGGGAACTCCTTTGTAGGTTACTGTCTCTTTATCTCTTGCAGCTTCTAGGATTCTCTCCTTCATTTTTACCTTGACTAATGTAATTATGATGTGCCTTGGTGTATTCCTCCTTGGGTTCAACTTCTTTGGTACTGCCTGAGCTTCCTGGACTTCCTGGAAGTCTATTTCCTTTGCCAGATTGGGGAGATTCTCCTTCATTATTTGTTCAGATAATTTTCCACTTTTTGTTCTTCTTCTTCCTCTTCTGGTATCCCTATAATTTGGATGTTGGAATGTTTAAAAGTATCCTGGAGGTTTCTAAGCCTCTCCTCATTTTTTTGAATTCTTATTTCTTCCTTCTGGCCCACTCCGTTGATTTGAGTCCCAGTTTTCTTCCCATCACTATTGGTTGCCTGTGCATTTTTCTTCATTTCACTTAGCATAGCCTTCATTTGTTCATCTAATTTGTGACCAAAATCAACCAACTCTGTGAACATCCTGATCACCAGTGCTTTGAACTGTGCATCTGATAGGTTGGCTATCTCTTAGTCACTTAGTTGTATTTGCGGTGGAGCTTTGATCTATTCTTCCATTTGGGCCACTTTTTTTTTTGTCTTGATGTGCCTGTTAAGTAGTGAGGGGTGGAGCCTTAGGTAGTCTCCAGAATGGGTCAATCCAGTCTCTGGGTTGTGACCCTGTATGTGGGTGCAGGGTTCGAGAGGGAACAATGGTGCTTGCTCCACACTCCATGGGACTTCAGTCCCCTCTGCTGCTTCCCCTAAGCAAACTGGGCCCTTCTGGTGATGACTCCCATGTGGGTGGGCTTGTTCACGTTCTAGGACCCCATGGGTCTCTCCAATGAACTCTCTTGTGAGGCTGAGAGTCTCTCCTTGTGCCTCAACCCCCACAGGTATTTTCAATCAGTGCCCCAAGGCTCTATTTCCCTGCACTGGGACACTGGGTTGTATGCAGTGCCTTTCTTCACAATTGCTGCCTTGCTGGGTCTGCTGGTTGCCACCCCACATCTGGGGTCTGCCAGCTGCCACCTGTGCGCCTAGGGTCCACCTGCTGTGATCTTGTAGGAGACTGTTCTGCATGGCGTGGGCCCAGCTCCCACTTGGAGATGCATAGGACCTGTGCCCGCGGATAGGTTTTCCCATGGGGAATCAGGCCTGCAATGTGCCTAGGCTGCTCTGAGTTTTGCTCTTGCTAAAAAACTCCCTCACCCTGAATTGAGGACATTTACTGCAAACTAACTTCCTAAAATCCATGCTAAACCTTCCAAGGATGAGTGTAACTGGTTCAACCACTTTTGCCTTGTCATTTGCAAATATCCCTCTTCTGTGATGTGATTAGGAGCATTGGCTCCTTTGTTTTCTGTAAAAGGTAATCACCTAAAGTGAACCTGTGCATGGTAAATGAGGACCATCATGTAATGTGCCAAGAAACCCAATAAAGGCCAGTCACAGCAAGGGCCAAGGCTTTTGCTCACCTTGAGAGAAAAGCCATGCTGTCCCTTTTCCTCCACCAGACTCGGTAGTCTTTGTGAATATCTCATTTCATCCATGATGACTCGGACACTGTGGGCTGGTGTCTGCACCACTGTCTTGTGTGCCCGGGATGCCTCGTGCACCCAAGATGCCTCATGCATATGGTCCCACCACTCTTTGTGCCACAACGCCTCTCTACCTGGCTGCCCAACTCTGCCCCTCCTACTGGTCTGGATGAATGTGTGTATTTTAACTCTCATTGTCTGACTTCCATATAGTTCAATTTTCTGTCAGTTCTGCTTGTTATTCTGTTTCTAAATTGTTGTTGTCCCTATCTTGGTTGTGTGAGGAGGCACAGTGTCTACCTACTCCTCCTTCTTGGCCAGAAGTTCCCCAAAACTATGATTTTTGTGTGCATCTCAATTTTGCCCAACACTGTCGTCCTATGCTTGGTGGGTGTCTGTGTGTCCTCATTTTTTTCACAGAGTGTAAATGTGAAAAGTACCAGTGTCAGTCATTAAAGACAATCAGTATTTGGAACTAACTCATATATGGGGTTAATTTAGTCATTCAAAAAATTCATATGAAATGCCTACTGTATCTTAGGCACTGGGAGTACAGGGATGAATAATCTATGTTTCAAAACCTTCTATCCAAAGATGATCAGAAATATGTCTGTAGTCAGACAAAGTTTTATTTATTGGCTTATTGCAATGAGGGAGACTACACACCATGGAGACACATGGGGCTTAACACATGTGAAGAAGGATATTAAGGACTTATTCTAGGATTTGCACTTGTGTCAGGTGACTTTTGAGGAAGGTCTAGGAAGGTAGGGTTTGCTCTGGCTTGGATGCTGTCAGGGAGCAGAGTAATTATAAAATTGTCATCTTAATGAATCTTATCTCAAAGGCAGGGAGAAACTGTGAGGTTAAGCCTTTGATTGACTAAAAAGCATTTGATACTCATGTTAGCTGAGAGAGAAGGATGTTTGGAATTTTTGTTGTTGCATTGTGATCTTTTGTTTGTTTTCTGACAAGAGCATGGAATGATCTTTTTCATCTCACTTTATCTTAGTCAGAGTGCTCTCTTGTCTGATGTTGATGCTCTGTGAGGTTAATTTCTGGGGAGGAATGTGCCATGGCTGAACTGTGAATGCCACGCAGTCTCCTAGCACCATACGCCCAGCTGTTAGTGTTCAGTGAATTCATGTCTGTAAGAGTTTGTTTTTCTTTTTCATATGAGATCCATTGTCTAGTGAGGAAGACAGGCCCTTAATCTCGTTATTAAAATAATAATAATAATAGCAATAGTAACAATAAAAACTAACATATATTAAGTTCTTATGTTCCAGGGAGTAGTCTGAGCACTTTACAGGTATTATTTCATTTAATTCTCATGACAACACCATGAGGTAGAAAACTGCAATTATTACTCCTGCTAATGGACATGGTAATTGAGATATAGAGAAGTGAAGTGCTTTGCCCAAAGATGCATAGCTATAAGTAAAATTCAAATCTATAGGCAATCTGACTCAAGACTGCCTATACTATAGTGTGGTGTTAAGTGGTTTAGTGGATACTATTTGTACTGGGTCCTGATGCCCTTTACTGGCCCAGCATTCTCTCTCCTGTTGCTTTGAGACTAATTGCTACTGGCTCACAGCTCCCTCTTTCTTTTAAGAATTGCCATCTCACCAGGGAGATTATGCTGTCCACTTAGGACAGCTCAGGGGTAATGATTTTCAATAATGGGTGGGATCAACTCTGTGATGCAATTAATGCTCTGGAATTCCCTAGGGTATTTATTGGACTGAAAGCTATGCTCCAGCTGAGACCCAAGAACATTCCTTTCCTGGCTTTTCCCACTTTCTTACTATATTCCTTCACTCACTCCCCTTCTTCTAAGCACACTCTTGTAATAAATCACACAGCAATCTCTGTGTCAGGCTCTGTGTGAGGCAGAAGACAGATGGTAACATGCATTACTGATGTAAAAAGACATCAGCATGGAAAGAGCAAGGAGAAATACCTCCACTATCTCAGCAGGGAAATGCTGAGTGGTGATGTTGGTGAGAGAAGGTGTCCTAGGTAAAATAACTCCTAAATGTAGTCTTAAAGGATAAACTGGATTAGGTAGGTAAAGAAGTTGCTTTGAAGTTAACCATTTTGTTAAATCTGTGCTAAAGAATAAGGCATGGAATATAAATTCTGTGATGAAGTTAATATTGCTGTAGGAATTTAGTTTTAAAATTCTCACATTTTTAAATAATAGCGTTTATTAAAGAAACAGGAAGGGAAACACATTTACTGACTACCTAAATGCAAAATTCATTGCGTTAGGTGCTCTCTCAGATACCGCGTCCTTTAATATTTCAACCTGACACAAGAAATGAGGTTCAGAGGTGAAGAAAATCTTAAAGTTTTTTATTTCAAATTCATGCAATTAATTATTTAAAAAATCTTTATTTTGATATAATTTATAGGCAATAAAATGTATACATTTTAAGTATACATTTTGACAAATTTATATATCCATTTAAATCTGCTACCCTTGAAATATGGAACATCTGTATCAGCTAAAACAGTTCTATTGTGCTTTCCTGGTCAATTTCCCCTGGTACTCAGCCCCAGGCAGCCATGATCTGCTTTATGTCATTACAGATTAATCTAATAGGTTTATATTTTTGTTATACCCTTTAATACATCCACACTTTAAAAAAATACCATTCGATAAATTTAGCCACATTTTATGGAAGTGTCATGTATTTATCTCATGGTTTTGTTTATCTTAGATATAATATACTCCAGAAGAATTTGTATATCAATTTGGGAAACATTTTCTCAAATGTTTAAAGGAACATAGTAGAAATTTAACCAAAACAAAATTAAAATTTGTAATGATATATATATTTTTTTTTTTGAAAATCAGCTCTTGGACCTTTAGGAAGCTCTGAAGAGCTCCAAAATACTCATGAGCATTCAGGGCACACTAAGACATAAGTTTTACCTTGTCATAAAATGAATGATAATGAAAATATGGTAAATTAAATTCTAACTTTATTCATCCTTAATATCTTTGTGTTTTACTAGGTCAATGATATGTCTGCTTAATGTTTTACTATTATAAAAGCAATATATTCCTATCTGATAAATCATAAAATATGCAAAACAGAAAACATTAGAAGTGTATTAGAAGAATTTGTGTATAATTCTACCATGCAGAAGAACCATTGTAAGTATTTTGACAGAGTAATTTAATGTTTTTAAATAATCAAATAATAAAATCACACTGCTTTATCCTTATTTTTATGTGCTATCTTTATACCTTTGATTTCTTTATTTTTGCCTTTTTAATTATGACTTTCAGTACAATGTTGAGTAGGAGTTGTATGAGACAACATCTTTTCTTCTTTGCTTTTAGGAGGAAAGGATACAGTTCTCATTATTAAATATAATGTTATCTATAGGGGTTTTTGTAGATATTTATTATATTGAGGAAGTTTCTCTTTCTAGTTGGCTGAGAACATGTTTCTCTTGAATGTGTGTTGGATTTGTGAAAAGCTATTTCTGCATCTCTTGAAATCATCCTGTGGCTTTCGTTTTTCATTCTGTTCATGTGATATATAACATTAACTGATTTTGGAAACTACCAACTTTGCATTTCTGGGGGAAAATCTCATTCAGTCTTACACATTGTGGGCATCAGTTTGCTAATAGTTTGTTGAGGACTTTCATATCAACATTAATGAGAGATATCGGTCAGGAGTTTTCTCTTCTTGTAATACCAGCATCTTTTTTGAGTAGTAGGGTAGCTATGGCCTTGTAAAATAATTATAATGGGCTCCCTCTGTTTCTATTTTCTGGGAAAGATTATGAAAAGTTGGTGTAATTTCTTCCTTAAAAACTAAATCACTTGAATGATAATACCAGTGAAGCTATCTGGGCCTGGCATTTTCTCTTATTATGGATTATTAATTTTGAGTTTAATATATTCACTATATAATTTATTTAATTAATATAGAACTATTCAGGCTATCTATTTCTTCTTGTATGACTTTTGATAATTCATGTCTTTCAGGGAATTGCTTCATTTCATCTAAGTCATCAAATATGTAGGTATGGAGTGGTTGAAGGAAGAGCATTATAATCTTCTGATTGAATCTCAGTCTTTCAGTGGACTTGTGTTCTTCACAATTGTTTCTCCAGTGCTATGGCAACCCCTCACCTCTCCCCCCACCCATCACTGGCCTGCAGCATTCCCAGTCTATTTCACTGAAGCCCTGACCCTTGTTGACTTTTTTCTTTACTCTCTGAGAAGACAGGAAGCCTCCAGGGAATAGAGTGGGAGGAATTCTCTCCTGAAGTCTTTCCCCCTGGAGAGCAGGTCTTAGCTACTAAGTAAGCTCTGGGCTATTTCACAATGTTCACTCTTCCCTTCCCTCTGTCAGAGCCACAAAGGGATCTCTCCAGTAACTTCACTGTGAGAACCTTTTGGGGTTCCTATGGTAAAGGCCTACAAAGTTTTAGGGACCCCCATTAGTCTGTAGCTCCCAAGAATTTCTTACTCCAGAAAGTTGATGAATTAACATTGAAAGTTCCTATCAGTTACTGACTTCTGAGGCTTCTCCAAGTGAGCAGGTCTTAGATATGTTCTCTTTCAATACAACCTAATAGACATCAATTGTGCATCACCAGATCCTATAGGTAAATTTTTATTTCAAAGGTCACAAGGGAATGAACATGTGAGAGACATATGAACTTTATTGTTAAATATTTAGTTTTATACATGCTATTGCTATAAGGATTTACCACAGTTAGCTAAGGAAACAATTTTAGAAATGATGAAGCTGGAATCCCACTGTGAATCTCCTGGAAAGTTCCTGTCAGCTACTGATAACAAAATGAAGAATTTCATGGCACAATGAAGACAACAGAAGACTAAAGTATGGCTCATGATTTTGAGAGAGTGACTGATTGACTGGAGGGGGAACTAGACCCTTGAGATGTAGGGATGGCTCATTGCACTATTAATCATGCCTCTCTTCCTGCTAAGAGTCTAGGCTGAGCTTGCAGGTGGCCATTAAGGTTCCAGTGCTTCTTATCTTGACTTTACTCTGATTGACAGAGGTCAGAGGCAAGGGAACAGGGAACCAATATCTAACCAGTTTGCTCAACAAAAAGTGCTGATATGAGATCATGAGAATCAGAGTGGTAATACTTCAATCCCCTTAATACTGTACAATGTCAAACCCTCTAATATATCTAATAATCTCTCTAATAATATCTCCGATTATCTTCTTTTTTCTTCTCCCAAAGGTCAGATAATGTTGGATTACCAAGGGAACAGGCTGGGGAGGACAGTGGTCATGAATTAGTGGCAGAAAGGGATCAGGAGTTATTTCTATTCCCTTCCAAAGTAAACTTTTAAGAAACAACTTCTAAGCTATCTAAGCAGATATAAGTATATAAAGCTGTTACCTTGGTCCAGTGGTTCCCACATTTTGCTGCATGTTGAAGTCAGCTGGATGTCTAAAAATATTGATGCCTAGATCCCACCCCCAGACATCCCTACTTAATTGACATTAGCTGTTACTTGGCATAGGGATTTTCAAAAGCTCCCCAGATAATTCTAATGTGCAGCAAAGTTTTAGAATCACTGCTTTACTCTTTAAAATTTTGGAATATAATTTACTCTGTCTCTGTAGGAATCAATGATCCCCGTAGAGATTTTGTCAATATATTTCAGTTTGCCAGTGTACAAATTAGTTTGGTGTTTATTTAATTGTTAAATTTGTATTGTTTGATGTGACTTCTCAATAGTTATTTCCAAATAGCTAAAAGTCAGTATTTTTATCAATAGAAATTTAGAGCAAATTATTGGTGTTTCCAGCTTCTGAGTTTGCTCAAGTAATTTCAGAAGGATGCAGTTGTTCACTTTTTAATTTAAATTTGTTAGAGAAGAAGTCATTCTAACAATCCTGGCAATAAATTAAAAGAAATGAAATGTAGAATTGTTCTAATTGCTACTTTCTGACCTCTGGGCTGGAGATAATAGTTAGCACTTGCTATATCCATGCCATTATGTTAAATATAATATCTAAATTAATTTTAATTTCCACAACATTTTGTGTATGTATATTCTAAATTCCAATAAAGATGGAAGTTGTATGATTGACTCATTGCAACACTTATGGAAATCTGAGCTTTCAAGGAAAGCATCAGGGAGGAGGAAATTATTAAGCAGAGGATGGGTCTCTAACAGTGGAGCTTCAGGTATCAGGAAGAATGATATTTTTAAGGGGAGAGAGTTTGCATCCAATCTCAGTGCCCTTATTTGTTCACTTTCTCCTTTTCCTAATTCAATCCATGGCCAACTGTGATCTGTCTTTCCTTAGTGTCATACTTGACTTAGTCCCATGGGTTTGTGTTGTGGATCCAAAGTTCTGGTGCCCAAAGCTTTGAAAGGCCAAAAATCAAAACGTCAGAGTTTGGAGTAAGAAGAGGTTTATTGATCGAGAAGGCACTAACTGAGAAGATGGGAGGCCTAATTGTGAATCAAGCACATTTTTACTGCTGGACCAGGCCAAGCATATTTAAGGGTGTAGAAGGAATAGATTTGTGGAGGTGCTGATGGAGCAAGTTTTATTGGAGGACCTTGGAACTTGGCCATTTATGATAAAGGGAGGTCAACACTGGATATTCCTGACTGGCAGACCTTTGGCTTCTGGAAGGGTTCCAGCGCTCAACTTCGGGTTATGTCCTGACCCTTTCTTTGGTCCTATGTGTGTCAAGGGGCAAAGTGGGGGTGACTGACTCTGGGTGCAGCTGGAAGTCAAAATTCTCTATTCTGGGCATGCTTCAGCTGCGTGACTTTTGGGTTTTGTGGTCTCTGAAAAACAACTCAGTATCTTGTTTATGGGGTTATATCAGCACATCAATCTGGGATACACAGGAGTAAAAACAAAACACAGCAAATTCCTCAGAGCACTTTTTGGCCATTGCTAAAGTGTTTGCAAATTCAGTATAGATAACAATCAATTTTTTTTCCACCTAAGGCAGGAACACAGCAAGATGGAATTTTTCATTGAAAAAGGAAATTTTTGCCTATACGCACATTTGTAACTTAGTAGGTAGCATGACCTAAAGAGGAGAACTGACATTGCAGATTTTGTTTATCCTGGAAAAAAGTATCAACAGCCACATGGTCACTGAAGTTAAAACTTTGGAGTTATTTGAAAACCCTACCCTATCCTGTGTTTAACTGGTCACTAAGTGATATTAGGGCTATTTTTAAGAACTCTCTTGAATTTATTTTATTTTACTATTTCTATCTTCTTGTCTTAGTTCTGATCCTCGTTGTCTCTTAGCAGAATTAAAACAACTGTTTTCTGTTCCACCTGGAAAACAGATTATTTACCCCCAAAATAATATCCACAGTGGCTCCAGATCACGTGAGTTGTAAGAATTGAAGGTCATACAAGTACTTAGGAGCAAGTTTTCTGACCAAGTAAGAAGAAGGGAAGTTTATACAAGTTGTTTTTATTTTTTAAAACTATTTTATTTTAAAGTATAACCCACCTACAGAAAACATTTACAAAAATTTTATATCTCAGTGAATAATTGATCACAAAGACAACACTCATGTTGCCACTACCTCTGTGAAAGAATAGAATGCCGCTATGCTCTAGAAGATTTCCTCTGCTCCTCTCAACCACATCCTGTTTTCCTGCTCAAAGGTAGCCCATTATTCTGCCTGTTTTTGAGTTTTGTATAAATGGAATCATACAGTATGTTGTATCAAGACTTTTCTTTAACATTATACTTTACAAGTCTTTGCCTTGTCATATCATAATGCTCAATTTGAACATGAATTGGGTTAATTATTGCCTTCACTTGGGTCTTGAGACCACCTTACTCATTTAATAGTTCTTCACTAGAAGATAAGGAATCACTAACTCAATTCAATAAGTAGTTATCATGCCCACTTTCTGATGGGCATGTGCTAACGTACACAAATAACAGGAAGTTTACTGATCAGTAAAAGTGATCAGAGCCTACATTGTGATCTAGAGCAGAAATTCTCCAAGTGGATCCCCATTCCAACACTCTCAGTCTCACCTGGGAACTTGTTAGAAATGCAAATTCTCCCATCCTGCCCCAGGTTAACTAAGCCAGAAGCTCTGGGAGTGGTGCCCAGTCACCTGTGTTTTAACAGGTTTCTGAGACACCTTAAAGTTTGAGAGCCACTTATCTCAGAGGATTCTTTTTGACCTTTGGATGGAGAGGGTCTAAATTCTTTCTAATATGTCTTCTAATGCTAAAACCTGATGATCATTTGAAAATTGCTACAACTTTCATTTCCAGAATAACTTTATTCTTCTTATATTTACTTTTGAATCATTTAGATGGAAAAAGCTCCCCAGAGTTGTTTGTTTTCTTGTTTTTTATTAGTTCTGTGGTTTGATAGAGTTGCTAAGCAGCAGTCAGAGTTCATTGGGGGCACTGTACTGTAAATACAGGGATTAGATTTTAAGTGAGCCAGACTCAGACATCTCTGGGGGTCCTGTACCTCATCTAGAGCTCCAGCCTCTCCTACAAAGCTCTACTTTCAGACTTAATGCAAAATAGCAGTAGCATGGTTTCAAAGCATGAGGCTTAGGTTGAGACAGCTACTTTCTAATGCCCCATATAAACTTGACAGTACACTAGGTTTTCAGTGTTTTACTTTACACTGATTTGTTGAAAAAGCAACTCTCTTTTGAATGTTAATGTGGCTGCTTGTCTGCCTTATGATTGTTTTCCTGCATTTGGGAAAAAATTCAATTTTGTGTCAAGCATTAATCATATCTTAAACTATTTGTACCTGAATATGAAAGGAGTGTATCTTAAGAAAATCCATCATGATTACAGTAAAACACAAAAAGCAATGGCATTAATACGATCAAGGACTTTTTGGCCATAAATTTTGAGATTAAAGGTATTATATATGATCTTTTAGAAAGCTATGTGGTTTCCCAGCTCTCTTACTAATGAACAACTCTATTCTACTGTCTCTAATAGCATCTAACCTCTTGTTACTTTGGCATGTTATACAGGGTGCCTAGGAAAAGGCCAACAATGAAAATACCAATTTATCATTCTACCCCTTTTCTCTTTACCATTAAAAAGAAGGAAGGAATACACATATGGCCTTTAAGGGTATGATAGCTAAGTCATCTTTTAAAATTTCTTTTATTGTAATTTATAATATCAAATTATATGTTTACAACCTCTGTTGCCTATACTGGACACCAAGAAGAACTTAGATAATAAACTGTATCAATATAAGTAAGCACTTTAGCATATATTACTTTGTATATTATTTCTGGGACCATATATTAAAATAAAACACGCTGTCTTTTATGTTCCAAGGAATATGTCTTTTAGTTTAACTTGACAAACATTGGCAAAACACTTTTTTTTGTGCAACCCCCATGAAGACACCAAAAATACTGATGGTAACACCAAGCTCTCAAGGCAATTGTAGCCACATCACCAAGCTGGATATATAAACAAACAAAAAATAGCCTGCAAGCCCAAAGTTGTATTAATACATTTATTTTGCATACATTTAGTCTAAAATAAGTTCTTACTACATTTAGTCAATGATTAGAATATCTAGCTTGTTATGCTATCCCCCACCTTGCTTATGGTGGCAAGAGATATGAAGGGTCTTTTGGGTGATTTCCTCATCACTGCAGGGAATCTTGTTGCTCATTGTAATAGTCTGATAAAGTTGTCATAACAAGGTATCAGTCTTAAACAAAACAAATTTATTTTCTTAGCGTTTTGGAGACAAAAAGTCCAAGATCAGGATGTTGGCAGGGTTAATTTTTTCTGAGGCCTCTCTCTTTGCCTTGCAAATGGTGGTCTTCTCCCTGTGTCTTCAAATTGTCTTCCTCTGTGCGTATCTGTGTCCTAATCTCCTTTTCTTAACAATGACAGCAGTCATATTACATTAACCCCACCCCAATCCACTTTAACTTGATTATCTCTTTGAAGACATTGTTTCCAAAGATAGTCACATTTTGAGGCACTGGGTGTTATAGTTTCAACATATGAATACAACTCAGCACATAACACTTGTGCTCTGTCACCTCTGAAGTCTTATGTTCCCAACACACTGAACTTTCACCATAGACTTCTAACTCTTCAGCCCCATCACTAAACCTCGTCAAGATCTCCAGTGCTGGACTGTTTGCTCTCCAGAGCTATCATTTCTTCATGACTCATTTTTCATCCTCTGATGTCTCTGTAATGACTTCAACCATTGTATGACCAATAGCCTCAATATTAAGCTCCCAGTTTTTTCAAAGACTCTGCCATCTGCTGAGCTATAAATATGAAAATTAGAGCCCTCGTAAATTCATTGTTTACACCTTCAGTTGATTTGAGTCCCTAGTGCTAGATGATAATCTCTTATCCTTCCGGTTTCTTATATGTTTCCTGTCATAAGACTCCTTAAACATCCAAACTCCCTTCCATTTCAGCAGACAACTTTGCCTCTTTTTAAAATGAAAATGAGCTGTTGAGTTCTTTAACTTCCTTTCTTTATGTGCATAAGTTCATTTATTTACAATTACTTCTACTTTTTCCCATCTAAATTCAAGAGAAGATTTACTTCCTTTAAGTGAAATTATTTAATCCCCTCCTATTCTTTACTTCTCTTGGGAATTTCATTAATTAACAACTTTTTAAACCTTTGTTTCTCTACTGGTTCCTTCATCTTAGCATAAATACCCATCTTCAACAAACACAAAACTTCTCATTCTTTTACTCCATTATCTTTTTTTCCCTTTTACATTTTTTAAAATTGGTAACCCACGGAGATTTTTATTTTTATTTTTAAATGTTTTATTGTTATAGCCAAGTTTCTTACAGAAGTAGTCTTTATCTGTTGTCCCCTTTTTCTTACTTTCCAAACATGTGTTCCTTATTTGTCTTTCTGACTTCTGCCTTCACCATTCCACTGAATTTGATTTTACTGAATTACCATTGAAAACTTTGAGATTAAAAGCAATAGACACTATTATAGTTCCTTGCCTTAAATGTCTTTTGTAGACTTTTTGGTCCAGCTCCTATTTAAAGTTTAAGTTTCTGTTTGAGGGCTATGGAAAACTGCTCTTAATCCTTTGACTAAATAAATTTTCAATTTGCCTTTCAAATATCTTCTGTGTACCTGTGATGCCATAATGTGTCTTCTTCACCTTTGTAATCCCTCTGTTCAGAGCTTGGAGCAATGCTTTGCAAAGTAAAGAGTTAAGTGAATATTGGTTAGATGAATAAAAGTTCTCCCATCTTTTTACTTCAAGTAAGCTTAATTTAAGCATCTAAAAGCATTTATATGTATAAATAAATAAATTCATAAATATATATTTTCTGTAGACATGTACACAATATAATATGAATTCTATGTAATATTATTTCATGTATATATGTATTATGTACACATTTTTGCCATTTCTACCATTGAGGAAATATACAAGAAGCATCATGGATCTAAAATATTCCAAAAATAGACAGAATTGATTATTTTGGATTTCTTTATAAACTAATTCTATGATGTAACTAAGAAAATAATAGTATTTTTCAACAGTTATATCTAACAACCTCATTATAGCTTCAAGTGAGATTTCACATGAGAAACAACAGCAGTAAATGTGGAAAAAGAAGTAGGAGATTGGCAATCTGGATAAGTAGCAGTTTTCCTCTTTTCTAACATATAACATTATGAAAATGAGCATGACTAAGCAAGCATAAAGGGAGGACTGTGAATATTAGGTTATTTATCATAAAAGTCAATTTTATGGTTGCTTTTCTTAATAAAATGTTCTACAACATAATGAAATATGCATAAATTCCAAATGAATGTTCTATTTCAAAGACTGTCTATAGGACCCGTGGGAATAATGTAACAGATAGACATAATTAATATGACAGCTATTGAATAACTTAAACTTGGATATAGTAGGTCATTGTAGGGGAGAGGTACTAGCCCAGACATAGTTTATGTTGCAAATGGAGCTTGGAGAAATGAATACTGAATAGTGGATAGTGAAAGAGAGACTCTGACCATGATTAAATAGATATAAAAGTGAATAAATTCAACTGGCTATCTTCTCTGTAAAAATATCTCTTTTGCTATTATAAATAGCCAAGGCATTTTTAAGTTCAGTCATTCTTTATTACATACTTCCTTAAGCATGGCACATTTTCCCCCTTGTTTCTTACAAGTACTATTTTAATTTATTGTGACACCTGTAAAGTTTTATTTTTGCTAAAATTAATTTGGGTCTCATTATTGTAACTGGAAAAATACAAACATTTTTAATCATGTTAAATTAATTAAACAAGGAGGCTGTTGGACTGAGTTGGTTCTAATGCCATGGCTCCTACTTAACCAAACCAAAACCTGTCTATAAATACCTTCTGGTTACAAAACTGAAACCTGAGGACAACCAATCACAAATAGCTGACTTGGCTTTAAGGTTTAGATGATCGATAATTTTCTTGCTTTGCTTGATTGTTTTTTCTATGAAAGTTTTTCCCATAAAAGTTTTTCCCTAGCTCCAGGTGGTGGAGGGCCTCTACTAGTTTGGCATTGCTCGATTGGAATCGATTCTTGTTCAAAAATATTTCTAAAATTTTAATGTTTCTCAGTCTCTTCAAAAATAATAATGCAGTTTTATGCATTATTAAAATAAACCTAAGATTTAACCCAGGCAATCTCATTATTACCCACAAGATCTTAGTGAAACAGAAACTGTGGAGCAGAACATGATTTTCTTAACAAGTAGGATCAAAACAATGAGCTGATGGAAGGGCACCCTTCAGGAGTTCGGAGTAACAACCAGACTTCCAAATGAGTGTTTGTGGCTTAGCATTGGCAGTGTGAGCACATTTTAATCCCTTCAATTAAGCTTATTGTTTTCTTGGTGGCACAGCAATCCTTGTGGCAGGGTGACAACCTCAGATGCGTCCTTTTATTTACTATCCTAGGAACTGGAGACATTTGTGAGGTTGCTGTATCTGGAAGCCAGCTACTCTTGTTTTGGTTGAGGGGGCTACTCTCTGTTTCAACTGACCTATAGTAAATGCAGTTCTGAAGTGTGAACTTCTGGACTAGTGAGGGATAATCCTTATTATAAGAAAAGGACTAAACTCTACATTGAATTTAAGCTTTAAAAGACACTGTGGAATCTGTTCAAATAAATTCACACCCTGCTGTGTTTCATGAGAGAATGCACATGCCTTATTTTTCATCCTGCTCTCACCAATCTTCTATTTTAATCCCCAAGAAGTTTTTACATTTGGCTTAAGAAGTGATAAGGAGGTTATAGGGCAAGAGTCAGTAAGAAGGAAGGCCCGTCTTCTATAACTTTTTAGTCTACATTCCTTGACATATCCCTCATACTTACCTAAACAATGGATCACTCTTCAGCACAGCAACTTCTCTTTTGGAATTTACAAGAAGGGAAACAGCATAATTCTTACGGACTTGCCATTATGTTACTTGTGCTGTGCCAACAGTCTCCCAGAATCTGATACCCTACACACAGTCTCTGAGGCAGTTGGTGCCGCCCTTGGCACCCACAGTGCAGTCAGAGCATCTGCGGCCAAGTGGGACTTGTCTCAGGTTTGTGTGGCTCACAAAGCAGCAAATTGATACTCAGACCTAAGTTTGTTTGCTTTCCAATCGCATATACTTTTAGTTGCAATGACATACTGCCTATCAGCCTTCATTAAGGTGATTTACACTTTAATCCATTTAATCAGCAGCCCAGATTCACCAACTGGTTAAGCTAGCAAGTGACTTTCTGAGTTTAAATTTTCTACTCAGGCCCTGGCTGGCATAGCTCAGTGGATTGAGCGCGGTCCTGTGAACCAAAGTGTCGCAGGTTCGATTCAGTCAGGTACATGCCTGGGGTTGCAGGCCACAGCCCCCAGCAACCGCACATTGATGTTTCTCTCTCTCCCTATCTCCTTCCCTTCCCTCTCTAAAATAAATAAAATCTTAAAAAAAAAATTTCTACTCAGGAACTTGTGTATAATGCTAGCTAACACGGAAAGTTACTTTTAAGATTAGAGTTGTTAATAGACATAAAATAGCTAGTTCATGTTCTGGCATGAAATTTATGCTCAAGAATTGTTGGTTCTCTGTTCTTTCTATGCCTCTACCTGTCCTAATCTCCAGCTCACCTTGGCTGAAATTTTTGTGACTCGAAGTGCACAAACCTTGCGACTGTGTTATGACCAGCCTTTATTCCCTCTATATGAAAAGATCAAAAATATTTTATTGAAGGTCCTTGTGGAAAGAAATCTTTGGTATGTTTGAGGACCCTCACGAGCAGAGTACTGGGGATTCACAGAGAGGGAAATGAATGAACTTTTATGCTCAGGTCAGGAAGCAAAGCAGGAAATTTGACAGGTCTCATGGAAGATATGGCAACTCTGAGCTAAGCCTTAAGAAAAGCATAATAAGAAAGAGTGAAGAAAGAAGCAAGTGCATTTTATCTCATGGAAACAGCATCGTAAAGGCAAACAGTACAGAATGGATAAGTGAATTGGAGGAATAGTTCCTGGCATCTGGTTGCAATTCCAAGGTAAGAGGCCAGGAGGGATGTTCTAGGAGATGGAATTTTACAGCAGGAGGGTACCTGATCTCTCAGCAAGTGAAATGCTTTGAACATTAGTGGTCCTTGTTTTATTTGGATTATCCTGAATAACCAATAGATGTTTTTCATCATGGTTGCTTTTGAAGCAAAATGTTATGAAATATTTTGGTCTTGATCTTGTCAATTACTAAGAAATCAATTATTTCATTAAATACAGCAATGTCTAAATTTACTATATAACAAACAATAGGCTGAAAGACAATGCGTGCTGAGGTATAATCAGTTTGCTTTTTAAAAAAAACCTGATTGCAAAAGACCTCATAGGAGTTACTTGCTTTTTTTTAGAAATAATACATTTAACACTACTTATGTTAATTTCACTGACTTTCAAAGTTAGGGCATGCCAGCTTTATAAACACAGCATAAAGAGAACTCTTAGAAGGCATTTGGTAGAATTTTCCATTTTGATAAGATGGTTGAATTGCTCAGCAGTTTTAGCTCAACCATCTTATCAAAAACCTTTAGGTAAAACTCGCTGGCATTGAGAAATGCTTTTTAATCATTGTTTTAATTGTCACAATTCATGGAACTATTGTGAATCCAATATTTAAATATATTTTTTAACTTTAAGAAAAGCTAGTGTACCCTCTGAAGATTTCTCTTTCAGAGTTAAATTAGAGCCATGGGGTTCTGGGGTTGATAAAGGCACGTATTTGAACTAAACCTTAAAGG
The DNA here is from genome assembly GCF_004126475.2 of Phyllostomus discolor. NCBI lineage: Eukaryota > Metazoa > Chordata > Mammalia > Chiroptera > Phyllostomidae > Phyllostomus > Phyllostomus discolor. The sequence goes on from NC_040905.2 coordinate 81,324,093, forward strand.
GAGAGAATAAAAAGTAGATGCTAACAATGTTTCATTTCATTTCTCTAGAGTAAATACTATGTTATATAACTAATTAAAACACATCATAGATATTACGTGTCATTAAAAGCCAACATGTATATAGTTTATGCATATTTAAGGTTTCTTTTGTATTTATTTAAAATGAGAACTACTTTATAAGAGTTTCAAATGTGATTTTTTTCCCCCTTTGCTAAAATAAAGGTGAATTGAAATTACTCTCTGTTCTGTAAGCATTTCTAGGGCATTCTCAGGATCCAGTCTCTTTTGCTAAAGAAATTTGAAACCAGACAAGTGACTGTCAATTCAAGTACCCAACTTCCAACTTGCTTTCTTATAGTGAATTTCCCAGGCCACATAATAGTCTATTTTATGCAGCTTTGTGCTGCAGTAATTCAGCTTTTAATTGTCAAGTTTATGCTGCTAATTTTATTTTGTGGGAGTGGATGCTCTTCGATGCTGTATTTTCTTCCTGTTCATTGTCCAGGTACTAACACAGCACTTGAGTGTTTATTAAATGCCTTATGAAGTGCATTGGAATGATCATGAGTTTACTTTTCTTTCACAAACACATCACCTATTTACAAAATTTCTGGTTTTTATAGTTTGGCTCTTATTCTATTTTATACATATATTATAATAAGCTTACTTTTCCTGGCCTTTCCCCATATGCCCATTCTAGTCAACCTCTTCTCATGACCAGTTAGACTATTTTATGTGTGTTACAGTGAAGAGATTAAGAAATGACTAAAGACTAGAAAAAGTCAAGCCATAATGATATAAACTATGCTCAACAGCTATAATCAAACATTCCCTTAGTCATTTTTTATTTGTAGAGCAAACTCTGACTTAAAAAAGGTATAGACAGCTAATAAAGAGCATAGAAAAACATTTGGAAGGCTGTACACCCAACATATATTGATTTGCTTACATCTGAGAAGTAGAGGTAGAGACAAAGGATGGTAAAATTCTTCATTTATTTTTATTTCTAATGCTCATAAGCTGCTTTTGGAATGTAAAGAAAACATTATAGTGTGTTATGGGTTAATGTTTCCAGAAGTATAAATTCTAAGAACTGTGTTTAGACCAGAAATGTACCCATTCACACATTGAAGTAGTAAGAATACATGCAGAATGAATTGTTTTGAGTAAAAAATATATAATTATTATAAATACTTAATATTTATTTGAAATTTTAGTATGTGTTAAGAACTATTGTTCTTGCTGATTGTGTATACATTATCCCATTTAATCCCCACACTAGTTCTATGAAATACAGACAATTATTATCCTCTTTCACAGATGAAATTGACACAGAGGGAAATTTATTATCTTACTACAGTTTAAACAGCTGGCAAGTGGTGGTTCAGACTTTGAATTCAGATGTTCAGACTCCTAAACTCACACTCATATTTTATTCTACTTTATGGTTGTGATCAGTTGGCCAGAAAGATCCTCCTTGTCTTCAGTTCTGGCAGTTGAAAGTTTATGTAAGATGATTTCATTTTTGTGCCTTAATTCCTGAGTATAACTCAGTTCTACCTACACTGAAGATTTTTCCATGTGTAAAATTCATGTTTGGGTGTGTGTTTTTATTCTAGAAGACTACATATATAGGTAGGAAGTTAGGTTGAATTTGTAATTATATGAGCAGCTATCTTGAACATTGACTACAAAAATTATTTTTTAATATTTTTCATAATAGCAGAGTTGTTAGGAAACATTAATATTTGAGAACATTCCTATTTAGATAGGTTCTGGCCAATGCATCTTTAATTTAATATTATGTTCCCTCCCATCCAAAAAGAGTTTCAAATACCCATCAGCAGTTTACATTTGGTAATCTACAATAGGAAGACATTCATTGTTTGCCATGGAAGCACTTTGGAAAATCAGTCAACTCTGTGCAACTCAATAAACATTAATGTTCAACTTAATATCAGACATTTGATATAATCTGGAAATTTGTACAAAATGAACTGGGGAAATGAGAAGGAACTTGAAAAACTAAGTTAATTCCATTTTGAAGCTACATTTGATTTTCACTAAAATATGCTGTTTTTTGCATATTTCTGGCTAGACTGTAACAATTCCTTTATTGATTTTAAGTTTACTGCATAATTAGAAACTATGATTGGAAGTGAAATACTGATTGGATAAATTGACCTTTAAAAATGGATGGACATATAAATTTAAGTGTTGTAAATTAAATTTAAATTAGAGCTCTGAAAATGGCTGGGAAAAATTGGAATCCAGAATTAGATAAATGTGTGGACTTCAGTGCAGCCTATGTAGTTGCATGTAGTAAAATTTTTTTAAAAGAATTTTTAAAATCTATAAGTCATTGAAAAAGCAAGAGGAAAGAAAATGTAATTACTGTGACTTATACATGAAATGTTTCATAGAACATTGAAGACCATGTCTTCCTCTTACAGTACTTCACATTTTGGGGAAGACTGTCAGTTCCAGTTGCTACAAGTGGCCATTACCATAGTATGCTTTGTAGAGATATGTTTATCCAGCTGTGTGAAAGTGGTGTAGGGATAACCTCAAAGACTCACATTAAAAGGAAATCTTAAGTATCACTTTAACCACTTATGTGACAGATAAGAGTAATGATGAAATGGACATCTGAATCAATATATATTGTTAATTTTTAAATTAGCCATATTCTCCTTCCTGAACATTCATGATTTAAAAGTCAGTTTACGGATCTCCTGAGCAGTTGCTGAGGCAATGAATCTAGGCTGGGTCTTGTTCTCACTGGGCATTTGCTTTTAAATATCGTAGCATTACAGCAGAGTGTTTCCTGGTGTAATATATGGAGAAGGTAATAGATAATTGCAGGATTAATGGCTAGAAATAATTAAAATGACACTACTAAGTCTGTCTTTTCAGGAAGAGAACTCCAATTAAGCCACATCTTCTTTCCATTATCACTCCACTGCCAATTAAAGTCTGATATATTTTGTCAGTTTTATACAGATGAAGCTTTTAGTCTTTCATATATTCAAATTTACATTTTGGCAGGAGTATAAAGGTCTCTGTCATTTAAGTTTTATATGCCTATAAAAGACTCCACTCGGACCATTGTTTTCCTACTTCATAACCTCTCTTGTCAGTGATCAAAAACTGCCTGTTGTCACAGCAGTGTGATGATTGTTAGCATTTAATCTTTGTATTTCCTCAGAACACAATTATGTAAGAAAGAAAAATTCAGAATAGTTAAAGGGTACGTGGCATAGCAATAAAAACTCTAATTTATGTACCTTCTCTAGGCATCACAGTTTTGTTTGGGTCAGGTGGGAAGCAGAATTGCCTTTATTTTATACTCTTCAAGATAATGGAAACCTATGACAGGTACTTACTATTAGGGACTGGTACATTTATTTTTTATCTGCAATAATGGTAGAGTGGTTTTCGGGGGATCATGGGTAGTAGGAAAAAATCTGAAGCGAGAGAGAGGGAGGGAGGGAGAGAAGGTCTTTCAGAATTACACATAGATTTAACCTACTTAATTGTAGAAAATTGGCCATAGAGAAGCATGTTGAAAGTGGTGGTTTCTGGAACTGAGCTGTCCTGACTTTGAAACCTCCAGCTCTATGTCTTACTAATTTGGAGGCATTAGTCAAGTTATATATTTCTCTAAATACAAGTTTCCTCATAACTTATATGAGGTAATAATATGCAGTCAGGGGTTTTTGTGAAAAGTCGAGACAATCTGTGGGAAACAGCCACCACGGCAAGGAACAGAGAACACATATTTGGTGCCTGGTAATTGTTGTCTTTGGGGTTATGGCTGCCTTTCTGTTGTTATATGAGCTGAGTTAATGCTAGTCCTAGGTGTCCCCTGTTGCTTCTTACCACTATTCCTAGAAGACACAGGACATGGGCTCTCAGAAAAAAATGTTTGTACTAATTTCATCAAAATTTTAAGATAATTACTAAGAAATCTCTTGGAAGAATAAAGCATTATAAATCCAAAGATAAATGACCATTTATGTGTCTATTCTCCTTATCCATTGATCTCTTTATCTCTCAAAGTCTTTGATATCAATAATAAAAAATTCACTATGGAACACAAAAGAGTGCGCAGATTCTATTCTTCGTTCAAATTTAAACAGAATTGTGGTAGAAATGAAATCTATGAACATACTGCCTTAATACTTGAAAATAAATTATTTGATCCTTGTGTTATAAAGCAGATATAACTTTTGAAATTACTACTAAATCTGTAGTCCCTTTGTGCTTGTTTTCTTATTATAGCTTTGCAAATAGTAAAACTTTTTTACTTGAAAATTGATTGCAGATCATTTTTAAATTTTTGGCATACCACAATGTTCAATATTAGTATACACTTTGCTAAATAATGTAAGTGATTCTATTGATATGACATGTTATGTCCCCTTACTTAACAAGAAGCCCTTTGTGGGACCCACATTTTCTTCCAGCCATACTTATTATCACTATACCTCTTTAGAGAGAAATTCCTCAGAAAGTGGTCACTATTCAATGACTACTCCCTCTCCTCCTATTAGCTTCTGAACCCTACATGTCTATCGAAAATACCTCTTATAAGTATCACAAATGACCTCCATGTTGCCAATTAAATGCTTAGTTCTCAGTCTTATCTTACTTGCCCTGTCAGCTTCATTTGATGTAGTGATCATTCTCTCCTACCTAAATCCTACCTTCGTTTAGCTTTCAGAATATTGCAACACGTGGGTAATTGTAATCCTGAGGAATTGTAACCCACCTCAACATTCTTTTGATATTGTTTGTATAAATGCTGACTTTGACTAGTATTGTAGTTTGTAGATAAACAGCATGTTTGTATAAGAAATCTTTGGGACTAACTTCAAAAGATAGCAGACTCTGACCTTTAGTCATCCAAGCTCTGGAAGATTTTGCTGACCTTCAGCCATATGACCAAGATGATGTAAAACCACAAAGATGAAAACCAATATCATGCACACTAGATCATCACTTGACAAGTTTCGTGATCCTTACCAAAATGGAACATGCTAGTCTACATATAGGGGAACAGTCAACTCTCACCCTTTGATCTCTTTGTTCTGCTTTCCCTCCCCTTCTTTATAAAAACCTCTGCCTGCGCTGAGATGTTAAGATGAGTTTTGAGACATGAGTCCCCAATCCTCTCGGATGACTACTACTTGAATAAACCTCTTTCCTTTACACCAGCACCTGTCTCTCAAGTGTAGGCTTTTGAAGTGGCGGCGGCCAGACATGTGTTCAGTTACAATGTTACTCTCTCTTCATATTTATTTCATCAACCATGTCTTTTCAGTACCTTTTGCATGTTTCTCCCACATTATCCCAAATGAGGGTCAGTTCCTGTACTTCATTCCTTTTCTATCTCCACTCTTTCCATGGTGTGATCTATCTAGGACTGCCAATGACCAACTGACAAATATCTATATCCTGAATTCCTCACAAAAGTGTAGATTTGTTATACAACTGCTTGATGCTTATCACTTGAATGAGTGTTTGGGTACCCCAGAGTTTACCTTCTATGCCTTTCCCATGCTGCTGCTTTCTATTGTAGCACTTCCCATTCCCAGTAATGGGAATTCCATTCGTCTAGTTGCTCAGATCAAAAATCATGAGACACCCTTGGTTTTATCAGTAAATTCTGTTTGTCCTGCCTTCAAACATATCCAAAATCTGACCACTCCTGCTACTTGAGTCAAGCTCTAAACCATCATCAGTTCTCATATGTATTACAACCTAGCATGTCTTCTTAATTCTATAGCCGCCCCAGCACTTTCTTCTTCCATATATGTTGGGCTGGGTGTCCCTCTTATTGCTTTCCTCAAATTCTCCTTTTGTGCATTTTAATCTCATGCATTGAATTATTCTAGTGAGCCTTGACAGTGCCCCCAAGGCCTGAAGTGCCCTGCCCTTCCCTTGTATGTTCTTGACCTCATTTATTCTCCCTTTTCTACTCAACCTCACTAGGTTCCTTGCTGTTCCTCCAATAAGGCAAGCTGCCAAGCACTTCACTGCCTGAAGGCCACACATGTGCTCTTCCCATTGCTTGCAACTCCCTGTTCTCAAAATTCACCTTGCTCACTATCTTATTTATTTCAAGTCTCTGTTTAAATGCATTTTCTCTCTGAAGCTTTCAATTGACTCTTTTCAGTAAACATCACATCTCAACTTGACAAATTCCTTTCCCCAATCTAGTTTCTGTTATCTGCAAGACATTTATTGTTATCTGATACATGCTAAAAGTTTATTTTTTTTTCTGCCTACTCCATTATGATAAAAGTTCCTGGAGAGCTTGGCCATTACCTGTGTTATTCAATCTCAGTGAGTAGAACAAAGCCTACATGTAGTAGGCACTCAAAAAACATTTCTTGAGAAGATAAATGATTGAATAAATGAAATTCAGATATCTATAATTGCTTATAATGGAGGACCTACTCTAAATTTAGGGAATCTGGAGAGATTTTTTGTTTTTAAAATAACTGACTTCTAAGCCTAGCTGTAGAAGATGAGTAGGAGTTAACCAGCCAAAAATAAAGAAAAAGCATGTTTCAGATGGAGGAAATGAGTGTACTTGAAAGAATGGTTTATTTGATGAACTAAAGTAGTTGACTCTGAGTGGGGTGTAATTTGTATTCGGGACAGAGTTGGGGTGGGGGTGTGACAATGGGTATAGTTGAAGCTGTAAGTACAGAGCTGCTCCCTATAAAGGCTTTATACGCCATGCAATTATCTTGGAGTTTTATCTGAGACAAAATGGCTGTTCCTTAAGGTTTTAAAAAGAAAAGTGACATGTATTTTAGGAAGTTCAGAATAGCTACCATGTATCGAATTAATTGAGAGAGAAGTAGGGAGGAAGAATGGCTAGGAGTCTACTAAAGAGATGTAGGTGAAGAACCATGGTTCCTGACTGGGATGTGGCAGTGCAGTTGGAGAACAGTGGTGGAGTCTGAGGTATTTCTGAGCTCGAATTGAACAAATGTGAGAGTGAAGAAAATGAATTAATAAATCATGTTTTCATAACATCTAGCCTGTGTATTTATACTTTGCAGAATCCCTACCCTGTATTTGCATGTCTGAATTTCCAGTAACTTCCTAAGACAACTATGTTCTTGTAATATTCTATGAATATTTTCCTCATAGAAAACATATAAAATTAGGGAGTAATATTTATTAGGTAAATTTGTGAATTATGATTTGTTTGGAATTCAACCCACCAAAATTTACTAAGTACTTAATATGTGCAAAGTGTCCTGTTATTGGACTACAAAAAATTGTACGAAATACTTTTTCTTACTGAGTTTAAATGATTGGAATAGTTGTCTATTTGATTACTTGTATCTTAAATATTTCAATATTGCAGAATATAAGGTGGATTTAGAACATTCAGTCATCTTCCTGATTTGGCTCACCAGTGTGGTTCTAGAATTTGAAAAAAACCCCAAATAACCTTCATAATAGCAGGTACCATCTTTTGAGGTCTATGTATCAAGCACTGTGTTAAGTAGTTCACATGCATATTATTTCATTTAATCTTTATTACGATCTTTTGGCAGAAGTTATTATCCCTGTTTTGAATGGATGAAGGAACTAGGGTTCGAGAAACTGGGTAACTTGCCTAATGTCATCCAATAAGGAAACAGTAGATTCAGGCTAGAATTAATGATCAGTGGTCTCTGCCTCTAAATCCTGTGCTCTTCTATTGATGTTACTGCCTGACATGTAATTTCCAAGCTTATTAGGAGCTTGAAAACAATAAGGATTGCCAACCCGCCCTTAAGAAGAGTCCTAGAACTTCGAAAACTCATTCATCAGTTTTTGTAATTAGTTCTCTCTAGTGTTTCTACTTAAAACTCATCTCTCACTAATATATAATAATGCGTTTTTATTGAGTTTGTGTGCCCTTCACAGATTTATGTGTTCACATCAAGTTCTTAGTTTGTAACATAGTCAAGCAATGCTCATTTCATTGCTTTAATCTGACAAATACATGATGTGGAAATCAGCAAGAGTTTGGGGACCCTTAACTTGCAATGTTCCCAGTGTTAATTATTTTTTTTAAGTTCCAGCCTACATCTTTTTTGTATTTAATATGCACCATAAAAGTTTCTCTTTGGCAAGTTCATTACCTATTTTTTTATTGCAGTTAGAGCCTTAAGAATTGCTGTTAGGCATGGTGGAAATAATTAATAGCTAGGTCTATGCAGATTTTAGAACAAATACCTGTAGTCAGTTAGTTTTCTCAAATCACGTAATTACTGTTAAGTAGTGTAGTGATTTGATACTCTATAGCCATGTAGTTGGTTGGTAACAACTGCCCACTGAGTATATATTTCCCTTTTTCAGGGAAGGTATACATTAATGTGTTTATAGCTTAAAGGTGATAAGGTACGCTTTGGATGTATCTATACTTTTGTTTTAAATAATTTTTAAAAGGTTTTATTTATTTATTTTAGAGAGAGTAAGGGAGGGAGAGGGAGAAAGAGAGGGAGAGAAAACATCAATGTGTGGGTTGCCTCTTGAGCACATCTTGTTGGGGACCTGGACCACAACCCAGGTATGTCCCTGACTGGGAACCAAACCAGCAAACCTTTAGTTCATAGGTTGGAGCTCAACTCCCTGAGCCACAGCAGCCAGGGTTGATGTGTCTATAATTTTAAAAAGAGGTGTATGGTGAGATTACACTGATTATTGCTAGAGGGGAGGACAGTTGAGGGATGGGGTGAAAAAGAAGAAGGGGTTGAGAAGTGCAAATGGGTAGTCACAAAATAGTCATGGAGATGTAAAGTATAGTACAGGGAATATAGTCAGTACCATTGTAATAACTAGGTATGGTGCTGAGTGGATACTTAAAATATTGGGGGAAACCACTTCATAAAGTAATCTGATTGTCTAACCACTATGCTGCATACTGAAACTAATACAAAATAGTATTGAATGCAAACTGTAATTGAAAAAAATTAAAGAAAAATAACTTAATTTAAATATTATAAAAAAGTATATAATACTTTTACTGGAAAACATGAAAGACAATTGTTGAAATTCATTTGTAAGTATTCATGGTTGCTGGATAATAACAAGGAACTTAAGTCACAAAAAGCCTATATAATAAAAAGTAACTTGAGGTCTTTTGTATTATTTATTATACTATATCTTTGGGCCCTGGCTGCTGTGGCTCAGTGGATTGAGTACTGACCTGCAAACCACCAAAGGGTCCCCAGTTTGATTCCCAGTCAGGGCACATGCCTGGGTTGTGGGCCAGGTCCCCAGTAAGGGGGTTTGTGAGAGGCAACCACAATGGTGTTTCTCTCCCTCTCTTTCTCCCTCCCTTCTCTATCTAAAAAAAAAATCTTTAGGATATATATATATTCTAATATATATATATATATATATTATATCTTAAAAAATGAAACAGTTATACAATTTAAACAAAGGAAAACTGGAGGCATCTCTTCCAACACACAATCAAAATAACCACAAAAATGATCCTTTCTGCTGTGTTTGGAGTAAAGGAAGGTAAATGATTACCTGTATAGCAGTACTTAGTTTATGGTTAAAGTATGGAGATTCTCAATAGTGAAGACATTACAGGCATATGGAGCAGTGGTTTATGGATTTATCCCTACCTCCACTACCTGCAAATGAGTTCACATTTTGGAATATAGGTGTTTAAACAAATTTTTATTTTTCCCTGATAGAAATATGGCTGCTAAAAGTAATGTAGGTAAACCGCATATATACATTTTTTTGTGTAGTATTTTTGATATTTTTTAAAAAGCTCCACCAGAAGTTAGATATTTATCAGTAACATTGGTAGCTAACGCAATACATACATAGATATAATCAATATCATTACTGTCTTGAAAAACTTACTATTTTTATATATTTAAACTTGCCTGAATATTTAGCTTGATACAGAAATCTAGGCTGAAAGGGTGTGTCCTCCTTTAAATTTTTGCTCTTATTTTTACCTTTCTACTCTTTTACTTTTAAAACAACTTTATTGAGTTATAATTGATGTTTAATAAAATGCTCACCTTAAATTATATAACTTTATAAATTTTGATATATGTGAAACCCACCACGATAATCAAGACAATGAACATAGCTATCACCTCAGCATTTTTCTTGTGTCTATTTGTAATTCATTCCTCCCTCTGTGCCTATCTGCAGGCAACTACATATTTCCTTCATGTCACTTTAAATTAGTTTTCATTTTCTAGAACTTTATGTACATGAAATCATACAGTACTTTTTGTTTGGTTCCTTTCACTAAGTGTAATTATTTTGAGATTTATATGTATTACATCAACAGTTTATTTCTTTTTATTATTGAATAGTGTTCCATTGTATGAGTGTATATGACTATATGTTTATCCATTCACTTGCTGCTGAACATACAATTTGTTACCAATTTTTGGCTGTTTCAAGAAAGATGGCATAAATAGTCACATGTACAGTAAGTCTTTGTGTAGACTTCTGCTTTCATGTGTATTCCGTGCATACTGAGATGTGGAATGACTGGGCAAAAATTTAACTCTTAAGAACTTAAAATGACTTTCCAAAGAAGTTGGCTTATTCAGTTTGGGCTGTTATAACAAAGTACCATGGACTGGGTGACTTATGAACAACAGACATTTGTTTCTCAAAGATCTGGGAGTTAAAGTTCAAGGTCACAGTGTCAGCATGGGTGGGTTCTGGTGAAAGCCCTCTTCTGGGTTGCGGACTTACTTGTTTCTTCCCTGTATTCTTACATTGTGGAAAGAGTGGGAGAAAGCTATCTGGGCTTCCTTTTACAAGGCACTGATCCCATTAATGAGGGTTGTCCTCTCATGACCTAATCATCTCCCCAAAATCCCACCTTCAAATACCATCAGTTGGGGGTTAAGATTTTACCGTGTGAATTTTGGGGGGAAACAGACATTCAGTCCATAACACTAGTTGTACCATTTTAAATTCCTGCTAGTGGTGTATAAAGGTTCTAGGTGTTCCACACCCTTGCCAGCACATGTTATAGTAGTCAGTATTTCTAATTTTAATGTTTCTAGTATTCATAAAGGTTACATATGCCACTTCACATTGTCCCATAGCTCACTGACGCCCTGTTCATTTTTGTTTTTAAATCTCTAAAAAAATTCTCTGGGTTTTATTTGGGATCAATTATATTGCCATATCTATAGCTTACTAATATTTTCTGCAATGTATAATACACCATTGATCTCACCAAGTCCATATTTACCCTTAGATATTATAGTTTTAATCTATTCTTATTTATCTCATTGTAGTTTTTATTTTAATTTCAATTTGGTCCTTTTTATACCCTCAAGGTTTTACTTAACATGTCAGTCTTCTAACTTTTGAGCACATGAAATGCTGTTATAATATCCACTTTAATGTTCTTGTCTGCTAATTCCATCTCTATGTCAGTTCTCAGTCTGTTTTGATTCACTGATTTCCTTCTCTTTATGTTCAGTATTTTCTTGCTTCTCTTTATGCCCACTAAGATTTGATTGGATGCCATTTTGATTTTTTACTTTGTTGGGAGCTTGAAGATTTTGCATCCATATAAGTATACAGATAGTCTCCAGCTTTCGGTGGTTAGACTTAATGATTTTTTTTACTTCATGGTAGTACAACAAAACAAGATACATTTGGTAGAAACTGTACTTCAAATTTTGAATTTTGATCTTTTCCCAGGCCAGCAACATGTGGTATGATACTCTCTTATAAAGCCTGGCAGCGGCAGCGAGCTGCAGCTCTATCAGGCATGTGATCACAAGGGTAGACAATGGACACTCTACAGTGTACTGTGTTGCCATCATTGTTTTTATACTGTGTTCTGAGCATGCTTAAGGTAGGCTAGGCTAAGCTGAGAAGTTTGGTAGATTAGGTTTTTTTAAATGAATTTTCAACTTATGGTATTTTCCAGTTATGATGGGTCTATTGGGACATAACTGAATTGTAAGCTAAGGAATATCTAAAATTGACTTTTGTTCTGGAAGGTGGTTAACTGTTTGGAAACTGTTTGATATCTTTACATCTTGCCTTTATATTTATTAGCCTGTACCAGAGGTGTATTTAGTTTAGGGATAATTATTTTCCATGTCTGAGCCAAGAATTTTTTTGAATCCTCTACCCAAGTCCTCCATGAATTATGTGGTTGTCCAGTCTGGCTCTTGGTAATAGGAGTTAGTCTCAGTCCTGTCCTGTGAAAATTTTGCATCTTGGTCTTCCTGGTCTATTGGACATGTGTCTTCATCTCTAGGAATGTCCTGGACTCACTCCTTCCCTGTGCTTCAGCCTGGAAACTCATCAAAGCAGTCAGTTGGCCAATCACAGACAGAGTCTTGTTTCACATCTCTTCTTCATAGCTCAATGTCCAATGCCTTTAGAACCATGGTTGCATGAATCTTGTTCAGGTTTTATCTTGTTTTTAGGTGAGACTATCAATCCAGTCTCAGGTACTGTAGCTTGGGTAGAGTTTAAAGACACAGGTTCATTAAAGAACAAAAGTTCTTTTATAGATTTTGATTATATGTAAAGTTGTCAGTTAATAGAGCAGAGGTCATGTGTCCTAACAAGTAGGGAGTCACTAAAGTACAGTGTACAATGAAACCTGTGAAACTTAAGCTTACGTTGTGCCTTTTTGGAGATGCCTTAGCCAAGGATTCAGATGATCATGTACTTTTGTGAAGTTTGAAATAGAAGGTTACTATAACTTCATTCAATTGAGACCACTCTCTCTTTCTATTGCAACTTTCCTCCATCATACTTCTTGTTCTTTCAGGTGGTGTTGTGACCATGGGCCTTCATGTGGCCCTTTAAAAGGGAAATTGAGTTGAAAATATGTTATTGTAACTACAACTTGAAAACATGTTTTAAAATATTTTACTATAGCAAAAGTTATTAACTTGATTATCAATAATTCACATTGTTAATAAAATTGTTATCAAATTGTTAATATCAATTACCTCAAAAATTCAGGTGATTTTGCACTATTTCCCTTAGGTATGTTTATGCTATATGATATTTTCAAAACAATGAGAGTATATTATTTATAGTCATTATTTAAAACATTTTAAATTGGATAAAATAAAAGGAATAGAAAGAAATGGTAACTGGAAATAAAAGATCATGTAACCTGACCAGATTCAGCAAAATGGAAAACTAAAGTCATGTCTCACATAGTAGTAAAGAGGAGCAGAGACTCCCCAAAGGAAGCATAGAAAGTGAGGATGTAGAGAGTAAGGAGATGTCAGAACAGCTGCTCAGAGAGAAGAGATGGAGAACTGACAGCCCTGTAGGACATAAATGAACTTTTTGGTCCATATTGTTTGTCAACTGGTGTAGTACCTTATTACTGTTTTCAGATTTCCATTAGATTTCACATATCTTTCCAAGACTTTTCCTTTTCTTGTAACTTGAGTTGAATCTCTGCCTTGGAACCCAGTGTCTGCTAAAAATAATTCAAGACTTACCTCTGTTTTGTTATAGAGGAATCTGATTTCCATTGCCCTAGAAGTTTGGTAGACTTGAGAATCTGGTTTATGTAGCAGTCCAAGTGTTGCCTTCCAAGACAAAGGCCTCTCAGTTTTCTGACATTCTCAGACTTAAATATTTGTGCTTCCACTCCGATGTCACCACTCTATGAAGCTGTCATTGTCACCTTCTGTTTAGTCTTGAGCTTGTGGTGAGACTAAGAGAAGTAATCCCTGTAGTTGAAAGATAAACTTAAGTTAATATTTGTTTGAATAAAAAAAAAGATTTGATTGAAGAGATTTTAGAGCTGACACTTTCTGATAAATTTGCAGAATAAAAGTTTTATTCGGCATCTTTAGGATTTCTGTATGACCTACAGTGAGATCAACATATTGCTTCAGGTTTTGTTGAGTCAATCAAAACTTCGGTGGCTTGATTTTATTGTTATCTAGTTTATGTCTTAACATGTTTCCTAGGTCCTGTCTCATTACCTCCAATATATCTTGCATGATCTGATGGAAGGAAGTACCTTAGTCAAGATTCTTTCTGTTCAAGAGCTGAAAAATCTTTCACAGTCCTTGGTGCCTTTCATGGGTTTGACATTTTGGTGGACTTGTCATTTTGAGCTTATGTCACCCATCAGTTCCTCAGCAACTGTTGACGAAATTGGGTCACACTTTGCCATTCTCTTCACGTATTGTTAATATTTCACTACTTTGCATCTGCATGTGCTGTTTAATGTACAGGTGTCTCTTCCCCCTCATCTTTCTTTTACTTACATAAATTCTTCCTTGCTTTATAGTCAACCTCATGTCTGTCCTTCACCCTGAAGCGTTTCTCATCAATCTCACTGTTCAATTTTGATTTTCTGAAGTACTTAGAGTTTATTTCAGAGTTTCATCAGACATTTGATTGTGAAAATAATAAAGCCTGTTTATAATGCTGTTGTGGAAAAAAACAGACAAAAACAACTTCAAGCCTTGAGGAAGGGCCCCTAGGCAGACCTGTGGATCAGGCCACTCATTGGTCTCAGAGCCACAGCTGCTGATATGTACAAATATGTACGCAAGAATGCTCTGAGGTCCCCAATTTTGTGCCAGAAAAAGGGAAATTATGATATTCTGATGATAAACAGCTATTATTCTAGATCCTTAAGATGGCTCTGTTATCATATGTGCCCTTGATGTGTCCACATCATGAAGATGGCACTAAGTCCCAATGTCTGAAACTTGCCATGTTTACTTGAAAGTCTTTGGTGTGAAAGTGCAGATAGAGCTAATTCACTCCCTTCCCTGAAACCCAAGGACATTAAACATAAAATGTAAAAAACAGGGAAGGATTGCTATCCTGTAAAACTAGATAACAACAAAAACTTATAGTTTGTGACAACATTTTGCCTGATGCAGAAGCAAGGCTTAAATCAAGCAAGTGATCTGAAATCTGATTATAAAGCTTCAGTTATTCAATTATACCTACATATCTCTGAATAAAATTTATAGTGTCCTGAAGGGAGGGGAGATGAAGAAACTGTAAAAAACAATATGTCAATTTTGATGATATAAGCAAAGATAAATGAGTTAAAAAGTAAATAATCCTATGTGTGTAAACTTCTTAACTCTGCAGCTTTCCTGTGAGTTATGGGACCACATACTGACCTGGCCTTTTGCCAGGGAGAATGGAGATAAGATTATAAATATTCATGCCATATGTGATTTTTACAGCTAAATGCAGCTGCTTGCATCAAAACTGGGCCCAACATGTGGAAGACCCTTAATAAATTAAGTATGTGACAGTGTATTTGATGGGTATTTGATGACATCATCAAAGATTGCCTATCTCCAGATTTATTTCTTAGTATAGATAATTAAATGTTTTTATTGTTTATCCCTCTTACTTGTAGCATATTGTTGTAGGCATAGGTACTCTATTACTTGCTGCCAAATGTACTTCTAATATACAAACCCTAGATATATCCATGATTAATGCCCATGTTATTTTTCTTACAGTCTTTCTTCACCAATATTGTCCTGCTTCTTCTTCAGTGAAAATAGGTTTACCAGTATCTTATTTGAAGATCATTATACATAATATAAATATACAGGGTCCAGAAGAAGTAACACTTGCTTGAGTATGGTTGGTAGGGTAATAATATGGGTGTAATAATTTATAGTTTTAATTTGAACATTTCACCTAGCATGTCATATGGTATGCTTGAGTGTGGTATTGCTATGTTACAGAATTATGTGCTTATTATTTTGTAATAAAAGATTTTGTAATAAAAGGAGTGTTATTTGTAACAGACCTTGTATATTTAACATACTAGTATGTGTACATATATACTACATATATTACATTACTGAACATATAAAACCTATGCTATTTAAGTTATTTAAATTACCTTAATATTTCTTTAGCCTCTTTCACTTTATTTTTGTCTTTGAATCTCTTCCTGCCCCTGTCTCAGTCTTCTCTCTCCACTCTAAATATAGGAGTGTGGAAGCAGACCCAAGAATCACTGGCTTAGATATTAAAGATAGTGCTGCATTTCTATTGGTTAGGTTGGAGAACAGTATAGTAATAAGGTTGTTTTGTGCCAGTATGGTGTTTACATGCAACACCTTTTTAACAAGATCCAAATGGGTGTATGAAGTGGAGGACTAGCTGTGTATTTATTTTTAAGACAGGATCTAAATTTCCAGTCTGATTTCCAAGCTCTTTCTCACTACACTTCAGATTATCCAAGAAACCATTCCACTTATTCTTTAAACAATTTAAAAATAAAATCTCTACAGTAACTAAGAGTCATATCTTTTGGAAATATGTATTATGTGGTAGTTGGAAGAAGATAAGTTTTGCCATGCTTTAATTCACGTATTAATTCATTCAATGACATGTTTTAAGCACCACAATCATCCAGGTTTAGCAATAGATGCCAGAAATAGAATGATGAACATGACAAGGTATATGGCCTTGCAGAATGGAGCTAACGAATAAAATATTCTGAATGCAATGTGTATGTGAAAGATCTAATGGAAATAAAGACAAGAAGATTCCATCCTTATTGGAGTTGTCAGGAAGAGCTCCTCTGAGGAATGCTGTTGATACTTGCACTGGTTTCCCATGGCTACTGTAACAAATTATGACAAACTCTCTGTGTCTTAAAACAAATGTATAATCTTATAGTTCTGGAGGTCAGAAGTCCAAAACAGGCCTTAACTGGCTAAAATCAAAGTGGCAGCAGAACTGTGTTCCTTTCTTTCTGGAAGTTCTAGGAGAGAATACATTTTCTTGCTTTTTCCCAGTTTATGGAGACCTCCTGCATTTCTTGGCCCAGGATCTCCTTCCATCATCAGAGCCACTAGCGGCTGGTTGAGTCCCTCTCACATTGCATCACTGACTCTGGCTTTACTGCCTCATTTTTTTCACATTGAAAAGGACTGTTGTGATTACATGGGACTCACCTGTATAATGCAGGGTGAACTTCTTGTCTGCTGATTAAAAATCTTAATTTCATCTGCAGCCTTAATCCCCCTTGACATGTAATATAACATATTCACAGGTTCTGGGGATTAGCACATAAACATCTTGGTGGGTGATGGGTGATCATTATTCTTTTTACCACAATTCTTGTGGAATGGATAGCAGTTGTCTAGACAATGGGAAATATCTGGAAGAGGGTGAGGAGGATTTTAGCTCTGTATGCATGAAGGACTTGAATGGTGTGCATATACACTGAGGCATATACACTGAGAAGCCTAGTTTGGAAAGTCTAATAGAGGAAGGGGGTGAGTTTCAGTGAGTTTGCCCACTATTTTGAAACATCTGTAGTCTCCCTTTAGCTCACAGTTCCCCAGTAGATAGATATTCTTGGCCATACTTTACAAAGTTGTGCCCCCACCCACCGCCCCGCAACCATAAACACAAGCTGCTTGCTATTTGGTCAATAACTCAAGGGGGAAACTATAAAGTTTTTTATTTTTTCAGAATAGTCTTCTGCAAAAATCCATGCCCTCATAGCTGGCATTGGTTAATATGTGCAGTTATGGAAACAGATATTTTGCAGTTGTAATTAAGATGACTGACTTAAAATAGGGAGAAGACCCTACATTATACCAGTATACCCAATCTAATCACTTAAGCCCTTATAAACAGCATTTTCTCTAGTTGAGAGTCAGATTGATGTGACAGAAGAAAAGCCAGAGAGATCTGAGTATGAAAAACACTTGTCACACCCTTGCAGGCTTTGAAGATGCAAAGGGACAATGTGACTAGGAATGCAGATGACTTGAAGGAGCTTAGAGAAACTCCTAGCTAACAGCCAGCAAGGAAACAGGACTTTAGCTCTCTGAACTCCAGGAACTGTGTTTTGCCCACAACCTGGATGAGCTTGGGCGTACATTCTTCCCAGGGCCCATAGAGAGGAGCCCTGCCCTGCCAACACCTTGACTTTGGCCTTGTGAGAGCCTGAACAGAATTAGCTGATCAATACTGTACCCAGATTTCTGACCCCTGGAAACTGTGATATTATAAATGGGTGTTGTTTTAAGTCCCTGAGTTTGTGATACGTGTTACAGCAGCAAATGATTCCAGTCTCTTTTCCCAGCAAGGCCACTGCTCTGTTTGGGCCCCACCTCATGGTATAGAGTGTGGCCCCAGAGGGAATGTGGATTTCACCTCATGTTTTCCCCTTGTCTCAGGACCATAGCTTTATATTACTCTTTCTGAAAATTGTGACTTCATAAATTTTGTTCAGTGTTAAATTGTTCATAGAAGGATGCTAAATCCAATACCAGTTACCCTGTTGTATTTAGAACCATATCTTCAAATGGATTTATAATACCTGGCACAATATGTTTTTTGTTTGTTCTTTGTGTTGTCTCTGAGAGCTTTCAGTTACAGGTCTTTGTTTCCAGGGTTTTGCAATTTTGTGATGACATAACTTTGGGTGGATGTTTTCTGTCCACCATGCCGGACGAATCGTAGGCCCTGTCAAGTTGCAAACTCACACCCTTAAGTTCTGGGGAATTTCTTTAAAATATTTATTTGATAATGTCCTTCTCACTGTACCTTTATTTCTTGAATACATGTTGCAATTTGATTGCTGGTGTTCAAATTTTTTTATATTCTTATTGATTTTTTGTTTAGTTTTTTATGAATTACAATGAGATAGGTATTAAAATATGCAACTATGATCATGGATTTATCTATTTCTTCCCTTAGTTCTGGCAGATATTGCTGTGGGTATTTTGAAGCTCACTCAGGTACATATACATTTAGAAATGTTACTATTAAGAACTAATATTACTTATTGAGTAATTTCCCTACTGTAAGTTTTTAGTAATACTTCGCTCCTTAAAGCTTACTTTTTCTAATACTAAAGTGTCTCCTCAGCATTTGTTGGATTTCTTTTTTTTTTTAACTGCTCAAGTATTGCAAGTTTTCTTTTTTTTATTATTTACTTATTTATTTATTTATTTATTAATATATTTTATTGATTATGCTATTACAGTTGTCCCATTTCCCCCTTCACTCCCCTCCACCCTGTGCCCCCTCTCCCACCCACGTTCCCCCCCTTTAGTCCATGTCCATGTGTCATACTTATGAGTTCTTTAGCTTCTACATTTCCCGTACTATTCTTGCCCTCCCCCTATCTATTTTCAACCTACATTCTATGCTACTTATTCTCTATACCTTTTCCCCCTCTCTCCTTCTCCCACCCCTACTGCTAGCCTCCCCATGTGCCCTCCATTTCTGTGGTTCTGTTCCTATTCTAGTTGTTTACTTAGTTTCTTTTGGTTTTGCTTTAGGTGTGGTTGTTAATAATTGTGAGTTTGCTGTCCTTTTACTATACATGTCTTTTCTTTATCTTCTTTTCTTAGATAAGTCCCTTTAGCATTTCATAAAGTAAGGGCTTGGTGATGATGAACTCCTTTAATTTGACCTTATCTGAAAAGCACTTTATCTTCTCTTCCATTCTAAATGAGAGCTTTGCTGGATAGAGCAATCTGGGATGTAGGTCCTTGTCTTTCATGACTTGGAATATTTCTTTCCAGCCCCTTCTTGCCTGTAAGGTCTCTTTTGAGAAATCAGCTGACAGTCTGATGGGAACTCCTTTATAGGTTACTGTCCCCTTATCTCTTGCTGCTTCTAGGATTCTCTCCTTCGTTTTTACCTTGGCTAAAGTAATTATGATGTGCCTTGGTGTGTTTCTTTTTGGGTCCAACTGCTTTGGGTCTCTCTGCGCTCCTTGGATTTCTTGGAAGACTGTTCCCTTTGCCAGTTTGGGGAAGTTCTCCTTTATTATTTGTTCAAATAACTTTTCCACTTGTTGGTCCTCCCCTTCTGGTACCCCTATAATTCAGATGTTGGAATGTTTAAAGGTATCCTCGATGGTCTTAAGCTTTTCTTCGATTTTTTTGAATTCTTATTTCATCATGCTTTCCTGCTTGGTTGATTCTATCTTCCTTCTGATCCACTGTGTTGTTTTGAGACTCAGATTCCTTCCTTTCACAATCGGCTCTCCTCCGTATGTCTTCCTGCATCCCTTTTATGGTAATCTGCATTTTTCATGTAATTTGCATCCAAAATCAATCAGTTCTGTGAGCTTCCTGATCACCAGTGTTTTGAACTGTGCATCTGATAGATTGGCTATTTCTTAGTCACTCAAAAGGATGAGTCCTGGGGGACTGATCTGTTCTCCTGGAAACATGTCTTATGTCTTTCTCTGTCTCTCCTATTATTTTATTTATTTATTTATTTTTTCTCCGGTCTGGTTGCTCTTGTTACGGTGGGGGGGCGGAGCCTTAGGTGTTCACCGGGGCTGGGCGCCCCAGTCGCTAGATTGTGACGTTATATGTGGGGGTGGGGGCAGGGGCGGGAGCGGGGACAGGAGGGATCAATGGCGACCCTTCCATTCTCCTGGAGTCAGACACTTCCCTGGGCTTCTGGGCCATGAGCTCTGCCCTGGTCCACAATCGCTGCCCCACTGATTCCCCCAGCCGCTGCTTGCGTACTCAGGGATCACTGCTGCACCGCTGCGCTCCTGCGCCCCGGATTGCTGTCGCACCGATTTTGCGCCAAATTTCCCCCGACCTACGCACGCCTGCGACCCGCGCCAGCCCCGCGCCCGCTCACTCGGCTCGTCGTCCCCTACCAGTCTGGATGTATGGGTCTACTTCAACTTCTTGGCTGTCTGACTTCCATTTAGATAAATCCTCTGACAGTTCTGATATTATGACTGCAAATCATTGTTGTAAATTATTGTGGTTCTGTTCTTGGTTGTGCGAGGAAGTACGGTGCATCCACCTATTCCTCCATCTTGCCGGAAGTCTCCATTTGTTGGATTTCTTCATGCTTTTGTAGTGCAGGCCTGTTGGTGATGAATTCTTTTAGTTTTTTTTTTTATTTCATTGGTAAATATTTCTATTTTAGCCCCCTGCTTGGAATATAGAGTTCTAGTTTGACAGTTTTTCTTTCAGCACTTTAAAAGTATTATTCCTTTGTTTTTGGTCCTTTATTTTTAAGTGATTTTTTGTTTTTTGTTTCAGGATGACTCTTTATTTGCAGCTGGCTTGTTGGGTTAGGAAAGACTTAGCCTTGCACCTGAGCCTGCATGCCCCTCTGACATGGCAACTGCACAGGAGGCCTGCCAGCCTGTACCCTTGTCATGGCAGCAGCTCCTGGAGACATCAGGCCTCCAGGCTGCTGGCCCTCAGCTTCACTGTCATTACAGGAAGCTGAATCTAACAGGCCCAGGCCTTTCCTTGGTCCACCTCTTTGGTTTCTGAGATCTGCTTCTGAGTGACAGCTTCTGGTTGGCTGCATCATCTCTGTCCCGACAGGAGGATTTTGGCCTTGTGAGATCCTAAACAGAGAATTATTTCACCATTGTTTTTTTGATGAGAAGTCAGTCATCATTCACATCATTGATTCTCTGGTTTTGGTTCTTTTTTGATTTCTGTTACTTTTTTAAGGTTTCTCTCACATAAATAATAAGGCAAATTAGGTCATGCAAACAAAATGTATTTAATACTTCATTAAGTGGACAGTCTTCTTTTTGAGAACTGTCAAATGGTGTGGAAAGCAAGAAGTTTTGTAGGACAAAAAAAATAAAGAACAAGGAAAAGACAGATAGAAATATCTAATTGGCTGGGGCCACATAGTTAACCTTACTTAGGATAAGAAGATGTTTAATTGGCATGTTGTTTCGTGGACTGGCTGACTGAACATTCTGGGTTTCTGGTCAAGCGGAGAATTTACAGGGACACAAAGTTATCTAGGATTTGGTTTGCTGATGTGGCACCTGGGGTAGGATTGGCTACTTTGTGCACTGAGAGAGTTATTTCAACACTCTTTTGTTTTTGGTTTTCAGAACCAACTACTAGGTGTTTCTCTGTGTTTTCCTTCTTGCTAAGCTTCTTGCATTTATGTGTTTATGTTTTCCACCAAGTTGTGAACATTATTAGCCTATTTTTTCCAAGACTTTTCTGCTTCATTCTTTTGCATCTCCTCTTGACATTTCAATTAGATGTATGATTGGTTTTTTAATATTGCTCCAGAGCTTCACTGTTTGATTGAACTTCAGATTTTTTGAACTTTTCCACTGCCATGCACACTCTGCTATTAACCTTCTCCATGAAATTTTTATGCTTAATTATTATATTTTTCATTTCTACAATTACCATTTGGAAATTTTAAATTTCCATTCTCAAGTTAGATTTCTTATATGTTTATTCTTATGACCATTTAAAAAATTATGACCTTAAACCTACTGCTGTTTTGTTGTCTTGATATTTCTTTTTCTGCTAATTTTATCATCTGGGTCATCTCAGATTCTCTTCATATGGATTTTTTTTTTTTTGACAATGCATCACAGATGGATGTGCTAGGGTGACTCTATGGGAAGCCTGGATGTTTATCAAACCCCTGTGAGTCCTGAAGCACATTCTCCAAACTTTGTTGCCTCTGTGGTGAGTAGCAGCTGGCATCTCCCTTAACATCTTTCAGCTTTGTCCGTTGACGTTTTCCACTGATCCTCCTAGATCTCCATGTGCAGATGCAGATTTCAGAGTTCCCTGCAGTGCTTACATCTTTCCCGATGTTTTCCTGCTCAATTTCTAGTCTCAGATCCATCCTTTGATATCTCAAGCTTGAGTTCTGACCTCTGCAATATGAGAACTGATGAGTGTCTGTCTGTAGGAACAAAGCCCATGTTTGTATAAAAATTCACCTTATTCTGTATGCTTCACTTGTTCAAAGGCCATGTTGTCTCTACTGTTTCTCTGCCATTGGTTATTGTCCAGTGTCTTCCAATAGTTTTTTTTTTTTTTTAAATTTTAAACAGAATTTATAGCTGTTATCTGTGAGAGGGTTAGTTGAAGACCAACTCTTACAATGACTTTTTTAAAATATATTTTATTGATTATGCTATTACAGTTGTCCCAATTTTTCTCCCCTTTATTCCCTTTTGCCCTGTACCCACCTCGCACCATCATTCCCCCAACTTAGTTCATGTCCTTGGTCTGTACATATGAGTTCTTTGGCTTCTCCATTTCCTATACTATTAACCTTCCCCTGTCTTTTGTACCTACCATGTATACTTTTTTCCCTGTACTTTTCCCCCATTTTCTCCCTTCCCCCTCCCTGCTGATAACCCTCCATTTCCATTTCCATTTCCATTTCTGTGAATCTGTCCCTGTTCTAGTTGATTGCTTAGTTCATTTTTATTTTTGTTTTTGTTTTTTTAGGCTTAGTTGTTGATAGTTGTGAGTTTGTTGTCATTATACTGTTTATATTTTTTATCTTTTTCTTAGATAATATTTTTTAAACCACTTATTAAGATATGACAGACAAATAAAAAGCTGTGCATATGTAATATATAGAACTTGATGAGTTTGGAAATAAGTGTACATTTATGAAACCATAACCACAATATATACCATAAACACATCCATTACCTCCAAAAGTTTCCTTAGATTCTCTTTATTTCATTATTTGTGTGTATGTGATAAGAACACTTAAGATCTATACTCTTACATTTTTAAGTTTACAAAGCAGTGTTATTAAATATGAGTACTATTTAATACACATATTAAATAGTATAGTAGATATTTAAGTCTTACCCAGTTGCATAACTGAAACTTTATGCCCTTTGGCTAATTCCTCCCTATTTACCCCTCTCCCAGACATTTATTTTTACTTGCATTCTTCTAATTGAGTCTTACTAATATATTGACAAATACTTGGTATATTAATTTTAATTCCAACAATGTTGTTATAGTTGCATATTCTAGGTAGTTTATCAGTAGATTCTTTGGTTCTGCATAGACTATGCTATTATATGTGAAAAACTACATTTTATTTCTCCTTTTCTACACTTTATACCTTTCAATGATTTAACAATTTTAAAATGTTTGATTTTAATGTATTGCTAAGAATAATAGAAAACACCACTGATAGTAGTGAATATTATTATTTTTGATGCCGAAAGAAACAACTTCAACATTGTGTTGCTAGCTTTAGCTTTTTATAGATGTCCTTTATCTAAGTAAGCTTCCTTCCTATTTTAATAACGAATGATTGTTAAATAGTTTTTTGCATCTAAAGAACTAATCATTATTTTTTCTCTTTTAGTCTTTTAATATGTTAAGTTACATTAATTGTGTGTTTAGTGTTAAACTAGTTTTGCATTCCTGGGAAAATTCCAAGTCATAATATAATGTCTTTTTTATTCATTGCTAAATTATGGTCCTTATATTTTTAGGAATTTTGCATTAGTGCTCATGAGTAATATTTCTTGAGTAATATTCCTTGAGTAATATTCCTTTTTATGCTCTCCTTAATTAGACTTTGTTATCAAGATTATGCTAGTTCCTTATAATGAGTTAGAGATCATTTACTTTTTCTTTCTGTATTTTATCATAGTATGTATATAAATGCAATAATTTGGTTTTGGGTTTTTTTTTTTACTTCACCAGTAGAATTGTCTGGAAAAATACTAAACTATTAGTTTATTTTCTTTAATATTTGTAGATTTGGAAGGGGAGTTCTGTTTATTTTTTAGTAAATTTTAGAAAATTTTTTCTAGCAACTTGTCAATATTGATGTATGAATTCTGGCAGTGTAGGGACTCAAGTATTTGAGTGTTCTTTACCAGTGTGGATTCTTTGCTCCACACAGGAAAGAATTCAAATTCAAGGCAACATACAGTTTAAAGTGAAAATGAGTTTATTAATGAAGGAGTGAGATAGGGAGTGGGATTTTCCCCAGACAGAGAAGCCCCTCTTTAGTGGAATTTGCTTTCTTTGTTGAGGTTTATTTATTCAGGGGTTAAAGTATTCAGTAAGAGGAGGAATATTCAGAATCTTCTCAGGAAAGGGGTGGACAATTCTTAAAGGAGCTCTTTTGGCCATTTTGTGACCTTATATTGGCTTTCTGTTTATGATCATGGCAGCTGGGGGTTGTGTTGTTTAGCAGGCTAATGTGTTCCAATGGGTCTATAATGAAGCGAAGGGTTACCACAAGGTGAAATCAGTCACCGTGTTGGATCAAACTGGTCTCTATCAGCTTTAAGCTGTAAATTTAGAAGGGGTGGTGGTCTTACTATCTTGAGAGTTCCTGTTGCTTTTATCAATTGCAGCTATTTTGCCACATGCCTTGTCTTAATTTCATCTAAATTTCTTTTCATGGGTCAGATAAAACTCATTGACTATGACACTGCCACTGAATAAAGGTTCACCTAAATTTTCAATGTTTATGGAGATAAAGTAGTCTTAATATTCTTTTATTATCTGTTTAATATGTGCTACCTTCATAATTATGTGGATTTCCCGTTTTCATTCCCAATGTTGTTATTTGTACTTTGTCTCCTTTTTGTTATGGTTCATTTTGACATATGCTAGTCCAATTCATTATAGATTTCAAGGAACCCATTATTCAATTTTTCAATCTTTTAAAATATATATGTATTTATTTTATTAGGTTTTCCTCTTATGTTTATTATTTAATTTCTTATTTTCTTTGGGCTATTTGTTAGTGTCTGTTAATCTTCTAATGTGAATGTCTGATGTGTAATTTTTAGGCTTTCCTCTTTCCTAATAGAAGCATTTGAAACTGTACATTTGTGTGCATATCCATGAGAGCTGCATCCTATAAATTTTTATGTAGTATTTTCACTATAACTGAATTCTAATTTTTCTATATTATGATTTTTCTATGACTTATATATTTTTAGAAGGGTTATCTTTGAATTCTTAGATTTTTAAATGAGTATTCTTAAGGAAAGAGAAAACAACTTCCTTTCTGATGCAAATCTTTCTGGTTTCAGGATAATTGCTTAACAACCCAGTGATCACTTCATAAGATTCTAGGCATCTTTAAAAGAATGTGTATTTTTCATTTGTGTGTGCCATTAGTTCAAATTTGAAATTATGTTCTTCGTTCTCCAATTTTATAATTTTTATTGTTTTTCTTGATTTATAGAGATATTTATGAAAATATAAGAGGTGATTATTAATTACTTTAAAACAATTATCTGTCACTTTGCTTCAAATATTTTAGAACTGCCTTGGATGCATTAAAGTTTAGAAATGCTAAATCTTCCTGACCTATATTATGTCTAAAAATGTGTTTTTATTGCCATAGTCTATGTTTCCTAAAAATAATAAAAGCAAATAAAGCAAATATTTATTTGATAAACATTTGCCACATACATATTTTTCACTTTTTTTTATCATTATGTTTTAATGGCTGACAATAGTTGGATATATTTTAATTTCATTTTTTTTAAGTTTATGTTTAAATGGAGAATTTTCTATATTTACAAGGAGGGACTCACCAAACCAAAATTTATTTATAAATTGTATATTTATTCTTATGTTTAAACATCAGTTACCTTCAAAGTAGTCTCCATTTGATGTAATATACTTATTGAGACTTTTTCTACTGCTCAAAACAGTTTTTGAACCTGCATATTTTGATGTCTTTTAGAGCTTCTGCCATTCTTTTGTTTACCTCATTCACATTGGCAAAATGTTTCAGTTTGAGGAATTTTTTCACCTGAGGAAACAAAAACAATCTCTCAGGCAAGATCATGTAAGTAGGGAGGGTTGGGCACAAAGGTCGTGTCATTTTTTCAAAAACTGCTGAACACTCAGTACATTATAGGCAGGTGTGCATGTAAATCACCCATCATGAAGTAGGCAAATGTGTTGAAAGGGTCTTCAATAAAAGTTCACTGAAGCCAAACACAGCTTCTCACAACAATGCCAGCTGGTACACTGATACAGATGGGTTCCTAGAACATTCACCTCGGGGGGAAACCTGTAATACAAGGGACCTGCCCTCCAGAAGATAATTCCAGCTTTTTGGGGTCTCCCCCCATACATTTATTATTATCACCTTCATTTTGGATTTGTTTCTACCACCTGATTTCATACATTTTATATATTATACATTTTCTATGTTTTCTCTGCTTTTCTTTCTTTTTCCTATTGAACTTTGGTTATTTATTTGTAAAAAGAGCAATTTATTTTTTATTTTTTTATTTTTTATTGTATTTTTGATTACCTTTTAGTCCTTTTTTACCCCCTCACTTTCACAACCCGCACACTATTGCCTATGCCTATGAATCCTTTTACCTTTTTGCTCAATCTCTCCATCCCCTAATCCTCAACCCTCTTAAGTTGTCATCCTGCTTTCTCTCCATGTGTCTGTCTCTATTTTGCTTGTTGGTTCAATTTGTTCATTAGATTCCACAAATGAGTGAAATCATATGATATTTCTCTTTCTCTGACTGGCTTGTTTCACTTAACATAATGTCTTTAGGTCCATTCATGCTGTCAAAAATGATAAAATTTTCATCCTTTTTATGGTTGAGTAATATTCCATTGTGTAAATGTGCCATAGTTACTTTATCTATTCATCTACTGATGAACATTTGGGCTGCTTCCATATTTTGGCAATTATAAATAATGCTGCAATGAACATAGGGGTGCGTTTTATGACTTAGTGATTTGGGGTCCTTTGGATATATTCCCAGAAGTGGGATCACTGGGTCAAAAGGCATATTTTTAATTTTTACAGGTATCTCTATACTGCTTTCCACAGTGGCTGCATCAATCTGCATTCTCACCAATGG
This sequence comes from Phyllostomus discolor, assembly GCF_004126475.2. Classification (NCBI taxonomy): domain Eukaryota; kingdom Metazoa; phylum Chordata; class Mammalia; order Chiroptera; family Phyllostomidae; genus Phyllostomus; species Phyllostomus discolor. Next base: position 81,351,736 of record NC_040905.2, read on the forward strand.
AGCAAAAGTGTTCCCCTTTTCCACATCTTCACTAGCACTTGTTTGCTGATTTATGGATGATAGCCATTCTGACAGATGTGAGGTGAATAACTCATTGTGGTTTTAATTTGTACTTCTTTGGTGATTAGTGATGTTAGGCATCCATTCATATGTCTGTTGGCTAGCTATATGTCCTCTTTGGAGAAGTGTCTATTCAGGTCCTTTGCCAATATTTTCATTGGGTTGTTTGTTTTTTTTGGTGTTGATTTTTGTGAGTTCTTTATAAATTTTGGATATTAACACCTTATCAGATGTATCAGGAATTAAGTTCTCCCATTTTGTGGGTTGTCTTTTTATTTTGTTGATATTTTTATTTGCCGTACAAAAAATTTTGGCTTGATGTAGTCCCATTTGCTTACGTTTTATTGTTGTTGTTGTTGTTTTCCTAGCCTAGGGAGATACATCAGACAAAATATTGCTCAAGCTGTGTCTGAGATTTTGCTGCCATTGTTTTTTCTACAGTTTTATGGTTATGCATCAAATAAGTCTTTAATCCATTTTGAATTTATTCTTCTGTGTGGTATATGAAGTGGTCTAGTTATATTTTTTTGCATGTATCTGCTCAATTTTCCAAAAACCATTTATTGAATTAATTATCTTTAGCCCATTGTATGTGCTTGCTTCCTCTGCCAAATATTAATAGGCTATAAAGATGTGGGCATATTTCTGGTCTCTCTATTCTGTTCCATTGACCTATGTGTCTGTTTTTGTGCCAATACCAGGCTGCTTTGATTACTATGGCTTTATAGTATAGTTTGATATTGGATAGCATGAGTCCTCTAACTATGTTCTTTTTTTCTCAGGACTGCTGTTGCTATGTGGGGAGTTTTGTGGTTCCATATAATTTTTTGCCATATGTGTTCTAGTTCTGTGAAATATGTTATGGAATCTTGATAGGAATTGCATTGAATCTATAGATTGTTTTGGGTAGTATGAACATTTTAATGATGTTAATTCTTCCTATCCATGAACATGGCATGTGCTTCCACTTATTTGTATCTTCTTTAATTTCTTTTTTCAGCATCATAATTTTCCATGCACAGGTCTTTTACACCCTTGGTTATGTTTATTTTATCTCCCTGGGCAAGGAAAACAAAAGAAAAATAAACAAATGGGACTACATCTAACTAAAAAGATTTTGCATAGCAAAGGAGACCACCAACAAAATAAAAAGACTACCTATGCAATGGGAGAACATACTGATTTCTGGATATTAATATTGTATCCTTCTATTTTACTGAATTCATATATTAGTTCTAGTAGTTTCTTGGTAGAATCTTTGGGATTCTCTATGTACAGTATCATGTCATCTACCAATAAAGACAGCTTTACTTCTTCCTTTCCAATTTGGATGTCCTTTTCTTCTTCTTGTCTCATTGCTATGGCTAGGACCTCCAGTATGATGTTGAATAAGAGAGGTCAAAGCAGACATCCCTGTCTTGTTCCCAATCTTAAGGTGAACGTGTGTAGTTTTTGCCGGTACAGTATGATGCTGGCAGTGGGTTTGTCATATATGGCCTTTATTAAGTTATGTATGTTGTCTTGATACCCACTTTGCTAAGAATTTAATAATAAATGGGTGCTGGATTTCATCAAATGCTTTTCTCCATCTATTGGTAACAATCATATAGTTTTTATTCTTCATTTTGTGTGTATCGTGATCACATTTATTGATTTATGAAGGTTGTACCTACCTTGCATTCCCAGAATAAATCCCATTTGATCATGGTGTATGGTCTTTGTGATATATTGCTGTATTTGGTTTGTTAATATTTTGTTGATGGTTTTAGCATCTATGTTCATCAGGGATATAGGCCTATAATTTATTTTTTGTAGTATCTTTATTTGCTTTTGCACTTATGATAGTGCTGGCCTTGTAAAAGCAATTTGGGAGCCTTTCCTCCTCTTGAATTTTTTGAAATGAATTGAGAAAGAGAGGTGTTAGTACTTCTTGGAATGCATGGTGAAATTCAAGCTATCTGGCTGAGGGCTTTTGTTTGTTGGGAGTTTTTTGATTACTGCTTCAATTATAACAGGTGTAATCTGCCTATTCAGATCTCTGATTCTTCCTGATTTTGTTTTGGAAGATTGTATGTTTCTAGGAATTTATCCATTTTGTCCAGGTGTCCAGTTTGTTGGCATGTAGTTGTTCATAATATTTTCTTACAATTTTTTGTATTTCTTTGGTGTCAATTGTTACTTCTACTCTTTCATTTTTAATTTTATTTATTTGTGTCCCCTCTTTTTTTCTTGATGAGTCTGGTAAAATGTTTGTCAATTTTGTTTACCTTTTAAAAGAAACAGCTCTTGGATTCACTGATCTTTTGTATCATTTTTTAAAGATTATTTCATTTATTTCTGATGTGATCTTGTTTCCTTTTTCCTACTCACTTCAGGCTTTGCTTGTTGCTCTTTTTCAAGTCTTTTAAGAGTAAAATTAGATTGATTATTTGAGCTTTTTCTTGTTTCTTGAGATAGGCCTGTAATGCTATGAATTTCCCTCTTAGGATTGGTTTCCTTGTGTCTCACATATTTTATATTTTTCTGTCTTCATTTTCATTTGTTTTAAGATATCTTTTGATGTCATCCTTGATCTCATTGTTGGCTTAGTCATTGTTTAATAACATGTTATTTAGCTTCCATGTCTTTGTTTGTTTTTCAGTGTTCTTCCTGTGATTGATTTCTAGTTTCATAGCATTGTGGTCAGAGAAGATGCTTCATCTGATTGCAATCTTCTTAAATATATTGAGACTTCTTTTGTGTCCTAACATGTGGTGTATCCTAGAAAATGTTTCATATGCACCTGAAAAGTATGTATATTCTGCTGCTTTGGGGTGAAATTTTCTAAAGATATCAATTAAATCTATTTGATCTAGTGTGTCATTTAAGGCTGTTGTCTCCTTATTGATTTTCTGCCTGGAAGAACTATACATTGGTTCAATGCGCTGTTAAAATCTCTGACTATGACCATATTTCTGTTGATCTCTCCCTTTATGTCCATCAAGATTTACTTTACATATTTAGGTGCTCCTATGTTGGGTGTGTAAGCATTTACTAGGGTTATATACCCTTGTTGTATTGTTCTCTTTATCATTATGTAGTATCCTTCCTTTTCTCTTTCTATAGCCTTGTTTTTAAAGTCTATTTTGTTGGATATAAGCATTGCTACCCCAGCTTTTTTTCCTTTCTATTTGAATGAAATATCTTTTACCATCCATTTATTTTCAGTCTGTGTATATTTTTCAACCTAGGTGGGTGTCTTGGGGACATCATGTATGTGAGTCTTATTTTCTTATCCATTCAGCTACCCTATGTCTTTTGGTTGAAGCCTTTAAGCCATTTACATTTAAGGTGATTATTGAGAGATATGTATTTAGTGCAATTTTTTTGTTAGACTATTTTGCTCTGTTTATTTTCTTTCTTTCTTTCTCTCTTTCTCTCTCTCTCTCTTTCTTTCTTTCTCTCTCTCTCTCTCTCTTTCTTTCTTTCTTTCTTTCTTTCTTTCTTTCTTTCTTTCTTTCTTTCTTTCTTTCTTTCTTTCTTTCTTTCTTTCTTTCTCTTTTTCTTCTTGTTTTTAAAGCAAGTCCCTCAATAATTGTTTCAGTACTGGTTTGGTGTTAACAAACTCTTTTAGCTTTTTCATGTTTGGGAAGCTCCTTATTTCTCCTTCAATTTAAATGACAGCCTTGCTGGGTAAAGTAATCTTGGTTGTAGGTCTTTGCTTTTCATTACATTGAACGTTCTACATCATTCCTTTCTGGCCTGAAATGTTCCTGCTGAGTTTCTCTGTGTCTTCAGCCATTTCTCCCTGGTGGACAGAAACCCTGCTTCTTTTCATAACTGAATGTTATCTGGGTTCTGTTCCTGGTTCTGTTGCTATACGCTGGGGAGCCCTGCTTGGTGTTTTAACCCCACACTTCTCAGGTGGAACCCCCTGGCTGATGAAATATCTCCCTGGAACTTCAGCAGCTGCCCATGGGTGCCCAACCAGCCTGCTCGTGCCACTCCCTACCAGTCACACTTGGTGAAGTGGTTTCTTCTGTCTGTCCATGCTTATAAGGCTTCACTCCAGCTAGTGGTCAGTTGGTTATTCAGTATGATTTCTCTAGAATTTAGTTGTAATTCCAAATTGATCCTGGGAGGAAGTTAATATAGCTTCCACTTATTCCTCTGCCATCTTGGGTCTCTCTGCATTTTGTTTTTTGTGCTTTTTCTTAGTTTTTGAACTTCTGTTTATGTAGAGGCTATATATTCTATGTTACTTCTATTTATAGTTACTCTAGACATTTTACTTCTCATACTTAATATTTAAAAATGAAAGTCAATTAAAATTTTTAAATCTCAGCATTATTTATAGTGGCCTAGACATAGAAACAACCAAAGTGTCCTTTGATAGGTGATTGGATAAAGAAGATGTGGAACATATATACAATGGAATACTACTCAAGCATAAGGTAAGATGAAGTAGTACTGCCCTTTGTGACAACATGGATGGACCTTGAGGATATTATGCTAAGGAAATAAGTCAGACAGAAGAAAATAAGAACCATATGATCTCATTCATATATGGCATATAAAACTGAAACTCATAGACAGACAACAGTCTGGTGGTTACCTTAGTAAAAGTCAAAATGGGCCAAACATAAGGTGACAGAAGATGATTTGACTTTGGGTGGTGGGCACACAATGCAATATACAGATGATGTATTACAAAATTGTGCACTTGAAACCTACATAATTTTCCTAACCAATGTTACCTGATTAATTTAACTTTAAAAAAGTAAAAAGAAATAGGTAAAATTAATTTAGTCATACATTTTAATTGTGCTATTTAATCCATAATCAATATAGTAATTTTTGAGGTTTTTACATTTCATACTGTCTGAAATATATTTTATACTTAAAATGCATACATTTATACTAAATGTTTCTTAACTTCTCTGTGCTTATGTTTTTAAAGATTGAGTGTGGGAGCAGGGGGTGGGTGGGGTAGGGGAGAGTAATGGTGGAAAATTGGGACAACTTAATAGAACAACAATAAAAATAAATTAATTAAAAACATAGGAAAATAAATAAAATAAAAATGTATACTTGTCAAGTAGATTTGAATACACAAATTTTCCAACACAGCCATAAGTCTTTCGGTTATTTCAAATAACCAGATCAATAATTTCTAATTAAAATTAATTGACATTAAGAATAATGACCAATTCAGTTCCTCCATCTTATTAGACAGCTTTCAAGTACTAAATAGACACATTGGGCAATGGCTATCATATTGGACATCACAACTCTAGAGTCTAAATTCATGGGGGCTTTTTGGATTAGATATCCACATGTTGGGCAGGCCCTACTTCTTTACTTGTGTGCCATAGACACTGTGCTATTGATAATCAAATTTCAAGGTTAATGACTCATGTCAAATGCTCCGTGGAATATTTGCATTCAGTGTTCCTCTTTCCCATTTGTATTCATGTTTTTCCTTTAGTGTGCATGTGTTGAGGAGCATTGAACCATTTCAAGTTTTTCCAAGTTATTAGTATATTTTAAATAATTATTTTAATGCTTTATCTTACATTAAAAATAATGCTTCAGTGGGAAGTCAGTCTTAGTACCTAATCTTCAATTCTCCCTGAAAAAGAAGTTTGTTTGAGTCATTTGATCTTGGAGGAAAATACAGAAATGGTTATTCTTCAAAAATGCTTAACTGTAAACTTGCAAATAATTCTAGGACTTAAGTGGGAATATGTAATTTGAATGATAGAAATGAAAAAAGACATACCATTAAATGAAGTATTTTATATCAAAGTTTACTGTTAGAAAAACATTATCATTCTCTTATTATTAAAGTTAATAATGATATTCTATTCATTGCTCTTCAACTATTGAACAAGTAAGAAACTGCTAATATTTCAAAATAAAAATAGCATCCACCATGAAAGGTTATTTATCCAATTTGAGAAGCAGTACACAGACTGTCTTAAATGTGAGTTTGGTAGACTTTATGTTCCATGGAAGTAATAAATATGATTGAGGATAAGTTTCTTATAATCTCTCTTATAGCTCTTGAATTCATTGCTATTACTTTTTATGTTTTAATGCTATCATTCTTTTACGTTTTGTACCCACAAGTCTTCATTTGTGACACATGGTATACACAAAGACATCAAAGTCTGTGTTTTAAAATGAGGTTAGTTATGTATTCACCCAAATGGAGAAAAGTTGACAGTTTCATTATAAATCTCTGTACAATATAAAATGTACAATACCTGAGCTATCGAACATCCAGTTTTCTTAATAATCACATGTAGTTTTTATATGTTGAAAAGCTAGAAATATAGTATTATAAAGCATTTTAAAATTAATTTATTTGCCTAACATGCAAATTCATAGCATGAATAAGTTGATGTCTACAATATAAGTATCTAGTTCTTGGTACCAATAATTTATACCATTAAATAAATGTTTCCTGAAGTAGGTTTACATTAGGTAGTTCATTGTATTAGCACTGATTTATTGAACAACTACTATAGGCAGAGTGCAGCTTTGAAAGAGATACATGAATGAAAAAAGATGTTTTTTTCTTCTTTTGGAGCAAAGTAAAATCTTGGTTTCACAAACACACACACACAAAAGACCATAAACACTTTTTAATCACTTAAATGTATACCATGAAGTGTGCTTTTTCTTATTTTTTAAAAATATTTGGGTATCTTTAAACTTAATGTCCAGATTGTTCCTGTCTACTGAGGCTATATGCAAACTGATTTCTCCTTAAGTGTCTCTTGATTTTTCCTTTTTTGCCCCTTAGTCAGACACCATCTTTTTTTTTCTTTAAATTTCTATGGCATGCACTCACATCTCTCATGGACCATAGTTCTTATTTTGCTTTACATTTTATTTATTAGTGTAGTTCTTTAATTTTCTCAGTAGCTTTTGAAGATGTTAAAGTCAGATTCCATTTTTGGCCATTGGCAATTATCAGTAATGGATATTCCAACACTGAGAATATGAAAAGGTGCAAGAAACATATTGTTAAATTAATTTTTAAAATTAAATTTATTGAGGATGCCTGGCTGGATGTGGGGGAAGTGAGAAAAAGTGGGAACGACTGTAACAACACAAATAATAAAAATAAAATAAGAAATAATTTACTGGGGTAACATTGGTTAATAAAATCATACAGGGTTCAAATGCACATTTCTATAATACATGATCATCTTCTGTCACCCTATATTTGGCCCCTTTAACCTTTACTCCCCCCCCCAGCTCCCTTCCCTCTGGTAACCACCATACAATTGTCTGTGTCTATAAATTTCTTTTATACACACATATGAATGAAATCATGTGGTTCTAAGCTTTTTCTGACTGACTTATTTCACTTAGCATAATATTCTCAAGCTTTATTCATGTTGTCTTAAATGGCAATATTTCATCTTATGGTGCAGTAGTATTCTATTATATATATATATAATATATATATTATATATAATGGTATGTATATATATGTACACCACATCTATTATATATATAATATATATAATAGATAATATATATATTATCTATTATATATGTAATGGTATGTGTATATATATATGTACACCACATCTTCTTTATCAAATCATCTATCAAAGGACACTTCAGTTGTTTCCATTCACTGCTGATGGAAATGTAAAATGGTATAGCCACTATGGAAGCAGTATGGAGATTCATAAAAAAAATAAGAATAGAATTATCATATAATCCAGCAACTCTCATCTTGGTTGCCTACCCCCAAAATTTGAAAGCATTTATTTGCAAAGATATATGCACACCTATTTTCACTGAAGCATTATTTACAAGAAAACTATTTTGTATATTTTCCCATATATGTAGTCAACAAATGAGGCTCTTTAAGTTGCATAGTAAAAGTTAGCTTATCTAGCATTTTCATCATAAGAAAAATTGTAGACCTTGGCAATTGTGGTATCAGTCAACATTAACTTTTAATCCAGTAAAAAGTAGGATTTCAGAATCTAGAAGTAAATATATGTTGTCTTCAGGACAATACCCCATAGAAATTTAAACAATAATTACTCTATATTATAGTAACATATAAATATTTAAAAAACCCCATCCTTTAATTCGCTGGATAATTTCTAAGGGTCAGGAAAAAGAAAATTGCTTAAAAAAGAATGCCATTTGAGACAACACAAATTAGATCTTGTTAAAAAGCTAACATCAATACTTTTGTGATGTAGCTTTTTAAAAGAGCTATTTTTTTAGTGATAATCAATACTTAATTAAAAGTGCTACTTTTGTTAACTATTTCAAAAGATTGAAAATCAGTACTCATATAATAATTAATTTGTAAGATCTGTGGATTTTACATTTCAAATATTTTCTGGAATTTGGAGGAGCATCAAAATAAACAGATATGAATTAATTTAATGAAAATAACATATTTATACTTTCAAAACTGGCATTTATAAAAAGCTAGTACATAAACTTAGATCCTAGCTAAATTGTGCTTTTGATCAAATTTGTAGTCTCATTCTTATGGTGTCATTATTTCATCTAAAAGTTACTCCTTTGGCCATAAAATACAATTTAAAATTGCAGATGTACTTTGTATTGGCATATTTAAATTCCCTAATATTTATCATGTTTAAGAACTATTGTACAGACACTTTAGTTTTGCTTTAAGCGATTTGTCATTGTAAAAGCCATTTTTCTCTGATTATTGCAAGGTATTTTCCATTAGTGTAGTGACTAAGCTTTTAAAAATATTCATTGAGAGGAGGAGGAAAAATTTACATGTTGCTGATAATAGACCTATTCTTCAAAATGCCAAAGGAAGTTGTGCTATCTGATGAACACTTTATTAAAAAGTAGAGTGGAATAGTAATAGAAGTGAGTTTTTCTCCCCATTCTGAACTCAAGATTCTAGTTTCCCCACTTAAAATCTCAGAGGGAAGTCCTCCTCTTGTATAACACCATGCTTTCATGAGCCCTTTATATTGTTTAACTTTGCATAGTGAGGCAAATATGTTTTGCTCAAGTGTGTTTCCACTCTTGGATAACACAACTTTGTACTATATCAAGGATTTTGGGCTGAATCTAGACATTTTGGAATTTACATGTAGTTATTGGAAAGGTTCATCAATATATGTCATTGCCTGCTACTTTTCAGTACCATCAAACATAAAAAATAGTTTCCTAATGTAGTGCTCTTTGTAGCATTTTAAGTAATTACTGTATAAAAAATTAATGGGAAATTTATTTATTACTTGTTATTTTTAAATATAAATATTGCTTACTGAAATAGTTATTGAATGCACACATTAAAGATGGAGAACCATTTTTAATATCTTGAAAGAAAACTAAGTGAACATAAGATTTTAAAAATAATTAACTATTTTAATGAATGGCTTATCAATATTGAACAAAAATGGGCTTATTTTCTTTTCAATCAAGACATCTTTAATCTTACAAATTCAACCAAATTTGTTTCCCAGTGACATATTTAAACACTGAAACAATTTTGGAAATCTTTTTTCCAAACCCCTTTTTTGATCTTGCCCTAACAAAAGATTCTACAAACAATAGTATAGAAATTGAGTTTTATTGCATTACCAAATGTACATGTAAGGCTCATTAAAAAATAACAGATCTCTATTTGGATCTTCTTTTACATTATTTTTAAAAGTTATAATGTATTCATTAAAAAGAGGAGGGCATTAAGTTAATTAATTATCTATAAAAGCTTGGTTTCACCATTCTTCACCTTAATAATATTCTCTTCTATTCCACTGATTAATATGTAATTTAATTTTGTAAATATTATCTCTATCTCTAGTTTAATAACATGTTTTTGTATATAACTTCTTATAGCATTACTTTTTAGTGTTATAATAATCATAATTAAATATCCTGCTTAAAGTTTAAAGTATTCTATATACTTGAAGATTTTTTTAGATTTATTATTTATTTATTTATTTTTAGAGAGAGGAGAAGGGAGGGAGATAGAGAGGGAGAGAAACATCAATGTGTGGTTGCCTCTCGTGAGCCCCCTACTGGGGACCTGACCTGAACTAGGAATCAAACTAATGACCCTTTCCTTCACAGTCTGGTGCTCAATCCACTGAGCCACACCAGCCAGAGCAAGCTTTTTTTCTTTCATATGTACTTAGAAGAAGTCTTATGAAGTGTTATTACCTAATAAATGATTTATATAACTTGTGTATTTCAGAAACAATAAAATATTTTATTTGACAATTAAAGACATTTCAATTTGATAAAGCTCAAATTTGTTGTCAAGAACACTTTATTGTTATAATATCTTCTCAAATTAGCTTATCTGTAACACATTGGCTGTATTACTAAGCACCAGGGGATTATTCTGTGTGGTTTTTTATCTTTCAAAATTTTTCTTCTTGATTTCTTGTTGTAGCCCCACTTATTTATTTTCAGAGCTGAATTGGAAATGTCAGATTTAAAAAAATACTACAGAAACCAAATATGTCAACCTTAAGATTAAGGTTGGCCTTAATAGTGGCCTTTAAGCCCTGGCTGGCGTAGCTCAGTGGATTGAGCGCGGGCTGGGAACCAAAGTGTCCCAGGTTTGATTCCCAGCCAGGGTACATTCCTGGGTTGCAGGCCATAACCCCCAGCAACCACACATTGATGCTTCTCTCTCTCTCTCTCTCTCTCTCTCTCTCTCTCCCTCCCTTCCCTCTCTAAAAATAAATAAATAAACTCTTAAAAAAAAAATAGTGGCCTTTACCAGGAAATCTCCTTGTTATTTTAGTCTACATAAAGGCAAGTATACATTTTGTTTGTTTTTTTCTTTTGTTGATTATGTTCCAGTTAAAGGTGAGGTCATATGGTATTTGTCCCTCACTGCCTGGCTTATTTCACTTAGCATAATGCTCTCCAGTTCTGTCCATGCTGTCACAAAGGGTAGGAGCTCCTTTTTTCTCTCTGTTGTGTAGAATTCCACTGTGTAAATGTACCATAGTTTTTTGATCCGTTCATTTACTAAAGCAAACAAAATACAATCAGAGACAATGAAATTAAGAACAATCTAACAATAGCCAGAGGGAAGGGGGGAGAGGACTGTGGGGAAAGGGGTATCAGGAACTACTATAAAGGAGACATGGACAAAACCAAGGGAGAGTGTAGAAGCAAAAGGAAACTGGAGGGAAGTGGTGGGGAGAAAATTCAGACAAATGTAATTGAAAAACAATTTTTTAAAAAAATTTTTAAAGATTTTATTTATTTATTTTTAGAGAGGGAAGGGAGGGAGAAAGAGAGAGAGAGAGAAACATCAATGTGTGGTTGCTGGGGGTCATGGCCTGTGACCCAGGCATGTACACTGACTGGGAATCGAACCTGTGACACCTTGGTTCGCAGCCCGCGCTCAATCCATTGAGCTATGCCAGCCAGGGCAAAAAACAATTTTAAAAAAGTATAAAAAATAAAAAAGAATAAAAGTAAAGTAAATATTTGTGTTCTACATAGATATTTTTAAACTGTGAAATAGAGGGCCCTAGACATATTTTAATAAAACTGAATTCTGAATATAAAAAAGCAACTATACATATTTCTGTTCAGAACAGAATCTGCAAGCATATAGATGCCAAATTCTTTCTTTTTTGGATTAAAATTTCCCGAATCCAGCACATGTGGCAGGTGGATGAGATAGCAAAAAGTAAAAAATAGCCCTGGAAGAACACAATTCTGCATAAGAAGGACCCATCCTGATTCTTTTTTTTTTTAATTTCTGAATTTAAAGAAAAAAGTGAAACACTTCTTATAACGAAATCTGATAACTAATTATCAATTTTGATTATATAGATAATGTTTACACCAGCTCCTTGCTCTAGTTTTTCTTCACACCTTAAATATTTGGAGTCTAATTTTTTATATATTTGGCATATGACATTATATTAATTTCATGTGTGTAATTGTGTTAGACATTTATATACTTTACAAAGTGATCACCATGACAAGCCTAGTACCCATCTGGCACTGCACATGGTTATTAACAATATTATTGAATATATTCCCTCTGTTGTATATTACTACAACCCCATGACTAATTTTATAACCGGCAGTTTATACTTCTTAACCCCCTTCACCTTTTTTGCCCATTTTTCTCACCTCCTCCCACCTGTTTTTTTCTCTTTATATGAATTTGTTTTTCTTTTGTTTGTTTTGGTTTTTACACCCTATGTATAAGTGAAATCATATGTACTTACCTTTCTATGTCTAATCTATTTCATTCAGCCTAACACCCTCTAGGTCCATCCATGTTGCCACAAAAGGGCAAGATTTCATTCTTATTTTATGGCTGAAGAATAGTCCATGGTGGATATGTACCATATCTTCTGAATTCATTCATCTATCAATGCTAGCCTCGGTTGCTTCCATATTCAGGCTATTGTCAATAATGCCACAATAAACATGCAGGTGCACATGTCTTTCTGAATTTGTGTTTGTGATTTATTTGGACAACTATTCAGAAGGGAGCATATGGCACATTTCCTTGATCCATCTATCCATTTATGGACACTTAGGTTGTTTTCATGTCTTGGCTACTGTAAATAATGCTGCACTGAACATAGGATTCCATATATGTTTTCAAGTTGGTGTTTTCCTTCAGATAAATACCCAGAAGTGGAACTGTGGATCACACTGTAGTTGTATTATTAATATTTTGAGAAACCTTCATACTGCTTTCCATAGTAGCTGCACCAATTTATATTCTTGCTAACAGTGTACAGGGCTCCCTTTTCTCCACATCCTTGCCAACACTTCTTTGACCATTTTCAATTGCATTGTCTGTATTTTTCCTATTGAGTTGTATGAGTTCCTTATATATTTTAGATATTAACTCCTTATCAGATACATGGTTTCCATATATTTTCTCCTATTCCATAGGTTGCCTTTTCATTCTGATGGTTGTTTCTTTTGCTGTGAAGATTTTTTAAATTTGATGTAGTCATACTTATTTATTTTTGCTTTTGTGGCTTGTGATTTCAGTGTTAAGGAGCTTTTCCACAAAAATTTAACTTGCATTTATGGTAGATTCTTAGTAAACTAGGAACTTTGCCTGATAAGGAGCACTACAAAAAAATCACAACCACCATCATACTTAAAGGTGAAATAATGACTGCTTACCCTCTAACAGAAGCCTCTGAGATTCATTATTTTACTGCTGGGATCCTGGATGGTATACTATGGCAAGATATTTATATAAAAAGCATGCAGATGAGAATAAATTAAAATTTTCTTAGTCACAAAAAATTCGCCAAAAAACTACAAGACTAGCCAGTGATTGTAGAAAGGTAGACATATACAAGGTCTGTATAAAATGTTATTTTTTCCTACTTGCACTGAAAAATTAGAAATTAAATAAAAGACATTTATAGTAACACCAAAAGGATATGAAAGAATTAAGATGAGTTAAAGACTAATTAAAGCAAATGTTACTCAACACCCATATATTGGAAGCTAGAATTTCTCATTACTAAGAGAAATTTTATAAAGACCTAAATAAACAGAATGATATATACCATGTTCATGTATTGGTTGAGTCAATATTATTAAGATATCAGTTCTTCCTAAATTGAGGTATAAATTTAACATAGTTCTAATCAAAACATCCAAATCTTCTTTGCTAAAATTGTCAAGTTGATTCTAAAGTTTAAATGAAAATGTAAAAGAGTTTGAATAGCTAAAACAATTTGAAGGAGAACAAAATTGGAGGCTTTACATCTTAACATATGAATGGTTTAACAAATGGTGGTATGATCATATAAAATAATACTGGTCAGCAGTTAAGAAGAAATTAACTGTGCCACATATAAAAATGATTGAATCTCAAACACATTAATGCTAAGTTAAAGAAGCCTGACACAATTGAACTCTAGAAAATAGATATCTAAACTATAGTGACAAAAAACTGATCAGTGGTTTCCTGAGTTGGAGATTGGCTCAGAAATGGCACTTAAAAATCTGAACTGATGGAAATACAGTTTATATTGATTGTGCTGGTTTGCATACATGAAAGTATAAAAAAGTGTCCATTTCATTGAAATTTATACTTAACATGATGCATTTTATTGTATGTAAATTATACTCAATGGAGTTGATATTTTAAATTATATATTTAAACAACAGGTGAAAATTCCTAGTGTTAATATGTATTGAGCACTTGTTACATAAACTATTATTGTACAATAAGCTTTGCAAGTATTAATTCATTATGAATTCTCAAAGCATTCCTGTAAGCACTATTATTATGTTTGCTTTATATGTAACACAAGTGTAGAATAATTGTCACAACACGGATTATTTTTAGTTGCTAGATTAGTTGCCAAATCCTTAAATGGCTTATAAAAACCACTTTACTTCATGAGGGTAGGAGAAACATCAGTGGAATATAAGGCAATTTTCAACCAATTTCTTGTGATCTGGAATAAATCACTTCATTTTTTCTGTTGTAATCTCTAAGATTACATGCACTTTTAAAGCTGTCCCATTTTACTGCTCTAACCAGGGGCCACATGCAACCCAGGCTGGCTGTGAATGTGGCCCAACACAAAATCATAAATTTACTTAAAACATTATGAGATATTTTTGTGATTACATGTTGTGATGTATTTAATGTGTGGCCCAAGACAGCTCTTCTTCTTCCAGTGTGGTGCAGAGATGCCAAAAGTTTGGACACCTCTGTTTAGAATATTTATAAATATTCTATATTTAGAATATTTTAGAATGTTTATAATATTTAGAATTATTTAATAACTGAATCCTATTTAAATTCTGTTATGGTGATCAAGGTAAAAATCACTAAAATATTAAAAATAGATAAAAATAAGTAGACAAAGAGATATTTCTTTGTCTTTGCTAAAAAGTCTGGAGATGCTTTTATTAGGAGAAAAACATTAAAGTGAAGAGAAGAAAGAATGAAAAGAAGCTCATTCAACCCCATGTACAGTATTTTTTTACAACTGTTTTGGTTCTAGGTAATTTAAATCAGTATAAGTAAGCTTATACAAAAAAGGGAATTATTGGAATGGTCCTAGATTATGTCACAAAAGCAAAGGAAATAATAATCAGATTTTATGGAAGATGGAGTCCAAACCAGATGCATGAACCACAGCAGAAAATTTAATACATATTCCCTATTCTAGGGTTTAGCCATTAGTCTTAAGTATCAGTGCCTAAATCACCCAATTCAAATTATTGAGTGATAATTTGGCCCATCTTGAATTATGTGTTTACTCTGGCTAGAGGATCATGTACCTTTATAATACAAGAAAATATGTTTCTGTTAACAAGACACTCTATAGTTGAGGTGGGAAGTTCTCAGAAAAAATGCCTCATTATATAGATAACTCTATATGATCCATGTTAACATTTACATTGCACATGGGGAAACCATCAGAATTCTACTTTTCTTTTGACATGTGATAAATGGATTATAAACAGGATGATGTATTTTACTCCTTCCTGAATCCACACCCTTAGCAATGTGACCTGGCTGCTCCTCTCTTCAAGAGATGGGTGTTTATAATTTGGTCTAGCCTTGTGACTTGTTTTGGCCAAAAGATACTGAAAGTGATCTTCAGTATCTGAGACTACTGAGCCACACTGCTTTAGTTCTGAGACCTGGCTTCAAGAGACCTAACACTTTTGTTCTTTTTCTTGGATCTCTGTCTGCTGTGTGAAAAAGCCCAATCTATCCTGCTGGATGCTAAAAGACTCATTACCCTGGTAACCCTGCTGTTCAGCTTAAGCCCATAACTGCAGTAGGATGGATATCTTCCTGAAGCATCAGTTCCCAGCCAACACCCTAACTGCCTTCAGATACAGGAATGAGGTCAGCCAAGTTCAGTTAAGTCTAGCTCAGTTCAGTGGAACCATCTCATTGGCCCATAGACTTATGAGCAATAATACATACTCATTGTTTTCAATCACTGTTTTGCTGCCTTTTTTAAAAATAATAGCTAATCGGCAAACCCCACTTAACAAACAATTATTTCCTGCCAAGTTTTAGTTAGTTATTAGTTTTTAGGTATAGTAGTGATACTTTTCCCACTTGGTGTTAGAATGAATTCTTGGTTAATATAAGAATGCATAAACATTCCTACATTTTCAAATGTTAGTATTGATTATTTTATGGTAATGAAAATTCAAGTGATTTTTGCTTTTCCTGAGTTGTTTAGTTTTTATAAGGAGAATGTATAGCTTTTATACAACAATAAAATACTCCTTATAATCAATATACCTACCTTGTTGCTATACTCAATTGCTAATGTTTTATTAATATTTGGAAATATTTAATATGTATTCACAAATAAGTGGCTCTGTAGTTTTATTTTATGGTTGTTATGTTAGCTAGGTTTAACTACTTAAATTTAAAAAAATGGAAAGATAAAAAATTATAAGAGTGCAAAGCACCTCTATTTCCCCCAAATTATTTTACATATTGTTTGAAGATAACCAATGGGACCGTATACTAGTATTTTGAAAATTTTTATGACAACTTCAAGTGTTTTGAAACCTTTCTCTTTGAAACCTGTTATGAGCTATAGTTTATTATCATTTCCCAACATGCTAAGTAAACTTTGACTATTTGAACATTTGAAATTTTTCAACCTTTTTTTTTTAGATTTTATTATTTATTTTTAGAGAGAGGGGAAAGAAAGGGGAAAGAGAGGGAGAGAAACATAAACGTTGATGTGTGAACGAAACATTGATTGGTTGCCTCTTGCTCCATCCCAACCAGGAATTGGCTCACAACTCCTGTGCCTGACCAGGAATCAAACTGGTGACCTTTTAGCTTGCAGGATAATGCCCAACCTACTGAGCCACACTGGTCAGGGAATGCTTTTTTTATTTTTCAATTAGTGAATTTCTATAATATGTTAACTTATGTAGAACTGGGTTATTTTCTGTCATTTATGTTTTTTGTTCTTTTCAAATTGCTTATGATTAATGATAGTTGAAAAGAGAGTACTTTAGAACAGAATTATCTAAATGATATCCTTGCTGAGTAGAGTAGTCTTGGCTGCAGTTCCCTTCTTTTCATGACTTTAAATATTTCTTGCCAGTCCCTCCTAGCCTGCAAAGTTTCTTTTGAGAAATCAGTTGACAGTCTTATGGAAACTCCTTTGTAGGTAATTACTTGCTTTTCTCTTACTCCTTTTAAGATTCTCTGTTTTGAGCCTTTGGCATTTTAATTATGATGCACCTTGGAGTGGTCCTCTTTGTATCCATCTTGTTTGGGACTCTCTGTGCTTCCTGGACTTGCATGTCTATTTCCTTCACCAAATTAGAAAACTTTTCTTTCATTATTTTTTTCAAATAGGTTTCCAATTCCTTGCTCTTTCTCTCTTTTTTTCTGGCACTCCTATGATGTGAATGTTGGACCTCTTGAAGTTGTCTAAGAGGCTGCTTATATTATCCTTATTGTTTACTCTTTTTTCTTCTTGCTGTTCTGATTGGTTGTTTTTTTGCATCCTTATATTCCATATCATTCATTTGATTCTCAGCTTTATTCACTCTACTGTTGTTTCCCTGTACATTGTTCTTTATTTCAATTAGTGTATCCTTTGTTTCTGACTGGATATTTTTCATGCTGTTGAGATCCTCACTAAATTCCTTGAGCATCCTTATAACCAATGTTTTGAACTCTGCATCTGATAGATTGCTTATCTTCATTTTGTTTAGTTTTTTTTTTTCTGGAGTTTTGATCTGTTCTTTCTTTTGGGCCATGTTTCTTTGTCTCTTTATTTTGTCAGTCTCCCTGTGTTTGTTTCTATGTATTAGGTAGAGTTTCTATGTATTAGGTAGAGCTGCTATGACTTCCTGTCTTGGTATCGTAATCAAAGGGCAGATAGATTCCCAGAAAAGAGAAAACTAAAGGAATTCATCATCACCAAGCCATTATTATAAGAAATGTTAAAGGGACTTATTTAAGAAAAGAAGATCCAAACTATGAACAATAAAATGGCATTAAATACATACCTGTCAACCACTGAATCTAAAAGAAGGGAGAGGTTTAGGGGAATGGGTGAAGAGGTTAGGGAATTAAGAAGTACAAACAGGTAGTTACAGAAGAGCCATGAGCATATAAAGTAGAGTATAGGAAAGGGAGTAGCCAAAGTACTTATGCACATGACCCATGAACACGAACAATGGTGGGGGGATTGACTGAGGGAGTGGGGGGTGCTAGGTGGAGGGGGGAAAAGGGAGAAAAATTGGGACAACTGTAAAGCATAATCAATAAAATATAATAATTTTTTAAAAAGAACAGAATTATCTAGCTTGCACCAATAGCTATATAGATGACGTAGACACTGGCCCACATTGTTCGTGTCATTATGGATGAAATGAGATATTCACGCAGACTATGGAGTCTGGTGGAGGAAAAGGGACAGCATGGCTTTTCTCTCAAGGGGAGCAAAAACCATGGCCTCCTCCATGACAGGCCTTTATGAGTTTCTCTGCCCATCACATGATGGTCCTCATTTACTATGCACAGGTTCACTTTAGGTGGTCACCTTTTACAGAAAACAAAGGAGTCAATGCTGCTAATCACATCACAGAAGAGGGATATTTGCAAATGAAAAGGCAAAAGTGGCTGAACCAGTTACACTCGTCCTTGGAAAGTTTAGCATGGATTTTAGGAAGTTACTTTGAAGTAAATATTTGCTGCCTCAATTCAGGGTGAGTTTTAGCAAAAGCAAGTCTCGAAGCGGCCTACATACATTGCAGGCCTGATTCCCCACAGGAGAACCTATCTGTGGGCATGGGTCTTGTGCATTTCCAAGTGGGAGCTGGACCCATGCCATGCAGAACAGTCTGCTACATATAGGTAGTTAAGATGGTAGATAGATAGATAAATAGAGAAATGGATAGTTGTATGTAAACTGCTTAACACAATGCCTAGCATGTGGTTTGCCCTCAGTAGATATTAACTGGGTATTGTTTTATAGAAGTTTGTTATTAATAATTATCATATGTGCAAGAGAAAGGTATTAATCTTAAAAATTATTAATTATTGTGCTGTTCCATCATTAAATAGAATACTTTGAAAATGTCATATGGTATCTTTTACTATGATTTATTTTCTTTGCCTGTAATCAACATTATTTATAAAAGAGGACTCAGACACAGAGATTTTTAGCAGCTGCAATAATAGTACATTTTAGTTAAAATATATTTGCTACAAGATACTTTTCACTTTATGATTTGGAAAGGTGGTGGCAAAATTATAGTTGTCAAATGGTGATTTTCAATAACTACTTAATTAGCGTGCATTGCTTCTAGAAACACACTTTTCAGCAATGGGCCATGACTCACGTGTATTTGCATATAACCAGTCCATGTTAGAAATAAACGTCCACTTATCCCTAGAATAAAAAGCAAGAAAATTTGGTCTAAATAGCTCTATTGCTGGAAGGGGTTGTTTAGGGAGTGGAGGGATCAAGCAAAAAGGAAAAAGGACTCGTGGACATGGACAACAGTGTGGTGATTGTGGAGAAGGAGTATAAGGGGGATAAATGGTAGTGGAACAAATACAACAGGAAAAAAAAGACCTTATCAGACCATACATGCTATATAAAATGTTGGGTTTTCATTCTGTGGAAAACATAATTCTCTGTTAATGTTTATGTTATGTGTTTTTCAAACTTTGCCTGTGCCAGGTTTGTGAAAACAATTGAGGAGTTCCCCTTTCACCCTGTTTCCTGGAAAAACAGACCAAGAATCCTCTCTAAGCATTTGGTAAGTGTTTGTAACTCCTCCTGAAGCCATCTCCCATACCCACACCTGCTATAAAGAAAGCACTCCACTTGATCACACCCAGTAGGTGTCCAGAGTGAACCTTACGTAACAATTCTATGTTACTCAGGACCTCCACCCTACATCATTTGGGCTGACAAGCTTTGCATCTGTTCTCGGCAGCTTGGGCTCTGATGCTTGTGACTGTGCCTGAGCGTTTATATCTCCTTTAGGTGTCCTCTGATCCGAGGAGCTTTCTAGGTTTCCTTTTTGCCTTTTTGAGTCCCTTCTTTTTGCATGATTTTGGATCTGCACCCTCTTTTAATTTTAACACATAATATTCACTGCATTCAGAGAGTATTTCATATCTAGAAATGGGAAAACAAACTGCTCTCTGGGAGACCAGCCTCCACTCTTCCCAGGATAAGAGATAGGATAACTTCCAAACAAATACTGGAAATTCCTCAGTTATCAGTTTAATTTTAGTTTTCTAAACAATAATGCCCATCAATTTACCAGTCCCACACAATACACTTACTTTTCAAATCTTCGACAAAAGGTCAATGCAGTGTTTTTCCTCATCTGTTAGTTAATGTATGTTTGTGAAACTTTTGGATTAATGATTATTCTGTTATGTCATTAAATACTCAACTTACTGACATAATTCTCAAACTCCCCAAAGCAGGAACTGCTGTTTGTTGGTTTGTTTGTTTATCTCCATGTAGTAGACATTAAAACCTGATTGGTGGAGACATTATAAGTACAGTTGGCATTGATTTGACAAGATTTTTAAAAATTCTAGCATTTGTGAAACATTACTATTTAGATAAGACTTTCAAAATATGGGCTTCATTTGCAAGGAAAGTATTTTATCTTATCAATTTATTGTATATGAGATATGTGGAGGTGATAATATTTCATACAACCAGGCAAGATAATCCTTATCAGTTTCTTTCAGGATGGGAGGAAAACAGTGTCTTCTTGCGTCCTGCCGAAGCTGGTTCTTAATAAGTAATTTTATTGATATATTAAATACAGTGCTTCTGAGTGAATCTGGTACCAAAAGTAAGTGCTACTGCATTAATTTTCAGTTTAATTCAGGAAGTCACA
This sequence comes from Phyllostomus discolor, assembly GCF_004126475.2. Taxonomy (NCBI): domain Eukaryota; kingdom Metazoa; phylum Chordata; class Mammalia; order Chiroptera; family Phyllostomidae; genus Phyllostomus; species Phyllostomus discolor. The sequence goes on from NC_040905.2 coordinate 81,372,664, forward strand.
TTGAATAATAGTATATAAGATTTTTGTTTAGAGTAATATTGAGAGTAGCCCCCTGTATAAATGGATTCCTATAGACATTTATCTAAGAAGTTCTACTTTTTCTCAGAGAGAAGTTGCTTCTGACTGCTACAGCCACAATAGAATCTTATTCCAAAGACATTTGCTTTGCCTTCTCTGTTTTCCATGCTGTGGTCCTAGATTCTCTGCTTTCTGCATCACTGCTTTCCAACTGATAATGAAATTCCAGTCCTCAGCTGCCTCTTGCCCAGAATCCAATGTGTTTTTCTGAAGTGCTATCATGGTGAAGCTGATTTTTGCTTTCCTAGTACTAGGCTTTATTCCTTTGATATAGAACTGAGGTATGTGCTGTATTCAGTTTAGCTTCTTGAATATGGCTGAGTAAGTATGTCCCCAACTCTACTTAAGGGCCCTTTAATATGAGGTTATGACATTTCAAGAAAGAAAGCAATTTTTCAGAGGTGGTTGTTTAACTCATGAATCTATTCTAGGCTTCTAAATTCTTCTACTTTTTATTTTATTGTATCATATTCAATACATAATAATGTCTTTCTAAATTAGTAAAATAATATAAACTATTTATTTAAAAAAGTTAAACATTGCTGCAACCAATAAAATAAAATAATAAAAATTTAATTATTTAGGGGAATTCCATTGAACTGATGTTTTTGTGCATAAATTATATGTATTAAGTGGTATGTTGGTATCAAGATGTCTAGTAGTATCCAAGTAAAAAGCTAATTGCTTCTTTTTTTTTTTCTCAGAGCCTTTTAATATGCACAATGTGGTTAGTTTTTTTTTCCTGGATGGACACTTAGGAAATTCCTTGAATTTTTTAGTTATTTTAAGGTACAAAGATCAGTCTAGATTTAGAATACACAGTTTCATATAATAGTCAATACTTCAGTGTTCATTCAGAGATTGATGTCAGGCTGCCTCCCTCCAGCTAAGGCTGCAGTGGGATAAACCTAAAATGATCTGGAGAATGGGTGGAATGCTGCCAACTTCTTCTTTTTTTCTTGTGAACATCCTCCATAATTCTTTCTTTCTGGCTTCTGTTACTGATGCCTTATAGGTTTGGTGTTCATGGTGAAGGAGATAGGGGATTTAAGGACAATGGAAACAATCATACTTGACAATAACTATTGTAAGCTAGCTTCATTAACAAAGAAGTAGTGTTCCACTATGGGGCACATTATGAATTAATCAGAATCTTTCCATCCCCATTGCTGTGTGTGGGGAGAAATTCTTCGTGGGTCTCATATTTCTGCACATCGGATGAGCAGAGACACTGACTGCATTTGACTGGACATATTTTTGTTTCTACGTATCATTTTCGTATAACAAACAGCCTTGGAAGATAGAAATAGTATTTCCCTAAGAGCAAAAAACATTATAAAAATTTTGAGTTCCTTAAACTCAGGGATCTGTTCAAGGCTGAGTATGAATATATTCCTTTTATAATAAATGGATTGCCTTCACAACCCCCTGAACTTACTGTTCAGTAGAACTGTCATGATAAGTAGTTCATATGACATACAACTTAATGAAATATGGTCAGGTACTCAGTATTTAATAGAACAACCAGAGGTGTTCTCTAATAAGTAGGGCAGTTCTTGACCCAGAAACCTGGAGTAGAGTTTGCACTTCACATAAGGTTGTTCAATTATGCCAGCACCATTTAAAACTACCCTTTCTCTGCTGAACTACCTTTGTGATTTTTTTTATTGTTGTTCAATTAAGGTAGTCCCCATTTCCCCCCATTACTCTTCTGCCCTACCCCCCTTCAATTCTCCCTTTGTCCTTGAGAGTCCTTTATACATGTTCCTTGACTTGACCCTTCCTCTTCTTTCCCCCGTTATTCTCTACCCACTCCCCTCTGTTCACTGTCAGTTTGTTCTTTATTTCCATGTCTCTAGTTCTATTTTTCTCACTTGTTTGTTTTGTTGATTAGGCTTCATTTGTAGATGAGATCATATGGTATTTGTCTTTCACTGTCAGGCTTATTTCACTTGCCATAATGCTGTCCATTTCCATCCATGCTGTTGTGAAGAGTAGGAGCTCCTTCTTTCTTTCTGCTGCATAGTACTCCATTGTGTAAATGTACCTCAGTTTTTTGATCCACTCATTAACTGATGGGCACTTGGGCTGTTCCCAGCACTTGACTATTGTAAATTGTGCTGCTATGAACATTGGGGTGTATAGGTTCTTTTGAATTGGTGTTTCAGGATTCTTAGGGTATAATCCCAGCAGTGGAATTTCCAGGTCAAAAGGCAGTTCCATTTTTAGTGTTTTGGGGAAATTCTGTACTGTTTTCTACAGTGGCTACTATAGTCTGCATTCCCACCAACATTGCACAAGGGTTCTCTTTTCTCTACAGCCTCATCAATACTTGTTGTTTGTTGATTTGTTTATGATGGCCATTCTGACCAGTATGAAGTGGTACCTCATTGTGGTTTTAATTTGCATCTCTCTGGTGGCTAGTGATGCTGAGCATCCTTTCAAATATCTCTGGGCCCTCTGTATGTCCTCCTTGGAGAAGTGTCTGTTCAAGTCCTTTGCCAATTTTTTAATTGGTTTGTTTGTCTTCTTGGTGTGGAGTCATGTAAGTCCTTTATATATTTTTGAGATCAAACCCTTGTCCAAGGTACCATTGGAAAATATATTTTCCCATACATCTGCTTCCCTTTTCATTTTGCTGATGTTTTCTTTTCTTTCTCTTTGCATAAAGAGATGTATTTTGTATTTTTATCCTTCAGAAGTATAATACTTTCTTTTTAAAAAAATTGTTATTGTTCAAATACATTTGTCTCCATTTTCTTGCTACTACTTCCCCCGCCCCACCCCTCCACTTTCCATCCTCCGTCCTTCCCTCTTTGGCCTTGTCCATGAGTCCTTTACACATGTTCCTTTATGACCCTTGCTCTTCATTTCCTGTATATCCCTTGCTGTAGGGGACATATTGGTGAAAATAGAGGTAAATGACTTATACTCAGAAAACTACATAACACTGAAGAAAGAAATTAAGGAAGACACAAATAAATGGAAGCATATACAATGTTCCTGGATTGGAAGAATTAACATCATCAAAATGTCCATACTACCCAAAGCAATTTATATATTCAACACAATCTCTATTAAAGTACTGATGACGTCTTTCATAGTTACAGAACAAACATTTTGAAAATGTATATGGAACCATAAATGACCCCAAATAGCTACAGTGATGTTGAAAAGGAAGAACAAAGTAGGAGGGATCACAATACCTGATTTCAAACTAAATTACAAGGCCCCTGTAATCAGAACAGTGTGGTACTGACATAAGAACGGACACATAAACCAATGGAAAAGGATAGAGAGCCCAGAAATAACCCCATGCCTTTATGGTCAATTGACAAAGGGTATGGAGCATAAAATGGAGTAAAAATAGCCTATTCAACAAATGATGTTGGGAGATCTGGACAGGTACATGCAAAAATTTGAAACTTGACCACCGACTTACAATGTACACAAAATAAACTCAAGATGTAATTTTGTCAAAAACCAATTAGCTATGTATGTGTGTGGGGCTATTTCTGAACTTTGTTCTGCTTTGTTGATCTATTTATTTTTATACCAGTATCACACTATATTGATTATTATAACTATTACCCTATAAGTTGTAAAATCAGATTGTGTAAGAAATCCAGTTTTGCCCTTTTGAAAGCTGTTAGGACTCTTTTTCATCTTTCATTTCCACATGAATTTTAGGATCGGCTTGTCAATTAAAAATGGTGATATTTTTAATTGGAGTTGTGTTGAAAATCCAAATCGATATGAAAAGAAGTAACAACTTAACAATATTTAGTGTTTTGATTCATGAACACACCATATCTCTCCATTTGTTTGGATTGTCTCTAATTTCTCCTACTAAACTTTCTGTAAAGGCTTTTCCAAAGCATTCTTGCTGTCAGTCTTTTCATTCTATCTATATAAATAAAACTTTAGATTTCCTAAAGCAATTCTTTCATATGTAATTCCCTCACCCTCAATATTTATTGACCCTTTATTTCCAACAGAATGAAGTCTAAATAATTTAGCCTAACACTCATGAACCTCACAGACTCTCCTAGTGCTTCCTAGCTTCCATTTGCTTCTCCAGATTCACCATCCATGCTTCTTCAACTGCTCTGTGCTCCCAGAGGCTGGTTTATATGAATTGTATCAATAGGAACCCTGGCAGGAGATAAGAAGGAAGAGGAGAATGAAGTCAGGGAATTTATTCCCCAAGATTTCTCCTTCCTATTAAAAGTCATGCATTTGTCTGGCATCCCTCTGTCCTTCTGGAGTTTGATAACTCCCACTCTTCACTCCACGTTTCAGACTGAGGGGTGGAAATGGTTTTGGAAGTGCTGGGATGCTGCCTTCTTCTTGTGGTTTCCCTGTACCTTAAACATACCTTTGTAAATATTCTTGGTATCAAACTTAACTTGAATAATCTAATTTGAATGTGCCATCTGTTGCCCGGCTGTTACACTTCCTAAATTTATCTCATGCCATATACTGCATCCTTTAAAGACAGATGGTTTATTTATTGTTGGCATAGTGGTTCAGAACACCCACTTTGGAATGATGTAGTTGTGGGTTTGAATCTTGATTTTACTACTTATCAGTTCAGTAACTTTGATTGAAATACTTAACCCCTCTCAGCCTCATATCCACATTTATATAATAGGAATAATGACAGTAACCACTTCACAGAGTTTTTGTGAGACCTAAAGAAGCATGTAGAAGTTCTGTCACAGAGCAGGTGCTAAAGAAATGTGGTTTGGCCATGAGTGTTTTCTGAGCACATATACTGCATGTGTTCATGCTGTCATATATTTCTTTATTTTCCCCTATTGTTCTCCCCTTCAGTATATTCATTCTAACCTCAATTAAAGTCCTATTTCATCTACAATTTCTTGTATTTCTCAGTTCTTCCAATGCTTATGCCCTGGAACTCTCCTTTATGTTTTCAACTCTGTGTTCTCAATTATATTGTTAACAATCTGATGATAGGAACAAGCAGTTTTCATTGTATTGCCCCTGACTAGCTCAGTTTTAGGGACATAGTAGAAGCTCAGTAAATATTTGCTTACTTTTTACATTGTAATCATTTAATTTCAATAAATGTAGGCAAATTTTTTAATGCATTAACTTAGGCATGCAAGCCGTATAACGCAAGAATCTAGAATAGATTTTTTTGTAATATCACATGACATTATTATCATGCCCATTTCATAGTATAACTTATTGAATATTTGATAATTTGGGATAATTATTATATAGACAAATAATCTATAATAGCATCTAAACACCTCATTGACTACTGTGTAGACATAATCTATACATGTACTGAGATACTTAACCAAAGGTTAAAAAAAAACAAGTTAAAATGTACAATAAGGAAGTAATAGTAATATTAATGTCAATCTACTAGTATCCCAATATTTTTGTCATCTTTTAAACACACCAACTTGTAGTCTCACCATATACTATACAATAGATAATTAATTTACTTCCTCTGATGTAATATAAAAATTTTAATCTCTGTTTTGTTTCAAATTATGTCCATTGAAGAATAATCTAGACTACTAAAATAAATTGAAATATAGGAGGGCCCAAGTAAAGGAACCAGGTTTAGTTTCTCTCAAGCAGTGTAATTCATCTCCTTTCTGATACATTGCCTTTAATTTTGTCCTAAGAAAAGATTGCAAAAGAGGTATAGCCTGTAGGTGGCACTTGAATACACTGTTCACTATGCTGTGCTCAATCTTGAATCTTTATATTGCAGTTTCAAGAATAGCAGCATGACCATAATTCATGTTGGCTTCTCAGCATGATGAGGAGGTCCAGTGGTATTTCAGACTTTGGTCTACTGTGAAAAATCCCCATTAAACCTTTCCAGGTTCCTGCTGGAGTGTGGCAACTCCCCAGACTTCTGTTTTGTTAGTTTATAGTGCGAAGGGAGCAATGAGGATGTGTGTATCTCTGAAAGTGATATTGGTGAAAGTATTTCATGTGAATTAAAAGTTAATTGATTGTAAACGGTGAACTCATTGATGGTTAGAAAGGACTGGGGATAGTTTTTTTTGTGACTTAGAACTTAATAAGATGAATCCTGTTTATTTTGATGTAAAAGTGATGCGACTCTTAGAATTAGGGATATTAATTGTGCTAATCACCCAAGATAATATTTTTAAGCAAAAATAAATGTGAAAGTGAGAATTAAAATATGTTTTTGAGTAATTATCTGTGTGCACAGAAGTTTGATGAAGATAGTTTTTATTTTGTTCTCTTTGTCCTTTATGTGAACATGATTCATCTTTTCATACACAGCATATGTGAGAGAGGCTTCTTGGACTCAGAAACTACAAATTCTTGGTCAGTCTTCTACCTCCTTTTCAGGTTCACATGGGATATAAAAAGGAGGCTTTGGACTAAATTACTCTTCATTTGCTTTTCTTCTGTCACCTTTATTTACATGTGTACACCAAAATTCTCTAGACATTAGTATCTCTGTATTAGAGGAGAGTGGATGCCTGTGGAGGGTCTTTCTCCCTTCTGTTTTTCTACTCCCCCACTGGAGAAATATTGCTACAGGGCTTTGCCTCCAAAGACCTGTAAGATTTCCCTGACTGTGGTGAATTAGGCAGTTGTACACATGAACTAAGAGTTTTTCTTTCTGCCTGATAGGAAAGTAGGCCTCATTGGCACATTTCCCATAGGCTTGCATACTAACCTTAGTATTCAGAATGTTTGTAGAATGCAGGTCAGAGGAATAGAGCATCTTTAGTGTTCCTCTTGGGATCTAAAGCAGAACTTATAAGCTGCTCATTCATAAGTCTTTATTAGATGGGTGATCACACTGAAGTAGAGAGGAACCTGCCCATTGCCCTAAACCAACCCCATTAAAACATCAAGAAGCAAAACACTCCAAAGAGAAATATGCACCAGAAAGACAATCTACAAAAGAGACTTCAAAGGCCAGCTAGGTATGAACAGTACTGATGAGAAAAAACATATTAAGTTGAGGGAAGAAAATATAAAAGATTAAACAGTAGGTATAAACAAAATATATTTGCATAGAGGTTTTAATAAAGGAAAGGTAAATGTGGCTAAGTATGATTATATTTGTTTTATGCTCATTTAGTTGAAATATAATGTGTTCAGTCATTCTGTAACTGAGCAAGCCAGGGCTCAGCGATGTGGTGCCTTGATACATGACCCAACATTTAGTGTTAAGGGAAACAAGTTTTTATTTATAGGATCCCAACCTTGGGGGACTGAGAGCACTCCTGCTCAGATCATTGTTCTCCCACAAAGCCCAGCACCTCCGTTGCTCCCTAAAAGGCTACAAGCCAAAACCATGCCCAGAAGTTCCCCATATCCTTATCTGTCCTTAAGCCATCTGTGCAAATAGTCCTCTGTCCCTCTGGAATGTTCACTTGTGGGTTTCAGAGTCACCATCCTCTCTCAGTAGCTCTCTTCTTCAGGATCTGGGGTGTGTTTTTCTCAGCCTCCATGTAGTGGTTTGGGAAAATATGTGCCGTGTTACACTGGATCATGGTGAAGTCCAAGGAGGCACATGTGCCAAGAGAGTGGCTTCTCTGTATACCCTTCAGAGAAGCAGAAGTCTGCATTCCCAGTTACAGTTCAGTTTGTGCTTGGTTAGGCAAATCCCTGTATGACTCCATCAGCTCTCTCTGTGTACCCTTTCCTCCCTCATAGCTTCGTCTTCCTCTCAGCCTGCATGGCTTCTATTACTTCACTATAGACCACATAGCTACTTCTTCCTCCTATACCAGGCCACATGGTGGAATCCCTGTCTCTTTCAGCCTGCCCTTATTTAAATGGTTGGCCCAGAACTTTCTATGTGACCTCATGTCTGGCCCCTCCTATGATGTGCTACTTTTGTCAGTTCCCCTGTATCTTCTACCTCCTTTTGACTGCTGTCTTTAGTCAGGGGAACTGTTCACCATGACACAGGGTATATGTCACAAGTCACTATATGCTCTTAAAGTCACATACACCTTTTCAGAGCAGCTATTAACTTGCCATTGTTACACAAAGTATTTTAAACACCATATCACCCATGTCCCCTTTCCTCAGTTGAGGTTTGTGGGGAATATTCTTTGCTATTTTCAGGGACCCTCACTCTGCACCCCATTACAACTTGAATTCTGGAAAGTACATACCATCCAGCAGGCTGGAAAAAAAGAAATAAGGAGAAGTCTTTAAAAGCAATCCTATATAACTGCATTGGAGATACTGGTTTCATTCTATCAATGGTATGATTCCTTGCCAACTCTAACACATGAGAACTACAGCAGATCTTCCTGCTCAACCCAGATACTGCCACCCTCCCACTCATGGGCCTATTCTGAGCCTCCACCAGGAAGTCCACCCAATTTGGTCTGTAGCCTTGACTCCCATCTGCCATGGAGGATCCAACACCCATTTCATCTGCAGGCAGCATTGATATTATTATTACCACATAAGCACTTGTAAAATTTTGATAACCTCTCTTAAAAAATTAAATGTGCTAATTTGAAATGTTTGAATCATTTGATTGTCAGTGACTTGTTTCAGTGAGATATTCAGAAGTGTTAGTTCTACCGAAGTTCTTCCTTCAAGACATGCTGGCCACCAATCTATAATCCTAAACTGACCAAGCTTTTGCTTAGTTTTAAAGGATATTTTATTCCTTTTACCCCCCAGGTAACAGGTATTACATCTGCAAATACAGTGACCTTATAGCAAATTCTTACATTCAGGTTGGTAGGAGTCTATGACCTTAAAATATAATGGTAGTCTAATCATTTCTTTTTTTATTTTTAATTTTTATTGTATTTTTTCCATTACCATGTAATCTCCTTTTATCTCCCACCCCCACAATCACCACAATGTTGTCCATGTCCATGAGTCCTTTTTCCTTTTAGCACAATCCCTCCTATTCACTTTTATGGTAGGTTAAGCACCAAATGTAGTGTTAACATTTCAATTAACAAAAATCTCTGGACTCTGGGTTCACAGTGGAATTTTATGCACATTGGCTGTCGTTCAGCAAGTCTACACTAGTTTGACCATTGCCTTTTTTTTTTAATTTGGTTTCTCTCCTGCTTAAGCAACAGATACATGTGTCATTTTTTAATATTGTCTTTGGATATACTGAATGCAGAAAATGATCTTTTCTTTTTAAATACCCTTAATAGTCATTGGAATGTCAGATATAATTTTTAGATAAAAATAAGTGAACTATTGAACTATCCACTATACATGTAATTTTGTGTTTTGTTGTTGTTGCCGACTACATTAACTGTATCATTGTTAACTGATGAGCCTGTAAATAGTTTTAATGAAAATATAGATTTTCAATTTCTGATAATATAGTGTACTGGATATTCTCAATAAAACTGTTACTTCAAAATAAATTAAGACATTGAAAAATATTAGCTATATTTTAAATGCATTGTTAAGCCAACAAGAAAGTAAAAATATTTACAGTCTAAAAATACACTAATCTCCTCCTAAAAATAAAATTGGACTTCCTTAAAATTGAATATGCGGCTGATTATAATACATCATTCTGAAAATGAAAATGTATTGCTTCTCAGCCTTTTTGGCTAAGATCAAGTGTAGAAAATAAAAATTCAGGAGACTATAAGAAAATAGTTATCAAAACTTATATATGATAAAGAACTGTGTCTAGAAAATATAAAAACTTCTTACAATCATACCAAGAATCCAAATTTTCAAATCCAATTTTAAAAATAGATAAAAATAAAAGGCCATTATACAAAAATATTGTTTATAAGAGCTCTAAACTGGAAACCGCCTCAATATCAATAGGAGAATGAATAAATAAGTTGTGATAGAATACTACTCAGCAATAAAACGGAATGACCTACTGATACATAGAACAAGAGAATGTATATGGATGCAAAGAATATTTCATTTATATGATGTTCAAGAGCAGGCAAAACTAATCTATAGTTAAGGATATCAGAGTATAGGGTACCTCTGGAAGGAAGACTGGTGAAAGGGGGCATGATGGAATTTTCTGATATGATAGACATGTCCCGGATCCTGAGATGAATCATAGTATGAGGACATATACAGTTCTCAAAACTCATCAAAACAGAGACAAAACTCTATGGAATTATACATGAATAAATCGTAAATGTTAAAGCAATACTTCCAGGTCAATTTAGTACCTTAAATGCTTGCATTAAAAAACAGGTAAGGTTGGAAATTAAACAGTGAATTTAAGAAATTAGAACATTTATAAAATAAGAAGTTAATGAATAATGGAACGAGCTCACATCTAGTATACTATAGATATAAAAGCTGAAATGAATGAACAAAAAACAAAAATACAATAGAAAAGATTGAAGAAGTCCACAGCTCTTAATTTGAAAAGTTGAAGAGGTATGGCAAACTTTTGGCAAAAATATTAAGCAAAATGAAGACACAAATAACAGTGCCAGAAATGAAAAAAGGGCATATTGTTGGCATTAAATAGACAGCCAGATATTTCTCCAACAATGTGGGTTTATTCAGGAACAACAAAAAATTGTAATAAAGGACATGTGTTCTAATGGCAAATCATGCACAAGTCCAAGAGCAAAAGAGAGAAATATTCTTTTACAGAGGAAAGGGGGGTTGAATACAGGAGGTTGTGGTAAACAGAGAGTCCATTTGAGGAAACAAGGAGATGAAAGTGTAGTGGTTCTTCAGTGGTTCTGGTATAACAGTGTTTCATTGGCTGAGTATTTGCTGGGTGTGGAGAAGATCTTTCTTCTTGCTGCTGGAGTAGTAGAATAGAAAAACACCTTGCTGTTGGAGATGACATGTATGGCTCTTCCAGTTTGAGATGATTGACAATGAGTGGTAGAGTGTGAGAGTTTGCGTATAGACCCTTCCAAATCTAATTTACCTAAGGTTTCTGTTTATTAATCTTCACAGTATGGATGCAGTAAAGATTAAAACGGTGAAAAAGCAATGTTATAAAAATTTTATAACAAATGGGATGGAGAATTTTTAGAAAAATATAACTTAAAAAGGTCAACAAGATTGACTTAAGCAAGTAAAACTCTGATTTCTATAACAACCAACAAAGTACAATAAATGATTTAAAATTTTTTCCACACAGAAAACCTCAGGTTCAAGTTTATAGGCAAATTCCATTAAACAGTCATGAAACAATTCTTTCTAATCTTATACAAATTTTTCCAGAAAAGAACAAAAGAGGCAACACTCTCCAACTCTTTTTATAAGGCTGATATAACCTTGGCACATACCAGCCAAGTGATGCAGCAGGAAAAAAAATTAAAGGCTAATATCATGCGTAACTAAAGATGTAAGTGTCCTGGATAACTTATTAGCAAATTGTATCCAGCATTATGTAAACAAGATAATTCATAATGATCAACTTGGGGTTAGCCCAGAAGTACCAGGTTGGTTTAACTTTAGAAAATCTTGTTCTATTACACAAACAGATTTAAGAAGGAAACACCTTTCCAATAAATTTTTTAAAAGCATACAATAAAATTTATAATACACTATAATAACAGTTTTTAGGATATTAGGAATAGAGGAAACTTACAAGAAAATTTGATTTTAAATAATTTTAAAGAAAAGATTGTATACAATAATGAATTACTAAAACCAATTCCTAAAATATTAAAATTTAGACAAGGATTTTTTTCTACCATCTCCACTCAGCAGTTCACTGGAAGTCCTAAATAACAAAGGAAGTCAAGAAAAAAAATTCAGCACCTACGTATTAGAAGAGAAAAAACAAAAATAATACCATTTAAAAGTATATTCATCTACATGAAAAAAACAGAATAGTGCTTAAAAATTTAAAAGAATAGATGAATAGAATAGGTGAGAGCAAAATTTCCAGGTGCAAATCAGTGTAAAAAGTTAATTACATACACAGGGGAGAAATAGAAACTTAATTTAAAAACTAGTTACCATTTAAAACAGGATGAAAAAATGTAAGATACCTAAGAACAAAACTAACAAAAGATGTAGAAAAATTTATGTAGAGAAATATATAAAGTTCTTTAAATGTAGTAATACATATCAAAATAAATGTAGAGATATGTCATGGTTATGGAGGGAGAATTATTATTTATTCCAAAATGATCTATAAATCCAATACAATTTGAATCAAAATTATGAAAGGTTTTATAGAACTTGAAAATCTCATTCTGAAATAATGAGCTAAGATTGGCTAAAATAGTATTAACAGAAATATTTATGCTGCAATACAGAATAAGAAGTGTTTATATGAGCAAATGTGCAATCCAGGGCACCAAGTCAGGCAGCAGCCTGAGTCGTCCTCCAAAGAGAACAAAGGAAGGCAGGGTCTGTAAAGGCCTGGGCTGCATAAACTGTCCTCAGTCCCTGGAAATGAAGGATTCTGGCTATGTTAATGAGGATTGTTTGAGCCCAATCTGCAAACAAAGGATGTTGGCTGGCAAAACATGTTGGCTCCTTTCAAAGTAAAAAAAAAAAGGTAGTCTGGTTGTCATGGTGAGGAGGAGATTAAAGCTCAGGCACAGCTGAAAAAGTTCAAAATTTCATGGAGAAACATACTGGATGGAACATGTGTGAGACAAACCTCTTCATGGCTGACCAACTCCGTTTTAGTTCCCTCCACATAAATGACTCCACCTTGGCAATCTCTATTCACAATAGTGATATAGATGAAGAATAATGCAGGGGCTTTCTCCACCATAAACCAAGACTTACTCAAATCTATAGTCAATTAGGTAGGATTACATTCACATGTACAAAGACAAATTGGACAATAAATCAGAATAAAGAGCCCAGAACCAGCTCCTGAGTATATGAAAATTTGATTCATGGTCGAGATGGTTTGCTGGTCAGTGAGTAAAGGATGGATTGCTTAATAAATGGCTCTGAGATTGATTATCATATTAAAAATATTAAGTTGGATCTTTAATTTATATAATTCAGAGGGGTCAGTTCCAAAGGGAAACTACCTGATGAGAAAGGAAGAGCTGAAATATTTGTAGAAGAAGACACAGGAGAGCATGTTTATGACTTCAGGATTTAGAAGAATTTTAAAACACAAAAGAAAAAACCAGCACAAACCATAAATAAAATTTATTTACTTTAAAATTCATTTCAATTCATTGATAAATTCATTTACTTTAAATGAAGAACTTTATTACAAGAAAAAATGAAAAAGGAGAAAAAGCCACAAACTGAGAGAAGATATTTCTGACACATAAAACCAGCAAAATAACACTTTTCTAGAATACAAAATTGCTGTGATAATTGGCAATCATTATGAAGTAATACAAATTGTAGCAAAGCAAGTAACATAAGAGGAAGTGGGCAAAAATATTAAAAGACATTTCAACCTCAAGTGCAAGTGATAACCACAATAAAATAATAGTTTAAATCTACCAGATTAGCGAAAGTTAAAATGTCTATTAATATCAAATGTTGATGAAGATGTAAAAATATGGAAACTTTTATATATACTTCTTTGGGAATATAAATTGTTCCAAGTTCTTTTGGACAATATTTGGTATTATTCAATAATGTTGAAGAAACACATATTCTGACTCAGAAACTATACTTCTAGATACATATCCTCACACAGTTACTGCCAATGTTAGGTAGAATAGACAGTAAACCAAGGCAGGGAGGAGGAGGGCGACATGTCTCACCCTTTAACCCAGCAACTCTGAACCCAAAGTACCCCCAAATTTGGTTCCCTACTACTTGAGGGGGGATGTTAGGGTGGAAGGAGCAGCCAGAGGGGAAATAAAGGCAAGGCCCTAACCATTGCAATCCTATAAAGAATTTAATACAGGAGGCTGAAAGCAAAAGCTCACCTGCTGACCTGGTAGTCCTGAGCCTGGTCTGATAGGGCTGCCAGGCATCCTGAAGAAGTGAAACTATGAGAGTGCAGGAGGAGGGAGCCCTTGAAATTCTGTGTGCAACATCTCTACCAGCTGGGAAAAGGTAAACCTTGAGATTGCATATTCAATCTAAGGCCTGGAAGGGAGGAGGGCCCACAGTACCCAGATGAAAAAATAAACATAAAACAATTTTAGTTACCTGTCCGCTTCCCATCAAATGAACCAATAGAGTCTATAGCAAGATAAGGATTTGGGCTAACAGATCCCCCACATATACCTACGTTCGGGTAGTCACGTTTCCCCAGGGGGGATGCTAGTACCACCTTTACCTGCCAACCAAAGTGTAACTCCTTCACCCCTATCCCACCAACTATGTAAATCCTCAGAACAAAGGACTCTCTTCTCTTGGTCCTCTTGGCTCTTTTTGCTGCATGGCCCTGGTCACCCAGCCTCTGGCCACCCTACTTTTGCCACTCCTGCTCTAGCCACCCTTGCTTTTGTTTCCCATTATAACTTGGCACCAATAAACTTTGCTTGCACAGTAGTAGGCTCTCTGGCCTGTAATTCTTTACTGCGTCAGTGAGAAGAACTCAGTTTCTGGGAGCTTCTCCCATAACAATATCAACCAGAAGCAAGTTCAAAGTGGCACTGGTTATGCGCAAGCAAGGAAATAAAAATAACCTACATGTTGTCAATACCAGAATGGAGGTACACAAAAGACCACATACTGCTTTATAGGCTTATATAAAGTGGAAAACTACTGTATTATTTAGAGATCCATAGTTATATAGTAAACTATAAAGATTAGTAAATGCATGAGAAATACATAATTCAGGCTGCTGGTTACCTTAAGTAACAAGGGAAAAGGGGGTTGGACCTGGGAGTAGGTACACTATTTGTAGTTTTATTTCTAAGTTGGGTGGAAGGTATGCAGTGTTCATTTTATTGTTATATTTAAAATATATACTCATAAATCTTTCTTGTATGTATTTAATATACATTTTTTATAAACAAAAATAGGAGTAAGGATTTTTCTTTCCAAGGCTTACAGAGTTGAGAATCATTGAACATGTGTTTCCAAATGAAGTAAACTTAGATATTACTTGAAATTTAGTTATTATTGGAAATTAAAAAAATAAAAGTTCACTAAAAGGTGCATAAGGAACAATAAATATTTTAAATATTTTTAAAGTGGTGAAAATCATGTGTGTCACTTTGAATACTTTATGTTCAATTGCTATATTTTCTAGCTTTGGTTCCAAGTGGACAATGAGGATGGCTGCCATCACAACAGAAAAAGGAGAGGTGTTTGTTGGTTAGTGCTTTCTGCTATGGGAAATGCCCCAGTAGAACTGTAACCTTCTGTGCTTAAACCAAACCAGATGGCTCTCCAATCAGCAATCACACTCTATTTTCCAATTGCCCTGCCCAAATGTCTTCCACTTTAATGATGGCTCTAGAGAAGTTAGTTTTCATTGGGAAAGCAGTGTCTTTCTTGAACCCTGAAGAACTCTGGTCAGATTTGGAGTCTTTATAATATCCCCAGCAGGAAGCTACATAGGAAAAGTACCTAGTTTGAAAAAGTTGTCTCAGCACCAGGCTATACAGGGATGTTTGTGCTGTCCCAGGGCTAGTGAGTAAAAGGGCATTTCCAGAGAGACATTTTCCCAGCCTCTGAATGGCTTTGCCATAACAGCACAATCAGCTTCTTATTATCTAGCTAAAGAGAAACCTCTATCCATAGCAAACAGGCCTTATACTTTCCATGTGTTCGAGTTCATTTCTTTTAAAATTATCAATTTGTCTGTCCATTTGCAAACAGTTTCTCTGATTCAATTGCTTCTTTGGTTCTCTTCAGTGGTGACTGCTATAATAGATAACTCCACTCCAAAGAGCCTGAACTTTACTTGGGATCAATACTAGGCAAAATTAAAATTGAATTTATTTGGTAAGTTTTAAATTGAGTTAATTGAATGGATGTCTGTAAGGAAACATATATTCCTTCACAGTATGCCATATATATTGAGTATATATTTTTATTTCAATTTTCAACATTCTGATGCTATTTATAAAATCAGCATTTATAATATATGGCAGTATGTACAAATTATTTTTCTGTTTTCTATACATTTAAAATAAATAGAAAAGACTATAAAATAAAGTCAGAGAAAAGAAAAAGAGTCAAAAAGAATCAAGAACCAATACTGGAAGATTCCTATGAACTCTTATTGCAGATTTTTACCTCCCACAAATTAAAGCTTTTCAAATTACCTCAAGATGTTCCAAATCCTTTTGAGGAAATGTCATATAATCACGGATTATCACTTCTCTCCTGATTTATGTGATTGCAGATAAGTCATTTAAGCTGTCTTCCGTTCTATGCTGTCCTCCTGAACATGGTCTAGAATTTATTGATATGGAGGTTTGACAGTTGAAAAGGGTGATGAATAATTTTATGGCACTCCTTGGCAATCTAGATTTAAAGAGAAAGCTTCTTAAACTTCTGTTAAGCGGCAAAGTATTTGTGTCTCTTGTGGGTTCTGTCATTATGTGACTGGGCACTTTTAACCATCACAATACCAAGTTGCTGATAGAGAAAATAATAGCCATTTAATTCTTTTGAAACACAAGAATTATTATGCATTTTGGGCAGATTTCAGGAAGTGAAAGAGAAGAGATCTCAAACATTGATTTGAGATTCTACAAAAGTACAGTTTAAAAACAACTTTATACTTCAGATATATTTATCTCTATTAATAATTAGAAGTGTGCACAGTTTATCAAATTTTCAAAAAAAATAGGTTTTGTTTGTGGACCCCAAAGAAAGATTCATTTGATGTGAATCCTAAGAAAGAATTATAAAGTGTAAGAGTACAGTGGCCATTCGTTGACAGGGTATCATTACTCTGTATATCTGGGAGAATCTGAGACTGAACTCCGGCTTCCTGTAGTACACATTGCTTCCTTATGCTGTCCTAGACAATCACTGCAGGGAAATCCTGGTTCATCTTTCTACCAATGGACTGAGACCTGTCCCGTCCAGCCATAACCACACAATTTGGATACCTCATTTACATAAAACGGAGCTAATTGAGAACCTGAGTGGGAACTTTCCCCTTTGTCTCTGTGGAATAAAATGTAGGTTTCTACCCAATTCTCTGTCTCCCAGACTGCACCTCCTATGTTAAAATAAATATTTATTATTCTTTATTTCAGTCTAAAGTTAATTTTGGTTTACATACTTGGAATTTATTCAATTGCAGTTTACTCAAAAATATGTTAATTGAGCTCTTACTCTCTACTAGTCATTGATAGATTTTGAAAAAAAAATTCTATCTTCAAAGAGTTCATAGACTCAAGAATGGGCTAATTACAGTAAATTAATAATATAATAACTGTGATAAATTACAGAGTTTTGTTTAAAGCTCCATGGGAGCACAAATGAGAAGCAATTAAGACTTCCTAGAGGAGATGGAATCAGGGAGAGTGGTAGAAATGTGATATTGGAAGTGGGCCTTAATAGTCACCAGCAGTTTGTAGAGGGTTGACAGAGAACAATCATAAAAAATTCTTAGGTCTTTTGCTTTCTTTCATTTGGAAATAGATAAGCCAAAACAAAGATTGGCACATTGCAAGGGTGGAAGTTCCCTGAGTTTTATCAAACTCTTCACTTGTATCTAGTGTCACTGGGGTTCCTTGTTTCTGACTGTTCTGGGCAGGAGCTCCAATGAAATAAGATTTTTTTGTTTAGATTAGTTTTTTTTTTAACCTAGCAAGAGCTCACAAACTGTTTGGCAATTTATCACTACACATTACATTTATAAGGTAGACTACTGTGCACTTTATATAACCTAAAATAACAGAAATAATTTCTAACAAACAAACCAGGTGTACTAAAATATAAAGCCAGTTGGAAGACATTTATTAAATAACAAAAAAACAGAATATGATGTTTCATAATTAGTATATCAACTACGTAAGAATATATATGGACCATAGAAGGGAGAAAGGTAGAATAATAGTGGTTGCCTATGGTAAGCAGAATCATGTTTTATGCTTTTGGGGGTTTTTTTTTAGAGTATTTTTCTCTTGAAAGTGGGAGTTATTTTATATCTCCATTAGATGGTGGTAGTGGCAGAATTTCAGATCCTCAAAGCAGCATGGTTTTAGATCATTTTGCTTTTTCTCATTTGCAAAGACAAGGTTACTGTCAGTGATTCCTCAGTTAGTTTATTTTTCTTTTTCTCCCTGTTTGAACCTGAAGCTTAACAGTGTTCCACTTTCTAAAGAGTTGGTTGTTATATGTCACTCTAACATTTAGGCCTTGAGTCAGCCTAAAGCTTGGTTGAAAGAAGCAACCACATTCTCAAAACTGTTCCACAACACTTTCTTGGTTATGTAGTTATCCAGCAAACCAAGAGTCATGCTTTGGGGAATCCATTCTATGGCCCTTCTTTCTGCAATTACACCTGTTAATCTCATTGTATGTCAACTGCCATAGTGGTCTCTTTTTTCTACCCTTTGCCCACAGGCAGCTCCAAAGACAGGATTTTCCTTCATCCCCAGTTACTTCAGCAAGGTTGACCTGGTATAGGGAAAAAAAATCTCACTTTATTCATCTTTTTGGTGTTCGAAGGCTTCTCTGTGAAAGCAGCTGGTTAATGTCTCACCAATGGAGGGGTAATGAAGTAAAACTATGAGAACCCAGAACTTTGGGATGAATCTTGATGCTCCTTGCCATGTCAGAGCCATGTTTTATCTATCAGTTTCCCTACAGAGATGCCAGCTTCCTAATTTTAATTCTCTCCCTCTTTGATGGTGCAAACACCTTCTGGCCAGTGAGCAGCCTTAGCAGTCAAATTCAGTGGCATCTTTCATTATATGCTATAGACGCAATTCTTCAGCTGCATGTAGGTCTTCTTTAGTGTGAGCTAGCAAAGACCGACTATTTCAGCCCCTCTAAGAACCTATGTTTAAGGGTGAGGTATGGGGCGGGGGGGGGGGAACAGCACTCATCCACTGTAAGTCAGGTAACTGTTATGAAGGTCTTACTTTATAATGTTGTTGCATGAAAATGGGGCGAAGACAATGCATACTGCTGGGGAAGGCATTTAGAGAAGCTATCCCCTCAATTACACAGGGCAGACACCTGAGTGAGGGCAGCACAACCCAGCAGGACTCATGGAGAGAGGCACCGATGGTTTCATAACTTGAGTCATCTGTGGTGCTCTCTCTCTCTCCATATATATGCACATATACATACATATATATATACATATAAATATACATATACTCATTTATGTATTTAATCTCTTTTTAACACCCAGCACCATGCCAATAGAAGAATTATACAACGAGGCTGTAATTTATGTGGTTTTAAAAATCCTCACCTAAGGATACATTTATTGATTGTTTTTTGAGAGAGAGAAAGAGGGAGAGAAACATCGATATGAGAGAGGACATTGATTGGTTGCCTCTGGTATGCACACCAACTGGAGATTGAACTCGCAACCTAGGTATGTATCCTGACCAGGGATCAAACCCCCAGCCTTTTGGTGTATGGGACAATGATCCAACCAAATGAACTATCCTGGCCAGGGCTGTAATTTATGTTTTATGAATTAGCTGTCTAGGTAGATGCTTCTATACACATATAACATAAAGCCATAGGAGAGCCTAAATGACAAATATGCAGAGTTAAAGAGAGAAAATATGTTTTTGCATTTTTTTCAGTTTTGGAATACTGATGATAAGAATTGATCATGGGGCAGAAACTTTCATGTGTGAAACATATGTTAAAACAAGTGTTTGGAGGATGGGAATGGAATGCTTTATTCAGGAGATCTATGTAGTGTAACCATTGAATGATACATGAGCCGTTAAACATTTTTCATTCTAATAGATCTGGGAATTTTCAGTACTGCAGCCTCATCATTTCCCTCAGTCATGATGGTTTCTGACTGTATCTTTTTCCATTAACTCATAGTAGTTTCGTTATTTCTATGGGGAGGTTTGCAAATACAAATATATTTCTTAAACATTTCTCAACTTTTTAATTGACCACTGATGTGGTTGTTGGTGGTAAATACTTCTAACCATCTAAATTTATTAATTTCTTTATTGGCCCATAGTTGGAAAGCAAGCAGGTAAAAGAATTCTTTGTTAGTTCAAAAACCTTTATATTTTTAATCTGATATATTATTGATACCATCAGATTACAGGAATACTTTTAAAAGGTGGCCTGCAATAAAAGGAAGATACACAGAATATGAGCCTTTGGTCATGAGCATTGACTGAATCTCCCCATTCTCCTGCCCTCTCCATCTCAGCAGGCCAGAGGACTGTTATGCTTTCGGGACCTGACACTAGGACAGGCTATCACACTGTATGGTACAGCCTCTAGAGGTTAACTGTAGCCCCTTCAGGCTGAGGCTTTCCATAGCCTCAGGGGAAGCTATTCCTGGAGGCTGCCTTTGGAGGTAATAGTATTGGTTGTCCTCACTTAGAGAACAAATCCCTCATGCCTCACATCTCTGTTTATCTCATTTACCACCAGAATTACAAGCCTTTCCTGCCATCTGCCGCCACCTGGAATCCTTTCCCTATACTGCTTTGCACAGTCCTGATCTGACCTTCCTCCAACTTGTCCCCAGACTTCTACAATGCCTCTGAAACTCCTCCATGTTTGTCTTCAAATTCTCTTTATCCTCATGTCACAAAGCATTCCTTTGCCTTCCTCACCTAAACTGGAACCTGCCTATCTTCAGGGGGTACTCGTTTTCTTGCACTACTCTCAAGTGGAGGCAGGTGTCCCTCTCACATCCCCAGATCTCAGGTCTTGGAAATATCTTTGGTTGGTGTGAACACACAGAAGTTATGGGAGAAAGCCCAGAAAGAGACATGAGTAGTTAAAGAATACTATATGATTTCACCTATAAGTGGAACCTAATAAACAAAACCAACAAGCAAGTAGAACATAACCAGAGACATTGAAATTAAGAACAAACTGACAATAACTAGAGCAGAGGTGGGAGGGGATAATGGGGGAAAAACGGTGAAGGGTCATCAAAGAACACATATAAAGGACCCATGGACAAAGTCAAAGGGGGTAGGGTTGTGGGGGGAAATGGGGACAGGAGGGGTAGGGAGAACGATGGGGTGAAAATGGAGACAACTGTGTTGAACAACAATAAAAAGTAAAAACATAAAAAGAATATCACATACATAGCTTGGTAACATTCTCAAATATTGTCTTATTCAATGTTTTGATTGGAACTACATGGCTGTCAATTCTAGATTGAGATCTTTGAAAAATGCTATAAAGGCATTTTTAGTGCAAATATAGGCATTTGGTGACTATGGATGTTTTACTTCAGATATCAGGAATATGGCTAGATATAGGGGGACGGATTTGGCATTTTAGGATGCCAATAGAAGCATGCAATTTACCACGGAGAGTTATTTATCTCTGCATGAAGATGAGCTGAAGGATCTATGGGCAGGTTCAAGATATGGGCATTGTACAGCATCTGGGTTCTTTTTTGCCAGACTTTTTGAAACTTTTCAGATTTATTGTCTGTCCCTACTTACTTTAACAAGGGTGGAAATGTAACTGCTGAATACACATAACGACTCTTAAATAAACTTTTGTTAGAACCAAAAACGAATTAGTGGGTATGTGTGTGTCTGTGTGCATGTCTGTTTCCCAAAACACAGCATATCAGGAAAAAAAGGCCGGTGACCATTTTGATGGACACAGAGTAGATCAAAGTTCTGCCCATCTTAACACATTTATCTTCCACAATGCCATAAAGCCCTACATGCATTACAATGTATCATCATTGTATAATTACATTGCTTTTATTTTACAGATGACATCATATTTATTTTACAGATGAAACATCATCTTTAAAAACACCGTTTTTATTTTCCTGTTCCAGTAGAGAAGAAACAGGGACTGACACCCCTAATACATGATTCTATCATCGTTCCACATGCAGGACTTGTCTGGGTTAATCTGAAATCACATCGCATGCCTCCATGTTGTATAACAAAGGTTTGGCTCGCTTCTGTCCCTGCATCCTGGGGAGGGGACTAAATCCCTGGGATTTTCTGAATAATAAGAGTGTCTCTGTTATTCATGAGTCCTGTGCATCACTCCTAAGTTTATACTAATGAGATGAACCCTCGGGTTGTCCCTGGGGATCATGGTTGTCCCCTAGATAGCCTCAGAAAAGAGGCTGGTCATAAGGTAGTCATGATATTAGAGAGTTGGGGCTTTGCCCAGTCCAACCTCTAATGAGGGGAGGAGGACTAGAGATGGATTCAATTCTGTGGCCAAGGATATAATATAACCCAGTAAAATCTCTGGACCTGAGACTCGGTGGAGCTGCCTGGCTGGTGTGCCCAGCAGTGTGCCCCGGAGGGTAATGTGCCCCAAGTCCATGGATCGAGAGCATGGAAGCTCTGTGTTTGGAGCATGTCAAGACCTTGTCCTATGTGTCTCTTTATTGAGCTGCCCTGAGTTATCCATCTCCATAAAACTAAATGTAAATATAGTGATTTCCTGAATTCTGTGAGTCATTCTAGCACATTATCAAATGTTTGAAAGACATGGAAACTCCCAAATGTTTAGCCATTTGTCAGCAGTGCAGGCAGCCTGAGGACCACTTGAACCTGTGGCTGGCATCTGAGGTAAAGACCTTCTTGTGAGGGCTGAGACCCTAACCTGTGGGGCCTACACTAATTCCACATAATTAGTGCCAGAACTCGATTTCAGTGTACTAGTTGGTGTTAGACTAGTTGGAGTTGAAATAGAAAACCCCAAAATGATGTAATATTAAATTACCCACTGACACATCTTTTATTATTCGAAGACAACAGGACACTTAGCAGATACAGCTATTTTCTAAATCTCGGGACTTTGTTATTTTCAGAGGTAAGTTTTAGCTCTAGGACTAACTCTCACTGGGTATAGCTGGAATACTTTCATCTGAACTATTGGGTTGGCTTAAAAGTCAGTTACGTTTTATTCCATAAAGTAAATGACACGTTTTTCATTTTCTTATTTTGTTGATTTGGGTGTTTTGTGTATATTGGCTATCTCCCGCTACTGGCTTCTAGTGGGTGGAGGCCAGGGGTGCTGCTAAGCATCTTTCAGTGTATAAGACAGCCCCACAGCAAAGAATTATTTGGGCAAAATGCCAATAGTGCCAAGAAACTTCACAAACCACTTTTGACGCATTCGATCAATCCTAGCACCTTCTCTATAACTGCACGAATCTTTTGTTTTTGCATTTCAGTTGTGTGTTTACCTTCTTAAAATAATAAAGCATAATACTCTGAAAGTGTTTCATATCTTCTTTCATCTTCAATATTAAAATGGCTGCACAAAAATTCACCAATTTTGATAAGTATTTTTAAGTGCATGCTGATATGACAGCTGTCACAATACAATCTAACAAAACTGTTTTGAATGAAGTTAAAGACAACTAAGCACTAGTAGAGCCAGCTTACAGAAAAACCATAATGGACTTTCTGGCCAACCGAATAATTCCACGATCAGCAGTATAAATATTACTGTCACCAGGCTACATGCCCAAGTGAACTTGCTGTGGTATTCAGTAACTGAGAAAAGGGATGCCAGTGACAGAGGTTTGGTCCTCGCCATTGCTGGTGATGGAACTGTACAACTGATCCTCTTTACTATCCATATGGGCAAGAATGCTTGAGAAAATAGATATAGAGTGTACAGTCAGCACTTACATATAGTCTAGCTTTTGGTGGCTTTACGGTTATGTATGCGAACTCAGTTGAATCACAGGAAACCTGAAATAAACTTATCCCCAGAAGAAACTTTCATGTTTAATATCTCTGTGTCTCATAAGGCTTTTCATTCTATTGTTGATTGCCAGTGAGCCAGGGATTGGCTCATTGCCTATGTTCTCCTTTTGTGTTTTCTTTATGGAAGTTCTTTCTCCTTCAATATTATGGGAAACTCTGTTTCCTTTAAAGCAGTTGTTAACCACTTATGAATCGTCCGCTAAATAATAATAAGAATGGTTTACTTAGTATTTTGCATTTATATTTTATAGTTAGTATATAGTATGAAGATAATTCTGGGTCATTTACAGAAAGCTTAGAGTTATTTTATTTAATTTCTATGCTTACTCAATTCAAGAGAGATTCACTAGGGTGTAACCTTCTGGAAAAGGTGGGGAAGGGGAGATTAGCGATGTTGTTGAGGGCAATGTAGGAAGCTAGAAAAGTAAAAATTGATGTTCTCAGTATTTCACCATTTATCCTCCATGAACTAAATTGGGAATATGATTTAAAACAAATACTCTCCTATGCCTTTACCTTACCCAAAACCTGTAGCTAAGCAGGGAAATGAAGAGCACTGGATCATGCTAAATGGTTGTCACTTCAGCTGTGTGCAAAGATAATCATAAAGCAAAAGTTGTCCCTCCAGGATGTTATACTGTGACTACTATGAATCTTTCTTTCAGACACTTTGATGGAGATCAGAACTTCTGAGTCATTTGGCATTTATTTGTCTTACATTTCTTTCAAAGCAAACACATTTTTCATTACATTCACAATGTAAGTCTTAAAATGACTTGTTTCCTAAATGTGTTACTGGTAATTCATATTGTACAGGCACAGAGTAGAAACAAAATCTATTGAACATTCAGGTTCACTGGCTGATATCTGGCACTACTCAATAGCAAGATGTACTCTAAATTCTTGCTGGGTGCTGTTTCACTGTGTTTTGAATGGATGGTCTGGGGCAGGGATAGTATTGAGCAAAGAGAATTAAAATGTAATGAAAACTTATGTGCCAGTTTATAAACACTTTCTCATTTTATCTTAATAATTTAATGCTAGGTGGTCTTAGGCCCATGTTATATGAAAATAACTTAACTCACTAAATAACTTTCCCAGTGTCATAGAATAGCAAAACATAATTCTGGACTCATACATGTGCAATTTTTAGTTGATCGAGTATTGAAGTCTGCTCTTCCTTTTCTTCCTCTACTTTCTTTTCCTCCCTTTCTGAGTCTTTTCTTTTACTGTGTATGCATGAAACCAATAAAAATGTCCTAATGGTCTCTGATAAGCCTAGGAATCAGTGGAGAGGAGATGAATGTACTTGGGACTTCTTAAAATTCTAATTAAAATAATTTATCGACATGTTTGATGGTTGGAGTTGCATTATGCTACTTTCTTTCTGCTTCACTAACTATTATTTTTGTTTTTATTACTGTACAGCAACTAAGTTTAAATGTAATTAGCAACTCTAGTCACTAATTATCTAATCAGTAGTAATTATTAGTTGGTTGGATTTTCATGCTGCATATGATCCAATGTTCTAGTCAGTGCTTTAACTACAACTACAAACTCCGTGTGATTTTGTTTATATTAATACAATTACAGTGTTTGGGGAAAGTACTTGGACTTCAAAAATCATGATTTCATATTATTGATGGTGCTACCATAGGCCAGTTACCTAATTTTTCTGAGGCTCAATTACTCCATTTGTAAAACTGGGGAATATTAGCAATACCTGTCAAATAATATTTTTAAAAAGGTAAAATGATGATACTTATAAAAACATAAAATGAACATGTGCTAAAGGTTTTATTTAGTCATTAGTTATTGTAGGAAACAGGAGGATGTTATAACCAGTTTAATGGAGAATTTAAAATACCACACAGATATAGGAATCAAGAATATTTTAATAAATTTATAAATAAGAACAATTGTTGGCTTTTTCCATAAGTGGTTGGTGGGGCGTCCTGTCTTTCTACTGAAGGAATTCATTTACATGTCTATAGTCAAGAATTATTTCCATTTCAATTAGATTGCTACAATTTATAGAGTTGTAAAAAGCTCAAAGTCAATGAAAGACAGAGATATATCAGAATTAGATGAGTAGGAAGACAGTGCCCTAGAAAGTGATTAGTTTTCTATTGAAGACTTCCACTAGTCATTTTTTGGATGTGTGTGTGTGTGTGTGTGTGTGTGTGTATAAATTATTAACACTTGAAATAAAAATTTATATCAATTTATGCAGACTACTAATATGTTAAAGAAAGAAATTGCATGTGACACTTGTTAAAGAATACTAAGGCAAACTTTATTCAAGGAGACTACTATAGTGAGTTTTGTAGCTGAGGGAGTAAGATTGGGCTCAACTCTGAATATGAGGACAAGTAGATATTTATTGTGAAAAAGCAGAGTAGGAGTCACTGAATGAAAAATTGCTAAGAGGAAACATCAGGGAGAAGTGGGGATTCTGGCTAAACTGACTGAAAGCTGAAGGCAGGCTTTCAGTGTGGTAAGATACCCAGGGTGGAGGATAAGGAATTTGATCAGATATCAGGGGTGAGGAATTTTTGCTAAACTAACCAAGCAGGATTCTTGCTAAACTGGACTACAAAGGGTAAGGACGGAGCTCAAGGGCAAATCCTAGTGAAAAAGAAATCTTTGAGGAGGCTGATTAAAGGTTGATTAAGGGGAGAGTCTATATGAAATACTGGAATTCAGGCTGATTCATTAGGCTGTTTGCTGATGGAATGCAAAACCTTTGGCTAAAAGTGGGTCCTGGAATTGTTGAGGAGGAAAACATTTTTGTGTCTATCCTAGGTTCTTCTAGTCAGTTTAAGAATTAAATTGATGTAAGACTAACAGTTTGATTTCATATGTATGGAAGTCCCATAGATACGAAACCTGAAGAAATGGCCAATGCAGGCAGCTTTTATACTTTTTAGACAAAGAAACCATAAATTTGTGAGGAATTGTCAAGACAAAGAAGGTTTGGTTTCTTAATTAGTAAAGTAGCAAGATGTGTGTATGTAGCTTTCTGAGCTGAATCCCCTGTCTCTGGTGATGAGGACGTCTCCCCACCTCCTGGTTCAGGAGGGTACCTTTCCTGAGATTTATGTATTGTTTTCAGGGGACAGAGACAGGAGGGCCAGAGTACCAGTACCAGCTGTTCCTCAAGTAACCTAATTCAAAATCATTAATATGCCACTTTGGCATATTTTGGGTTAGCCTGCTCTGAACTCCAATAGAATTAGGAATCACCATCTAAAGAAGAGTTTAGTAAATGACCACAATTAAAGTGAGCATTGCCGTTTGCTAAGCAATCACTGAAAATGTTAAAAAGCTTGTTAGATTTTGACACCTCTGTCTTTTGCATGAACACTTTGACAACTTAGGCTTATTAGGCTTACAGCATTTTTTAATAACGAAGAATTTTCTTCCTTGTGACTATAAATTGGATTCATAAAAGAGAACTATGTGTCTCAAAATAAAGGCTTCCACTCCATTCTGTGACCTTTTCTGCCCTAGTTGAAGCCCTGGGTGCTGGTTCCCATTGGCCACAGCCCTTTGACTCCTTGCCCTCTGGATTCTTGTCAGGTTTGGGCAGTTGGAAATAGAGATATTTACCCCCTCCCCTTTCCAACATGTGGCTCTATGTCCCTCTATGCCTACCATATATAGTAACACTGTCCTTCACTTGCTTGCCTCTACAGGCTCTGTGATAATGGCTTCTGACCATTGCCAGTCCCCAGGTTCCCCACTGTCTCTTGCCCAAACCTCTGAAACTAGTTCAGAATTTTCATAGTTCTAGTTGAGAATGTTTTCTATTTCTTCCCAGGATTCTAATGAATTCAAGAAAGAGTAATAACAATAACCAATTATTGAGAAATAACTGCGTTCTTTACAGTTATATACCTTATTATATATTAAATCACTTGATCCTTAACACTCTATGAAGTAAATATTGTCATTGGCAGTTAACAGACAAGGAAACTGAGGCACAAAGAATGTCAGTGACTCTCCTGCAGCACCTGTGACTAAAAACAGGAATGTTGTTAATGATCATGCTGTATTTTATAATCAACTTAAGGCTCATACTACCTTTTAAATGTATAGTTTCTTTCTCATTGCATGATATATTTTTCTATCCTAAATAGTCCTGAACTTTTATCATAAATTACTTTATATTTCTTGAATGAGGGTCAAGTACATGCTGTCTTACCTGTCTTTGATTGCATTAATCATCTCATTTTGTCCCACTTATAATGTTTCGAGTTATGGAACTTGTAACTTTATCACATTTATTATGAGCTAAGAAATCATTAATCATAGATGGTCATAAAGGCTAGAGAAATTAACAACACAGTTTGGTGGAAATTGTGTTAATCATGTGGAATCTTGAAAATGTCATTAAAATACTGCCATCTCTTGCTAGTACAACTTGATAAAATTGTGGTAAAGAAGAGCAAACAAAACTGATTATTCTTGAAAACTAATTTCACCCAATTACATAGTACAGATATTTACCAGACCCCATTCTAGGTAATTTATATATGAACCTCATTTACCCTTCTCTGTGATGTTGCAAGTTATAGAAAAGCATCCATTTCTCATATATGGAAACCAAGAGTCCCTAATATTTTCAAGGTCATGTAACTATTAGGTAGCAGAACTAGAATTTGGACAGCAGTCTGTCTGACTCCAAATACTACTGCTTCCCATTTAAGAAAGAAAAAAAATGATAGTCTCATGTGTAGGTTGGTTAGATTACATTTCAGTTAGTTAGTAGTAACATGTTGAGTTGGATATATTTGAAGTCTTTGTCCCATAGACACTGGCCAGTCCTACACAACATGTTTTTTTGTGTGTGTGTCCTGTGGAGTTGAGGGCTCTACCCCAGAAAGAGCTTATAAAAAACTGTAATATTGAGTATCAGTGGGAGGCATGCAGTTTTATAGGCTGGGATTTATGAACTGTTTGTAGCTCCTTTCAATGTTAACACAAGAAAGAAGCCTCTGATTAGGACTAAAAATACAAAACACACTGGCTATATTTATCATGTAGATCTTTATATGTTTTTTTATCTTGATTGTTTTGAAGTCTAAGCATTGCTGGTGGCAGTTTACAGCACTGTGGCCATTGAAACAAGTCAAAGAAGCTGGAGAGAAGCCATGTGCCTCTATTTTTTCCCATAAAATGTAAGTGAATTACATAGTGTATTTCATCAGATTTTCTTTCATACTGTTACTTTATAATTAAAAACACATCTGCTCATACTATAAAAATTCCCTGCTTTGTATTTTGAAATGAATTTTCAAAAGCTAACCTCTGTTTCCATGGCCACTAACAAATGGCCAAAAAAAAGTGCTCTTGTTGAAGGAATTTACTAGAGCCGAGGATAATTCATAATCTTTATTTTAAATCAATATCTGATAACACTGACATGTCCTCGGTTATATCCTATTTCTCCTCTTAATTTTTTGGCTGCTTCTGCTTATTGTTTTCCATTGGTTTTACCAGATTCTGCTGACTTTAAATGTGGATGAATCCTGATATTCCATTCTTAGCTCCCTGCTCTTTTTTCCCCTTTTCCTTAATGCTCTTATCATGTCCCCAGATATTTACCAGCACTGTGTTCCAGATCTCATGTGTAAATTATTGCTCTAGGTAGAGGCATCTTTTCAATCAGTGTATTTAAAATGCCAGATTCCTTTCCCTCTCTCCAGCCCTGGGTTGGTTTCAGATGTTTTACCCTTGATATCCTATTTTGCTTTGGGCATCCAGACCTGAGAACTGGGAGCCCAGCTTATTCTCTTTCTCTCATTTTCTCTCCCACATTATTAGTCACGGTCTTGTAAGTTCTCTATTGTGGTGGTTTATCTCTGCCTTTCCTTCTCTGCATCTTCTGTTGTTATTTCGGTATCCACCACCTGCCAATGGAAACCATCAACCTTATATACATGCTAAACTGTGAGGAAGACATTTTTATTATTATTTTGAATACTGTTTAGAAGTAGAAGCCCTAATTACCTGGTCAGGATGGCAAATGACCTATTTGATTGTCTCCTACATGGTCTTTCTAGGTTCATTCTCTCTAATCTTACTTCCACTATTCCCATCCTTTGTGATATCATTGAATTTTATGCATAATGTTCTCTAGTAATTGCCATATAAGTTGGTGTGGCGTGTGTGTCTGGGGGTGGGAGGTGCTTTAAGCTCTCCTGATCACAATGAGCTCTTCAAAGGCAGGGTCACATCTTACTGTTGCCTCTCCAGTGTTGAGAATGGTATCTGGCATATAGTAGAGAACTTAAAAAAATTTATTTAGTTGAATCTAAAAATGTTGAGTTGAACTGAATTTCCCCATAAGAAATATTATCTCTCAGAGAAACTCACCAGGCTTTGTGGGTTATTTCCTGGTGGTCAATTGCTGCAGACACCGGCCTGCAGTGTCCAAGTCATTATGTATGAAATGAGACATTCACATGGACTACCGAGTCTAGTGGAGGAAAAGAGACAGCATGGCTTTTCTCTCAAGGGGAGCAAAAGCCTTGGCCCTTGCCCTTGACCAGCTTTTATTGGGTTTCTGGGCATATTACAGGATGGTCCTCATTTACTATGCACAGATTCACTTTAGGTGGTTACCTTTTACTGAAAACAAAGGAGCCAATGCCTCTAATCACATCACAAAAGAGGGATATTTGCAAATGAAAAGGCTAAAGTGGTTGAACCTGTTACACTCATCCTTGGAAAGTTTAGCATGGGTTTTAGGAAGTTAGTTTGCAGTAAATGTCCTCAATTCAGGGTGAGGGAGTTTTTTAGCTAGAGCAAGACTCAGAGCAGCCTAGGCACATTGCAGGCCTGATTCCCCACAGGAGAACCTATCTGTGGGCATGGGTCCTGTGCATCTCCGAGTGGGAGCTGGGCTCATGCCATGCAGAACGGTCTCCTACAGTCAATGCATAGAAAACCACCAGGGTAAAAAGGTGGGTAGAGTCCTAATTAAGGAGAGACTTTAATGCACAATTTAGCTTTCCTAATTTCCAGAAATGGCATTTTAGAGAGATTGATCTGGTAGTGTTCTGTTATATATCCTAGAAGAAAAAAGAACTGTAGGAAGGTAAAAAGGTACCGAAATGATTCAGGTGTGAGGTGAGTCTCCAGTTTCATAATTGAAGAAAAAATAGTGATGTCTTGATAAAGGAAAATTGAGTCAAGGGAAGAAAAAATGTCAAAAGTAGAAAAAATAGAAATTAACTCAAACTTGAAGCAGGAGAAATTAGCCATAGGAAATTACAGTTCTCTCTGTATGGATGCTGAAACATTCACTCTGATTGTAGATGGAATCAGCTCTTGATAAAGTGTAAAGGATGGACTTTTGGAACTTTTCAAACCATTTGAGATCTGCTGCTCATGGGCTGCAACTCTGGAGAGAGATCTGGGGACTGAAGTTGGCATATTTTCAGCAGAATGCCTTCCTTCAGCTATTTTCTCTGCCTTGGGAGAATAAAATAACTTAGGGCACTGGTATATTCCCAAATGCCGAGGCAATTAGAAAACAAAACTTCTGTATGAATTCTGCCTTTGAAGTAGCTAGGAGATCTTCACCTTGTGATTTTTCAGACATTTAGAAATTGTTGATTTTATGATGTTAGGTTGATAATCTTAAAATTCTTCAGTGAGTCTTTTCTAACATTGTCTGTCCTTATTGAGTCTCTAGGGGCCACATCATCTTAGAAAGATGATTGAATCCAATTCCAGAGGGTGAGTTAAAGGGACTCACTTTTCAAGGCATTGTATAACTTTAAAGGATTTGTTAGAAAATAGTTTAAGAGCTGTGATATGAGTAAAATGGAGCCAGAATATATTATTCACATTGTGACTAGGATTTCAGAGAGAATGCAATATTGTTAATAACAAATCTGGTATTGCTTTTGAGGCTCTTTTGTTGGGATTGGAAAAAAGAAAGTAGTGAAGAATTAAGTGTAAAATTTACTGTAAAGCAAGTTTGATGTGGCCATTTATATAGTTCGATGGGATAATCCTTGGTACCTATATTGCTATTCTCATTGTTTATTATTCTGCCCAAGACAGTATTGGTGTTATGGGGGAGGCAAGGGAAGAGTAAGTAGCATGAGATTTGTTATTAGGCAGGGGAGAAGATGTCATCCTTGGGAGTAACCTTTCCTGGTTCCTTGTCCTTGTGTATGTAGATAAGGTCAGCTTCATGAGTATTGCCCAGAATCCGATGATCAAAAGGGTCCATGCTTAGTTTAATGCTTTGCTGGTCCCAATTTTAACTTCTTAATAATTTTGCCTTTTAGTTTATGTTTTGAAAGCAAATTTACATGGGATAATGGAGCTTATATATTAGAAAAGGAAGATACACATAATATGTACTTGCCACTGTTCCTTGTGGCTCTATTCATATAGCATCTGCAATTCACCACAAGCACAGAGTTCTAGTGGACTTATATATTAGTTTTGTAGACTGCATAATACATTATCACAAATGTAGTGGTATAAAAAAAGCACACATTTTTATCTAATGGTATCTGTAGGCCAAGTCTTGGCATTGTGACATTGGGTTCTCCATCGAGGGGCATACAAGGCTGTTTCAAGGTGGTCTGGCTGCTGTCTCATTTGGAGGCTTGATGAGGAAATGATCTGTTTTCAAGGTTCGTCAGATTGTTGGCAACATTCATTTTCTTGTGACAATAGAATCACAGCAGCTTGCTTCTTCAAAGCCTCAGAACAATGGAGAAAGAGAGTAAAAGAGAGAGAAGGAGAGGAAGAGGGAGAGGAGGAGAGAGGGAAAGAGAGGGAGGTAGAGGCGGAGAGACATTCTGCTATTGCTTAGAGTTTCTGACTTCTAAACCCTCTTTTGAAAGCTTTGTCTGATTAGGTCAGGCCCACCTAGGATAAACACCCTTTTGATTAACTTAAAGTCAACTGATTAGGGATGTTAATTACATCTGCAAAGCTCCTTTCCTTTTGTCATATAATATAACGTAATCATGGGAGTGATATTCTGTCATACTCACATGCCCCACCTTATTCGAGTAAGGGAATTATACAGGGTATGTGCAGCCAGGAGCAGCTCATCTGAATATTCTACCCACCATGTATGATGTGTAGAAGTTCAGCAAGATTCAAAGTGAGTACACGGTAAGCATGTTACATCAATAACTGAGAGGGCAGGCATGCTAACAGCCCCAAGAGGCATACTTTCTGTTTATACAAGAACTTGCCCTGATTGTGGAAATAATCTAATTAGTGGATTTTCAGAAACACAAACAACCAAGGAATTCTATCTTGTCTTTTCTTCCTCATTTTACTTCCCTGCATTAGCCGACTGCTTTTATAGGAAACAGTAAGAGAGAAAGAGAAGAATAGACAGTGAAACTCATAATTTCATTAAAACTTATTCATTAAAGTGCCACAGCTAAAGAATATTGGTAGGGTGTGCATGTTTCAAAAATTTGTGTCAATTTTGTGCAGATTTTCCACTGTTCTTATGAGAATGTAATGCATATTCATATGCAAACTATGTAAAATATAATTCTATAATTTTGTTAATTCCTCATGTGAGTTAAATGCTGTAGTATTTACATTTAAGACTGGTATTGCAAAATATAAAAGTAATGGTAAAATTTATACTAATAATTTACACTTAAATTTTGTCCTTATTTAGAATAACATTACATAGCAAAGAAAAGCATCATCACAAATGGAGAGAGAATGGGAAAAGAAAGAGTTTTATATTTTAATACACTTAACAACACTTTTCTTCCAGCATTTTGAGGCCCACATTTTTATTTTTCATTGGGCCTTCCAAATTTTATAGCAGCCCTGAATTTGCTTGTTGGCTGCTGGGAGCTCTGCTAGCCACCAGAAACATCTGTGACTTGTGGACTGCTGGTATAATTTTTTGGCTTATGTCACACTCTGAGTGGGATTTCCTGGTTGATCTTGCTTCAACTCAGTTTATTCTGGTGTTATAAACTCTTCTGATATTGGGCTGTGATTCTTTTCACATGCAGAATCTCTTTCTGCTTTTATTGTTATCATCATTTATCCAACCATTTTCTCTTCCCTGTTCTCTTTTACATCCCACTTACTTAATCGTGTGTTTTT
Source organism: Phyllostomus discolor (assembly GCF_004126475.2). Taxonomy (NCBI): domain Eukaryota; kingdom Metazoa; phylum Chordata; class Mammalia; order Chiroptera; family Phyllostomidae; genus Phyllostomus; species Phyllostomus discolor. The sequence goes on from NC_040905.2 coordinate 81,406,578, forward strand.
GGACCAATAGCATTCCCTCTATGGCTTATAGTGTTTTTTAATATCTAATAAATTAAGTGGCCTACATACATTTTTATGGTTGGCTTTGCTATTTCTGGACTTTATTCCTCAGCATTTATTTTAGAGAATAATTAAAATTCCTCAAAAATACAACTAAAATTTTTACTGAAATTTTATTGAATTTATAAATTATTTTGGGGTTATCTGAATCTTTGAAAGAACATTTACCTCAATTATCTTCTATGTATTAGAGAATATATTTCAAAATATTAATATTTTTATATATTAGGGTTTGGTCTTTTGGTGAGAATAGTGAACTAATTCTATTCTATAAAATAATGGAAGATTTTTATTCTTTTTAATAGGTAGCCTGCATGTAAACTTGCTTTTAATGTCAGTATTTTTCTATATTATAAAAATTGTTATTTTACTCAATCTACAGAAATTCAAGAGATTAAATTAATTAGAATTGACTGTACAATTTGTTGACATGAATAAATATCAATCTGAGTAATTTTTTTTGCAAAGGTAGGTATATATACTCATTTCAGGATATGATGGACTTCTAAGTATAATTTTGTTAATATTTTTAAAACAAGTCTATGTATTCTCTAATTGATACTGAAGTTCTCTTGCTAACACTATCTTTGAGATAGATTTTTTAAAAAGTAATTGATAATTTCCCTTATATCAAAGCATTTAAAAGTTGGTAGCTATTTAAGAATAGAAACTTAAATATCTCATTATATTGTATTTTTCTCCTTATGAAATAATGGTAAAGAGTTGTATTAAAACCTGTGCTATCAACTGATTTGAAAAGCTGATTAATGTTGTTATTACATATTCTGTGTAAGAAATATTTTCAGATCTCATCAACTGTCAAAATCGGGAGATGCTGGTCTTTAATCACCTGTCACACATACAAGCTGCCATGGCAGCGAGAGATCAACTGCCATCAGTTTGTGTAATAGACTGGCATTATCTCAAAATTCATTGACAATGTGAATTATTAGCATATGGTATAATTTCTAATTCTGACCATTAAGTTTCATAAAGTGTCTTGTTTGATGCATTTTCTTGGTATGAGGTCAGTGTCTTAATTGCTGTTGTCTTGGAGAGAACTTCTATTAGCGTCTGCATTTTGTTTTTATCATTTGTCCAATGACCTTGGATGTGGTCCTCACTAGACTTATCAAGTGATCAAGTATGAACATCACTGTGTTACGCTAACTTAGTCCTCTTGCCTTTTTTTACATATATTTCTCCCACTCTACTTTCTTCAAATTCTTGAGTTAATTTTTAGCCACAAAATTGCAGATTTGAGGTATGATGTATACAAAGGAGGATGTTGGGATCAAATGAAGACATCCTTAGACTTTTTTGTTTTCAGAACTTTGTAAATATAATATGCATTATATTTCTCTCTCATTGGAATGGCACCTTTGTGCATGATTTGTTGGAGAATTGTCAAGTTCAAGGAGAAATGGTTACTATATTCTATTCTAGTGGTCCCTCCTGATTTGTAGGTTTCTTCACCTTCATTCCATAACTGAAAAAAATTTTTCTGAAGTCCCTTTAGGACTGAGGCATTCTCAAGGAATTTCTGTATTGACTCCATGATGTTTTAACAAATCTGCTGTGTTTTTACTGAAATCCCATGGAATGAATGAGTGATATATTTATTAGTTTGTCAAAACTGGACAGCTTCATATATAGATTTCAAGATGCTTATGGAAGTTTTTTGTCATATAGTGTTGGCAATTTTCTGAGACAATAAAGAAATTTTAGGATTTGTGATCATATGTATTCCTTCTCTGTATAACCTTTATAAGTATTGAATAATTTGACCTGCAACTGAGTAATGATATCACACTTTTATGTTACCCTTTAGAATTTATAATGGCTTTTGTGAAGTACTTTTCTATTTCTACTTTATAATCATTCACTCAAAAATTAAAACCATTTTATGTTAAAATTGTAAAACAATAAGCAAACAGAAAAAATATCTGTACTCTGTGCATTGATAACATACAGATTGAGAAACACCATGGTAGGCATAAGGATTGTAAGACATGATCCCTGATCTCCCAGTGTATAGTCTAAGAGACACATTAGGAAATTTTTTGTCTTTGATTTTTATTTGTTTTTTATTATGAATGTTTTCACTTCTTTGACATGATGACATAACCCATCATGAGGAATGCAATGCATTTCAGAGGTTCTTGGTTAGATTGGGAAACATTACAGCATTTGAAGATATTTATTGGTCTTTGGCATGCTCATAAGTTTAAACCCAAATAGAATCAAATTTGGATATTTCTGGTTGAGGAAATACACTCTCATGTTTTATACTTCACTACTCCCAGCTCTCTTATGCTCTTCCTGGCTTTTTATTTCTGCCTTGCCTGTGCAACATTTGAGGTTGCATCTCCCACTTTATACTGCAAATATCAATGAAGATTACATAATTATAGAATCCTACTTAAGAGTTATAATAACATTTTAATTTTAAAGTAAAATAAAGATGAGAACAAATTATATTCTTCAAAGCTAATATTTGAAATATATTAATATGGCTGTACCAGTGGATTATGCCATGCTCATTCTGATTAAGCATTTCATTCATTCTGATGGTTGGATCCATGCTATACTAGTTGTTATATATTTTGAATATCAACCTTGGTTAACATAATCCCAACATGGTGTGTGTGTGTGTGACATCTATTTCTATCTATTACAAATACTCTACATGCTGTGTTTCCTATAAGACAGAATCTTTCAATGTCAGTAGGTTCCTTGTTTAACTTTGCTTCCTGTACTAACAAATGACTTTTTGTTGAAGGATGACAAGGATCAATTAAGGAAAAAGAAGAATGTTAATCCAAGATGGAATAGACCCACCATAATTGAAGTATGGTGAATAAGAATCTGATCAATGAATTATAACATCATTTTAAAATTCATTCATCCATTTGATAATTAATTCTGATGGTGTCTTACATAATCAGATTCTTTTCCTGCAAAGTGCATGAAGGTAAATGAACCTCTTCTTCAGTCTTGACATCTATCTTTGGCTCATTGTTGAAGAACACATTATAATGAAAACAACAGACAGGACGCCTGATCACTCAAGTCTGAGGAAGAAGCAAGCAAGATTAATAATACTGCTATGTAATAAAATTTTTCAGACATGAAACACTGTGTCCTCTAGTCTTGAAAAAGTTCTTTAATTCTGAGGATTTACAAATACTTTATTTCATTTTTATGAGTAGAAAAACACTAAATTCTCATTTGAGTATGATTTCTTAAATTTAGTCATGTGGAAGGAGAGATTAATACAAACTATTGTTACTGAGAGAAGTTTGTTGGAGTTTTACTTTACCTGGTTAGGTTTTAAGAGTAAATTGTGAAAATAGAGGGCTTCACTCTCAGAATGTGAAGCCAACGCATGTATAAGAAGGCTGATCCAAGAGAGTCCCCAGACAAGTCTCACCAAATATAGGAACAATTTTTGCAACTTCTGAAGTTGGACTTTGTCACTTACAGAGCCCCATGAACTAATAGAAGCCCCTTGGGGAGGACACAGCCCATCTATGGTCACTTGTCATCAGTTAGACTCAGGGAAACTAAGTGCACTGCTGACCTCTCTGGGCTGTACTACTCAAAATTACTTCACAGCCTTGATAAGGAGTTTAGAGGGTGCTCCAGTGAAACATTCCAACAATCATCTGAGCCTCCTCTTTAAAAAAAAATTTCTAAACCAAGTTATTAAGGCAGCCCTTACTGATGTGGGTTGGGTGCCAACCTGTGATCTGAAAGGTCGTTGGTTCGATTCCCAGCCAGAGAGCATGCCTGGATTGCAGGCCAGGTCCCAAGCTGGGGGCATGAGAGAGGTGGCCAAATGATGTATCTCTCACACACTGATGTTTCTCTCCCCTTCTTTCTCCCTCCTATCCTCTTTCTTTACAAGTAAATAAATAAATCTTTTAGAAAGAGAGAGATTAAGGCAAATTCAAGCTTCACTTTTCTTATTATTTGAATAAGACGGTTCAAAGAGTAGTACTCTTGCAGTATGGATGTTAATGTAGAGGACAGAAAGTGGGGTCATCCAGTTTGCTACTTTCCCTACAGGGATGAGAATATTTGTAAGCAGGGGCCAGTAGTGCACATCTAGATGAGACAGCAGTGCATGTGACAGTCCGGAATTTCATTGGTCTGTACCTGACTTAGTGGTCATGGTCCTAACATTTATCAAAAGGTGGAACCATTGTGTTGGATCTCCAGCAAGCTTCTGACAAACAGGATAGACCCTTTGGCTCTGTTCTGTTCTGCTCACAGGTTTTATGCTTGGAATGCCCTTTTTTACTTCAACCACAATGAATGGGAGATTTATTTCTATCCACTCATTAACTTTTGACTTCTTAGTGAGATAAAATGTAGCTGTGCTAGAAAAAGACTCATTTTTATTGTTAGCAATTGCTGACAAATACAAGCTATGCTTGTTTTCTTGAAGTAATATATTCAACACTAAAATCAATGTGACAACTCAAAGCTTCCATCTCTTCTTTTCTTAAGGCAAAATATTCACAAACAAAACATTTGCTACATAAACATACTTGACAACTGGCAACTCCCATTTCTTCTGTTCTGAAGGCAAAGTAATCATAAAAGTTTTAAGGAAAACCTGAATATATTTACTTGAGGTCTATGGATTGCTTTGGGCACTAGAGACAGATAGCAGATTGGATCAACAGAATAAGGGAAGAGAGTAATGAGTACATAAGGACCTGAATTTTCTGTTATTTCAAATTATGAAAAAAAATGCTTGACAGCCCAGAATCACCCTTCAATCATTTATTTTCCTGTCTAGTTCTTGCCTTGTACCATTAATTATCTTTGCTGCTGCCTGTGTCTCTTACTTTTTAAAGTAATGTCTTAAAATTTAATGTTGAGGTATGCTTTTGGATAAGTTTCAGCTTTAAAATCTCATTCATAGTTATAGGGAATCAGATGGTTACACACCAAGACATCAAATAGAAAATAGATTTATGATTAAAAAAAAACTTGGCCAGTGACTTTTCTAGAGAAGTAAGATGAAAGAAGTAAGATTTTCTTTTAAGAAAATATTGAAAAAAACCCTAATAATTCAAAAATACATATAGAGACATGAAGTACAAGTGAAATACTCATAAAATACAAGTCTGGGACTTAAACATATGAGAATGTTGCTTCACCTTTTGAAGAACTTGTATGCTTCTATCTCCAGAGTCAGCAGTTGAATCTAGGTTCTGAATATAATGGAAGGTGTTAATCACTATCAAGTTCAGGGTTTCATTTACATAAAAAGTCATATTTATGTCAGTTATTGCTGTCCCACTAATAAAGGCTAAATATTTCACATAAATAAAACATCACATAATAAGAAGTTAAATCCTATGAAACAAAATTTGACTTTTGAATGTGTGATCACAGAGTGATGATAATTTCTCTTTATGATTCTATAAAGTAGCTGATTTATTATTTTCTCATGTATTTAATATTATAGAGCTCTGCAACCCATTTGGAGCAGTGCTACTTAGTATATTTTTCAGACCATTAATTTGAAAATGTAAAAGCTGTTTGGTACCTTTGTATCATCTGTTTAAATAACTGCTCAGAAATAAATCACATTTCTACCACTTTGCTTGGTGGGTTCTGCAGTCATAGCCCTAATACACTGTGGGTAAATAGGTCTTTCTCTTCCCCCAAACTTTGTCATTGCTGCTTCAGACTTCGGCATTTATGTTAATGACTCATGATCACTGGGATCTCAGCAGTCTTTTGTTGTCTTCTACTCTAATGATCTTGATCTATTTTTATTCAGCATATAGAACTGGTCACTCATTTTGACTACCAAAGACCTGGAACTCTGACATTTCACCCCTGACTACTCTTATCTTTTCCTACCTCCATTTTCTTTCCCTTCTTCTTTAAGTGACTTATGGCATCATTTTCATTATCTCTCTGAATATTTCCAAGGTATTCCTGTTATTTGTTTCTCTCTAAATTCTGAACTGAGTGAGTAGTCAGATACTGCATAGTTGTGCTCAGGAACAACAAAATCAAAATATATTCTTCCAGCTTAAACATCTCTCCTGAGCCTGAAACATGTATTTCCAACATATTTTCTGGGTTTCTCAAAAATAATTCCAGATTGAAGTTCTCTCATATATCTTCTCCATCTTGTATTATCTGTTATGCTCAGTCACTCAGTATAGAAACCTTGCTATTTCCATTTCTCTCATCATTTCTAATATTTTTTTTCAATCCCTATGGCTATTAATTCTACTTTCTCTGAATATATCAAGCTTATAGGTAATTTTTAGAAATTTCCTTCTAGTATCACATAGTTAAGTACCTTGTGTTTCCTCATATGGAAAATTCCAATAACTTTCCAGAATGGTCTGTATTTCCCTTTTCTCTGTACTCCAATGCACTATCCCAGTCCAGTTTTACCCTTTGTGTGTTTAAAGTCTTTTATTGGCTGCATACTGTATATACTGTCTAACCTTTGCTTGTAACATAAAATCCATTGATCACATGATCCTATTCTATTTTTTTAGTTGTACATATTAGTTTTCCTACTTTAAAATACATATTCTAGCCAACTGGAAATACTTTCCACTTCATGCACTTTTGTATGTTCTTTGTTGTCTAATTTTTGATGAATATTTTTACTTATTCTGGGAATATACTTCTCCCATCCTCATCACTTAAAAAATCTTACCTACCTACCAACTCATATTCTACCTCTTCATAAAGCTTTACTTGGTACTTCTAGGGGAAATAAAATCTCCCTCGTCCTTGCCTCTGAAATATTCTGTTTTACTTTTTTTGAAAACACATACCACATTTTACTGTACTTGTTTTGGGATCTCAGATTTAACATAATTAAACAGCCATATGTTAAGCATATACTATATGGCAGATACTGTGTTGGGGACTTGTCCTATATCAGTGAATGAGAAAAAAATTCTTACCATTCTGGGTAGATGAGGCAGATAACAAGTAATACATATCAAAATAAGTTAGTTACTTTAGAAGATGATGAATGTTATAGCAAAGAAAGAAAATGAGAGGAAGGCAAAGGGAATTGGGAGTTCTGGGGTGATTTAGTGGGAGAGGTTCAATTTGAATAAAATGGGTAAGGTAAGCCTTCTTGAGGAGATAATTTGAGCAAAAGCATGAAGAAAATGGAGGGATTTGCCATGTGGCTATCTGGGAAATGAACTTCTAGGAAAAGGGAACAGAAAGTGCAAGGCCCTATTTCTGGTTGTGCCTGTTTTATAGCAAAGGGGAGAAAACAAGGAAGTAAAGACAGAAAGGTCATAGGGGCCATCAGGGGCAAGGTTTTTACTCTGAGATTAATGGGGAGCCATTGGAGGATTTTGAGCAGAGGGGTGATAGATATATGACTTGTATTTTAAAAAGATTATTCTAGCTGCTAAGTTGAGAACAGACAGTAGGGAAGCAAAATGAAAAGCAGAAATGCATGCTAGAAAGGATGCAGAATGGAACTAGGGTGGTAGCAGTGGGTGAGGTCAGAAGTGGTCAAATTCTTGTCTATTCTGAGGTAAGTTCCAATAGAACTTTTTTGTATTTTACATACAGGTGTGAAAGAAAGAAAAGAATCAGCAATGACCACGAATTTTGAACTGGGAAACTGTAAGCATGGAACTGCCTTCAAATGAGAAAGGAAAGGTTGTGTGATAGAAAAATGAGTTTGGAGGATAAGATTAATTGTTCAGTTTGGGATATGGTAACTTTGAAGTATCTATTAGACAACCAGGTGAAGCTATAGAGGGAATTATTGAATATGCAAGATTGGAATTCAGGAAAGAGATCTGAGCTGGAGATACACACACACAGTGTACAGCATAAGTGAAATAACCAAGAATGTGAATGTTCATAGAGAAGAGACTCCAGGTTCTTCTACAATGAGAGATAGTTGAGAAGAAAAATAATTATCAAAAGAAGTAGAGAAGAAGTGATCAGTGAGGTTGGAAGAAAACCAAGGGAGGATGATGTCTTGAATGCCATGTGAAAAAAGTATATTGAGAAAGAGCAAGTTATTAACTCCACATATGTACCTGAGAGGTAATATAAGATGAAGACTAAGTGCTGGATTTACTAATGGAGGTTATATGGAGAATAGCATAGGAGTGAGAATGAGAACAAGGAGAATCACTAAGACCAGCATTGTAAAGACTTTGGGAAGAAAATAAAATCCAAGACTTGAAATTCTTGAAAGGGGAAAAGAATCCTAAGGGGATAATCAGCTTTTAATTAGATCTAGAAAATGAAGTAAACATTCAGAAATATTAAGAGAGGGGATTTTGGTGGTCAAGAATGGTGAATTTCAGAGGATATAGTCGAAGAGTTTTTGAGTTTGGAGTGTCAATGTGGGAAAGAATTGGGGGATGTGACTGCATCTCCTAGAGAAGATTAGAGAGCAGATGATCTGGGAATCTGGCTTCTTATGAGAACATTCTAAAGACAAAGGGAATAATGAGGTTAGCCCTGCTGGAATCCATACAGCTTATGGCAAGGGTGTGAGTTTTGGGGATAAGAAACTGTTGGACTTGGGGGTTTCCTCATGGACCCATTAATAGAGGATCAAGATGTTAATTAAAGCTATTTTGAGATGTGGTCTTAGTCTCATCACACAGCCTTCCTCCTGACCTCTGGTAAAGGGAGTAGAAGATCTAGAGGAGGCATGGTCTTAATTTCAGTTTTAGTTAAGGAATGAGCTTACCCCAGATGTGGAGGCTCCTCCTTAATGCCTTTTGTAAGGTTATAATAACTCTGGGAAAGTGGGACATCACTCTGTGCTCTTCCTTCCCAGTGACAGCTGTGAAAGTCCTGGGGTGGTCAGAATAAATACAGACCATATATGCTGAGTTTAGCCAATTGTAGCCACCTGCTTAGATGAACTGACAGCTCACATCTGCTTGCACGGGGCCCGAGGTGTCTCTGGAGAGCACTCATGCTGAGGAAAGCAAGAGCAGGCACAACAAGCCAGGTCAATAACAAAGCTGGACACTAGGAAGAAGGGAGGGTTGTACATAAAACTGATGGAACCATGCTCCCTGTGTGAGATCCCAGAGGCTTTCAGAAACTGCAGAACACCAGGGCCACTTGGGAGGAACAGGAGAGAGCACCTGAAAGGCACCACTGCAGAAAAATTAGTGGGGTCTCAGCATGGGGTTGGAGGCCATGAGTCAGCAATTAGACAAGAATTAGTGAAATTAGAGTTATTACTGTTAATATGAACTGCATTTATTACCACTAGACTAATAAAGCCTGGTAAAATTTGTGTTAGATAGTAATAAAAGCAAATTTCTCTGCTCTGCCTGCTTATGAGCTTGGAGTACAAGGCTGTGCTTATATTCCCTATTGCATAAAGTGTAATGAATTTGTTGAATTGGCTACAACAATGATTAGAAATAACTTCCTATGCCTATATCCAGTGTTGCAGATGCTTTGCAAATGTTCAGAAGTCTGGCATAACAATTTCAAGCCAGAAGAAAAAAAGAAACCCAGGTTATGCTTATGAGACAAGTAGCCTCACCAACTGATTTAATTTTTTTTCTGACAAAAGCAATTCTGATCATACAAGACATTTCAAATAAAAGTTTACAGAATATGTTCTAACTCTTCTTTTATACCTTAAACAGTATCCTCTAGTATAATATGACCAACTTATGACCATGAGGTTAATGATGAATAAGATTTGACTTAAATTTCTCTCTTCCAGAGAAAAATGGTGGATTTTTTTAGGAATTCTTGCCTAGAGACCACATGCAAAGTGACCAAGATAAGAGGGAGTAAGAATGTAGAATTAACATGGGTGAGAAGAAAGTGATTGCAAAGGGGGTACAACACATTAAATATGTGAATAGGTGAACAAAAAGAGAAAATCTAAGGGTAGTAACAAAGAATGGAGCAATTAGAGACATTTTTTTTCCTTTGAGTCTTGACTTAAATTTCACTTCCTGCAAGGGTCTCCTCTGACCACTCCATCTACGCACATTCCTACTTTATTTCCTAGTGACTCAGGCCCAGCCTTGCACCTGTGGGCTAGTTTGCTTGCTTGTGGTCTGTCTCCTTCACTAAGTGGAAAGCTTTATGAGGGCAGAAGCCACACTGCCTTATTCATCATTTATTCTTACAACCCAGCACAATGCCTGGGGTGTAATAGGCACAAATATTGGTTGAATAAATGAATGAACGAATGAATGAATGAAAGAGGAGGAAAACAGGCATTACAAATTCATGATTTTCTATATCAATATGGGATCAGTAGCAAAGATAATCTTTAAAAGTAGTTTGTTCACCTGGCTGGCATAGCTCAGCCAGTGGATTGAGTGCGGGCTGCGAACCAAAGCATCGCAGGTTTGATTCCCAGTCAGGGCACATGTCTGGGTTGCAGGCAACAGCCCCCAGCAACTGCACATTGATGTTTCTCTCTCTCTCTCTCTCTCTCTCTCTCTCCCTCCCTTCCCTCTCTAAAAATAAATAAATAAAATTTAAAAAATCTCAACTTTAAAAAAAAGTAATTTGTTCAAATATAGCTATACCTCTCAGTCCCAGGAGTAAACACAGGACTCTTGGCATAACACAAGAATTTGTGATAGGCCATTAATTAGAAATTTGCACTTATTTATAGTATTCTGGGTTTGGGAGATGATCTAAGATCCCGCTGGGTATATCAGAGGGATAACCTTGGGTTCAGTAAAGAACCCTAATTTTGGAGTTCTGGTGATTCTAAGGATTCTATAAGTAATTGACAAGTTACACTAGTCTAAATTCCCTCAAAACAATCCCCTAAAGTCACAATTGCTAGAAGGGTGAATCGGCAAAATTTGCTCTTGCAGAGTCTGGTATTGCTCCCACATGGTCTGCCTGTTCCTACTTCAGGATTGCATGTGTCATGAGTTGGAGCCACAGCCCCTGAACACTCTAGTTATCAACTGAGGGAGACTGTGGGTTCTCCACTTGTATCTGGGGGATGTGGACAGTGGGTGTCCAGGGAGTGTCAGATCAAACCGCTTTCCTCTCTTCAGTTGCTACCACATTCAGCAGTTTAAGCAGTTGAGGATACACATTCAGCCATGAGTTGCCACATGTTGTATGTGTCCTCACATGTTGACATCTTTCCTTTCTCCTATGGAATTGCATTTTTGTTCTGTGATTCAAGAGAAGTAAATATAGATTCTGCATTCAGGTAGTCTGATTGAAAACTAGGCTAGAGTAACCATAAGTTGCTGTTGACTAGTTTAAACTCTTTTGTTAGGCATATTTATTAGAAGCTCCCTCTTTTGGTCTCAAGAGTGTCCTGGGCTGGATTATAATTTAATGGAGTTGTTCCTCAAGGCACTGCTCAAGTATCCACAATCTAGGAAGAAATTGCCAGTCAGTGTTTAACCATAGTAGGCCTTGGCAGGTAGATGCAAAGTACAATGCAGGTTGCCAGCTCTCATTTTTGGTAAAGTCTGTTTTAAGTAGGTTACTAAATATTCATGACTTAAGAGGTTTGTCTGACTGCTCCTAGGTACCAGCATTGAAAGAAATCGGTACCTACTGGCAATATATATAAACTGTTAGGTCTCTGGATAATCTTAGGGATAATTGTTCAGAATCTCCATGCCACACACACACACACACACACACACACACACATATGTGTATATATATATCTAATAAAACAAAATGTAAATGAAATGTTTGACTACAAAATAAAGGAATAAGGTAGTTCATAAAATTTAAGATTAGATTTCTATGCAAAATAAACCCTACAGTGTCTTACAGTTTGTCATTATTATATTAACCTCCGACCTCCTTGAATGTGCAAGATAAAAGCAGCAAGGATGAATAAGGAGGACTTTTCTGCTATAGTGCATTGGTGTGTGTGTGTGTGTGTGTGTGTGTGTGTGTGTGAAGGCATGTTCCTCCAATGGACACTGGCACTTACTTGTTCCCAGACACAACCCTGGTCTTTCATTAGTTTCTTCAGACTGGCAGAGAAAAATTCTGCAAAAATGTGGTTAACTTAATCTATTTTTCCTGTTAACTTCGTATTATACATAGCAAAAGTATTCCTTAACTTGTCTTTACCATTATTCCATTTTAGGTCAGTTCATTTATTTGTCCCATGAAAAGAACTTGTATAAGCATCTGGCCCTCTAAAGATTCACATTTTTGACTCAAGGCACATCTTTCCTGTGCATATTTCACACCATAAATTAAGCAGGTTTTACCTTTCATGCCAGTTTTCTTTCTTCCTTGATGAGCAAGTAGGGTATTGGTAGAAATAATTTCATGAATCTCTTTTTGGTTTTGTTTTTAGCCAGACCAAATATAGATGGTAGGCTTCAAAGGAGCAGGATTTGTGCCTGTTTTATTCAGCATCTATTCTTAGTGCCCATCCCAATGGCTTGAGCCCAATGGCTAGGTGCTCAGTTAATATTTATTCAATGAATAGAAGATCTGCTGATTTAAAAGCTGTGGATTTAAGCCACAGCCATATTCTATACTTTAGTCTTTGATTTCTATTTTCTAGACAGGAATGATCCTTTTCTTAAAGCACTTCACAAGAGTTATTTTATATTCCACTATGGGTAAGGAAAATCAAGATCACATATGGAGAAGGATGTTGGTTTGCCAACTCATATGTTAATTAAATTCTTGACTCAGCAATTGTTTCATTGCATGAACCTTCACAATCATTCAATAGTGAGATTCACCTATAGGCTCATTAAAGCCTGTGATGAAGGTATTTACTGTGAATGCTGGAGGAGTGCTTCATTAATGTTCTTTGGCAGTAGTGGGAGGGATAATAACAGAAGTTAACTAACGTGGTAAAATTTAACTCTTGACCATAGTAACGAGATGCAATGGATGTTTCACACAAAGGAAAGGTGCTACACTGAAATGAAAAAATTCAAAGTAAGTGGGCAAATGTGGTTTAGACTCTTGGAGCCATCTTAGGGACCGTGACCCAGGCCAATTGTATAAAAGGAAAAAAAAGAAGGAATTTGTGAACTTTTGGCTTGATTCCTGCTTCCCCTTGAGAAAGAGGTTAGGGTTGTGTATCTCAGGAGGCTAACTCAGAAGAAGCATAAGATGTACCTGCTGGTCTAGGTAAGAGGCAACTGCTCTCAGTAGGTGGCAGCAGGAAAGAGAACAGATGACTGTCTAAAACAACCCACTCCCAGACTCACCTGTGTGAAGAATGCATGCCTCCCTGTGCACCAAGGGCGGACCTCACAGGAAATTCAGGACTGATGGAGCCATTTGTGATTCTGCCAAAGAGCCTCCAAGAATATTCCAAGAGGGAATTTTGTGTGGCATGGATTACCTGGACTACTGGGAATCCAGGAGGTAAAGGGGAAAGGGCTACCAGAAGAGTATGTGTATTTGCCACATTATAGGAATGGCAGCCGGAGGGACTTCACATGGGGTGATTTCTCCAGAGAGCTCACAAAAGTTCCAATGAGATAGGTCAGCATCAGTACATTTGTCACTTAGAGGCACTCATTGCCAGATAAAACCTGTACCTACTGTATATGACTGCATTTGACTGCATGGCCCCTTTTCCTCCTGGATTCAACCCTGGGGATGTCAGATACTATAGTTAGCAGGGGAGGAGATGTGGATAGTAGGAAAGATGATGTGTCCCCTTTGCTTCTCTCCTTTTCCATTTATAAGTGGTTAACCTTAGTAGTAGCCTTAGGGAAAAGTTGAAATTGAGCTATTATGTAGGCAGGGATAATTTCAATGGGAAACTGAGATGGTTTTTGGATTTTAGACTCTAGAGGACATTTTATACCTTAGATGAGAACAAAAACTTATGGGACTTACTAGAGAAAGAATTCATCTGAGGGCAAAAGTAAATTTTCCTTCATTGCCTAAGTTTTAAAGGGACAATGGGAAACAAATGAAGATGCATTTTGATAATTCCCCACAATGCATACTAGGTCAATTTAAATGTCATACTAGTGTAAGTGGAAAAAGGAGAATTTATTAAAATGGTTTCTTACAGGAACTCAATGTCAGGAAACATAGATGTATTTCACACAAGGAAATTACCAAGAGTTGGAAAGCTATCAATAACCTTGTTTACTCTTTTCCAAATTGTCTGCTTCTCTTTGCATCTCTCTGTGGATCAACTTTCTCTGCTTTTCCATGGACAGCTGCAGGCAGTTGTTAAAATCACTTCAGTTCATGTACCTAAGACATTGGCTGGTATCTCTACATCCCATTCCAAATTTCTGGGAGGTAAAGAGATTTCTGGGCTTATCTTGACTTGTATATCAATCCCTCTGGTACAATGGCTTGTGAGTTCATCATGCTTCAGGGTTCCACCACTATGGGAGAGCAACAAGTTCTCTGGAAACAGCAGCATTTGTTGGCCAAGAATTCCATCTTGGTTTATTACAAAGATATGCATTATTGAGGCCACAGGAAGAATGTGGGATCTCAGATATTACCAATTTATCTGCAGTGTAAGAGTACTGAGTTTTGCATATTAATGACCCAAGAACTTTTCATGGTTATGTGAATGTGTTTTATAGTAGTTTCTGCTAATTAAATATCTTAATAAAGCCTTCTGGGAGGTGTACAAATTCTGTATTTCAGATATGTCTGAGATTTCTGGGAAAGGGTAACACACCAATTAGTAATTATTTGAGAAAATTTGCATAGATTTGCTTGATGATGCCTAAACTTAGTCAACTTGATCATCTTGCTGCATTTTCATAGTGTAGTTTTCTGTTCTCAGTTGTAAGTATGTTGAGGTGAGGAGACAGAGTTGAGCATTTGGGAGGGCCAACATGATTTTGGAGGGCCAACAAGTCCTCAGGGAGGAATGCTGGAGGAGAGAGAGAGAGAGAGAGAGTGCTCGCACATGCTCCAGGTATCTGAGAGAGCCCCCTGGTCTTCAGCTGACTACTCAAGGCTGGAAAAAGAATCACCAAAAGGGAGCAGTCAAAACAATCCCCGGAGCACAAAGAGGGAGAGGAACCGTTGGCATTTCCAACAGCCGGATGTGGTGGTGGCGGGGGTCAGGGACTCAGAGGGTGTCTATTGCTCATTAATGAGGCAAAATTGAGCCTTAGACTAAAGGTTGTTTTGCTCTCTCCTAACACAGTTTAAAGGGAATCCTTACAAAAATCAAACCATTTTAAAGTAATTTAATTACATCCCAGAATGGAGATGCAGAATAATTTTTTAAAAAATAGTGAGGCCAATAATGTAGATTTATAGCTCCACCTTGCTTTTAATTTGGATAATTTCATACCCCTTGTATCTGAAGTATTGCATCCTGGCCCCTATTATTTTAATATGGCAAAATTCCTATTACTATTCTGTAGGCCAATACTTTACAGCATCCCCTACAGTTATCCCTGTCTTAGAACGAATAGCCACCAATAAGTTTCTCACCGTTTCTGGTGCTTCTCTCACCAGCACATTCCTCATTGCTTCGGTAAAGAGAGTACCCCTTCACACCCATCTGTGGAGCACAGTTGACCAGTGAATAATGGATTATTTCCCCCCTTTTGTTAGAATGTTCTCCCTATCATATTACCTTTCCTGATCACTTTGAGCCCTTTCCACTATCACAGATATTCTGACATTTCAAGTTTTCTTTGTGTGAGTCATTGCTTTTTCCAGGCTTCTTAGAGCTATCCTAGTGGTGTGTTAGCACCATCTCCCAGGGTTCTTGTCAGATTATTAAGTCCTGTGTCACAGGAGAGTGTCCCTGTTACTGGACCCTGAATACCTGGTTCTTGAGTCTCAGTGTCATAGAAATCAACACTGAACTCAGTGCAAGGTCAGGCAATTTACTGAAAAGAGCTTGTGCACAGGGGGGTCAACAAGAAAAGAGAAGTCAAGCTCCCCAAGGAGTCTTTGTGGATAGCTTACACAGGGGCTTTGGGGTGAGGTTAGGGCTTCGGAATGAGCATGAGGTCAGTTGTCCCATGATCATCTGGAGGCGATGGATCCCAGGGTAGTCACAGGATGTTTTCCATGGCCAGAGGGCTACTCCAAGGGCCTATAAAATAATGCTTGCACAAACATTCTGGTTGCCATTTGATTGACACAACTATTCTGCAGAAAGGATGTTATCATGGTACATTCTTTCCTTTAAGGATGTGGTTAGGTTAATTTCAACTACGGAATTTTACTGAAAGCAAGCAATCATAGAGTCAAGCCTCTAAGACCATGTTCTTTCAATCAAGATGGAGTCCAGTGTTATTCCTATAGTGTCTCATCCCCGTATTGATAAACTTGATAAACTCTCTCTTACCTGACTTCATACTCCATACTCTGATCTAGCACCCTGAGGATCCAGCCCTATACATACTCTCCTGGCTCCTGCTGAGTCACGCTCACTAGGGCTTGCAGCAGCTTGGGCATCCCTCTTCTTCCCATGGATGCCCAGGAACTTTCTTGGCTGAGTTATGCTGTGATTTGACCATACTTATTAGTTTGTAGTTAGGATTAGTGATGGGAGAGGATCTGAGTGTGCATTTTCCTTCAAAGCTCTGCATCATCTTCGAGAAAGGTCAGGGCAATAAGCTTTGAGAAAAGTAAGCCACTTCTGTAGGGCTAGAGAGTAGAGTAGGCTCTGAGGGGTCAAGATTCTCAAGTGTCTCAGATGTCTTCATTCCACGTCTCACCTTGAGTAGCATACTTGCTGGGGTGGAGAATTCAGGTTCTCTTAGCTGGACCCTGCTTTCCCTATAAATCACTGGTGGGGTTGATCTTAAGCTTTTTCTTTCCTCTGCTTGCAGTAGATGAGAATCTTCTTATAAGCTTCCAAGGAGGCCCTCTGACTTTCATGTTTAGCTTTAAGTTTAAGATTAATCCCCCTCTGAGTGCCATTGAATTTTTATAGTGCATTAGCAGTAGCCAGAAAATATTGTCTGATTCTATAGTTCTTATAATTGCTTTTCCTCCAATGCCTCTGAAGTACTTAAGACACTGTACCTACTGACACACTGGTGTCTCATTTCAATTTACCACAGGTAAAAGTTTTAATAATTGCACCGCTACAGTATGCCAGGAATAATAAGTATTCCAGCTATGACCAATAAAGGGATTCTCATTACCAGCTTCCATTTTATTTAATTCCATTTGGAATTACCAAATTCCATTTTATAACTTGCTTCCTAGGACCACTTGTAGTACCAATGATCTGCTTTCCAGGAACTCAGACTTGAGGTGAAGGTGTGCTTGAAGCAGGATATTGGGGAATGCTCCTGGACACAATGCAATACCTGTAAGGAAGTGAGAGAAGCAGGATTAAGTTGGCGGATAAGCTGCACTGTATTAGAGTTGCATTCAGTTTTATTAGAATCTTCACGTTGCTCTAGCCCTGGAGGGGACTTTTAGAGTTGTCCCAAATTGAGGCAAGCAGACTGAATTAACCTTCATGCGACTGCAGTCATCAGTAGCTGGGGCCAAAGTCTTTCTTGGGAAGAAGCATTTGTTGCCAGTGAAATCCATATACCTGAGAATAATTGCTTGAGAGGGACTCAGCTGCGAGCTTTCTGCATCCAGCGTTGCCCCCGCTCCAAGGGAGCACAAAATTGCGAGAATAAAGCTGCGAGATCTCAGCCTTGGTCTTGGGAGCCAGATTTGAGCAGTACTGCACCGGACTTACTCTGAACTTGTACATGCTGCTCAAGTTTTTGAGGAAATTTACCACTTTTTTGTTTTTAAAGAGGACACAAGTTAAACGTGGAATTATTTAATGATATGTCTTAAAAGGACCCTGAAATAACATGGGAATCGGAGGTGCAGGTGAGTAAAGTCTTTTGCTCAGGGTAATAGAAGATGCTGATACTCGGTGTACAGTTCAGGTCCTGTGCCTTTTACTCTAGCATTCTTTCTTAAAATCTGTCAGGTCTAGAGAACTATTGTAAGTCATTTTCCATAGCTGAAAATTTTAGAATCTCGACCTTGCTGCAATTTACTATAGATGTCAGGCCATTGTTGCAGTTTGCATCAAAACAAAATTTCTTCCTTTTCCCTGATTTTCTAAAGGCATTGCTTCTTTTTGTAGAACCAGGATATTAAATAGATTAAGCTTTTAAGTTCCAGGAGGAAATTGGTGGTCATATATAATACTGTACTTTCCGTATTGAAAAATTGTTTGGTAAAGTTTATTTTTTGTTACCTGAGTTTAACAAGAAGAATCACCTTGTTAAAAGTGAAGGCTCAACAGTAAATGGCCCTAAATCTGCTTGTTTTGAAACAGAGATTCTTTCATTTTTCTTTTAAAGATTTTATTTATTTATTTTTAAACAGAGAGGAAGGGAGGGAGGAAGACAGGGAGAGAAACATCAATGAAGTTGCCTCTCATGCGCCCTGCACTGGGTACTTGGCCCACAACCCAGGCATGTACCCTGGCTGGGAATCGAACCAGAGACCATTTGGTTCATAGCAGGCTCCCAATCCATGGAGCCACACCAGCCAGGACTCAACCTTTCTTCCTTTCTTTCTACTTTTTATTGAATTTATTGGGGTGACATTGGTTAATAAAATTATATAGGTTTCAGGTGTACAATTCTATAATACATCATCTGCATGTTGTATTGTTTGTTCATCAACCCATACTTTCCAGCACCACTTAGCCCCCCAATTTCCTCATGTACCTCCCCCACCCTCCCTTTCCCTCTAGTACTCACCATACTGTGGTATGTGTCTATGAGGTTTTATTTATTATTTATTTTTTACTTAATCCCTTCAGTTTTTTTTTATCCAGTCCCTGAACACCCCACCCCTCTCACAGCTATCAGTCTGTTCTCTGTATCTATGAGTCTATTTCTATTTTGTTTGTTGGTTCATTAGATTCCACATGTGAGTGAAATCATATGGTATTTGTCTTTCTCTGACTGGTTTATTTCACTTAGCATAATGTTCTCCAGGTCCATTCATGCCATTGCAAAATGTAATAGTTCTTTTTTTCTTTTTTAAGCCAAGTAGTGTTCCATTGTGTAAATGCACCATGGCTTTTTTATCCATTCATCTATTGATGGACACTTGGGTTGATTCCAAATCTTGGCTGTTGTAAATAATACTGCAGTGAACACAGGGGTGAATATATTCTTTTAATTCATTTTTCAGGTTTCTTTGGATATATTATTAGAAGTGGAATCAATGGGTCATAGGCAGTGGGTCATGGGTCATTCATTTTTTATTTTTGGGGGTCGCTCCATACTGCTTTCCACAGTGGCTGCACCAGCCTGCATTCCCACCAACAGTGCAGTAGAGTTCCGTTTTCTCCACATCCTTGCCAACACTCGTTGGTTGATTTATTGATGATAGGCTTTCTGATAGGGTCAGGTGATATCTCATTGTGGTTTTAATTTGCATCTCTCTGATGGCTACTGATGTTGAGCATTCTTTCATGTGTCTATTGGTCATCTGTATGTCCTCCTTGGAGAAGTGTCCATTCAGGTCCTTTGCCCATTTTTTCAGTTGGATCTTGCGTGATGTTGAGTATTGTAAGTTCTTTATAAATTTTGGATATTAACCCCTTATCAGATGTATCATTGGCAAATATAGTCTCCCATTCAGTGAGTTGTCTTTTCATTTTTGCTGTGCAAAAACTTTTATTCTGATGTAGTCCCATTTGTTTATTTTTTCTTTTGTTTCCCTTGCCTGAGACAATATGTAAAAAAAATACTGCTAAGAGAAATGTCTGACATTTCACTGCTTATGTTGTTCTTGGACTGACTCAAGGTTGGCTACTAAGCATGTTCCTCCCATAAAGCTACCCTTTGTTTCCACTAGAAGGCTGTTTTGAATCTATCTGCTCTCAAAACGGAGTTTTTCCAGGAACTGGGAGAGGCTTCTGGTGTTTGGCTTCACTGCCCCTTATTGGTCTTTCTGAAAACAAAGAATTCTCTCTGATATGCAGTGCCTGCTTCTGGGCTCAAGTGTTTCCAGAAACATAGGCCTGTCTTGGATGTTGTGTGTTTGGTTCCAGACCACTGTACTTGAGCAAGCGAACAATAAAGTGAGTTGTAATCTTTTTGCTGATAGAGGATCTTGTGGAAGGTTATTTCTTTAAGAACAAAAAAACACAAAACAACAAACACCACAACACCTGTGAAGCATAATAAATCAAAGAGCAATAAAAAGAGGTATGCCTGGAAATTGTTTTCAATTTGATAATTACATTCAGTAGTCCTTTAGTAAGTGTTTATAATGTGCTAAGTGTCAGGCCACAGCTTGGGATACACAAGTGTTCAAGATATAATATCAGCCCTTAAGAAACTTGGTCTGATTTGGATGAGATAAAGACCTAGAGAAATGACTCGAGTATAAAGTAATGTGCGTTTTCTTTTTAAAGATGGTCACAGGACTGTAGGTTCACAGAGGAAGGTAAGGAATAACTTTGATGTAGCTGAGGGTTAGACCAAAGTCAGGGTTTTGTCCTCCATTAACACTTATATGAAGCGGTCATCTAGTTCTTCTAATTAGCATGCTATGCAGGAATGATTTATAGTGTTAGCTAGCAAATACTGTGGACCATGAAGGAAAGGGATAAAAAAAGTTAATTTCTGTTCAATGCTGTGGGAATCAGGGAGCACGGGTTTTAGTAGTGCAGGCACATGGCAGAGTGAAGTTTTCAGAGGCAAGGAGAAACGAATTAAATGAATAAATAACACCTGCTTTAGATGGCAACCCAGGAGCTATGGGAATCATCTAAAAGTGAGAAGCCTGGGAATAAAGAATAAACTTGCCTGTGTTACAATTTTGCCTGAGGCCAGCCCTGCTTAGTTTAATTTGACACTTTTCTGGAATGTATAATATGTAACATTACCTAAATCACCCTTGGACTTTGGAGTAAATGCTAATGTCTCGTTAAAGTTATTACTATTGTGTATTCAGTATGCATTTCAATAGGGACTGCTTTTCATTAGGGTAGTGTTTCAGTTTGCCCATCAAATAAACATAAAATAACCAGCTATTATAGTATTTATATTAATGTTTGAATAGTTATCAAATGTCAACTGCACTTCCCAGGAAGTCCCAAAATGTAACATTTTGTATTTTCAAATAAAATAGTTCTTTAGAATGCATTACTTATAGCAAACTATGTATGGGGTTATGTTTGCTTTTGTCAGAGGAGGTAATTCACTGTAATTTATTTTCCTGGAGGGAATGTAGGGGTGAGAAAAAGAAAGGTGAGAGAGAGAGCAGGAGATGTCTGCATCTCTCACCATGCTCCTTGCTTTGCACATTCACTTTCATTATTTTTTCCCATTTTTTTATTTCAAAAAGAACACCTGAATACCTTCTCCTAGAGTTCCAAATTGTTAACATTTTGAACATTTACTTTATACACATACACACCTTACCCTTTTCTCTCTTTTCTCAGGTTAAAGAAATCTACTGTTATGGTACTGTCATTTTTGATGTAAAACACCTGAATAATTAAATAAACTTAATACTACCTATACATATAAATGCCCTAATTATTTTAAAAGACTCTTATAATTTGATGAATTAATATCTTTAAAAAATCAGGTGGAAGAAGTCTATGTTCTACAGAGCCAAAAGAGCATAAGGTACCCTGGAGTATTGGTATTAAACATGGAACCGCAGAAATAACTACATTCTATTCTTCTCAAGCATTTGCATCCACATACAGGACCATTTAGAATTTTAGAATGTGTGAAACAAATATGTAGCTCCATAAATCTAGAGTCACATCTAAAGAGGCTACCATAAGTAAGAAATATCTTTGATATAATGTTTATTCTTAAAACATTTTCTTTAAAACTATTTTCATTTTTCTTCACTATATACCAATTTTTGTTGAATATTAATATTTATATTAAATATAAAAATTAACTACATGTAAAACAATGTTCATTGCCGTAGAGTCTGTAGAAGCAAATATCTGGAAATAACCTAGATGCCATTTAATTAAGAACAGGTTAAATAAACCAATTACCATGGAATATTATGTAGCCATTCAAAAATTAGGGGAAAATTTGTGAGATGGTCAGGAGGCATTGTACAAAAAAGACAAGACTTGAAACAGTCTTTATAGGATGGCTCCCATTTGTATAAAATAAAAATGTTATTCAGAAAATTTATAAAACAAATATGTATTGAGTACCCACTGTGCACAGAATTATTTTCAGTGCTTGGGTTATGGTGCTGAATGAAACAGAGTATTCTCATGGAATTTATATTCTAGTTGAAAGAGAAAGATAAAAGTATATAGTTATGTCATGTAATGATGGTAGTACTAAAGACACTAGAGCAAGTTAAGTGTGATAAGAAAAAATAGGGAGTACAGTTGCTATTCCTTGTAGTAGTCACGGGTGATGTGACACTTTGTCAAAGGCCTGAGATGGGAAGGAGCAGAGGGAGGAAATAAGGATAGGAATGATATCTGTGGTTTTATTATTGTGAGTTTTGAGTCATGTAAATATTTTAGTTACATAAAATAATACAAGAATTAAAAAACCTAACATTAAACATATGTGTATAAATTAACCTAATGTTATCAAGTTGATAACACAATTGCACAAAGTAAAAATGTAATCCAACTGACTTTATTTTATAAAAACATTTTTTAAAAGATTTTATTTCTTCTTAGAGGGGAAGGGAAGGAGAAAGAGAGGGAGAGAAACAGCAATGTGAGAGAGAAACATTGATTGGTTGTCTCCTACACACCCCCAACCAGGGACCTGGCCTGCAGACCAGGCATGTGCCCTGACTGGGAGTCGAACCAGTGACCATTGACTTCACAGGCCAGCACTCAATCTGTTGAGCCACACCAGCCAGGGAAAATGCAGCTAACTTTAAACAAACTTTTGTGGAATATATTCTGAGGGCAGAATGTCAATAAAAGCCTCAACTTAGCAGGTTGGTTGTAAACATTGTTATCGATATTGTAATTCTGAAACTATTTTATGTATATTAGAAGATAAAGCAAATGAATTAATATATTGAATTTTGGGAGAATCAAGGTTTTCATTGTGGAAGAATGCAGATTTTTAAAAATGCTACTGCAGGATATGAAGAAGACCCTGTGTTAGGGTACAGGGTTACAGGGATAGAAACAGTTTTTGTGAGACTTGAAGCTTATATAGTTTTGGAGGATCTTTTTAAGTAAAATGAGAAATATTACAAAAGTCTGTACAGAACCATAGAAAGAGCTCATTAGCTTCACAATAAATCTTTCATTGACCTGGCTATGTTAAATTTGACTTGAAATCATAGGTGAGTTTTCTTGCTCTATACATTGGAAAGGCCTAGAAATAACACCCTTATAGCAATGAGCCCACCTAGTGCTCAGAATTTGTTTTCTAAATACATTCCCCAGCAGAAAGAAATGAGAGGTCCCTAGAGAAATGGCTGAATCCAGGTCTGGACAGGGAAAGTACAAGGAGATTCAATTACATCTTGTGCCAGATGCAAAAAGGTGCTCAAAATGACACAATGACATCTTGTGTCATTTTGATGTGACTAATGGGGTCACATCAAAATGACACAAGAGAGTAGGGCCTTAAGTTCTTTGTCCAACTGAGTTGGATCAAACTGGGGGAAGCTGAGAAATTCTCATGAGAGAAATGCTGCATGCAGAGGCTAAGATGGAAGTGCCTAACTATGGTCTCTGACAGCCACTACATAGGTGGCTTGCACTTCACAGCAAAACTCATCCTGTTTTTCAGAGAAGACATAAATTGGTGAAGTTGTGTCTTTGCGAATATCTTGATTTGTCTCTGTTGTGTACCCAAGGAAAAAACTGGAAGTTTACTGTTCTCAACCTGTGGGTATTTTTTCCTTCTCTTCTGCCTTGTATTTAAGTAGTGAAATTAATCTATTTGTTGTTTTCTCTAGTGTAAAATTACATAGCATGCTGATAAATAATGTCTTAAAATATTCTTGACATTTCCTAAATTTGTTTTAAATCTGTGAATCCTAGCTGTGCCAGAGAAAATAGGTCCTTTTTTAAAAAAATCAAAGATGCTACAAGAATAATAATCACCTTCCCTCCTATAAGGAACTTTTCTGAAAGTTGATTATATAGCTGACCTTAAAATTTTAGGGCCACCAGTTTTTCCATTTACTCACTAATTCTTCCAAAATGCTCACGACTGAAGTAATTAGCATTCAAATAAATGCAGAAATAGTGAGTCCCAATAGGATATTGGTGAGATGTCAGAGACATTATTTAGAGTGAAAATTATGAGAAAATACTGAATATATGTGATGAATTGGTTGGCCTATACAAAGAACTGGAAGCAAATAATTACTGGAGTAAAAGGAAAAAGGGAACAAAAAATGGCAGAAGTGTCCAAAAAAATAATGAATGGGTAGTTGAGTGTCATTCAGAGTAGGAAAAAAACAACAACACACACTCATTTAAAATGATGATGGGAAATAGTCTGAATATAATCCTGGTGAAAATTTCAGTCAAATTTGAATACTGCAAATCTTTTGAACACCATCTGTAATTGAACCTGGGCCTTCAAAACACAATGTTACCCATGATAAAACAGGCGTAAAAATTAGTGAGTAATATAGGCTAAAATTTGAAAGAATGCTTCCACCTTGAAGCTTGATTTTTGTTAGTCTCATGTTCATTCATATGGTAAAAAATTAAGGGATATTTGAGTGTCTGTGTTTGCATAACAAACCTAAAGGAAAATAGATATGTATATTATAGAAAGTGCAAATAAATGAGGGAAAATGCACAATCCACTATCCTTTCATTCCCTGGATTTAATTCATCACTATACATGGAGAATAAAGCATACATAGCTTCTGTTTCTCAGGAAAGCACACCTCATCATGTAGAATAAAATTACATTAGAGTGGAGGCAACATTTTGTGAAATTTGAAAAACATTTAAGTTCTTGAGCTGGTTTAACTTGTGTAGGCCCTGTAATTAAGAATATGGAAATAATCTAGTAGAGTCTGCAGAAATTGTGATTTTTTTAAAAAAAGGATTTTATTTATTTTTAGAGAGAGGACAATGGAGGAAGAAAGGGAGAGAAACATCGATGTACAAGAGGGACATCAATTAGGTGCCTCTTGTATGTCCCCAGTGGGGGGAATTTGTTCTCATTGGGAATCAAACTGGTGACCTTTCACCTTGCAGAATGAAGCCCAACCCACTGCACCATGATGGTCAGGGTAGAAATTGTGGTATTTTAGAGAAGACTATTGGAAACGTGATTAGACACATTCAATTTGGAGGTTAAGAAAATTGGACTTAAAATGTAAAGGGAGCCCAAAGGGCAACGACGTGTATAGGCTGAATATTGTTACATAGTTATATTGAGTCACACTTAGCACTTTAAACAAATGATTACCAGTGAGAATGATGCATTTGAAATTCACTTCATGTGACTCTGGAATCAAGTTCTGAGGCAGACCATAAATCTTTTGTGTATGCTTAACATAAGCATGAATTCTTTTTCCTTTTTGGCATCATCTTAGTCATTCTTAAGTTACAAAATCTCAGAATCAGAGTTGGAAGGACACCTAGGGATGTCAACTAAATTACTTCTCTGAATCAGCTTACCTTTTATGTAAACATTTCCAGAAACAAAACATTTTATAACTCCCCCAAGGAGATCATTAAATCATTGGAATGCTTATAAGCACTAACAGCTAGGAGTCCTGTTCCATCTGGGCTTTGTATTAGCCCCAGATCCTCTGTTCCCTGCCCTCTCCTCTCCCAGTCCATCCAGCTTCTTACTTTTTGGATCCTACTTTTTTTTCATGTAAATCAGTTTCCCTTTTTTTCTTCTGCATCCATATTGCAAGCTTTGTCCAATGTTCCAGTGCCACATTTGGTTTTCTTATACTCTCAGATCCCCATATCTTTTGTTTTTCCTTCTTAGTCCTCAGTGAGTTTATTTTATTTTGGATTGAGAACAAATGAACCAAAATGGGATCAGTCAAGCTGGGAGGAAGATGAGGGATTCTTAAGTGTGAATATCTAAAGGACTATTTTCACCAATTGCAGCATTTAAAGTTATTCTTGCAGGCTTAGGAGAACATCAGTGAGGATGGCTGCCAAACTCTCTCTTAAGCTTACTTACCCAGGCAGAATTGTTGGGGATATTTACTGGCCAACACTCTATTAGCATACATAAAACTCTCTTTTGGAAAATTAGCAGAATCAATTACACTTCAGAATATTTTTTAAAAGTGTGGTTGAGGAACTCATTTAATTAATTACATTTCAGAAAAGTTTCTGCATGGCTAAAGAAAATAGGTCAGCAAAATGAAAAGGGGACCAACCATGTGAGAAAACATATTTGCCAATAATACCTCGGGCAAAGGTTTGATTTAAAAAATATATAAAGAGTCTACAATTATACCACCGCAAATGTGCCTGATCTTGTCAAAAATATGTAAAGAACTCACATGACTCAACATCTGGAAGACAAACAACCCAATTTAAAAAATGGGCAAAAAATCTGAACTCACATTTCTCCAAGGAGGACATACAGAGGGCCCATAGACATATGAAAAAATGTTCAACACCACTAAACTTCAGAGACATGTAAATTAAAACGACAATGAGATCACCTCACACCAGTCAGAGTGGCCATCAAAAAACAAATCAACAAACAAGTGCTGGTGAGGATGTAGGGAAAAGGAATCCCTAGTAAACTGTTGGTGGGAATGCAGACTGGTGCAACCACTGTGGAAAACAGTATGGAGTTTCCTCAAAACACCAAAAATGGAACTGCCTTTTGACCCAGCCATCCCACTGCTGGGATTATACCCTAAGAATTGTGAAACACCAGTGCAAAAGAATCTATGCACCCCAATATTCATAGCAGCACAATTTACACTAGCCAAGTGCTGGAAGCAATCTAAGAGCCCATCAATAAATGAGTGGATAAAAAAAACTGTGGCACATTTACACAATGGAATACTATGGAGCAGAAAGAAAGAAGGAACTCCTACCCTTTGCAACAGCATGGATGGAACTGGATAGCATTATGCTTAGTGAAATAAGCCAGGCAGTGAAAGACAAATACTATATGATCTCACCTGTAAGTGGAACCTAACAAAGAAAAGAAACAAATGAGCAAAATATAACCAGATACATGGAAATAAAGTACAAAATGACAGTAACCAGAGGGAAGGGGCAAGTGGGATATCAGGGTAAAGAAGGGGAAGGGTCAAGTCAAGGATCATGTATAAAGGACCCATGGACATGGACCACAGGGTGGGGACTGACTGTGAGAGCTGGGGATGGGCAGAGCAGCAGGGGACAATGGGGGGTAAATTGGGAGAAGAGTAATTGAACAATTAAAGAATGCTTCTATTCTTATATGGGCTTCCTAAAAATAATAGCAGGTTGAACTAAAGGTATTGGGAAATTTTGCACTTTGAGAGGCATACATTTAGGTATAAATTTTGTATCTAGTAGGTTACCACATCATTTGGGAGGTTGTACCATTCCCCAAATTCTAATTTTATAAAATTTTCTAAAGAATAATCTTTACTTTTTATCTAAAATCACAAAGTCAACTTACAAATAAATCCAGTGATTCTCCTTTTGCGAGCTACAATTTTGATTCATTTTTGTTGATAATGCTAAGGAAGCCCTTTTGAGTTTTCACCATCAAGGCATTTGCTTAGCATGAATGGGTATTTTTGTGCTAAGTGAGGAGCACAGTTTTCCCAAATGTCTCAGCTTCTAATGGCTGCAGGATTATATTCTAAAAAGGTGCTGTACATATTCATTAATTTGTTGGATAAAAATAAAGATGTATTTTTAATTTACAATATTTTTATTAATGCCATTTATGTAGCCTACTTATGATGATGGAGAGTTACTATCTGCAGATTTATGCAGTAAAGTATCATTGTTTATCAAGAATTTTACTTCTTTTTCTTTAAAATTTTTAATTAAAAACATTTTTTATTGTTCAATTACATTTTTCCCCATTTGCCCCCACTACTCTCACCCACTCTACCCACTCCCCACTCCTATGTTCGGTCCTCCCCAGCCCCGTTGTCTTTGTTCATGTTCCTTGTCCACCCTTCCCCTTCTTTGTCCTATTAACCCCCTCCCCCCTCCCCTCTGATTATTGTCATTTTGTTCTTTATTTCTGTCTCTGGTTATATTTTGCTTGCTTGTTTGTTTTATTGATTAGGTTTCACTTATATGTGACATCATATGGCATTTGTCTTTCACAGCCTGGCTTGTTTCACTAAGCATAATGCTATCCAGTTCCATCCATGCTGTTGCAAAGGGTAGGAGTTCTTTCCTTCTGCTGCATAGAATTCCATTGTGTGAATGTACCAGAATTTTTTAATGCCTTCATTTAATGAAATGATAGGCACTTAGATTGCTTCCAGCACTTGGCTAGTGTAAATTGTGCTGCTATGAATATTGGGGTGCATAGATTCTTTTGCACTGGTGTTTCACAATTCTTAGGGTATAATCCCAGCAGTGGGATGGCTGGGTCAAAAGGCAGTTCCATTTTTGGTGTTTTGAGGAAACTCCATACTGTTTTCCACAGTGGCTGCGCCAGTCTGCATTCCCACCAACAGTTTACTAGGGATTCCTTTTCCCTACATCCTCACCAGCACTTGTTGCTTGTTGATTTGTTTATGATGGCCATTCTGACTGGTGTGAGGTGGTATCTCATCGTGGTTTTAATTTGCATCTCTCTGATGGCTAGTGATGCTGAGCATCCTTTCATATGTCTCTGGGCCCTTTTTAACTTCTCCTTGGAGAAGTGTCAGTTCAGGTCCTTTGCCCATTTTTTAATTGGGTTGTCTTCCAGGTCTTGGGTCATATATATTTTTTAGATCAAACGCTTGTCCTAGGTATCATTGACAAATATGTTTTGCTATATGGTTCGTTCCCTTTTCATTTTGCTGATGTTTTCTTTAAGTGTACAGAAGCTTTTTACTTCGACGAAGTCACATTTATTTATACTTTCCTTTATGTTCCTTGCTCTAGGGGACATATCAGTGAAAATATTGCTGTGTGGAATATGTGAGGTTTTCCTGCCTATGTTCTTCTCCAGGACTTATGGAATCACAATTTATATTTCAGTCTTTTATCCATCTTGAGTTTTTTTTTGTGTGTGGTATAACTTGGTGGTCAAATTTCATTTCTTTGAATGTAGCTGTCTAGATCTCCCAACACCATTTGTTGAAGTAGCTATTTTTTACTCCATTTTATGCTTCTTCCCCCTTTGTCAAATATTAGTTGACCACAGAGACTTGGGTTTATTTCTGGGCTCTCTATTCTGTTTCACTGGTCTGTCTCTTCTTATGCCAGTACCAGACTGTTTTGATTACAGTGTCCTTGTAATGTTGTTTTATAGAAGGTATTGTGATCCTTCCTACTTTGTTTTTCTTTCTCAGAACTGCTGTGGCTATTCATGGTCATTTATGGTTCCATATAAATTTTTGAAATGTTTTTTCTATATCTGTGAAATATCTCATTGATGTTTCAGTAGGGATTGCATTGAAGAATTAGAGGAACAACAACAAACAAAGCCCAGAGTGAGTAGAAGGAAGGAAATAGGCAAAAGCAAAGCTGAATTAAATAACATAGAAACTAAAAGAACAATTGAAAGAATCGATAAATCCAGGAGCTTGGTCTTTGAAAAGATAAACAAAATCAACAAATCTTTAAATAGACTTATCAAGAAAAAAAGAGAGAGGACCCAACTAAATAAAATCAGAAATGAAAGAGGAGGGATTACAACTGATGCCACAGAAATACAAAGGATTGTAAGAAATTACTATGAAGAACCATATGTCAAGAAATTTGAAAACCTAGGTGAAATAGACAAATGTTTAGAAAAATATAATATTCCAAAACTGGATCAACAAGAAGCAGAAAGGCTGAATAGATCAATAACAACTAGGGAAATTGAAGCAGTAATCAAAAAACTCCCAGCACACAAAATCCCTGGACTGGATGGTTTCACAGGATAATTTTACAAAACATTTAAGGAAGAGCTAACCCCTTTCCTTCTCAGACTATTCCAAAAAATCCAAGAACAGGGAAGACTCCCAAACTCTTTTAATAAGGCCAGTATTATCCTAATGTGTCATTCCTAAGCCACATAAAGACACAACAAAGACAGAAAACTACAGGCCAATTTTGCTACTGAACATAGACACAAAAATCCTCAATAAAATATTGGCAATCCGGATCTAGCAATACATTAAAACAATCATACACCATGATCAGGTGGGATTCATTCCAGGGATGTAAGGATTGCATAATATTTGCAAATCAATAAACATAATACATTAATTACATGAAGAATTTTATTTTAGAACCAATACAGAGGGAAGATTACCATTTTGGATGATCCAGATGTAAGAGTTTTGAAAGTTTTGAAGTCAGACCTCAAACACACTAGTCAGGGGTTTTGGGAAACATGAAAATGAATTAAGACACCAATTGATAAATTCTGTGTAGGTAAAGAAATGTATTGTTTAGTTAGAGTGTGACAAAAAGGTTAACTATGACAGATAACTAAATAAAAGCCACCATTTTTATTCTAAAAATATGCATATGTGTTTGTGTATATGTATGCATGTTCTATCCTATGAGATGATTAATTATGAATGTGAAATGTGGATAATGAGCACTATGGTTACACGTATGTTTAAAGGGAATAGTCTTTTCCATACCATCAACCCATGTGTCTATTCTGGAGCATGAAGTGGCAGCCTGTTATCATTCCTGCCTCTGTCCTTAACAGCCTATCTTCTAGGGAAGGAGACAGCAAACTTCTTTCATAAAAGACCTAACAGTAAATATTATAGGCTTTATGTGCCACGTGGTCTTTGTTGTAACTACTTAACTTTGCTGTTATAGCTTGGAAACAGCCATAGACAATACAGAAGCAAATGGGCATGACTGGATAGCAGCAAAACTTTATTTCAACAACAGGTTGCAGGCGGAATTTTGCCCATAAACTAGTTTACTGATATTTCTTCTAGATTTTTGATTCCTGCTCATTAGCTCTGTATTTCCCAGAGGTCCTTAGAATTTGAAAAGAGCTAAGGATATACATATTTACAACCCTGGCTCATTTCAAATTCTGTCTAGGGAATATTTTAAAGGCATTTTTCAGCTCTTTTCAATCTAGCCCAGAGGGGTTAATTGCAGTAAGTGCTCTTTTAAAAAAATTTACTTTAAATTTCTTTCCATTACAGTTTACATTCAATATCGTTCTGTATTAGTTTTAGATGTACAGTGAAGCAGGAAGTGTCCTTTTAATGACAAATAGTATCACATTGGGAAAATGGGGTACTAACGAGTTTTCTAAATGCTGGAGTTATTCCCCCAGAAGGCTGGCGATGTGTGGCAGGAAGAGCAAGGGCAAGAGGTTCAGGAAGCGTGAGGTCTGGTGTTTGTGTCTGTCACTGCAGGCCTTGGTTTCCTCAGTGGCAGGGGGGGATATTGCAACTAGACATTCTACAAATTCTCTACCAGCTCTAGGTTGTTATGAAGCTAAATTAAGATTCTTGGCAAAGCTGATTCTGTAGGCAGTCTCAGATCTCTGGGTTTTACTTTAGAGCCATTTTCCCCAGACAGAGTAAACAGCAGACACTGGTAACATTTGAAGGGGAACACATTTCTTGTTTCTTCGTTAGGGACTAATGAAAGTGATCACATTTGTTGACGGTTTTTAACAAAAGTTTGGAATTCATTATATATTTGTTGTTTACCTGCATAAGACTAACATTGCCCTTGTGGGTACTTGTGAATAGAATCAGTAATAATTTTCTTTTAAAATTTGTAGCTATAATGTGTATTTTTTTTAAAAAAATTGGTCTGTAATTTTAGTGTGATATGTTTCATCATTTCTAAGAGCCACATTCCCTTTTACATTTTAATAGGTGTGAAATCAAAATGTGTCATATACTTGCTGTCATTTAGGCAGCAATTGTGATATAATTGTTATTGCCTATATGTAAGCATGAAAACATATTCACACACACACCCACTCATGCACCCCTATAGATGGATATTGCTTTCTCTCTACAGAGAGATATATAGATATAGATAGTGATATCTATATAATGGGCAGCTTGCAAGGGAATTCTGAAGACAGTAAAACACAATGAAAAAAAATGCTGTTTCACCAAAAATCTTGATGACACAGAGGACAATTTTATATAGAAAACTATGGACTCTAATGATTCTTAATTGATCGGTAATTTGGAATTTGAATGGGAAGAAACATTAAAAGTAATTTATGTTTATTTCTTTTTATATACACACCAGTTATATATAATAATACTTTATGTCTAATAAGTTTAATGGGCTATTTTTATAATATAAAATTACAAGTGATAAAAAGCATCATGACATAATTTAATTGCAGTGGTAATTTTTTTTTCCTTTTAGTGGTATTTAGCATAATAGTGTGGGTTTTTAAATTTTTTATTTACTGGTTTTAGAGAGAGAGAGAGAGGAAGGGGAAGAGAGAGAGCGCTTGAGAGAGAGAGAGACAGAGAGAGAGAGATTAAATTGTTCCACTTACCTATGCATTCATTGGGTGTTTCTTGTAGGTGCCCTGACCAGGGATCAAACTTGCAACTTTGGCATATCAGGGTGATGCTTTAACCAAACGAGCTACCCATCCAGGACTAATGATGTGTTCTTATAATGTCAGTATCTTAGATTCATAAATTTGATATTATTAAGTAATATAGGACATGTCCAGGAATTTAAAAGAGAATATGAAATTACAAAGAGAAGTAGGAGGTAAATTATGGTGGAAAAAAAGAGGCTTCATTTTGTCTTTCAACATTGAGATGGAAAAATTCAGATCCTGATGAACATTTCTGTCAGAAAAGAATGAGCTAAGATTACTACTGAGATGCAATGCAGCCCCTTGAAGAATGTTGACCTCACTCTCACTGTCACTAGCACCCAGAAAAATGCCTGGCATTACTGTATTTTTTGGACTATAAGATGCACTTGTCTCCACCCCCAAATTTGGGAGGAACAATGGTTGTTAATGCTGCTGTTGAGTTCTGTTTATATTTACATTGGTAAATTATTATGTTATTTATGTTATTAAATATTTTACCACATTTTTTGCTTCAAACTTTTTTTCTTATTTTCCTCCTCTAAAACTTAGGTGCATCTTATGGTATGAAAAATACGGTGGTTGACTGCCCAAAACTTTTTTCTTTCTTTTCTTCTTTCCCTCAATTTTTTTGAGTTTGAGGATAAGGGATCTCTTGAGTAAAATTGGTACATAGGAGTAGTTGAGGCTATACAGCCCTGCATGTTGTCTTGAGAGATTTTGGAAACAGCTGTGGTCACTAAGGTGTGTTTCCTTTTGGCTTTGAGGGTTAAGAATGTTTATTAAAGTTACTGTCAGACTTGATCTTTGAGTTCATGTTAGACAAGGAAACATGAGTCAACAGTACTGATACTTAGAATACCAGGTATTTGTGCTGAAACTGTGGCATGGACAAAAGAAGTTAACCAGCTTGAATTAAATGAGAACTAAGCATGAGTTATCATGCTTCAGTTATCACTGAAATTTAAAGATAATTCAGCAGTTAAGACCTTGGAAAAACACTTTCTAATAGTATTCCATGATAAAACTATTCTTTAAGCTTTAGCCTAAGAAAAATAAAAAGCCAAGGTTTGATAGAAGCAGATGCTAACTAGACAGAATTCTTGCAGAACTTGTTTCCATATGGTCTCCAGTATGTTTTGTTCCTGTAATTTTTAGAGTCTGGAATGCTTTGGGAAGCTTAGGTGTCATCACCACCCAAGCAAAACTAAATTCTTACAAAACTCACAAAAGAATCTTTTTGGCTAGAGAAATGAATATATTAAGAAAAAATAGATGTCAAAGTGTTGAGATGAAATCTTTACTGGGCTATTTAGAATTTTTGTGTATACCTATAGGTTATAGCTTTCTTTAAGAACCTTCTGATATAATATTATCTAATTTAAATTTTTATCTGTTTTTGACATTGTGCATTCTAAGAATAAATAGGTCCAAACACTGTGTGTGTGTGTGTGTGTGTGTGTGTATACACATACGAGTTTAGTGAAGAAATGATGGTGATACATACTGAGGAATTAGAATATTTTGTATATATAAGGATTAGAATTTTGTGGAGAATTCTTAGGCAATATAGAAATGCTAAGGAGAAAAAGATCAGTAAGGGCAAGAGTTTTCATAAGTCTTAAAAGACTTCATCAGAATTTTTATGCACCCAGTTGCAAAGGTTTCCCGCTCCTTTTCAGTCCTTACCTGTCTTGATGTGGTGGTGTGGTTTCTTCTGTATGCCCTTGGTTATAAGGCTTCTCTCCCCCTAGTGTTCAGTTGGTTATTCAGAATGATTTTTCTTAATTTAGCTGTAATTCCAGTTTCATCCTAGGAGGAAGTTAATGTAGCTTGCACTTATGCTTCCACCATCTTTGGTCCCTCCATTATCCCATTGTTTTAGAGGTGAATGTATTAAGCCACTAAGAGGTCAATTTGACTAAGATGTCAATTACTTTAACCACGTTTACATATTTTGTAGATGGCAAGACTAGGCTTTGAACTGAAGCAGTCTCCGATCTTAATCATTTTTCTGTCCTATAAGTAAAAACTAGGAAATGATGTAGGCATACTGTAGTCTGAGAGATGCTAGTATCTTGAACTTGAGAATAGAATAGATGAGATTTGGTGATATGTTAGAGCTTAACTTGGAGGAGATTTGGTAATAGAAATGAAGAAGTCTAGGATGGTACCTAGGTTTCTTTTGCTGGGTCACAGAAAACACAGAAATTTAGATAGAGTTTGTGTTGATGAACAGTAAAATCACAAAATACAATAGTTTTTGTAAGTGTATTTATAGAGTATACTTTTTAAAGAAAGATACATTTGACAATACTGGGAATAATGAATCAGAACTGGAAAACCTGAGAGCCACAAAGTCTTTAAGGAGTCTGCTGCAGTGACTCCTATGTAAGAAGATGGCAAATTTGCATCAGGCAGGTGGCTGTGGAGTTGGAAATAAAAGCATGACTATGAAGACCATTTTTAAGGGAAATTTTTGTCTTTTGAAACTTACTTGATATGAGAGATGAACCAAAGTGTGTGCTAAGAAAGCTGTGGAATCTTTGATGGTGACTTGGATATAGTAGTTAATCATTAGTCACTTCCATTCTGTTTTTAGGAGTTGCAAAAACTCCTAGGCAGGGCTGAACCTAGTTGCCTGGATCAGTACCTTCAAATTAGACCCATGTCTTTGAGAATATGTCATTCACAGAATTGGAATTACAGTTAAAACTTGTGTCCTGTTTGTTACTTAGAAATAAAAAAATGCATATTCTACTAAAGTTGAATTTAATAAATATTTATTATGGGCTTATTCCAAGCCAAAAAGGTTCCACTGATATAATGGTGGCAAAAACAATGCTAAATTACTATCCACATGTAGCTTTCCTTTTAGTCTGGAAGATTCTTTATTATGCTTTGTGTTTGTGATGCACAGGCCCACAATGTAAAATGGAAAGAACGTACATTAACATGTTAAAAATTACATCACTTTCATAAACCCAAAGAGTAAAAGTAAACATGGCAAATACTTCCCTATGTAAAATTTCCACAAATTTATCTTAAATATCATGCCACTGACATAAAATATCTTGAGATTTCAATTTCACACAGGGATTTTTAGGGTAACTTTGTGTTAAAGCCTCTTGATTTGTTTCAATTTGTATTTTGAACAAACTAATTCCAAAACATGACACATAAACATAACAAATAACAAGAAAATAAAAATACTTGTTTTCTTTTATCGAACACATTTTGAGTGTTAATTTTCTGTGTTCTATAAAGTACAGATAAATATGCCTCCTTGTTGCCCTGTGGGACTTTGCTGTCTATAGCTGATAGCATACTGTGCTATTTCCATTTTCGCTTAGGACTAGGCCAGGTCAAGTAAAGAGCTGGGAAAACTGATTTTTTTTTAGAGGAGCTTGAAATGTTGTTTAAATGAAGACAGAAGCAGAGGAAGCTGAAGTCCACTAGGTGAAATAAAATAAAATGCATATGTTTGTACATCAGAGAACTTTGTGAAACCTCCAGGTAGGAATAGGGTGGGGTCATGAAAGCAGGATATGTATAAACAAACCGATGATAAACTAAGAGGGCATGGCCTTGCCTGAGTGGGTGGTGCCAGATTCGTACAATTTAGTCTTTAATAGGAGGTTAGAAAAAATAGGTTGAACATCCCAACTATTATAACAATAGCAAAGAGAGCTATTGTTATGCTTCAAAGAAGAGTGTGACACAATGAGAGGGCTAAATGAAGAAGAAAGATTTGTTCCCTAAGGTTATTGCTCTCAGATAAAGAGGTAATTGTAGTTGCCTAGGTGAGAAATGGTCTAGTCTTATAGTGGCAGACAAAGGAAGAAAAGGAGGGTATATAATCATCAAGGATAATTCCCAATCTTCCAGATGAGCAATTGAGATTATATTTTCACTCTTTGACATTGAACCAGTTTCCTAATATTGCTGATGCCCAGTTTTATTACTGTATTTTTCCATGTATGATGCATACCCACATTTTTGTATGTATTATATACAGGATTATTATACCTATGGTATGTAATCATTATACCCATGTATAATGTGTATCCTTATTTTTCCCTCAAAAATGTGGGCAAAAATGTGTGTATTATACACTGCAAATTGTCCATTATACACTGCAGATGTGTGCATTATACACTGCAAATTTGTAAATTGATGTCTCAGTGCTGTTGTAAGACTCTACTCACATCATGTGTGTGTGTTATATACCACATAGATACTAGATGGGAAAGGTAAAATTATACAAGATATTTTGGGGAAGAAGTGGTAAGTTTTGACAATAAACTAAATAAATGTGCAGGGTGAAAGAGATGAGTCAGAGTTTAGTCATTAACACATTCTGTTCTCTTTTGGTCATAAGCATTTATGAGACTCTATAAATGAGGATGATTAACATTCATTTAAACATTAAGAGGAATATTGTTAAAATAATTTTATATGTTGGCCTTTTGAACTATAACTCCAAAACATTCCATACTGCAAAAGTAATCATTGGAGCTGATTTCGTATGTTTGTGTTCTATCATTTGTTTAACGTAAACATCAGGTCATATACTTACTTTTCTTTACCATTCTGTGTCTGAACAAAAGATTTCGTTTTGTGTGAAAGCCTTGTACTTGCTCTTTAGTTTCAACCCATAGATCCTCTTGTCACTTTCATCAGCTCTGTTTTGCCTGTGAGTGCCCTGATAGGAAATTTATTTTTAGCAGAGTATTTCAAAGAATCATTAGGTGGGTCTTGTTTCACATGTACTATTGCAAAAAGAGTCCAGATGCTATTTTCTGTTTGCTGGAAGAAACCTTGAATATACTTCTCCAGTGGATAGCTCAGTACCCCCACCCCAAGTCACTTGTGAACACACTGGTGCCTGTGGTAGCAAAAGGATATCTTATTTTCAAGTAGAAAATTAAAAGGAAAGAAACCCCTGTTTATTGGCTAGAAAGCCTGGCTTTGACAGCTTGTTCTCATTTCTGCTAAATATGTGTTTTATCTAAAACCCATCAATTCTAAAATCTTCTGTCTTCACCCTCACAAAGCACAAGTACCTACATATTTTATTCCTACAACTTTACAACATACCTCCTGAATCAGCCAGAGGGAAATAGAAGAGTCCTGTGACAGCTGTTGGTGCCCAGATGACTGTCCTGGTGAGACCTATCACCAGCCTGAAGGGATCAGCCAATTATAAGATGGAGCTCAAACAAAGCCAAATAGGTCTTCTTCCTAGATTTAGAACCAAGGTCAACAAGTTTATGAGCCGCCCTACAAATCTTATACAGCATCCTATCGCTGTGACATTTCAGCAAATCTGAGCTTTTGATTCTCCCAACTGGATTTTTTTTCTGATTCACTGTATGTTTATGGACGCAGGAGTGATAACCTTGCCAAATGGCAGTGGTAGTGGGGCTCCCTGGAGCTCTCTCCATATCCACCATGGAGAAAGCACCCATTTGGCTATTTAGCAATACCCCTTAGATAATGAATAAAAGGGATGAATTGTTCATGTCCTTCTAAAAACCTTAGACTCACAGAAGACCCCGAACTTGAAAACTTCTTTCTCTTCACTATATTTAAGGATCTGGTTTGTCTACCTGTCACATATATTGCCCAACAGATTGCTGCTGTGTTTCAATACACTGGGAAAGCATTTTTTTTTGTTTTTCTCTTTGCTGCCTGCAATTAATATATGTGATGCCATCACACTAAGCATGTTCATTTGTTCTGTCAGCAATCTTCACACTATCCAAGTGGTTGTTCTGTTGTTTATCATTCATTCAACAAACATTTATGTATTCCTTCTATGCTACTCTCTGTGTTAAACTTGATATGAAAACTTCAGTTGGTTTATAATGTTAGATAAACATACTAATAAAATATGTATCTTCTGCAGTGTGAACAGAGAGAAGTGAGTCAGATTGTAAAATTGGAATTTGCAATTTTGAAAAAGTGGAGTCCATTCAAGAAACAGCAGATAGTTTAATGTAGGTGAATTATAAAATCAAATAGACAGAGACAAGTTTACTGAGTTCTATGCCAGAACATGAGGATCTTCTGTATTATGTGAAGCAAACTCATGAATGCCCCAACCATCTCTCCTCAGCCTTTATGAGCTCTGCAGCTGAAGGATGTTTCTGGAACACTGACATCTTTCTACTACAGAAGTATCTGTTTTTCTCTTCTGTGCCTGAGATTTTTCTCTGCCATCAAAGATGGCTGCCTTTCAAGAAGTGCAAATTGGAAGGTTTCTTACTATACCACAGAGCACTCTCAACAAATGGGGTGGTAGTCAATGAGTAAAAATGCTCCAGGCCCAACACAATTATAAGACATGTTCTACACACAAGGTTTGCAGTGGGACTGAGCCCCAGATACTCACAGAGGCACCTTGCTTGTTAGCACATTCTTTATAGACTGTTCTCCTTTCCCTGTCTCACTTTTCCGTTTTTGCTTCCTGGGATCACCTCCAAATAGCTAACCTGTATCCACATACTTGTTTCAAACTAATACACAGTGATAAAGTGTGGGCTTGATCCTCTAGGTACAGGAAGCCAAGTATGAATTTTAAAGAAGGGAAAGTATGTGATCTGATTTACATTTCAGAAAGTTCACTGAAGTGTAGAGAATATATTACAGCAGGACAGGACTGGAGAGGACAGTAGGTAGTTGTTGGGTTAATCTGGGCAGAAAGGACTGTTTGGGTTGGAGGAAGGGTTATTTCTTTAACCCTTAATACATTAGCGCTGCACTCCAATTTGAGAGGCAGTCTTTTTTAACAGTGTGGACCAATGCAGCCTTGTTCCTTAGCTAAGTCTCAACTTTCTAACTCAGATTTACTCTATTTCTGTTGCCTAGTCATCTACTCTCAAATTCATCATATGGTGTGCATTTCTAATCATGCTTTAGTCCATGTTAAAAAGAATGATTAATGCTTCAGTAGAGTCTTAACATGCTTGAAATGCCATTTCAGTGCAGAAAAAAGGGTTTGGCACCCCTCCCCAACAGGTTGGCAGCCTGGCTGTTAGAAATTCAGGGCTCTCTTCTGGGGCTTTATTCCTATGAGGCATTCAGTAACTTTACAAATCATTTGCCATCATTTTTCTACATTTGTATTCACCGAATTACATGCTACTAAAGCTGTTTACTTGGAAAACCATGGCCTCCAATTTGGGTGAATGGCTACCCTAAAATTTGGGTAAGTTGGTGGTGTTCAGGCTATGCCTTACTGGTTTAAGCCTCTGGGCTTATCACTGGGTCAAAAGGAGATCACTGCTGTGATTGGCCTTCCTGTGTTGACTGCTCAGAATGAGTCCATACCTAAATTACCTGCTGGTGGGACTGTCAACCTATTTCATGTTTTGTCTTTCAAATTTTAGTTCTGTATAAATAGCCATGTATAAAAATGGTATTAAAAATTTGTAATGTGTAGAATATAATGATTTTATGTATCATCTATCTATATCTATTCATTATTGATGGCTATTTAGTTTGTTTCCATGTTTTGGTTATTGTAAATAGTGCTGCAGTGGACATAGGGGTGCAAATGTCTTTTTGAGATAGTGGTATAATTTCCTTCATATATGTGTGTATATATATATATATATATATATATATACATACATATCTGTGTGTGTGTGTGCGTATATATAGAAGTGGGATTCTTGGATCATATGGTAGTTCTATTTTTAATTTTTTGAGGAACCTTCATACTGTTTTCCATAGTGGCTGTGCCAATTTACATTCGCACCAAGGGTGTACAAAAGTTTCTTTTCTTCACATTCACATCAACACTGGTAATATCTTGTTTTCTTATGGTAGCCATTTTAACAGTGTGAGGTGATAGCTCACTGTGGTTTTGATTTGCAGCTCCCTAATGATTCATGATGTTGGACACCTTTTTATGTATCTGTCTACTCTTTACATATCTTTGGAAAAATGTCTATTAAGATCTTCTCCCCATTTTTTTATCTTTTTTTTTCTTTTTTTGCTATTGAGTTCCTTACATATTTTGGATATTAATCCTCTATCATATATGTGCTTTGTAAATATTTTCTTTCATTTCATAAGTTGCTTTTCATTTCGTTGATCCTTTGCTGTGCAGAAGCTTTTTAGTTTGATGTAGTCCCCCTTGTTTGTTTTTTCTTGTATTGCTTGTGCTTTGGTTGTCACATCCATAAAATCCTTTTCAAAATGAGTGTCAGGTAGCTTTTTTCCTTTGTTTCTACCAGGAGTTCTATGGTTCCATGTCTTATAATTATATCTTTAATCCATTTTGCATTAATT
This sequence comes from Phyllostomus discolor, assembly GCF_004126475.2. NCBI lineage: Eukaryota > Metazoa > Chordata > Mammalia > Chiroptera > Phyllostomidae > Phyllostomus > Phyllostomus discolor. The sequence continues at coordinate 81,447,512 of NC_040905.2, forward strand.
TTTTGTGAATGGTATAAAGAGGGGTCCGATTTCATTCTTTGCATGTATCCAGTTTTTCCAGCACCATTTATTGAAGAAACTATTCTTTCTCCAGTGACTAGTTTTGATTCCCTTGTTAAATATTAGTTGACCTTATATGCATGAGTTTATTGCTGGGTGCTTCTGTTCCATAGGTCATTTTGTCTGTTTTTATTCAGCACCATGCTGTTTTAATTGCTATAGTTTCATAATATAGTTTGAAATCAGGACATGTGTTGCTTCCAGCTTTGTTCTTTCTCAGGATTCCTTTGGCTATTCAGTCTTTTGTAGTTCCATGTGAATTTTAGAGTTTTTCTATTTCTGTAAAAAAATGCCATCAGAATTTTGATAAGGATTGCATTGAATCTATCAACTACTTTGGGTAGTATGGATATTTCAACAATATTAATTTTGCAACCCATAAATATAGAATGTCTTTCCATTTATTTGTCTTCTACAGTTTCTCTCATTAGTGTCTTATATTTTTCAGTGTATGGAAAAATATAAACATTTTAGATATTCTAAACATTTTAGATATTAAACATTTTAGATATTCTAAGCTTCAGAATAAGATAACATGTTCAACTATTATTAATTACCATTTAGTCTAACCATGAATTTCTCAGAGTGTGGATATATTCAACATATCTTAAATTTTATTTGTCTTGCAGTTTCTTGAACATCACAAATATGAAGTATCTGGCACTTTCTTTTCTTCCTCCTCAATTTCTGTTCAGAGTTGCCCATAGTATTTAGATATTAAGCAAGTGTACCTTCTGTCAAAATATGTACTTATTTTCTCCTCTTGCTTTATCTGACAAGGAAAAATAATATGGGGGTGTCTCATAGTTTAAAATGTCTTTTTCCAGGATGAGAAAGTAATGAATATCTTGTAGGAGGGAAATAATTGGAAGTTAGAGAAGCTGGATTTGAGTCACTACTTGGACTAGAAAAACAGAGAGTTGTTAAAATGCACATACTTTGGATATTAATTGAAAGTATGTATTTGATTTATAATTTCATAAAAATTCCTACTAGATGTAGAATCAATGAGAGAGATCAGTTCAATGAGAACTTGGTTTTGCAACTCAAGTCTTGTTATGGATCATCTTGCTAAGTACTTAGCTCATAAATACCTATGTATTGATCAACACATCAATACCTATTTGTTGAATGAGTGAATGAATGTTGGGAAACAGTGGCCCTTTTTCATGGAAATATATGTATGGAGATTGGATCACTGTTCCCTGTAGAAGAGAGTTGTATGGTATGGTATCTCCTGCACGCTCCTTAGGAGTATGGGTGATCAGGCACTGTGGCTTCATTATGATTTTCTCAAAATTGTCACTGGCATTGGATACTGCTAAGTCTTATTTTTCTTTGACTATAGACCTAGGGATATTTACACTAGAATGCTTTTATGTTTCTATGGTTCATAGTCATTATTAGCTGTTTCAAAATGCAATGTAGGATTTTTGATGAAAATGACGAGCATAAATTTGTAAAGGTAAACATTAATCACAACATAATGCACCGTCAATTTGCAGTTGTACTATTTGTGGAATGTCAATAGGAATGTAAAAATTTCATTACATGTAGGCTGTTTGCTTAGTCTGCTCAAGATCAGAAGGAAATAGTGATATTTCCAGGGTGGACCTCTTATGGTGAAAGTACTCTTGATCAAGTGTAAGGAAATCTCTCAAAGAATAGTTATGTAGTAGTGATGAATGTGAAGTGAAGCAGAGTGAAGTGAAATAAACCCCCAGATGTAAAACTGCACAACCTGCTCTAGTAGAGCCTTCATTTGCTATTTGGTTAAAGAATGACTGTTTCTTACAGGGAGAAGCATTAATGCCTTCTATTCCTCTGAGTAACAAATCTAGTCAGGAATTTTTATTCCTTTCACAAGTCCACAGCCTGGAATTTATCCTTTTCTTTGAACACACACACCTATACACACACACTTCTAGATATATCATGTTCAAACTGCTGAAACCAAACAAAAAGAAAACTTTGAAGGCAGGCCAAGGCAAAGACACAGTATCTACAGAGGAAAAATACTTGTATAAGAGGAATAGCTGACTTCTAATCAGAAACCAGAGAAGCCAGAAGAAAATGTAGTGACATATTTAAATAAAGAAAATTACACCCAGAAAAAATACTTTTCAACAGAGAAATGTACAGACTTGCATAATTGATAAAACTATGTTAAATTTAAAACACTCATACACTCACTAGCACCCACATAAACACACAAATGAATATAAGAAAACCAAGGAAATCCCCATAAGATCAGCATATTGTATTCATGTTGATATCTGATTGTGATATTGTGCCATAATTTACAAAATGTTACCACTGGAGGATACTGAGCAAAGTGTATATGATGGCTCTCTGTATTATTTATTATTGGCTTGGACAAAAAGTTTGCTTACTTTTTCCATACAATGGCTCTAGTAGTGCTTAGTTGTCTTTAACTTCATTTGAAACAATTTTGTTAGATTGTATTGTGACAGCTGTCATATCAGTGTGCATTTAAAAAAATTGGTGAATTTTTTTGTGTAGCCATTTTAATATTGAAGATGGAAGAAAATATGTAATGCTTTTGGCGTATTATACTTTATTATTTCAAGAAAGGTTAAAATGCAACTGAAGTGAAAAAAATTTGTGCAGTATTTTGGAAAAGGTGCTTCGCAAAAAGTTTGCGAAGTTTCTTGGTACTACTGACATTTTAGCCAAGTAATTCTTTGCTGTGGGGCTGTCTTATGCATTGGAAGATGTTTAGCAGCACCCCTGGCCTATAACCTCTAAAAGCTAATAGCAGGAGATGGCTGACATACTCAAAATATCCAAATCAATACAGTAATTGGTGAAAATGAAGAACATTTTATTTTACAGAAAAAAACTAGATGGATTTTTTTGCCAACTCAACATAACTGAAGGTGAATCTACAATTATCTCAATCAAAATTTCAATTAAAATAACAAAACAACACTCCCCCCACTCCCAGCAACAGAAGCAAATGCACTACAGAATGAATAAGAATAAAGGACAAACATATCAAAGTGGAGATGGTTTATAACCTGCCAACCTATGCTTCAAGAATTATTAAAAGAAGTTCTTCAGGCAGGAAAAATATGACTCGAGACACAAAATTGGATCTGTATAAAGTATATATAGAAAACAAGCAGAAGAGGGAAACATAAGTAATTACTATAAAGGGGTACTTTAATGGTATGTATTAAAGTAAATTATAAAACCACAGTAATAACAATGGTGTATTTCCAAGGAAATATGAATATAAATGGAATTGATATCCCAGAAAGTAACTAACTCTCTCTCCTGCCAAATGTTAAAAATAGATGATTCATTTCATGGTTTTAGATAATTGGTGGGAATTTTAGAATAAAGTTTGATTGAAGCTGCATACCAAAATATATTCCAGGGGTATCAATATTTAAATGTAGATAGTAAAATTATGAAGTAACTATAACAGATTATTGAATACTTTTCTGATCAAAATGTGGAATGTCTTTCCACATTTTGGGGCATACAAACAATGAGTTTGTATTTCTTACCGAGATGAGAATTTATTTATAAAAGAAACCCTTTTTATTTAGAAAGATGCTTTAATATGCTTACCGGTGTTCATCTCTTTCCTTTTTTCATAACACACATAGACTGCATTTTCAGACCCCTTTGTGTCTGGATGGGGTTATGTGACCATTTCATGTCATTGAATATGTGTGTCAGTGATATATATGATTTTAAAACCAATGCTGTTAAAAGCATCTGTGCCTTTCCTAAGCTCTTTTTTCTTTTGACCTCTGCTGTTTAGAAGCAAAGATGTTGGAAACACAAGTTGGAAGAATTCAGGGATCATGAATACTTGAACATAGCTGCTTCTCTTCATCTACTAGAGCACTGGCTGGTGGCTTAGAAAAACTGTTGCACTTAGCCCCTGAGATTTGGGTAGTGTTTGTTACAGTAGATATTCCACTCTGACTGAAAGAAAGTTATAGGATTTAGCTGGATCAAAAACAATAAGAGGAATATTTATATTGTTCTATGTTATTATTAATTTGGTGTTTGTAGAAGAAGATACGAGGACTGGAGGAGAGTGAAAACACAGCTCTGTGTTGGAGATACGGTCCATCAGATAAAACTGAGGAACTTTAAAGAGGGGTGTCTCTTTTCAATACTGTCACATGGGTTTCCCCCAAATCTTTGCCATGTGTGAATATTTTGTAACAAATTAAAGAGGCTGTGTACTAGATCTGGGTAAATGTAGTACAGAACAACAATTGACCAAGTGAGATGGTAAGAGGATCAATAAATTAAATGAATTCAGTGGCAACTGGAGCCTGAGGTGACTAGGAAAAGAAACAGTCAGATGCATGGTTTTATTTTAGTCTAAGAAATGTAGTGATAGCAGCTGATGTTCACTTTAAGTTAGAATAAGAGTAATGGAAAACTGTACAAAGATAGATTCAATTGGTATTTTACATTTTTATATAAAATACTACATAGACGAAATTAAAAGACAAATGACACATTTGCTCTATTTGGCAGAATAATGACTTCATTCTTATGGATGATTATTTGCAATAATAAAAACTTGAGCAATGCAATTGAAAAAATTGGCAGGTACTACAAAGAGGCAATTTCTAAAAGGAAAATTACAAATGGGTGTTACATATTTGAAAGATGTTTGGTCTCATTAGAAATAAAAAAATGCAAATTAAATGGACAATGAAACTCCATTGTCACCTACTAGACAAAGATTGAAATAAGGACGACACACAACATTGGACAGAGTAGATGTTGTTCCTAATGCTGGAAGAGTATGAGCTAGTATTGTGATTAAGCATGTCAGTTTGGTTATATATATATATATGTATATATCAGCCTCTACTTTGACTTTACACTTGAATCACCTCGGGAACTTTTAAAAGCAAGAGAAACTTGGATTCCATCCCAAATCAATCAAATCAGAATGTTTAATGGTGGACCTCAGGTGCCAGTATTTTTTTAAATTTTTTTTAAAAATTTTATTTATTTTTAGAGAGGGAAGGGAGGGAGATAGATAGAGAGGGAGAAACATCAATGTGTGATTGTTGGGGGTCATGGCCTGCAACCCAGGTATGTACTCTGACTGGGAATTGAACCTGCGACACTTTGGTTCACAGCCTGCGCTCAATCCACTGAACTGTGCCAGCCAGGGCCGGTGCCAGTATTTTTTAAAAGTTTCCCAAATAGTACCAATGTGCTGCCAGGATTGAGAAACACTCATGTATCAATGACCTTAAAATAGGTATTAACTCATAGTTTCTAAATTTCTGTTATTATAAGAATAAAACTGGATAGTACACAAGGGTTTGTGTATACAAACGTTCAGTCACATTGTTATAGTGCAAGTGGGAAAAACAAATGCCTGATAAAGTCATGTTGTAGATACTACAGTGATCCATCAGCTATCGTGGGAGTTACATTCCAGAGACCCCTGCAATAGGCGAAAATCTGAGAAGTAGTGGCGTTATATTTAGTTTATTTATGTATATTTTAAGGCTTTATAAACCCTTCCCACACTCCTATAAACCTTTCCCACTCTTATTAACCTTTCTGACACTTATAAACACTTCATATGCTCTTAAACACTTTCTGCACTCTTAAACCTACATAATTTTAACAACATACAAAATTCTATATGGGTACTCACCAGTGAAATATACAGTCGTCCCTCACTATACCGTGGTTCACTTATTGTGGCTCCACTGTATTGTGGGTTTTAAAAAACACAAATTAAAATTACATTAGGGGAATATCACATGAGAAAATGGTATTTATTCACAGCAAATACAAAATTTTATATAGATCGTGATTCCAAGTCTGTGAATCATTAGACATTCTACATGTTAATAGAAAGAGTATTGATATACATCAAATATTTAATACAATTTATTTTGGGGTACACTGCAGATAGTTTTTATAATATTATGTCATAAATATTATATACTAACACAGATAAATGTAAAAATACTGTACAACATATTTAACTTGTGATAAAGGAAGAGAGAGAAGGAATGGAAAAAAATAGCTCATCTCTGCTGGGCTATTTAAAGACTTCCACTGTAGCAGCAGCTTCAATCTTCCAACTCTTTGAAACTCTCTTATCAGCTCTTTCCTCTCTTCATCTGTTTAGCCAAAGCGTTCATTCTCTTCCTCATCTCTGGACTCTGTCCAGGTTAATGCTATCTTTACCCTAAAAAAATGAGAGCTATGTTGCTTAGCAAGCCATTCTAAGTTGCCTCAGGTGTTGACTGGGTCAGAGTAGTGGGGAAAGACAAATTCATTTCTGGTTGTCTAAGAGGAAATTTTTAATATACTTCCTAAGGAGAAATGTGCTTACAGATGATGGATAGCTTGTAGAGTGTTATTCTAATAGGTTTCTGTACATTGTGGTTGAAATAGACTTGTAGTTGATGCTTTGGGGACTGGATCATCATTTATAATATTTATTTAATGAAGTCATACCATTGTAGATAACATACTTGTGTCATATAGTCTGAAATTAAGAATTGTTCTTAATCTATTTACAGTTTTTTGACAACACATTGAGTTTTATGAGATGGAGTTATTACAGTTAATATTAATCTGATGTTATATTTATAAATTTGCTTATTTGTAAGAGTTACTGAGCCTCCCCCTCATTTCTCTCTCTCTGTCTCTCTCTCTCTCTCTCATATCCATTTTGGGCCTTATTAGTTTTTGCTGTTATATGACTAAAGGGCAGGATTTGTTCCAAACTTCTATTTGGGTCAGCTGCTCTCATGTTCTTTGACACCTGGAAGTTAATCAAGGAATTGAAAAGAAAGGTCTTTATTTCATCTTACATTCCTTATCTATACAGGCTCAGGATTTCAAATGACATGATTGCTCCAAGAAAGTTTAATGAAGGATATTATCAGTATCAACTCAGTTTAGAATGCTTAGGTAGAGAACAATGATACAGAGTCCCATTGTTAGATATCATACAAGCAGATCTGTAAGGTACAAAACTCACATTATTTGGAAACTTTTTCCTGGGGATACCATTTTTCATTATAAGGTCATATGACAAATGAGGTTTACTGGATATTTCTTCACTAAAAATTTATCACAAAATGGACTAGGCAGGAGCAATTTTTCCAAATTTGATCCTATATAAATATGCCAAGGAATTCTTACAAATTTTGCTGTTTGCATTTTTCCAAAATGAATGATGGACTGTTAGGGAAAATGATATTTGAAAAGCTATTGAATTATTTTCAGGCATCTAAGGGACATTTGTCAATATAACAAGTGGTATATGTCCATTAAATTTTTCAAGATGGGTTTGCTCAGGATATAGAATTATATCCTTGTTTCCTTGGTACTCCCCTTTAGTGAACAGTAACAAAAGTTGCAAGGCCAGCCTTGAATTTACCCAATTATGTGGTAGATAGCTGTATTTAAAATGGACCTAAAGCTGTGAAAATGAGAGTATTCATTAATAATTAATTTGGCCTTCTTTCCCAAAACAGGCAAGATGTTAGAGATTAATAATATTTGTATTGGCTTCCCAGGATGCCCACTTGCAGATTAGCTATGAAAGTTTGTGGTGAATGCCTTAAGTGGAAGGGATACAGCTGTTTCCATTTGAGATCTGGCGTTACATGATTCCCTAATCTCAAATTACCAACAAGATGAGGATGGAATAATCAGTTTAGTTATGTGCACATGTGTGCATGTGTGCAGGGATGTAGAAACACTGTCCTTGTAGGGTAATTCATCTGAGGAGAGATAATTAAGGCACATTAAACTGGATTCAACAAAAGCATTGTTACTGGAGGAAAATGAGGTTAGAGATAAGTTGGTTTAAAAAAATACAGGAAACAGCTCTGGCTGGAGGGCATGGGCTCCTCAGTGGATTGAGCATGGGCTGTGAACCAAAGGGTCACCAGTTCAATTCCCAGTCAGGGCACATGCCTGGGTTGTGGGCCAGGTCCCCAGTAGAGGGTGTGGGAGAGGCAACCACACACTGATGTTTCTCTCCCTCTCTTTCTCCTTCCCCCTCTCTCTAAAAAAAAAATAAAACCTTAAAAAAAAGAAACCATAAAATATAGAAGAGCTAAATTACATAATTCAACCTGAGAGCAAGAAGCATCAACTGGGAAGGAATTGGGTAGGTGTGAGGAGGATGACACAGAGAAAAGTTGTTGATGACATCAGATTGAAAACAAGTGTTGAGCTTGGTGTGCTGAATTTGGTTTCCTTAAGGTGGATCACAAATCTCATTAGGTACCTGTTAGGAGTGAGTTGGACAAAGATGGATCCAAATCTTTGAGTGATAAGGGTAATATGAGCATATTAGCATATAACAAGACACAGTATTATACATAATGACCTGTAGATGAAATAAGTTTTAATTTATAAAACTTAAAAATATTAAAAATAAGAGAAAATTATTTATCTTGCTATCTTGAACTAGGTACAATTGATATTTTGGTATGTATGCTTCTAGAAATTATATATAATGTATATATTAGTGTGCACTAATCTTATTTTTAAACATTTAAAATATACTCAATGATTTCATACTTTTTATGAACATTTTTAACAAGTAAATGTTAATTGATGAAACAGTTTTAATGACAAGATATCTAATGTGTAGAAACGTAAAATAAACTATTCAGAGATAGTGTTTGCTGTATTTCTATACTATTTCTAAAAATAAATACAGATTTCAAATTTTAAGGTCCTTGGTAACATTGACAAATTGTCTTCCAGCAGATTAGTTCATTTCATACTTTCACCACCAATGTTTAATGAGGTGTTTCAAATCTAGACAATATGTTTTATTATTTATTCTTAGGTACAATTCCAAAGAAGGCCAAGGTCATTCCTTAACTAAATCAACTGATAGGGAAACTTTCTTTTAAAAAAATTATTTTATTTTTCCATCACCATTTAACCCCCTTATTACTCCCTCCCTCCACTGTTGAACATGAACAACCACACTGTTGTCCACCTCCATGAGCCCTTTTTCCTTTTTGCTCCATCCCTCCACCCACCCACCTCTCCCACACTTGCTGTCATCCTGCTCTCTATCTGTGAGTCTGTCTCTATTTTGCTTGTTAGTTCAGTTTGTTCATTAGATTCCACATATGAGTGAAATCATATGGTGTTTGTTCTTCTCTAACTGGCTTATTTCTCTTAGCATAATGTTTTCCAGGTCCATCCATATTGTTGCAAAGGGCAAAATTTTCTTTTTTTATGGCTGAGTAGTATCTATTTTGTAAAGTTCCCATAGTTGTTTAATCTACTCATCTACTGATGGGCACTTGGGCTGCTTCCCTACCTTGGTGATTGTAAATAATGCTGTAATGAACATAGTGGTGCTTATGTGCTTTCAAATTAGTGTTTTGGAATTCTTCAGATATTTTCCCAGAAGTGGGATCACTGAGTCAAAAGGCAGATCCATTTTTAATTTTTTGAGGCATCTCTAGACTGCTTTTCACAGTGGTTGCACCAGTCTGCATTCCCACCACTAGTTCAAAGGGTTCTCCTTTCTCTACATGCTTGCCAGCACTTGTTGTTTGTTGATTTATTGGTGATAGCCATTTTGACAGGTATGAGATGATATCTCATTGTGATTTTAATTTGCATCTTTTTGATGGCCAGTGATGTTGAGCATCTTTTCATATGTCTAATGGCCATCTGTATTGTCTAACTGTCCTCTTTGGAGAAGTGTCTATTTAGGTCCTTTGCCAATTTTTTATTAGATTTTTTGGTTTTTTTTGGTGTTGATTTTTGTAAGTTCTTTATAAGTTTTGGATATTAACTCCTTTTCATATATATTGGCAAATATATTCTCCCATTCCATGGGTTGTCTTTTTATTTTGTTGATGTTTTCCTTTGCTGTGCAAAAACTTTTTAGTTTGATGCAGTCCTATTTGTTTATTTTCATGTACAATATTTGAAATGTCCATGCTATCCAAAGCAATCTATAGATTCCATGCAATTACTATTAAGATTTCAATGTCATATTTAACAGAACTATAACAAATATTTCAAAAATTTATATGGATTCACAAAGTCCTGCATAGCAACAGCAATACTGAAAAAGAAGAACAAAATTGGAGGAATCACACTACTGAATATGAAACTATACTATAATGTCATAGTAATTAAAACAGCATGGTACTGGCATAAAAACAGATACACAAATCAATGGAACAGAATAGAGGGCCCAGAAATAAACCCACACCCTTATAGTTAATTAATATTTGAAAGAAGATGCAAGCACATACAATGAATTAAATATAGTTTATTCAACAAATGGTGTTGGGAAAATTGGACAGATATATGCAGAAAAATGAAATTAGACCACCTTCTTAAACCATACACAAGAATAAATTTAAAATGGACCAGGAAACTCATAGAAAGAATGTTGTGTGTTCCAAGTTTCTTAATTTTTGTGAGGCTCACAAAAATACTGTGGGATTTTATTTTGGCCTTATTATTAAAGTTTGTGACTGAAACAGGGCAACCAGACTATAATAGTCTCCATCCTGAATTATCTGATGGAATTAATGCTAATAGTTTACTTTTACAGTACTAGACAGTAGGGCAAAAGACTTCCTATTAGAGGAAGTCTGTCATAGTCTAGATTCTATAGTTTTACTGTTCATATTTTTCTGCATTTGATACTGTCAAAGACTTAAGATATTTACTCCAAGCCCTCTTCTAAATAAAAATTTAGACTTCAGAAACTTTTATAAGTGTGGCTTAATTATCTTTGGAGGTTTAAATGATATAAAAAAATTTGAACACTGTACAGTGATGTTCATACTCAACCCCTGTATTTGCAACATAGTTTCATAAATATGTCCTACTTTATAATTTAGATCAGCTTTCTTTGGGCTGTTCTTCAGTTTTCTTAAAATTTAACTTTAACACAACATTGTAGAAGATGGAACCATTTCTAATGTTTATACTAAAAGATATGGATTAAATTTGATAGTTTCAGACAGAGTGAACAAGACGCAGAAAGAGAGGTTCTGAAAAGGAAAAATGAAACAAACATGACACGAAATAAAGGGGTGGGAAAACAGTATGAACAATGATTAGTGAGCAAGGGTTGCTGTAATACTACTTTTCTTCATTTCCTCCTTATTCCTGTATCTTTCATGGGCTCTCTGGCTGGATTTGTTTGGGTCTGATCTTAATGGTGTATACTCGGAAATAGATTTTTATAGGAATTAGTTTAAAAATCATTTGATATTAAACATCCTTTGGTGAACAGAGAAAAGTGACTGGTTTTAGTTATACAAAGGAAATAGAATTTTAAGAAAAAACTCAAACTTTGAATTTAGAGGTTTATACAATGTCTAATATCTGCTAATTATTTTTTTCTCTACACAGAGAAAAGCTGAGTTAGAATATTTTTCTTGAAGAATACTATTGCATTTTCTTCTATACCTTTAAAATAATGATAATATGTATATAAGGAAATGGAATGTTATGTTATATATACAACATATATATGTTATATATAATATATAATGTTATCTAATACAAGAAAAATTTAGAAGAATAAAAATATAAGTAGAGATATGAGAATATTTCTCAATTCAGGGGACAAAGAAAAGATATAGAAGTTTAATTATAGAGATAAAATATATAAATATAATACTTATAGACATTGTCAATAAAATATTCCACACTATATAAAACATACTTCTTGGATACTATAATTATTTTGGCTGAAGTAATGGTTTCATTTTATTTTAACTATCAAGACAAAAAATCACACTTAAAATCAGAATTAGTCATACAAAGACCTGTTTACCTTTGATATTTTTTAAGATTTTTGAGCTTTTTCTTTTTTTATTCACACCATTATAAAACATTAGATATTCCAGTTGATAATATTCTGCCACTTATTAGCTGTATGTGCCTTTAAAATTTTTATTTATGTTATCAGAGAAATGGAATTATAATACTCATCTAATAGGGTTAGTGTGAGAATTAAATGAATTAATGCATTTGAAAGCACCAACACTAACATGCTCAATAAATATTCTAGATATTAGATATAATAAAAATACTTATTGTTTGTAGGAATCAACTTCTCAGATGGTTCCCAATGTTCCTTACTTCCTGATAGTCATATTCATGTAGTCTAAATGCCTGACATTAAGCTTTTGATTGTTGATGCATTCATCTTAAGACCACCATTTTGAATGAACACATTGCCAGGTGTATATCACAACTATAATCAGAGAGGAACTAGACACCCACACCCATGAAGTTTCCCTTTCAGTAAACCCTTGATAACCCACATAGCTCACTGCTTGAGTGACTGTCTCCATTTTCTCCTGCCCTCATTTATACTGTCATGCTTCAAATTAACCAGTAATGCCTGGTCCTGTGAAGTCCCAGATACCCCATTCTTGGATCGTAATAATGGTAGAATCCCAGGCCCTCCTCCCCACTTCCCCCCAACCCTACCCCATCCCCATTGGATCTTGTGTGGCCCTCAGGCATGCCATGTACCTTCCAGGACCTGTGAATAATAAATCCTGTTTCTCAAAGTCCCCAGATGTTTTTTGCTGAAGGGCACCCTGTGATTATAATGAGAACCCTCAGGGCTGGCTCAGCCACAGCATTGGCCCCACTGGGCCTCCCTGTGGGGAACATAAGTCAGGTGAGTGCCTGAGGCATTCTTAGCCCAGAGCATTGCTATCAATAGGCTGGGATCCACACAGCCACAGAGCAGATAACCCCCACATGTTGATTTTCCCTTCTTAATGTAGCACTGCTTTGCAGAGCCTTTAATCATATGATTAAGGTATGCCCCAACATCTATTGCCTAGAAGCTGTAAGATCAAGAAAAATACTGCCTAGAGATGTTCTGTTTTTCCTGTAATGAAAAATCTGTCATGACGTAGAAAAAGAGGACCTGAATAGAAATTTCTCTGAAGAAGACATACACATGACCAACAGATATATGAAAAGATGCTCCACTTCACTAGCCATTAGGGAAATGCAAATCAAAACTATGATGAGTTAATACCTCAAACCTGTTAAGTGTGAGCATAATTTTCACTTAGCATAATTCTCTCCAGCTCCATCCATGCTGTTGCAAAATGTAAGAGTATCTTCTTTTTTACTGCTGCATTTACTGTAGGATATTATTAACAAGACAAGTAATAACAAGTGCTAGAGAAGTTATGGAGAAAAGGTACCCTTCTTCACTGCTGGTGGAAATGTAGACTGGTACAGCCACTGTGAGGCAGTTCCTCAAAAAAAGTTACCATATGACCCAGCAATCCTTCTTCTGGGTATCTACCCCCCAAAACCTCAAAAACATTTATTTGCAAAGATATATGCATCCCTGTATTCACTGCAGCATTATTCATAGTGGCCAAGACATGGGGACAACCAAAGTGTCCTTCAATAGATGATTGGATAAAGAAGATGTGATGTATATATACTATGGACTACTATTCAGCCATAAGAAAGGATGAAACACTGTCATTTGTGACAACATGGATGGCCCTTAAGAAAATCATACTAGCTAAATAAGTCAGAAAATGCTAAGAACCATATGATTTCACTCATATGTAGGATATGAAACTGAAACTCACAGAAACAGACAATGGTATGGTGGTCACTAGAGGGAAGACGGTGGGGGATAGTAAAGGATAAAGGGAACCAAATAAAGAGTGCCAAAGATATCACTTCAGGTAGTTGGCACACGATGCAATATACAGATGATGTATCATAGAAATGTACACTTGAAACCTATGTGCTCTTATTAACCAATGTCACCCCAATAAATTTTTTTAAAAAGAAAGAAACAGATACCCTTCTACTTCCTTGTTTACCTTCCCAGACCTCTGTACAGTAGATATACAATCAAGGCTGCTTAATGGGACTGTTACCTGTGCAGTTTCATGGGACCCTGTGTAGAAGGGTCCTATGCTTAATTTTTTTTTAATTTTTAGTGTCTATGCCATTACAGTTCTCACTTTTCTTCCCACCTCCACCCAGCCCTGCCCTCACCCCACCCCAAGCCCATTCTCCTACTGTTGTCCCTGTCCATGGGTTGTACCTCAATATTCTTTGGTTAATATCTTTGCCATATTTCATCCCATTATGCACTCCTTTCTGGCCACTGTCAATCTGTTTTGTGTATCTAAGCTTCTGTAACTATTGTAACTATTTAGTTTGTTGGTTTATTGTATTCATTAGACTCCTCATGTAAGTGAAATCATGTGGTATTTTTCTTTCACTGACTGGCTTAATTCACTTAGCATAATTTTCTCCAGGTCCATCCATGCTGTTGCAAAATGTAAGAATTTCTTCTTCTTCTTCTTCTTCTTTTTTTTTTTTTTACTGTTGCATAGTAGTCCATTGTATATAAATATACCACAGCTTTTGTATCCACTTATGTACTGTTGGGCACTTAGGCTGTTTCCAAATCTTGGCTATTGTAAATAGCACTGCTATAAATGTAGGGGTGCATATATTTTTATATATTTTTGTATGATGTTTAAGGATCCTTGTGGTACATTACCAAAAGTGGGATCTCTGGGTCAACAGGGAGTTCCATTTTTAATTTTTTAAGGATTCTCCATAGCATTTTCCACACTGGCTGCACCAGTTTGTATTTCCCCCAGCAGTGCATTAGGGTTCTTTTTTCTCCACACCCTTGCCAACACATGTTGATTTATTGGTGGTAGCCATTTGGACTGGTACAAGGTGATATCTCACTGAGGTTTTAATTTGCATTTCTCTGATGATGAATGATGTTGAGCATTTTTTTTCATCTGTCTACAGGCACATTGGAAAAGTGTCTAGTCAGGTCTTTTTCGCATTTCTTAATCAGGTTGTTAGTCTTCCTGGTATTGAGTTGTAGTTGTATTAGTTCTTTGTGTATTTTGGAGATTAAACCCTTGTCAAATATATCATTGGTGAAAATGTTCTGCCATACATTGGGTTTCCTATTCATCTTGCTTATGGTTTCTTTAGCTGCACAGAAGCTTTTTAATTTTATTTTCTGTTTTGTTTCCGTGCCTTAGGCAATATATCATCAAGAATATTTCTTTGTTGAATATCTGAGATTTACTCCCCATATTTTCTTTTAGGAATTTTGTAGTTTTGTGAGTTACATTTACATTTTTTATTCATTTTGACTTTATTTTTGTGTATGGTGTAAATTGCAGGTCTACTTTCATTTTTTTTTTTTTTTTTGCAAGTACCAGACCAGTTTTCCCACCATTTATTGAAGAGACTATCTTTGTTCCGCTGTATGTTCTTGCCATCTTTGTCAACTATCAATTGCTGTGGGATTTTTTCCTGGGTCTTTGTGCTTTTCCATTGATCTATATATCTGTTCTTGTGCCATTACCAGGCTGTTGTTATTATTACAGTGGCCTTATACTATAGTTTGATATCAGGAGTTGTGGTACTTCCAGTTTTGTTCTTCTTTCATAAAACTGCTGAGGATAACTGGAGTCTTTTTTGGTTCCACATACATTTTGGATTATTCTGGTTCTGTGAATGCCATTGGTATTTTAATAGGAATTGCATTGAATGCATAAATTGCTTTCAGTAGAATAGACACTTTAATGATGTTAATTCTTCCAATCCATGAACAGGGTATATGCTTCCACTTACTTGTATCTTCCTCAATTTCTTTCTTCAGTGGCCTATAGTTTTTGGAGTACAGGTTTTTAATGTCCTTGGCTAAATTTATTCCTATACATACCTTATTATTTGTTGTTGTTGCAGTAATAAATGGAATTGTTTTCTTGGTTTCTCTTGCTGAGAGCTCATTACTGGTGTATTAAAATGTCATGAATTTCTGGGTATTAATTTTGTATCCTTCTACTTTGCCAAATTCATTTATTAGGTATAGTAATTTTTTGGTGGAGTTTTTAGGGTTTTCGATGTACAATACCATGTCATCTGTGAATAATGACAGCATTAATTTTCCTTTCCAATTTGAATGCCTTTTATTTATTCTTCTTTTTTGATCACTGTGGCTGGGACTTCCAGTAATATGTTGAATAAGAGTGTTGAAAGTAGACACCTCTCTCTTGTTCCTAATCTTAAGGGGAATGCTTTTAATCTTTTCCCATTGAAAATGATGGTAGCTGCAGATTATGTGAGCTTCATTATGTGGAACTATAATCCCTCTATTCCCACTCTGCTAAGAGTTTTTATCATGAATGGGTACTGGGTTTTATCAAATGCTTTTTTTGCATCTGTTGATATGATTGTTTGATTTTTGTCTTTCATTTTGTTTATGTGATTAATCACATTTATTGACTTATATATATTGTACCAACCTTGCCTGTCCAGGATAAATCCCTCTTGATCATGGAATATGGTCTTTTTGATGTATCACTGGATCCGGTTTGCTAATATTTTTATTTTTTTTAAGATTTTATTTATTTATTTCTTAGAGAGGGAAGGGAGGGAGAAAGAGAGAGAGAGAGAGATACATCAATGTGTGGTTGCTGGGGGTCATGGCCTGCAACCCAGGCATGTACCCTGACTGGGAATCGAACCTACGACACTTTGGTTCACAGTCCACGCTCAATCCACTGAGCTATGCCAGCCAGGGCTGGGTTTGCTAATATTTTTAAAAAGGATTTTAGCATCTGTGTTCATCAGGGATATTAGCTTATACTTTTCTTTGTTGTGTCTTACCTTGTTTTGGAATTAGGATAATGATAACCTTATAGAAAGAGCTTGGAAATATTCCTTCCTCTTGAATTTTTAAGAATAATTTGAGAACGATCAGTGATAGTTCTTTGAATAATTGGTAAAATTCACCTGTGAAGCCATCTGTCCCAGAGCTTTTGTGTGCCAGGAGTTTATTTCTGCTTTGATTTCATTTGTTGTTTTCACTCTATTCAGGTTTTCTGCTTCTTCTTGGCATATAGCTGCTCATAGTAATTTCTTATACCTTGTGTTTCTGTGATACTGGTTATTATTTTGCCTCTTTCATTTCTAATTTTATTTTTTGGGTCCTCTTCCTCCTTTCTTTGATAAATCTGGTTAAAGGCTCATCAATCTTCTTTATCTTTTTTGAAGAACCAGCTCCTAGTTTCATTGATCTTCTATATTATTTTTTAGTCTTTATGTCATTGATTTCTGCTCTGATCATGATTATTTCTCTCCTTCTACTTGTTCTGAGCTTCGTTTATTGTTTGTTTTTCTAGTTCTTTTAGGTGTAGTGTTGGATTGTTTCTTTGAGGTTTTTCTTGCTTCTTGAGTTAGGCCTATAGTGCTGTGAACTTCCCTCTCAGGACTGCTTTTACTATGTCCCATGGATATTCAGTTGTTGTATGTTTACTTTCATTTTTTTCTGGGAATTTTTTGATCTCCTTGATGTCATCAGTTACCCATTTTCTATTTAATAACATGCTGTTTAGCCTGCAGGTATTTTAATGTTTTTTAGTCTTTTTATTGAGGTTGATTTCCAATTTCATGCCATTGTGATCTGAGAAATGCTTGATATGCATTTCATTTTCTTTAATTTGTTAAGGCTTGTGTGTGACCTGATATATGGTCTGTCTTTGAGAATGATCCATGTGCTCTTGAGAAGAATATATATACTTCTTCTTTGGGATGAAATGTTCTATAAATATTAATTAAATCCATTTGATCTAGTGCGTTGTTTAATGCCTCTATATCCTTGTTGATTTTTTTTTCTGGAAGATCTGTCCATTGTTGATGTTGGGGTGTTAAATTCTTTTATCATGATAGTATTGTTGAAGTCATCCTTAAAGTCCACTAAGATTTTTTGAAATATATTTAGGTGCTACTGTATTGGGTGCATATATGTCTACAAGAGTTATATACCCTTGTTGGATCAAACCCTTCAGGTTTATGTAGCGGCCCTCTCTGTCTCTTTTTATGGCCTTCATTTTGAAGCCTTTTGTCAGATGTAAGGATTGCTACATCCATTTGTTTGTTGTTGTTGTTTCCCTTTGTGTGAAATATTTTCCTCCATCCCTTTACTCTCTGTCTGTGGAAATCTTTTGCTCTGAGGTGGGTCTCTTGTAAAGAGCATATGTAGAGGTAGTGTTTTCTTATCCATTCAGCAACTCTCTTTTTTGATTGGAGCATGTAATCCATTTACATTTAAGGTTGTTATAGATAGGTACTTACTTATTGCCATTTTTAAAATATTGTACCTGTGTTTTTCTCTGTATTTCTTCTTAATCTTACAGAAGGTTGTTTAACATTTAATGATAATGAACTCCTTTAACTTTACTTTGGGAAGATGTTTAGTTGTCCTTCTATTTTAAATGATAGCCTTGCTGTGCAGAACAATCTAGGCTGCATATTCTCAGCTTTCATTACTCTGAATATTTCCTGCCAATATCTTCTGGCCTGTGGTATTTCTGTTGAGAAATCAGCT
The DNA here is from genome assembly GCF_004126475.2 of Phyllostomus discolor. Classification (NCBI taxonomy): domain Eukaryota; kingdom Metazoa; phylum Chordata; class Mammalia; order Chiroptera; family Phyllostomidae; genus Phyllostomus; species Phyllostomus discolor. The sequence continues at coordinate 81,465,996 of NC_040905.2, forward strand.
GAAATCCTAATGGGGGATCCCTTGCATGTAACTTACTGTCTCTCTCTCTTGCTGTGTTTAAATTTTTCTATCTGTGTTTAAGCTTTGCCATTTTAATTATGTGTCTTTGTATAGGTCTCACTGGATTCACCTTTACTGGCACTCTCTGTCCTTCCTGGACTTGTGTGTCCTTTTCCTTCACCAGGTTGGAAACATTTTCTGTCATTATTTCTCCAAATAGGCTCTTTGTTCCTCTCTCACACTCATCTCCTTCTGGTAGTCCTATGATTTGGATGTTGTTATGCTTGATGTTGCCTCAAAGGTCCCTTAAACTTTTCTTGTTTCTCTCAAGTCTCTCTTCTTTTTCTTTCTCTCTTTGGGTGGATACCATCATCTTGTCCTTTAATTCACTAATTTGATCCTTTGCTTCATCTAATCTACTGTAGATTTCTTCAAGTGAATTCTTTATTTCAGATATTGTAGACTTCATTTCTGACTAATTCTTATTTATGGTTTTGATATCCTCTTTAATGTATACTATCTTTTTGTTTAAGTTCTTTAAGAATGGAAGATTATCCATTCTTCCCCTGAAGTCCTTGAGCATCCTTATAACCATTATTTTAAACTTTGCATCTGGTATTTGTGTTTCTTCTATTTTCTCTGTATTTTAAAATTATTGTTGTGGGGATTTCTGTTGTGCTTTTGCTTGGGAAACTTTTCTTGTTGCCCCTTTGATTTCTGTATGTTAGGTAGGTATGCTGTGTATCCGAAAACTACTTTGCTTGTTTCACAATAAAGGTGTCTTGCTGAGGTTAGTTGCCCAATCCTTTGGAACACCTGATCTCTGTGCTCCAGGAGTGTTTCTTGTGGGTTCTGTGACATCCTTGTTGTAGTTGCATTTTAAATGCCAGAGGCTCTTTTGTGGGTAGTGTTGTCCCTTCTGGCTGGGTGACTGTAAAAGTAACTCTTGACCTCCATGTGTAGGATGCTGTGCACAATTGTGCTCCTTGATGTGTCATTGTTCCCAGCACAGTCTGGAGCCTGCAGGAATCCCCCACTGGGTGTAATGATTGAGTTGCTAGGTGATTCAAACTTTGATGTGGGCTGAAGCCTTCCACTGGTTTTGTTGGTTCTGGGTCCAGTTGGGTGAGGTTCAGAAACAGGTTGCTTTCAGATGATGTACAGGCTATCTCTCTGTAGCTACCAGGCTGTTCACTGCTTGTGTCTGTGTTCACTGGACCTACCTTTGCATGTGAGGGGCCATATGTATAAAACAGCTCTTTCCTGCTTGGATCTGGGTGCAGCTCTGTAAAGGAGCTGAGGCTTCTTGAGGTTGGCCTCCTCTTTCAGTCACTCTTTCCTTCCCTGTGGTTGCCTGTTTTTCCTACAGAGCCTTTTGGTGAGGGTCTGGAAGTGGATACCAGGTCTGTTGATATAGGACTAGTAGGCTTCCACTTTGCTGGTCCTGCTGCCTATAGGGCACTCAGTGAGGGGAGAGTAGCCCCTACTCCAAGCCAACTCTTTCAGTCTTTTCCGGAGACTCCAGCACTTGCTTCCTCAGTGGGGCTTACTGCTGATTCAGGATGGGTAAATTCAACTTTCCCATTTGTAGGAGTAGCTCAGTAGCTCTGGACTTCAGGGGATAGATCAAAAGAACCTCCTGTTGGGGTTGGGACAAGACTAGATCTAATATGGGGGCTAAACTCTGTTTCTTATTCCAAGAACTCAGTAGGAAGCTAAGCTTTGTCCTGTTGCCAAGCGATATCATCCAAAAGTCTCACATTTTGAAAGTCCCCATTTGGAGTTTCTCTTTCTTCCTCCTGCAGAAAGGCACTTAGTGGGGGAATCTTGGACCTGGCAGGGCTGATGTGCAGAGTTTCCCCATTGGAGGTGGTGCTTGCAACCCTACAGTGGGGCTGGCACTCCCTTCCCTTCCCAGGGGATTGTAGACTTTGAGTGGGTTTGTTTCACTGCAAATTATCCTAGGCACTCAACTCTCACCCATCTTAATTCCCAGCCTTTGTAGGAGACACAGTCCAGAACTCTCTGTTGTGCCTGCAGCCCCTGGTTTCCATGCATGCTGATCTGGGCAGGGCTCAAAAAACACCTCATTGCACAAATTTCTGATCTCTGCTTAGTCTCCATGGGAAAGGACCTGAAGATCCAATGTAGCTTGGTGCAGCTGAGAAAAGTTCAGAATGGGCCAAAAAAACAATTTTCTCATTCACTAGGGTCCTTTCCATAGCCACAGCAGCAGGAGTAGCTCACACTGGGGGGCAGGGCACCACCTGCATCCTTGAAATTGGGGAAATCAGTTTTCTTTCTTAAACCATTTAGCAAGTTCTCTGTTTTGGCCTTCCCTCCTGCACCTCTCCTGCAGTCAGATAACCCCTTTACGCCACCTTGTCTACCACCCTCAGAAACTCTGTTTCAGCATGGTTTCTTTCTTAGTCTGAGCCCATATAGTGAACTCTTCTCTCTGATGCCCCAACCCCAACTGTAGATGTACTTCATGCTGAATTTGCAATCTCTGATTTTCACAGGTGTGGCAGACTTTCACAGGTGTGACAGACTTTCACTGTATCCCACCACCAGAGACTCTGTAGTCTCCTCTTCCCTCTATCCTACTCTGAGTATTTTTATAGACCCACAGTTTAAAGGGGAGGGAGCTCCATTGCTGGGATTTTAATATGGTCTTTTTGCTGGCAGAGCAGCTGCACACAGGGTCCTTGCCCAAACACATTTCAGTTCCTTTTAAAAAGTCTCTAGCTGACTCACTGTCTGATTTTCTGCACATAAAACCTCCCAAGGGAGTGAAATGTCTCTCAAAGGCTGGCTGCAGCCTGTAGGTGCCTCTGATAAACTCAGGTGTGGTAACCTGGTCCCTTTAGGAGTCTGAGCCTCTATCTTGAGCTTTCCAGGTTGGCGCTCCAATAATGGAAGCTCTGCTCACTGTGAGTATGCAGCCTGGGTCACATAGACCCATGGATCCACCCAAGTTTCCCCAATTGGGGTTGGGGATCCTTGTGTAAGATTAAGGTCTTTTGCTCTGAGTAGGGAGGGGAAGATTGAAGCTGCAGTTTCTGTCTGAGCATTAAGCTGAGACAGGAGCTCCTCATGGGATATTTCTCCTTCCACTTATAAAATCCTCTTACTGGATGGTATGAAGCATCTGCTGTACTCCTTGGCTTCAAAACTTCATATCAGCCAAGATTCCATTGATTGTTTAGGTTGATTGTCAGAAGTTCAGCTGAAAATCTGAGCTGGGGGCAGGAGCAGTGGACTCAGCTTCCGCCTACTCAGCTACCAGCTTTAGTCCTCCCCATGCTTAATTTAATGCCCATGCAATGGCCATCATAAAATGCTTAATAATTTTTGAACTAATGACTCTATATTTTCTATTTTATTAAATAATTTTTATTGTTATTGTATTACAGTTATCCTCATTTTTCCCCCTTAGCCTCCTCTGCCCATCCCAGCCACTGCTCCCACAGCCCATTGCTGCACTGTTGTTCCTGTCCATGGGTCATTTGTATAGTTCCTTCCCCTTCTTTCCACCATTATCCTTCCCCCCTCTCCCTTCTAGTCACTTTCAGTCTGTTCTATGTTTCCATGCCTGTGGTTCTGTTTTGTTTGTTAGTTTATTTTGTTCATTAGATTTCATTTTGCACTGGCCTTGAAAATTATGTAGGCAGTTCTGAGCTCAGTGCAAAAATTCGTGTGTATGCATTTGTATGCTTAAGGATACTGATATAAATTCTGGAGCTTTTAATGATTATTATCCATATGAGCTCATATGGCTTAAGGAATATGCAATCATGAGTTGTCCTTTGTTGTCCCTTAAGAATTAGAGAAAATGAGAATATTCTCTCCTCCCCTAGAAATGGTTTCAATTCCCCTATCCAAGAAATTTGTATTAATCTGCTAATAGACTGTAGTCAACTTAAGAAAGTTTGACTTTCCAATATATTACAGTCAATGTGCATACAATTGTACTGCATGATATTAATTTTCTTTTATTACATGTGACCAGGTTTATGGAGAAATTACATGTTTTTATCACTTTAACAGATTTTTCTTGGTTCAAACTTCACATTTCATAAGTAAAATAATCTTGATCACAAATATTAGGCTCAGATATTTCACATAATCTTAAGAAACTCATAAATGAAACATGAGAGGCCAAAAGTGGTGTCAGAGCTTTAGAAACATAAAAATGAACACCTAGTGCATAATTTTACACAGTAGTTTCCAAAAGATTCTATTTTACTAATTTTTTAGGCCGCATGCCAATACAGGTGATGAAAGGGTGGTTAGAAAAATTTTCTGGATGAGGACTTCTGTTTATTAATCAGAATTTTCTAATCATAACTAAAGTAAGAATCAATGTAATAATTGTGAAATTTAAATTAAGTTGATAAAAGGCTTCAGAAAGCTTTGAAAGGTTAACACTGCATGGCTACTACTCATGAGATTCTGATTTATTTGGCCTGGAATGCCGCCTGGGAGCCAGTAATTTTAAAAGCTCCTCTGAATAAACTATGTCTAAGAAACTGCTTTGAGTTCTGCAGTGTATAAAAGAATGAGAGATGTTACTGTGGTTTATGTAAATGCCCTGCTACCCCTGGAACTGCTGAAACTAGAACCGCTAATTCCTCATAGATGTGTCTGAAATTAATGGCCCAACAACGGTCACACATATTTCTGCCATCTACTCAACCATACATCAAGTTAGTAATGCCCTCTAAAATGCACACTAATAACTCTAATACATAGTTAATCACTGAATTTAATTTTTAGGAAAATTTTGTAAACTGTTTTAACTTTATTTTCCAATATATGTTTAGTTGTCCATTCAAACTACAGTTACTAGAGTATTACTGCTAAACAGATAAAGGAAACTTGGAGCCCTGGCTGGCATAGCTCAGTGGACTGAGCACGGGCTGCAAACCAAAGTGTTGCAGGTTCGATTCGCAGTCAGGGTACATGCCTGGGTTGCTGGCTGTGACCCCCAGCAACCGCACATTGATGTTTCTCTCTCTCTCTCTTTCTCCCTCCCTTCCCTCTCTAAAAAATAAATAAATAAAATCTTTAAAAAAAAAGGAAACTTGGAAAAGTAAGTAAAAGCTAGCTTTATTATTATCTTTCCCTAAAACTTGTTTTGTATCAATTTTAAGCAAAGATAAGAGAAACTGTTTATTATCATATTCAGCCTCATTGCTTTTATAAAAAACCCAGAAACAGAAGGTTACATTCCAATTGTCCCAAATGGCTTTCTGAGTTACTTAAAATACTCTTAAGTCTTAGGCCTGATAAAAGACGTGATCATTTTTCTCATATTATTCTGAGATTAATTTTTGCAGTACAGAGACCTCATTAAAATCTATAAATAAAATAGCATTAATAGAAAATGTACAATAGTCTTAATTTAAATTCAAAATAAATAACTTGAAGACATAATTCAGTTCTATAGGGTTTGAAACTTCACTCATTTTCACAAGTTTTGCCAAATGTAACATGTCTGTCTGAATATTTGCAAAAAACTTGACTTTATATAACCTGCTTTTGCCTCCCTGAATATTCTTAAAGATGAAATGTTCTCATATTTTTGTGCTTCTATCTTGATTAAAACTTGCTTAGAAATATTTATATCACATTGTAGATGCAAATCTGCATTTTCCCCCTTTGAAAATCCCAGGCATATATTTTGTCATCTTCAGAGTAAAGATAGAAACAGTGATAACAATTAGGTAGTTGAGAAAAAAAGAAAGGGAGGAAGAAAAGGAGTAAGGAAGGAAAGGATGAAGGAAGGCAAGTAGGCGAGACAAGGAAAATATCAGTAACAATATAATTTATTTCCCCCAAGACAACTAAAAAATATATAAACTAGTATCTGGATTGACTGGCATAGGGCTAACATCCACAGAAACTGGCAGATAGAAGTCTTGGGCACAGACATGTGCAGCTGAACACTGAGTTCCCTTTAATCTTAAGGAGTCCTGGTATGCCACAATTTTGGAGATCAGAACAATGTGTTTGAATCCAGTACTGTGCACACATATACAGGAAACCCACAAACTATTTTCCCCCACTTTGTGGGGAAACTCAGTTTCTCTGTAATCAAAAGGTGTATTTGTAATTTCTGTGATTTGTTAGCAGTATGAAAGAACATATATTTAGTAAGATGCACACAGACACAAAAATAGAAGAATACACCCACAACCTCTTCATTTTCTAAAACTGATCTAATCTTTCTCCTCTTGGGAAAGGTGGGTGGGATTCAAGTTTGCTTAACAACTGCAGTTTTTTTAGTTCTTTCTAGTTAAAACTGTTTCTTCCAGGTTCTTTTTGATAAAGTCTTCATGATTTAGATTGTCTGTTCCTCCCTTATGGTGCTGGGAAAGGGATCTTAATCTACTCTGACCAGTTTTCTAATGAGGGTTATAAATTGCACATAATCTCAAATTTTAAACACTGTTATAGCACAGGGATAAAGAACATTTGTCGTCTGGTAAAGGGGTTATAAGTCTGGTATGTTTCTATTAATGTCTGTGTAAATGAAACCTGCATTAAAGTGTCGCCAGTGCTCCATAACAAGGCACCACAGTTGTTGAGTGCCATTCACCTAACTGTAGGTGAATTCTATTCTATTACAAATTCAGGAGGAGTAGCAGCAACCATTATTGCCCTGAACATTTTTTGTTTCTGCCATATGGGGATGGATGCCAAATGTAAAGTTGTAATTTGTACATTGGGTGTAAATCTCACAATATCATTGTTGTCATTGTGAAAATCAAGGCACAACACCCCAGAGTTGATCTGTTCAATCTTCATGAAAAAGTATTTGTTCCTGTATCAAGTCATTAACAAAAGAAGTGCAATACTTACTCTAAAAAAATAAGAAAGTCATCACAGCTGCCCTCAAAATGGTATATCTGAAATTCATTTCAAAGCATAGGACAGATAAGAGAAAGTTTAACAAACTGACAAGTCATATTGAGTTATAGAGAATTTCTAAACTTCACAACCTCAAAATAATAATCTCATTGGAAGTTTCTACTTAAAGAAATAGCAAGAATGAAGTGAAACAGAACACAAGTGACATTTAGAGAGTGACCAAGATGGAGACCTACCTAGGTCATCCCTGACTTTGTTCTCCCTCACAGGACCTCAATTCACACTCAGGGCAGAACCCTGCTGAGAAAACCATAGCGCTCAGAGACTGAAGCTCCCCCTGCTCCTCACAGACCAAGAAGGGTTTGAAAATTTACTTCATTTGTTAAAAGTATTAGGTACCTGAAATTAGTGTTTAATATTTAACTTCATATTATAATCCTAAAATTAATGTGCAAAAGTCCTTTTTCAGTTTCTGTATTTATAGAAGTAGTAAGAGTTGTGTCATTGCAGAAGCTATATATTAAACAACAAAAAGCTGTTTATCATAGTAAGGAATAGCAGTGTTATGTCTGTTGTGTCTTTGTGACTTTTATGGAAGAAAGGTGATAAATTCAGCTGTGTATTGGGTTTGTTTACCATCTACACAGTTTAAGAAGATGAGGAGTTATGTGTTAAAACTCTAACTTATATTTTCACAATATTTTTCTATCTAATTAGGTCTTTTTTCTCTCTTGGTCTCTCTCTCTCTGTGTCTCTCTTCTTTTCAGTGAAAACACACACACACGCACGTGCACACACACACACAGACTTCTGATTCCTGCAAAGTAAAACATGGTCTTTCAAAGGAAATCATAGATTGTAGACAGGATTTGGAACTGTGATTCCACTTCATTTTCACTATCCTCAGTCTCTGTGTACAATTATATAATTATACAAAAATCTTGGGAAAACTTCAGCTTTTGTCCTATGTGGAAATTCCTATTATGTTAACTATTTCAAGATAAGTATGGAACAAAATATTTAAAGCTATAAAGAACTTGGTCATGTGAATAGATAACAGGGTCTGACTATATTTCATTATTTAGAGAATGTTTTTTTCCCTCCAAAAATTTTTAGTCGCACAGGAATCTTTCAATTATATTTGATTTAAAAATGGAAGTATTTTGATGAACTTAAAGTCCCCTATTCAGAAGAAAGTATACTACTTACATAGTATGTATTTTTTATAAACCTTATTTTAATTATACTTTACCTATGTAATTAAATACCTTTGGGACTCCAGAATATTATTTTGTATTTTTAAATAATTAGTTATACACTTTACATATTCTTCTTCACTTTGCTTTTTTTCACTCATCAATTTGTTTTGAAGATTATTACATGTTGGTACAAATAGACATATCTTATCTTTTAACCTAATGCACTCCCTTCCAGAATGTGGATGAACCACACTTTATTTAACCATTCCATTACTGGTACACATCTTTGTACTGTTCAAATTTCTGTTATCTTAAAAAAATATTGCAATAAACCTTCATGTTTTCTGCACTTATACAGTGTTTTATGCTAGGTTTTATATTGGACTGTGTAATTACTGGATTTTACTTAACATAAAAATCTTTATAAATTCTGATAAATGACAACAAATTGCACTCGATGTTGGCAGTCCCAAATTTCACTCCCATCAGCAGTCCAGATGTGGTGTTTCCCATTACCGCAAGTATGAAGCTGGAAGCTCAAGGTCTAGTTCTGCTCTACATTATTCAGTTTAGCCTGTATGGGTTTTCTTTCATTAGAATGTGGATTCCTGGCCTCTCCAACTTAATGCAAGTACCACTTCTCCCTGTTATTTGTAGGCCTTTGAATATAATACTTCTATATAGAATGATGCCCCCAGTCACCCAAATCAGGACACATTTGAGAGTAAATTGGTGTGACACTACAGCAAGGGACATAAACTATCTATTGTTCAATGCAAACTGAAAAGAATGGTCACCATATATAGTTTAAATAGCTATCTTATTGATTAATCCTACCTCCTCAAATACTAGTGATATTGAGTATCTCCACATACATTAATTTTCCATTTGTGTTTTCTGTCGTATAAATTAATTGTTCATAATCTGTGCCCATATATTTTGGTTTGTAATTTTTTTCTATATAAATTTTAGAGATTCTTTTTATATAGTGTTTTAATTTATTGGTTTTTACATGTTGTTGATTTCATTAACCTCTCTAACACTTGCCTTTTCCTCTAGGTTTATGATGGCTATGTCAAATAAAAAGTTTTAAATTCTGTCATCTTATTTGTCTTTTCCATTTTTGTGTGTTTGCATTTTGAATATAATAGTGACTTTTGTACCTTACCTCTATATAAAGTCATAAATATATCCTTCCACTTTTATTACAATTATTGTTTTATTTTATTTCTTAAATATAGAGCTTTAATTCATTTGATATGGATTTAGGGGAATAGTTGGAAGCAGGGTTTGCTTATTTATGGTGTTTCTTAAGCTAAAACCAGTATTCCATCTCTTTTCTCCCATAATATTCCTTTTGCAGCAATTGTAGTTTTAAAAAAGAATTGAGGATAAAGACAAAAGAAATTGCTTCTTCAGAAGATACTCACATAAATTACTTTTCCTCCTTGAAATTTGATAGTATAAAAAATACCCTTATTTGATCTGTGAAATGAGATTGTACCATAGTGGTTTTATTAGGTATATGAAAACCAACATTTCTGCATGTCCCCTTAAGTCCTTATCACCTGGGTTTAAACTATACTGCTCACAGTAGAAAATTTAAAGGAACTTAGTGCAAATGAGTAGAGTATATGGTGATAAGAAAAGAAGATTTTCAATGTAAGGTTACTAAAATTAATGTATTTAGAGAGCACACTGACCAATATGAAGTAAAAGTACATTTACATTAAGGAAAATATTTTTTAAGCTAAGAGTTTCCTGTTTTCACCTTGAATGAACTAAATGGCAATTTGCCACCTCATATAGAACGACGAAAAAAGTCAGATGAAATATGGAATTCATTTTTTAAAGACGGCAGAGAGCTGAAGGATCAATAAAAACCACAAAACTAAGATTATATATGGGGAAAACAAATACAAAAATAAAAGCTCAAAAAATCTGGCTTTTACAGATGATTTTTAAAGGATATTTGCCAACTCTGAGCATGAACAAGAAGCTAACAATCTAGTGCCAATCCCAAAGAAAGCTGCTGTTAGGACACACAAAAGAGGCAGCCTTCCAGCATTCCTGGCGGCTGGTAAGAGACTTGGAGAGTCTGAAAGACATGGCCAGCTTTCCCCTCAAGGCAAGTATTGACTGATTACTTAGATTCACAGATTACAAAGGCAGAAACCTAAGCATACAGTCTCTGAAAGCAGAGTTTTCCTGCAGTCTCCTGGAGCAAAATTTAGAATTAACTGGCACTTACTGAAATCCAAGGAATACCAATGGTAAACCACGAGTAGATGAGTCTCCCCAGGCTGCAATGTGACTTCTAGCCAGCACAATGTCTAATTTGACTAAGGTGATAGATGCTACACTGTCTTCCCAGTGGAAGGAAGAATAAACTTCTGATTGAGGAAGATATCATCTGGGGCTTCTGAAATATTTGCTCACAATATCTGACAATCAGTTACAATGGCCAGAGTAGTATAAAATACAATTACATGACCAGAAACAAAGAGGGAAAAGACTATAGAAACAGAGCTGCAGATGTTTAAGGTATTAGAATTAGCTGAATATGACTTTCAAGTAACTGTGATTAGTTAATATCTTCAGAAACAAAGAAAACTATTTTTAAATATATTAAAAGACTAAAATTTTCACCAGAGAGTTGTAAACTTAAAAAAGAAACTCAATGGAAACCTGTAAGTAAAAAATTGAAATTAAGAATTCAATTGATAGATTTTAATCATAGACTAGCTAAAAAAGACAAGACAGGATAGCAAAAGAAAAATGAAACAGGTGAATCAAACAGACAACAAGATTTACCCAAATACATAAGAAGGACTAAATATCTCAATTAAACAACTGTTTTCCAAATGGCATGAAACAAAACCCTAGAATATACTGCTTATAAGAGACAAACCTTATGTATAAATACCCATATTAGAAAGTAAAAAGTTAAAAATTTACGTGGTAAAACATTAACCAAAATAATGATGATGTAGTTATATTAATATGTGACAGATATAAGGTAAGCGAACATTTTATAATAAAAGGTCTCAGTCTACCAGGAAAATGTCACAATTCCAAATATGTATGCACTCATTAACAATTGTTTTAGAATGGCTAAAGCAAATATTAACAGAATTAAAGTAGATATACACAAATCTATAATCATAACAGAAGGCATAGAAACATCTTTCTTAATAGTTGATAAAACAAAGATACCAAGAAAGAAGGAAGAGAGAAAATGGAATATCTAAACAACACAATTTACCTACTTAACCTAAAGGCCAATAGAGCATATTTTATCCAACACAATAGAATTTACACTTTTTTGCTTCAAATTACTATTTTATTTTATTTTACATTTTTTTTTTATTTTTCAAGTACCGTTGTGTCCATTTCCCCCCAATGAGTCCCCCACCCCAGCCATTTCCGTCTCCTGCCCTCGATCCTACCCCACTTTGGAGTTATCCTTGTGTCCTTTATAGTTGTTCCTGAAAAGCCCTCCCCTATTCCCCCATTTTCCCCCTTCTACCTCACATAGATTTACACGTTTAAAGTCTATAAAATGGACTATATTATATAAACATTTCAAAAAATTTTTACATGTTGATATTTTTCTGATGTGTCCTTTTACCACAGAGGAATTGCACTAGAAATCAGTAAGAAAAGATAAAATTCACAATACCTTGAAAATTAATATATATCTATATTAGAAAAAGTATAAACTTAGGGAGAATGAAAACACAACATGTCAACATGAGGTATTCGGCCAAAACTATGATTAGAAGAAAATGTATGGCCTTAAATGCATATGTTAGAAAATAATAAAGGCAAAAATAATTTATGCTTTCATTTAATGTTTATAAGGAGAGAATAAATCAGACTCTGAGAATGACAGGAACAATGAACATAAGGAATATATGTAATTGAGAAGTTTGGCAAAGCCAAAACTAATTGAAAAAATGAGTGCTGTTGAAAACATTCATAAGAAGACTTAACAAGAAAAATTAAGAGAGTGAACATATTACCAGTTTAAAGAATAAAAGTGAGACTTTGCCATAGGCTTTATTTAGTAATTTGTGTGAAATGACAAACACAAGTTACTAAAATGAAAATAAAAGAAATTAAAGATATAGTTTCTTATCTATTAAAGAATTTGAATCCAGCATTAAAATAATTCCCACAATGACAACTCCAGGTTTAGATGACTATGCTGTGAATTCTTCCAACATTTTAGGAATAAATTAAACCAATCATATTAACTCTTCCAAAAGATAAAAGAATACAGAGAGGTCACATTTACCAATTCTTTTGTTAAATTATATTTTAATAATCTTGATATAAAAGCTTGAAAAGGATATAAAAATAAAAATTTCACTCTTAGGTTTTTCATAAATATAAATGTAAAATCCTAAACAATATATTATCAAAATGAACTCAATAGTATATAAACAGGATAATGTATCTTAAACAAGTAGGGTTTTTCTATGAAGGCAATCAATAAAAAATCAATTCATTTGCTCTATTAATAGAAAATAAGAAAAATAACAGTAATTACATTAGAAGCATTTGATAAAATTCAATATCCATTCATGATAAGAATTCTCAGAAAATTGGAATAGAAGTCAACTTCTCTAATAAAAACTATTGTGGAACAGAGAGTCCAGAAATAAACCCAAGTCTCTATGGTTAGTTAATATTTGACAAAGAGAGCAGCAACATAAAATGGAGTAACAATAGCCTCTTAAATAAATGGTATTGGGAGAACTGGACAGCTATGTGCAAAAAATGAAACTCGAGCACCAACTAACATCATACACAAAAATAAATTCAAGGTGGATAAAAGATTTAAATATAAGCCATGACACTATTAAAGTCCTGGATGAAAACATAGCAGAAAAATCTCAGATATTTCACGCAGCAACATTTTTACTGATATGTCCCCCAGAGCAAGGGGCGTAGGGAAAGAATAAACAAATGGGATCTCATCAAAATAAAAAGCTTCTGCACAGCTAAAGAAAACAGTATTAAAATAAAAAGAGAACCAACTGTATGGGAAAACATGTTTGCCAATGATACCTCAGACAAGGGTTTAATCTCCAAAATATATAAAGAACTTACACGACTCCATTCTAAGAAGACAAGCAACCCAATTAAAAAATGGGCAAAGGACTTGAACAGATACTTCTCCAAGGAGGACATACAGAGGATCCAAAGACACATGAAACAATGTTCAATATCACTAGCAATCACAGAGTTGCAAATTAAAACCACCATGAGATACCACTTCACACCAGTCAGAATGGCCATCATAAACAAAGCAACAAACAACAGGTGTTGGAGAGGCTGTAGAGAAAACGGGACCCTAGTGCACTGCTGGTGGGACTGCAGACTGGTACAACCACTATGGGAAACAGTATGGAACTTCCTCAGAAAACTAAAAATGGACCTGCCTTTTGACCCTGCAATTCCACTGCTGGGACTCTATCCTAAGAACACTAAAACACCAATCCAAAAGAACCTATGCACCCCAGTGTTCGTAGCAGCACAATTTACAGTAGCCAAGTGTTGGAAGCAACCTAGGTGCCCATCAGCAAATGAGTGGATCAAAAAACGATGGTACATTTACACAATGGAATTCTATGCAGCAGAGAGAAAGAAGGAACTCCTACCCTTTGTGATGGCATGGATGGAACTGGAAAGCATTATGCTAAGTGAAATAAGCCAGGCTGTGAAAGACAAATACCATATGATCTCACATTTAACACTAACTTAAATGACAAAACAAAGAAACAAGCAAAATATAACCAAAAACACTGAAATAGAGAACAGGCTGACAGGGTCCAGAGGGGAGAGGGGAGGGAATTTCAGGAGAAAAGGGGTAAGGGTTTACAGGAACAAGTATAAAGGGCACATGAACAAAAACTAGGGGGGGGGAGTGAAAATGGGAGGGAGGTGGGCAGGGCTGGGTGGGTGGGCTGGGATGGGAGTAAAGATGGAAAATTGTACTTGAACAACAATTAAAAAAATAAAATAAAATAAAACTATTGTGGAAAAAGCCTACAGTAAATATAATACTTAATGAATTACTGAAAAGTTTCCCTTGAGATCAGGAAAGAGTCAATGACACCTGCTGTCACCACTCACAATGAACAGTTTGGAGGAGTTCCTAAGCAGTGTAATGAGGTAGCAGGGAGAAATAAAAGGCATAGAGATGGAAAATAAATGAAATAAAAGTTCTCTTCTTTGCAAATAGCATTTTTTCCCTGTAGAAAATACAAAAGAACCAAGACCCAAACCATTAGAATTATTATTATTTTTTAAAAGATTTATTTATTTATTTTTAGAGAGGGAAGAGAGGGTGAAAGAGAGAGAGAGAAACATCAATGTGCTGTTGCTGGGGGCCATGGCCTGCAACCCAAGCATGTGCCCTGGCTGAGAATCGAACCTGGGATACTTTGGTTCACAGCCCGCGCTCAATCCACTGAGCTATGCCAGCCAGGGCCTTTAGAATTATTAATAAATTTACCAAAGTCACTAAATTTAAGATCAATATACAAGTATTAATTGCATGTCTAAATATTGGTCTCAAATAAATAACAAATTAAATATTAAAATGACATCACTTACAAAAGCACCACAAAACATGAAACACTTAAAAACACCACCCAGAAGTATGCAAAACCATTACTCTGCAAAACAAGAAACATTATTGAGAAAAATTTTGAAAAGACAATAGAAAGATAAACCAAATACATGGATTGGAAGACTCCAAATTGTCTATAGATTATTGCAATCCCAACTAAAGTCCTAAAAGTTTTATTCATTACATTCAACAAGCTTGCTGTAAAATGTATATGGAAATCTAAAGGACCAAGAGTCTATACTAAACTCTTAAAAATTATTAGTACTGAAGGACTTATACTCTGAAATATCAAGACCTGTTATAAATCCATACTAATTAATTTAGTGTAGTATTGGCATAATATAAACCAGGGGTGTCAAACTCATTTTTGCCAGGGGCCACTTCAGTCTTGCAGTTGTCTTCAAAGCACTGAATGTAATTTCAATTCCTTAACAGTTAAGGAGTGGTTACATTTACACAGTCCTAAAATTATTTTGGTCATATGGGGGCAACCGCAAGGCTGACATAGCCCCTGGTGAAAATGAGTTTGAAACCCGTCATATAAACCACTTGTTCAGTAGAATAGGGTAGTCCAGAAATAGAGTCATATAGATGTGGTCACCTGGTCCATGTCAAAGGTGACAGTTCATTGCAGTATGTTGTGGTCAGCTGCACATTCATAAGAGGGGTAAAAAAAGGATCTTTGCCTTTACAGCATTCCACAGACACATAGATTATAGATTTAGAAGCAATATGTAAAACAATAAAATTTTAAGAAGAAATCATAAGATATCTTTATGACTTTGAGGGGAAGAAATGTTCTTGATTTCTTAAACACAACAAAACTAATTGTATGAAAGAAAATATAAATATAATAAAATGAATAATAAGTTAAATAATATAGAATGTATTAAATATAGTAAATTAGATTGTATTACAATTAAAATATTCCATTTATCAGATATTGGGTGTAAGTTGATATAACTCTTTTGAAAAGCTACTTGAAGATTTTGAAAAGACAATAGAAAGACTACTTGGCTGTCTCACTAAAGCTGTAGATATGGGTGCTCTATGATGCTGACCTTCTACTCTTAAGTGGAATATATAAAGAAATGGAAATTTATATTTTCATATGCAAAAGAAATGTACAAGGTATATAATCTCATTACAGATAATTCATACACAGTGTATGACCTTCTCAACCTTATTTCAACTTTCAAAACTCCATTCATTAATAAATTCAAGTATTTTATACACAGTTAAATGAAATGGGGGAATTTAACCAGTACTAGATAGGATAGGTAAGGTAGCTAAAAGCTGAATACAAAACACTCTGCTTACTAAATAATTTAACATTGGATACATTGACTTTTATCTGTTTTATACCAGGGAATAGTCTTTGCATATTTGCACAATAAAAATTACTGTGAAAGTATGACTTTGGGGGAAAAGAGTAAATAAAACAAGATAAAAAATTAATTGGCAAAGGAAGGGCTCAAACTGTAATAAAAGTTGAACAGAACCAGAGTAAGTTCAACTTAGACTTTGTTGAATTGGAGGAGGGATGTGTGGAACACTTTGAGGCTTATTTAAATTGAATAGGCACTCATTGTTTTAAATACTTTTTAAAAACAATTATTTTATTGTTGTTCAATTACAGTTGTCTCAGTTGTCTGCATTTCCCCCCAACCACTACCCCACGCCAGCCATCCCCACCTCCCTCCCTTGCTTCCACCCCACCTTGGTTTTGTCCACATGTCCTTTATAGTTGTTCCTGAAACCCTTCCCCTTGCCCCCCCATTATCCCCTCCCACTTCCCCTCTGGTTACTGCCAGTTTGTTCTTAATTTCAATGTCTTTGGTTCTATTTTGCTTCTTTGTTTTGTTGATTAGGTTCCTGTTAAAGGTGAGATCATAGGGTATTTGTCTTTCACTGCCTGGCTTATTTAGCTTAACATGTTTTCCAGTTCCACCCATGCCTTCACAAAGGGTAGGAGCTCCTTCTTTCTCTCTGCTGCATAACATTCCATTGTGTAAATGTACCATCGTTTTTTGATCCACTCATTTGCTGATGGGCACCTAGGTTGCTTCCAACACTTGGCTACTGTAAATTGTGCTGCTATGAACACTGGGGTGCATAGGTTCTTTTGGATTGGTGTTTCAGGGTTCTTAGGATAGAGTCCCAGCAGTGGAATTGCTGGGTCAAAAGGCAGATCCATTTTTAGTTTTCTGAGGAAGATCCATACTGTTTCCCATAGTGGTTGTACCAGTCTGCAGTCCCACCAGCAGTGCACTAGGGTCCCGTTTTCTCTACAGCCTCTCCAACACCTGTTGTTTGTTGCTTTGTTTATGATGGCCATTCTGACTGGTGTGAAGTGGTATCTCATGGTGGTTTTAATTTGCATCTCTCTGATGCCTAGTGAAGTTGAGCATCTTTTTATATGTCTCTGGCCCACCTGTATGTCCTCCTTGGAGAAGTATCTGTTCAAGTCCTTTGCCCATTTTTTAATTGGGTTGTTTGTCTTCCTGGGAAGACTTATTTTTTTACAGAAACTTTAGATTTACAAGAAAATTGAGAGGAAGGTGCAGATTTCTTATATAGCCTCTGACCCTACACATGCATAGTTTGTCTGGTTATCAATATCACTTACCAGAATGATACATTTTTTTTTTTACCAAGGTTGAACCTACATTGACATATCATAATTATCCAAATTCTGTAATACACTTTAGGGTGTATCCTTGGTGTTGTACATTCTATGGTTTTGGGGATAAATGTATAATGGCATATATCCATTATTAGGGCAACTTCACTGCCCTAAATAATCTGTTTACTCTGCTAGTTAATCTCTCCCCAACCCAGCTCCCTGGAAACTACTGATATTTTTACTGTATCCATAGTTTCGCCTTTTTCATATTATCATATAGTTGGTATTATACTGTATGTCTGCCTTTTAGATTGGTTTTCTTTATCTATTAATATGCTTTTATGGTTCCCCCATGTCTTTTCATAGCTTAACAGGTCATTTCTTTTAAATGGTGAATAATATTTTATTGTCTAGATGGACCATGGTTCATTTATCTGTCACCTACTGAAGGACATCTGGGTTACTTTCAAGTTTTGGCAATTATGCATCAATCTGCTGGTAATGTTGTGTGCAGGTTTTGGGTGGACATAAGTTTTTAATTTTGTGTAAATGCCAAGGAGTGTGACTGTTGAATCATATAGTATGTCTAGTTTCATAAAAACTATCAAATTGTCTTCTAAAGTGGCTGGACCATTTTGCATTCCCACAAGGAATGGATGAGACTCCCTGTTGCTCCACATCTTCATCAGCATTTGGTGTTGTCAGGGTCCTGGTTTGGCCATTCTAATAGGTGAGAGAGAGAGAGAGATCTCATCATTGTTCTAATTTGCATTTGCCTGATGACATGTGATGTGGAGTGTCTTTTCATATGTTTATGTGCTTTCTGTATACTTTTTTGATGAGGTGTCTTTTAAGGTCTTTGGACTATTTTTCAATTGTTTTTTTTTCCTTATAGTTGACTTTTAAGGATTCTTTTTATATTTTGAATAACAGTCCTTTATCAGGTGTGCCTTTTGCAAATATTTTCTTCTAGTCTCTGGCTTGTCTTCTCATCCTCTTGACATTCTCTTTTAATTTTAATGAAGTCCAGCTTATCAATTATTTCTTTCATGGATCCTGCAACCCTAATATAATTTCTAATTAGTTCCAGGAGTTATTTTGTTTATTCTATCAGATTATCTACATGGATGATCATGTAATGTGCAAGCAGACACTTTTATGTCTTTCTTTCCAATCTGTTTACCTTTATTTTATTTTCTTGCTTATTGCATCACTAAGGACTTCTGGTATGATGTTGAAAAGGATGGTGAAAGGGGAAGTATCCTTGTTTTGTACCTGATCTTATAGAAAAACTTTGAGATTTTCACCATGATGTTAGCTATATGTTTTTTTTTTTTTGGTAGAGTCATTATCAACTTGAGAATGTTCTCCTCTCTTACTAGTGTACTAAGTTTTTTTTTATTATAAATGCATATTTGATTTTATCAAATGCTTTTTCTGCATCTATGGGTATGATCATGTGATTTTTTTTTAGCCTGTTGAAGTGATGGATTCAGTTAATGAATTTTCAAATGTTGATCTAAACTTTAATAACTGGGATAAATCCCATTTGGTTGTTTATACCTTTTGAATATGACTAATTGATTAATTAGTGTATTTATTGTTTTTCCTTTACAGTTGTCCCACCATTTTCCCCATTGCTCAGCCCTGCTTCATCCCCCCCCACCACTCCCACAGTCAGTGCCCTGAGTCCTTTATCTTTAATCTATAGATTAATATAGGGCACTATAGATTAGTATAGGGTAGTATGGATGTTTCAATAATGTTAATTCTTCCTGTCTATAAACACGGTGTATGTTTCTATTTATTTGTGTCTTCTTTAATTTTTTTCTTCAGTGTTATGTAGTTTTCTGAGTATAGGTCTTTTACCTCCTTGGTTAAGTTTATTCTTAAGTACTTCATTTTTTGTTGCTCTAGTAAATGGGATTTTCCCCTTAATTTCTGTTTATTATTTAATTGTTGGTGTACAAAAATGCCTCACTAATATTTTATCAAGGATTTTGTATCTATGTTTATGAGAGATATTGGTCTGTAGTTTTGTTTTCTTGTATGTCTTTGATTTTGGTATTAGGGTAATGCTGGACTCATAGAATGAGTTAGAAAGTATTCCCTGTGCCTCCATTTTCTGAGAGATTGTAGAGAATTCATATAATGTGTTCCTTAAATATTTGATTGAATTCACCAGTGAACCTACCTGGGTGCTTTTCATTTTGAAAAAACGTAATTATTGGTTCAAATTTTAAAATGAATATAGTTGTATTCAGATAATCAGTTTCCCTTTGTGGAAGTTTTGGCAATTGTGTCTTTCAAGGGTTGGTCTTTTTTTCTACGTTGTCCAGTTTGTGGTCACAGAGTTATTATACATGGTGTGTCTTTACTATCTTTAATGCCCATGAGGTCTATAGTGTGATGTCTCTTCTCTGATTTTGTTGTTCGTAATTTGTGTCCTAATTTTTTTCTTAGCCTGACTAAAGGCTTATCAATTTTATTGATTTTTACAAAAAGCAGCTAATGGGTTTTGTTGGTTTTCTTTTTGATTTACTTTTTGCATTTAATTGATTTCTGCTTTATTGCTAATTCCTTTCCTATGCTAACTTTGGGTCTTATTTGCTCTTCTTTTTCCAATCGCCTAAGGCAGAAACTTAGATCTTTGATTTTAGATCTTCTTTTCTAACATATGCATTTAATGCCATAAATTTCTCTCTAAGCACTTCTTTCCTTGTACCTCACAAATACTGCTAAGTATTTTTCTCTCCTCTCACCACTTTGAGATGTAATTGATATATAGCATTGTGTGAGCTTAAGGTATATGTATTGATTTAATACACTTATATATTGGAATCATCATAGCATTAACTAGCACCCCTTCTTTTTATGATGAGAACATTTAAGATCATCCTTCTATCAACTTTTAAGTATACAATATAGTTATTTACTATTGTCACCATGCTGTACATTGGATCCCCCAACCTGTTCACCTTATCACTGGAAGCTTGTACCCTTTAACTGACATTTCCCCATCCACTAGGCCTTGGTAAACACCACTCTACCCTTTGTTTCTTTGAGATCAAATTTTTTTAGATTTCACATAAAAGTGCTATCATTGGTCTCCGTTAACTTTATTTCTAAGTAATTTATCATTTTTGCTGCCATCAAAAGATTTTTAAAATTTAAGTTTCAGATATTTTGTTGTTAAAGCATAGAAATGAAAGTTATTTCTACATGTTAATTTTGTATTATTCAAATTTAGTGAATTCATTAGTTCTGAAAGTTTTGGTGGATTTTTTAGGGCTTTCTACATATAATAGCATATCGTTTGCAATTAAAGACAATTTTACTTCTTCCTTTCTGATTTAGATGCCTTTTATTTCTTTTCGTTGTTTGATTGTTCTGACTAGGACTTTTATGGGAGTGGTGAGACTCCCCACCTTGACCACCTTGTCTTGTTCTTGATCTTAGAAGAAATGCTTTCAAGGTTTCACTGCTGAGTGTGATGTTAGCTGTAGAGTTGTCATATGTAGCCTTAGTCTATTAGGATGTGTTTGTTCTATATTAGTATGTTGAATATTTTTATCATAAAAAGCATGCATTTTCAAATGCTTTTTTCTTTTTGCTGCATTTATTTATATGACCAGGTCATTTTTATTTTTCATTCTATTAATGTAGTATATCACAGTTTTTGTTACTTGCCTATTTTGAACCATCCTGTAATGAAGATATCAGTCCCACTTGATCATGGTGTATAAGCCTGTTAATATGTTCTTGAATTTGGTTTGCTAATAATTTGTTGAAAAATTTTTCATTTATATTCATTAGGGATATTGGTCTTTAGTTTTTTTTCCCCATATAATGTCCTCATCTTGCTTTTGTATCAGAGTAATGTTTACCTTGCAAAATAAGCTTGGGAACATTCCCTCTTCAATATTTTTTTTTAGAATAGTTTCAGATTGGCATTAATTCTTCTTTAAATATTTGATAGAATTCACCAGTGAAACCATATGGTCTTGGACTTTTTTTTCTTGGTTGGGTAATTTTTTATTGCTAATTCAATCTTATTATTGATTTGTTCAGAGTTTCCATTTCTTCATGATTTTGTCTTGATTTGTTGTGTGTTTATAGGAATTTTTATTTATTCTAAGTTATATAAATTGTTGGTTTATAAATGTTTATAGTAACCTCTAATGATCCTTCGTATATCTGTGGTACCACATTTTTCCTCTTTTATTTCCAATTTTAATTATTTGAACCTTCTATCTGTCAATTTTGTCAGGTTTGTCAATTTTGTTTTTCTCCAGAACTACCTTTTAGTTTACTTCATATTTTATATTGTTTTTCTAGTCTATTTCATTTATTATTGCTCAGATCTTTGTTATTTTGTTACTTCTAATAACTTTTGATTTAGCTTTGTTTCTGGTGCTTTGTGGTGCAAAGTAACGTTCTTTATTTGAGACTTGTTTTTTCTTAATGTGAGCATTTGTTGCTATAAACTTCCCTCTTAGAACTGATTTTATGGCATCCTTCGTTCGTATGTTTCGTATCTCTCTCTCTCTTTTTTTTTTTGAGATAGTTTCTGTTTCCCTTGTGATTTCTTGTGACCATTGGTTGTACAGGATTGTGTTGTTTAAGTAGCATTTATTTGTTAATTGTCCAGCATTCCTTCTGTTAGTAATTTGTATTTCCATATCACTGTGGTTGGAAAAGTTTCTTGATATGATTTCAGTGTTTTCAAGTTTGCTTATAGTTTTTCATGTTTTTTTTTCTTTTGGTGACATACCATATGATAAATGGAGAATGTTTCATGTGTACATGAGAAGAAAGTGTATTCTGTTGTTGGATGGAATGTTCTGTGTTCATCTGTTAGGTGCATTTGGTCTAAAGTATGGTTTAAAGTCAACATTTTCTTGTTAATTTCATGTCTGGATGATCTTCCCATTGTTGAATGCGGGGTACTGAAGTCTCCTATTATTATTATTATTATTGTATATTTGTCTGTTAATCTATTGAGATCTGTGAGCATTTGCTTATTTAATTGCTCCAACATTGGTTGCTTGTATATTTATAAAATATTTCTTGATGATTTGATCCCATCTTTACATAATGACCTTCTTTGTCTCTAGTTACTGATTTTGGCTTCAAGTTTATTTTTCAAAATTATTTTTCCTTCTTTCTTCTTTGCTTTCCTCTGAATGAATAATTATAAAGTTTCTGAATTTAATCTTTTTTATTTCTTTCTTATGTTTGATCAAGTCTGTTGTTGATATTTTTCATTCTGTTCTTTGTATTGTTTAGTGCCAGATTCTTAAAAATAATGTCTATCTCTTTGTTATACTTATTTTGTTAGTGTATTGTTTTTCTAAGTTTATGGAATTTTCTTTCTGTGTTTTTTATAACTTATGGAGTTCCTTAAAACAGCTAGTTTATATTCTTAATTTGCTAAGTTGTAGATCTCCATGTCTTTGGGTTTGGTTACTGGAAGATTGATCTTTGGTTGTGTCATGTTACCTTATTTTTCATGTTTCTCAAAATTTGCTGTTGTCTTTGCATTTGAAATAGAAGTTACTTCCTTCAGCGTTCACTGTCTGCCTGTAAAAGAGAGATGCCTTCTGTCAGCCTTAGTAGATTCTCTGAGGCTACCTCAGACCTTCTTGGGTACACATGCTCCATGCTTCTCGTTAAGTCTCATGGTTGAATTCTTAAGTTTGTATGCCTTTTGTAGATCCTGCAATACCCATGGTCAAGTGCTGACAGCCTCTCTTCTGTTTTCTCAAATATGGTGCTAGAGCTTAAGTTTGTGGTTCCCTGTCCCACATTTGGCTGTCTTTTTGCATGTACTCTCTAGCTGTCTGCTAAAGCCTGCTCTCACTGCTGACATCAGGAGCACACAGGGAGCTGACATAAAGGATGGTATGGGGAGATGTGGTTCAGGCATGCAGAGTGCTGTAGGTTCTCATAGACTATTTGGGGAGAGGGTCCATAGTTAAGGTGTTACTAGTGACTCATTTGTGGGCTTGTTGAAGGAATGTAATATGTAATTAGAAGGATCTCTGTTCCTTTAATGACTCCCCAAAGGTCCTATCTGCTGCTTTTCCTACTTCCAGTCATTTATCTTACTATTTAGTACTCTGAATTGTGAAAGAGAGAAATGAGCATTGTTGGTAGTGCCCTGAAGAGCTGAGGAAGTCAGATGCTCACTCACATCCTTTCCCTTTCTCTCATAGGAGAAATCACAGGCTGAGGATGATCTCTCTTTGTTCTAAGGTGTGCTGCTTTGGGCAAAGAATGGTGGAGGTAAAGTTAAACTGCTCCTCTTATTGCAGTGTTTCCAAAGTCATATGTTTTTTGCCCCAGTGGTATTCTGGGAACCTGAACCACAAAGGCTCTATCATTCATGGGATCATTCATGGGTGATAGAACCATAAAGGCTCTATCATTCATGGGTGATTGTCTATGTTGTGCTCTATAGGAGGTCATGGAACCACAGCCAACCAAGAGGGCCTGGAGCTTCTTCAGTGTCCACAGCCAGGATTGAGGTATTATATGAGTCAGTACTTAATTTTTGTTGTTGGGTGGGGAAGAAAATGGGGAATGTCTTATGCTACCATGATGCTGATGTCACACATAGGTTGTGTTTCCCTTTTCACTTAGTCCAAGATACTTAAAATTTCTCATGAGATTTATTCTCTGACTTGTGTTATTTAGAAGTGTGGTGTTTACTTTCTAAATATTTTGGGGTTCTCCAGTTATCTTTCTGCTATTGATTTCTAGATTAACTCCACTGTGGTCTGAGAGGTTGATATTATTTATGATTTCTATTCTTTTAAATTTGTTAAGGTGTGTTTTATGGCCTAGAATGGTGTGTCTTGGTGCATATTATATAGGGGTTTGTGAAAACGTGTTTCTGCTGCTTTTGGATGAAGTAATCTATAGATGTTAATTATATCCATTTGGTTTATGGTATTGTTGAGTTCAATGCTATCCTTGCTGAGTTTCTGCTGGCTGGATCTTCCCATTTCTGAGAGAGGGTTGCTGAAGTCTCCAACTAGTAATAGATTGATTTACATTTCCTTGCAGTTCCTTCAGCTTTTGCATCATGGAGTTTGATACTCTGTTATAAGGGCCATACACATTAAGAATTGTTATATTTTCTGAGATAACTGACCCTTTTAATATTATGTGATGAACTTCTTCATCCCTCATGACCTTCCTTACTTTGATGTGTGCTCTGTAGCACATACTGGTTTTTACATAGTCATTAAGTCTGTTGGGAAGAACAGCTTGAGAAGGTTTGAATTGCATTTCTTCTCAAGCCCTATTTGTTAATTTGGTTCATTATTCACTGAAAACAAAAGTATTAAAGCTAAAGGTCCTGAGAAGTATTTTTGAACTTGATTTCTGTTTGAATACAGCAAGGTTACTCAACTTGAATGAAATGAAGAATAGCTAGTACCATGTAGCTCTATAATTAGCCAAAGTCTCTTTTTCAGCCCATCTTCCTTTTGTTTTCCTTCCCTTGCTCCTTTTCTTTCTTCCAAAAATAATTAGTGTCTAATAACTATGACACAGAAAATAGAAAACTACAATTTATCAAAAATATAAATAATGAACATGAATTACTCTAAAGCAGAAGAAAAGAGGATGTGTGCTAAATGCAGAACATAAAGATTCCATGGAGCTTCTACTGCAAGGGACAGAAAGAGGAAGGGAGGATGCTCTGTGAATGATGTGTCATGTTGGGAAATATCAGCCTGTTTGGCAAAGTCATCAGTTTAGAACTTTTATATACATCTACCAATATTAGGTGTAGAGAGACTAAATTGATTTGGTATGTAACTCTCTTTGATATTCATTGTTTTTTTGAGGGTCTGTATGTAATTGCACTTTTATTTTCTTGATGAAATAGTTACCTAGTATACTCTGTAATTTTATATAATTTGACAACCCTATATTCAACCTGGTCTATAGTTATGTTTTTTGAAGTGTATTGAAGTTTCTTTTTGTGTTTGTATATATTTTGTTGGACACTGAGGTTAATTTCTAAACACCTTTTTTTTTCTCTTGCTACTCCCCTAATAACTGTGCATATGGAAGTCATCCCCTCTCCAGGGGTGGGTCCTAATTGGTATAAGCCAGTTGTTCTTTCCCAGCTACATGTTAGGATCTGAGTTTTCACAAATTACAGAGGTCTCAGTGCCACTCAAAAGGATAAGGCCTGATTATTGAAATATTTTTTAAAAGCTCCACAGGTGAGTCTAAAGTGCAGTCAGAATTGAGAGCAACCAATTTCAAGCAACTATTAGTTCCAGCTACCTGTGGCTAAAGCTCTCAGGCCTAAGTCCTTAGTGGCAGCATTGCTACAAAGGCAGCTCAAGAATGGACACAAGGTCTAGTTCAGGACATGGGATCAGAAAGGAAGTTGCTGTGCACTTCTTGGTGAAATTCCTCATTTGAAAGGGAAAGCTGCTGACACGTTTTTGTCCTCATTGTCTCTGAATATTGGCATTTGTTTGGTATAAGACCCAATATTTCTTCATTTATCTTGCTACCAACACCTACCGAAACACAGAATGAAGAAAAATGCAGGGGAATGGAGTCAGTCACTGGATTTACCCAAGTTTAAAACTAGCCTTATAGCTAACGTACATATATAAAATTAGCCAAATGATACCTCTCCCATAAAAATTTGGGCACTCCTGGATTTCATATCTTCAGCTTAATAGATAAGATATGCCTGATGCAGTAATGAATTTTGACTATAAGCATTTTTCTTTAAGCTTACTGTGGTTGCCTTTTAAATTAATTAATGTATGTACAATAGAGCAGTCACTTCCTTGTTGGACTATATTTTTATCCAATTGCATATAAATCTTCTCACTGAATACAGCTTGTTTGAATACTGATATTTTTACATCTTGCAATATCTTTATGTGTCTTTTGATAATACAAATTAACAAAGCAATGCATTTTGCTTGTTTCTTTACTGTTTTGTACACATTATTTCATCCAAATAAAGTGCAGTAGGTAATGGTATGTGCCATTTCAGTGTTTTGTCATTATGAAACTCCAGATAGGTTTCTAAATATAACATCATTGTACAGTTTTATAAAGTACTACTTTAATCCATTAGATTTTTATCAAAGTTGTCCAACTCAGGTGCTGACAAGGGCTGGGGAGGAGGCTACATGAGTGAGCTAAGCCTGTTCAGTTTTTACATCAAGGAGGCTAAGGGGGGCCACAGCTAATATGTTTTAGCCTTCTATTACCATGTGGAATTGTGCAGTCAGTTTGTTAAAATGTCTTCCATTATTTTTTCCATGCTGAAACCATTTTTTATGGGAACTTCTGATGTTTAAATGTCAGTTAAACCAGCCAAACAACCACAAAAAAACAAAAAACACACTGTGTGGGCTGAACAAAAAACACATCTGGCTTGCTGGCTAACAGTATGTGCCCTTTGGAAGAACTGCACAATTGCAGTCATCAGCCTGAACCAGGGCTGGCAGTCTTCTCTCTGCTCTGCCCCCCACTTTTACCTGGTGTGGACGCTCTCCTAAGACACTACCAGCGATCTGAGTCCACCATTCCACCTCATCATTTTCTGGGAGTTAGCAGGTATGAATAGTTACTAAAATATGTGTTTTTCAGATTTCTTAAGCACATGTATTTTACATTTTGTTTCCTACTTATCTCTAGAGGCTACCCAGATTAGAACAATAGATTAATTTTCAGATTTAGTGTTTTGTGTTATTTTTAAGCCTTTCTCCTAAACTTTTATAATTATTTTTGAGGCTGCCTAGGGCTTGCTGTCTATTAATTATATTCTATTAAGAAGTGAAAGTTCTACCATACATCTCTTTCACTCTTATAGATGTTATAGAATCTTATAGAATTAAATTATATGTGTTTGTATGTATAGATTTTAGGCTAAATCTCAATAACAGTAATGTTAAGAACTAGGAAAATAATAAAATCTCCTATTAGAGTCGATGATAAAGTTTATTTCATCCAGAAAAAATTTACCATGTCCCTAATTTCAGAATAAAATAAAAGATATTTAAAGGTATTTTTAGCTGAAAAAGTTAGCCAAATGTATTGCTCAAAATTGACAAGCACTTAAAATATGAGTTCTTCTTTGTTGGCACTGGATAAGGGATTGTTAGTACCACGTATTCTGTTATTCTGTGGACTGCACCACTGGTAGAAGGGAATGAAAACAGTAAGCAATTACCTTCTGAAGCTGTGTGCATGGTTTTGGCAGTGGTAGATGATGCAGTTGTCAAGTTTTTTGAAGGACAGAGTCTCAGGGGTCTCTTTTGATGTTTTCTACAATTTGATAGGACAGAACTGTTATTTTTCAGTCACTATCAGTTTCATAGCTTGTTTTTTTAGGAAAAAAATCTGCCAGTATGTATGAAACCTTGGGTACAGCAATGATTTGCCAGGTGCTTTAATTTATTTTGATAAAACTGCCAAGAATACTTATTGTAACTCAGTGTAAAGTAGTTCCTGTGAAATCCTAATTTTCTTTATTTAAAACACTACCTGGGGTTTTCAATTAAAAAACTAACACTTGAATATCATTAAAGGATTGAACAGGAGAATTTATGATGAGAAATGAGTATCATTTCCACCTTATATTCTGATCCCCTTCCCCAAAGTGTTTTATTTTGCAAGAGCTTTTATACACACGCACACACACACACACACGCACATTTAAATGTTAAATGTTTTTGTGTGGTTTTTGAATTCTAAATAAATCTTCTAAGTGAAAATAAAGTGTAAATATTTAGTTTCTGAAGGGACATGCTATAATTTCTATGCTAGATTACTAAAATATGGAAGCACTAGTCTAGCAACTAGCAACCGTAACTTCCCACCTTTAGGGTATATAAAGCAGATTCAATTTTGATAGGTAATAAAGTTTCTATGATAGAGAGTGGGGAGGTTTGGGTCTTGTATATAGTAGTGGGTCTTGTGCAGAGGACACATTACTCTCTTTCCTACCCTGGAAGAGAGTAAAAGGACCCTGACCTCTCAGGCCAAGCTATGTGTAATTTGTAGAGGTTCTCTCACAGTTGTTAAGAACTCTGCAAGAAGGGGGGTTAGCATCTCACTCCCTTGCTGAGTGTTTCGTAGGTAGGACATAATTCTCTGATGGAACCAAGATTAAGTTTGGTGTCAATGTTTATGGAGCAAATTTCCATGTATTCCTTAGAGATAGGGAGTTCACAAACATAGACGCAGAAGTGTGCTTCTTGCCTTGAGTATCTTGAAGTCAGAGTAAGGAGAGAGGCAGCAGTAGAGAAAACCTGCACTGCTACCACTTGACGTCAGATGATGTCTGAATTTATCACAAGCCAAATAGATACTAAAGAAGTTAACTTGGCTTGAAGCATCTTAATGAATTTCTCCCCACCAAATCAGTGGAAGATGGTCATGAGAAGACTAGTAATGGGAGGCTTTGGTGTAAGTCAATAGGGGCAGCAAATAGAGGGAGTTACATAAAAACTCAATTGGAAGAGAAAGGTCCACATCAGGGATTATGCAGTGTGGAGGTTTCCTTGGAAGATCCCCAATCCACCATAAATTACATCCAGCACTTGGTTGTCTGTTGCACTGACAGTTTTCTATGGCCAGGTTGTATCAATCATATCTTAGTCTTTTTTCTTCCAAGCTCACCTCTGACACCCAGAAAAAGCAACAGTGAGTGGGAGTGAAGATGGAGGCTGTGATAGACCAATGAAGGGAGCAAAAACAAAGATTCAGCATCCCACCCCCTTTACGTGGCTCCCAACCATACCCCACACCTGAACTGGGGGATGAGGAAGAAATGTGTTCGATGTGGTTTGGATTTAGAATGGACTGGATTTTAAAGTATGTGAAAATGAGTCATAATTACTTTATAAAGACTATTGTTATGAATTGAAAGTGATCCAAAAGCAGTGGGATCTTTCCTGTGATGAGAAAGAGTACCACGAAGACAGAAACATAATGCAGATTACTGTTTTACCATATGTTGAACTCTCAATAACCCATTTTTTCATACAGAAAAGTTGCTTATGTTTTTAAAGCACAAATGAGAACATACGACTTGTGATGCATCATACCTTTCATTTCCTCTTTAATATATTCCACATATATCTTAAATGAATATGCTATTATAATTATGATAATGATAGCTACCACAGCATGAATTCTGGTCTCTTCCTCATATGACCAGCAGTAAACTTTATTCCCTGGGCTCTTTCTGTAGCAGCTTTGCATATTTGAACACATGGTTTCCAAGGTTCTTATATCCCTCTGTTTCAAACAGGGAGAGGGATCATAGAGGTGGAATGGGAGGTTTTCATGGGTGAGAGGGCAAGAAAGGCACATACCCCATCCATCTCTGTACATGGACAATTTGGAAATAGCATTTAATTTTGTGACTGTTAGGAAGAGTTAACTGCTTTGGCAATTGGTTTACTAACTAATAACTAGTAGGCTAGTACATCTGCATTTAACTTGAGAACAGCAGCTATAGGTTATTTCATTCTATAGTGGTTCCATAATTTATGTGACCCAATCACTATTGGTGAACACACATGTGTTTTCCTGTTTCAAATAGTGCTGCAAAGAGCATTCTTATTCATGAATTTGGTCATATGAGTAAGTATGCTCCCAAGATAAATTCTGAGAAGTAAAATTGCTATTTGAAATGGTATAGACAGTTTTGAGTTTTTATAATCATTGCCTCCAAAGAGATTTTTATCAGGTACACACTTACCAATACTTCATCAGATGTCTATTCTACTTGGCCCCTCCCCACTTTGCTAACACTGTGTTCTCAATACTACTTATCTGTGTCAATCTAATAGGGGCCTGAGTACTCCATTGTTATTTTAATTGACATTTCTTCCTTTTAATAATAACATATTTTTCATGTGAATTAATTAGTTGCAGTTATTCCTTAGTGTTATTGTAGATATTCATTCACTACATCTAGTTCTCTCCTAGTAAAGCAGGGGATAGCAGATCTTTACTCTGTTCTTAATCAACTCAACTCTGTGGGTTTGGGAAGTAATCACTTTGCACTACTTGGGCTTACATTTATTATTTGGAAAACTATAACTTTAGATTTAATTTGTATAATGAGGATCTCTAAGTTCATATCATTCTATCAACATCTACAAAAGAAAATTTGACAAGTAATGCAACTTTAGGTCAGGAGCGTATTGATAACAAATTTGTTAATGAAGTAAAAGACATAACACTAGCAGTAATGCTGTAGGCACTTGATGCATTTAAGAGTGAGAATGTTTACCAGAATCCTCATATCATACTATATAGTGCGATACCTTAAAATCCAGCAAAAATAGATGTTTCTATAATAGTGTGTACAGTAAATATTTATAAAAGCCAAGAAAATGAAAAAAAGTTTTCAGTTTTTAGATCATGTGCTTTTATTTCTTTTGGTTAAATAATCTTATAAAGTGCTTTCTATTTTGGACAAAAATATAAAACTAAAATATTTGAACAAAATATTTTAATAGAAACATGAGGAAGTAAAAATTTTAAGTGAAAAAACTTTTTAACTCATGCCAGTATTCTAAAAATGTTTGCTGCTTAATATGCTTTAACTAAACTTTATTTTGCATTTTTCTACAGGCATGTTCTTAGGGCTCAGTTTGCATATACATATATATGTCTGTGTATGTATATTCCCTGGACCAATGGGGGGTGTATTTGAGGAACATTTGAGGAATAATTTGGAAGTTCCCTGTATAAGTGAAAATGAGAGCTGGCTTGTTAGTACACAAGTGAAATCACACAGACTGGGAATGTGTTGGTCAGACTTGAAGGTAATAGTTAAGGTTGAATATCCCAGTAATGGAGCTTCATAGGTAGTGGCTGCAGAGGAAGGGTGTGTGTGTGTGTGTGTGAGAGAGAGAGAGAGAGAGAGAGAGAGAGAGAGAGAGAGAGAGAGAGAGAGAGAGAGAAGGAGAATAAATACGAATTAATGAGAATGGAAATCCCGCATTTACCCATAGCTCTGTAATGGCTACTGAATCTGAGGTTGCTTGGTAGCCAAGATTTACCTCCCAGATGAAGATGGGGAATCCAGGGAGAGGAAGAGTCTGATCAGTCAAGGCAGTGAAGGTTTTCATGCAAATTTCTAAGGAAAGTTCCTATACTTTTTGCTGTATGTGCATTCTACTGGTTTTGAAACAAAGCTGTAAGTAAATAGGCTTTACAATTGTGATTTCTATTCCCAAGTCTTTCACAAGCCCCTCTTGATTCACTTGGAAGACTCAGAAAGGTGAAGCCGTGATGTATATATAAGGCAAATCTGATTCCAAATACAGAGCTGTCTTTTGCAGCATTTTTTAATTAAATTCATTAGACTATGAGTTATATTAGAGTAAGTTCCTTATCTTTGTGTTCACCCCAGTCGGTGCTTACTTAGTAGTTCTTTTAAATGAATGTGTGAATAAATAAATAACTGAATAAGGAAAGGAGAAAAAAATTAAACTTTTTAACCATTAGACATAAATTACTATCAATATCTTATTAATGCACTTAAAAATGATAAAACTTTGCCATGTGAAACCAAAATTTAAATATTAAGCTTAAAATAGTCTCAAAATTACATTGAAGTAGCATCACATCTAAACAAGGTCAACATAAAGAACAAAGTCAACATAATGCTTCGTGACACAGAGGCTTTAATCGTCAAAGCTGTATCTTGCACAGTTGCTTTTGCATGAGTTTAAGTGTTTCCTGTGGGATGTGATGAAAGGCGATGAATTCAGTGACCATTTAGAACATCTGGCAGTGGCCTTTCATCAGCCTGCACTAACACCACAGGCATCCAAAGTGAGCATCACGGAGGTCAACCTGTAGAATCCCTCTGGACTCAAGACAGATCGGAGCATTGTATAGAAGGAAGGAACACATTTTCTATCAAAGAGACCAATTAGAAAGCAATTTTATCTCAGGAGAACAACATTCCCAGGTGGTTTTTCAATGGTTGTAAATTGGTTGTTTGTTAAATGAACCAAAACTGTCACCTTGTCACTGAAAAACAAATTGCTAATGAGGAGTATGGGCAAGTCTTCATTAAGTGACTCACAGAAGGGAGGCAGGTGATACCACATGGTAGCTATTTACTTAAAAGATAAAAAAAAGATTCAGAAAGTCTTGAAAAAAATAAATCACGTTAATTTTACCTCTCGTTATCCCTCGTCCAGAAAACTTCAGTGGCTTCTCAAGGC
Organism: Phyllostomus discolor; assembly: GCF_004126475.2. Classification (NCBI taxonomy): domain Eukaryota; kingdom Metazoa; phylum Chordata; class Mammalia; order Chiroptera; family Phyllostomidae; genus Phyllostomus; species Phyllostomus discolor. The sequence continues at coordinate 81,498,591 of NC_040905.2, forward strand.
TGAGATGACTCTGTCCAGCCTATTTTCCTTGCAGTGTTCCCTCCACATGAATGCTGGGAAGAAGGAAGGACAGAACTGGTCAGGGATGAGTTGTTTTAGAACTGCCTTCAAAATATATCTTGAACAAGTCCACTTCTGACCACCACAATCACCCTTGGCTAAGTTAGCAACATTTATCACCTGGGTGGTTGTGATAGACTGATTTATTTAACTTCCAATCTTGCCCCTTTATACATAGTATGACCAAAAGAAATTTTTTTTGGTCATACTATGGCCAGAATGCTCTATTTAAACAGTGCTGCTACTCCCATGGCTTTTCATTCCTATATGATTTGGACTCTTGGCCAACCCATTCACTTCTGTTTTTAACCTCTTATCCAACATTCCATTCCAATATCTTATACAGTCATGAGCTACTTAACAATGGGGATGCATTTTAAGAAATGTGCCATTACGTGATTAATTTCATCATTGTGTGAACACCACACAGTGCACTAACACAAACCTAGGTGTTACAGCCTACTGTATTTCTAGGCTATATGGTACAGCCTATTGTTCTTAAGCACCAAACCTGTACAGCATGTTACTGAACCAAATTCTGCAGGCAATTGTGACACAATGGTATTTGTATATCTAAACATAGAGAAGTTACAGTAAAAATACTGTGTAAGAGATAAGAAATGGTACCTGTACAGGACACTTACCATGAATGGAGCTTGCAGGACTGGAAGTTACTCTGGATGAACCAGAGAGTGAGTGGTAATGTGAAGGCCTAGGACATCACTATGCACTGCTATAGACTGTATAAACACTGTACACTAGAGTTACATGAAATGTATAAAACAACACAAGATTAAACTAAGCAGAAGAAAAAATGATGTGATCAAGAGAAGTGGTAAACATGAGATATGACACTGCTGGCATAACATGGTCTACTGTTTCACAGCAAACTTTCTTGTAGAAGTAGAAAGAGTACACTCTAAAATATAGTATAGTAAATATATAAACCAGTAACATAGTCATATATTATCATTACCAAGTATTATGGACATCATTGTATGTGCCATACTTTTATGACAGTGCTGTAGGTTTGTTCACATCAGTGTGACGTGAGTAATGCATTGCACTATGACTTTGTGACAGCTATGGTGTCACTAAGCAACAGGGGTTTTCAGCTTCATTATAATCTTCTAGGACCACTACCACATAGGCCTTCCACTATTGACCAAAGCATTGTTAAAATGTGCATGACTGTAATCCCATGAAGAGTATACATTTTTGGTCATTTATTTCCCTACTTTCCTTATTTTATTTCTTTTACCTGAAATTCTTTTTCATGTTTCAGTAGAATCTGGAAACCATGCATCCCTCTCTTGCAACTTGTGATTGTGTTCCTGCTCACCAAGGCATTTTAACTTCATGATTTCTATAGGAAAAAACATGTAGGTACATATGTTACTGCCATGAGTCTCTACCTACTGCACACTGTTAACCTTCTATTTTGAAACAGCAAGTGGATAAGAGTGGGTGGTGTTAGACCAGAGACCCTTGGGTTTCCAGACTCCAAATAACATGCACTTGGCTGTGAAGACCTTTACTGATTATCATTTGGAACAGAATATGCACCCTTGCCACCTCCCTCTCCTGATAGAGGAACGAATCCCTTCTAATTATGTTAAGAACTCTTACTAGAAACCACTCCAAATATTTGAAACATTAAACTTTTCCTTTTCATAGGATTTTGAAGATGTTAAGTTTATTACTTTTCTATTGCTGAGTAAGAAATTACCACAAACTTAGTGACCTAAAATAACACCCATTATTACTTTATATTTCTGTAGGTCAGAAGTCTGGATGGCATTGACTAGGTTCTCTGCTCAGGGTCTTACTCGGTTATAATCAGGGTGTTGGCTGCCTCAGCTTTTCTGCAGGCTTTGGGGGCAGGAAGTCTTCTTCCAGGCCCATTCAGGTTGTTGGCAGGATCCAGTTCCTTAAAACTATACGTCTGAGGTCACTGTTTTCCAAATGGCCATCAGCTGTGGTTGCTATTTGCTCTCAAATGCTAGCCACATTTCTCTTTACCTGGCATCTTTAAAGCAGCAATGGGACTCTCAGTTCTTTTCATGCTTCGTCTTTCTCTTCTGCTGCCAGCCAAAAAATATTTCTTCTTCTAAGCTTCATTGTGATTACATTATTACATTGGGTCCAGTCAGATTATTCCTATGTTAAAATTAACCTGTACCCAGGTTTTATGGATTAGAATGGGACATTTTTGAGGAATAATTTCAGAAATTCTTCCTTCACTATAACACAGACATTCATTAACACAGTTCAAAAGATATTCTTTCATAATCACTCATTGCATTTAAATGTACAATTTTTGGTAATACACAAAATCATTCAAAATGCTTTGACTCCTATTTTCAGGCCTTTCCAAAAGTAATCACCTTTTCCAGCTAATCACCAGGGAAAGTATCACAGTTTCTTGCTAGGGGGAAAATGGCTGTTAAAAAGAGCTTTCCTCCTTTTAAATCAGAAATTTTCAAACTAATGTGATGAAAACCTAATCTTCCTTCAGTGACAGTTACATACATCTCCCTCTGTGAGAGGCTTCTGCATTTCCTCAGGCAAAAAGAGTACCTTTACAGTGCTCTCACAAAGCCTAGTTTATGCCTCTTTATGTCTCTTCACGTTTTGAGCTATAATTTGTAATCCTGTGTTTCTCTCCATTACTAGATTTGAACTCCCTGAAGGGAGACCTACAGTTCTGAGGCAATTCCGTAGTATGTAGCAGGTGGCCAAAATATATTTGCAGAATGAATAAGTCAAGATGGCAGAATTAAAATGAGAGATGAGGGATGGGGTCACAATATAAAACAGATGATCAGGGGACTCTGGGGTTTGATAAATCTGTTCACTTAATTTGGTAAATATATTGTTAATATTTTCTATAGTGATAATCTGTTCTTTCATGTACTATATTTAATTCCACTCTTTTATCACCCTGTAAGGTAAAAAGGTATTATAGACATTTTACAGAGGAGGAAAACTCATCATAAGGGAGCTGGCTGTCAAAGTTCACATAAAACCAGTGGCTGATCTCTTGCTGGAAGGCAGCACAACAAAGCAGAAGGTAATGAGTTTGAGTCAGGAAGGCCTGGACTTTTTTAGCTGCTGTGTGAACTTGCAAAGTTAATTATGTTTGATAAAATTCAAGTTTTTGTGTGTTTTTTTATGTGTAAAATGAAGGTATGCACCTAAGGTGATTTTAAAAATATTCCATTAATTAATGCATCATATATTCTGATATAAGAAAAATTCCTGAGAATATGGTGGCTTATATTAGGAACAGTAAAAGTTGTTTTACTTCTACTTCTGATTTTAAGACCAATATATTGGATTTTGTAGTCTTTGATATCTCTCTATGTGTACTTTTGAACTATTTTCTTTACCCTTTATTTACTGTCTCCCATTTTACTCCCACCATCATTTACCATGGGGTCTTATGTTGCCCCAAATACACCCTGGAGAATAAGAATCTTACAAGCTCATTTTCATTGAGGTGTTAGGACCCAGTGACAGTAATAATAATAGTAAGAGCTTCAATTTAATGAGTATTCTGTATGCCATATATTTTACACACATTGCCCACATTTGCTCCAAATTTGCAAGCTAGGGATTACAATCTCCAGTTTTTGAATAAGGAATTGAGACTCAAAAGTTTAAAAACTTGACCCACATTGCACAGGTGGGAAGCCAAGCAGCTGGTACTCAAACACAACCAGAACCACCATCAATGTCAGGCTTTTTCTAGTATACAAAATTTCCTCTTCCTCTCAAGAAGACTTGGTCAGCTGACCTCTAGAACTGGATGGGAATGCTCTTGGCTGGGGGAAGTTTTCTAAAATGTTCTCAAATACAACCAGGCAACTGATGGAGTTCTTGGCTTTCCATGAACCCTGGACTCTGTTGTATGAGATAGGAGCCTACTTTTTTCCAGGCTTTGTGCTCAGAGTTGCATGAAAGATTTATAACTGTTAATGAAATCTGTCATGTGGCCGTGAGTAGGGATTTTTATGAGGTTTCATAGAGGTATTCTCAGGCTTGTACAGAAGGAAGTTTAAGAAGAAGCTTAACCATAGATGAAGGGAAGATAGAGCAAATTTAAGTAAAGAAATGTCTCAGTGTTTACTATGAGATACTATTTATCTGGATAAGAAAGGGATCATGAAGATTAGGCTGGGAACTGGTGAGGGAGAGCTAGGTCAGGATTAGATACTCCTGAGGTCAGTTTGTAAACTGAAGAGAAGAGGCTATATCAATATACAATAAACGACTCCTTGGATCTCCTTTGGGCTTTGCTAATAGGAACATAATGGATATGCAATGGGACAGTGTTCAGTATGAAAATTCAAATGAGGTTTTTCATGAGTAAGGTGCAAGCTTATATTAACAATAAAAATTCTAACTGGACATATTGTAGTAGTTCTGATTCTGGGATGTATAAAGGTGTTGTGGGAGTGAAGAGGGGCCAGAAAATTGCCTGTTTGAAGAAAATTCTACATCCAATTTTGTATTCCCTCCATTTTGGTTCATGTAAACTTTGACACATTTAAGAAACATATGTTAGTTAAAAAGAGTAAAACTTCGTACTTAGAGAACTGTGTGGATCCATGTCAGATTTAATAACTGAAAAAAAATCAGTCATAATGATTTTGTCCCATCATAAATAAAAATGATACCCTTAAAGATGATTAGCAAAATGTGTTTTGTGATCTTCATTTCAGGAGCTCCCATAGGATAGAGAAGATATCCATTATTTTCTTTAAATTCAAAAAAAAAAACAACAAACTTTACCTGAGGGTATTTTTATTGACTTTGGAGAAAGAGGAAAGGAGAGAGGGAAACATTGCTGTGGGAGAGAAAGATTGATTAATTGCCTCTGTACATGCCCCAACCAGGATGGACCCTGCAACCTAGGCATGTGCCCTAATGGGGAATCGAACCTGCAGCCTTTTGGTTTATAAGATGATGATCCAACCAAATGAGCCATAAAACCAGGGCTCTATTATTTTCTCTCTTCTTAAAGATTTTGTTTATTTATTTTTAGAGAGAGGGAAAGGGAGGGAGAAAGAGAGGAAGAGAAATATCATTGTGTGGTTGCCTCTCTCATGCCCTCTACTGGGGACCTGGCTCGAAACCCAGACATGTGCCTTGACTGGGAATTTAACTGGTGATCCTTTGGTTCACAGGCTGGCAGTCCACCTAGCCACACCAGCCTCTATTATTTTCTTTAAAGAACGTCTTAAGTACTGAAAATCCTGGTTTTAGCTTTGCTTTATGCCAGTTATGCCTCTGGCTCATGATTTTCATTATCTTAATAGAAAAGAGAACTTCTCATACTTTTTAACTTAAGTGTTAAGTAATGTTATTAGTCAGATTGTAGTCATCCCTTCCTCCTAGTTCAAATTAGGCCTAAAGTAAGTGGGAGGCAAAAGGATAGGATCATTTTTCTATGGAAAATGCTTTTTGATTTTGGTTTCCTTAGAGCTCATATATGTTTCAATCTACTTTATCCTTGTCTGTTCAATTGCTGTATCCTGCCAGAGGGCCCTTGGCAGGACGGAATGGGGCCAGGGAAACATATGCTAGAAGGATATAAGGCAGTGCAGGCCCAGCAGATGTCACTGGACTTCCCACAGGAATAGGAGAGCTGACAAGTAGTCATTAAAACAATTGCCTTTACATTAAGGAGATGGTGACTTTAGAAACTGATAAAACAAATTTGAAATATGTGTTTTTTGAAAAATAATCTGCTTTCTTTTGGAGGAAAGACACATGACAGGAGGCAAGATACCTGTCAGGAGAGTTGATAACTTAACTTGCTTTTATATTAATCCAACAGTCAAAATAAAACCAACATCCATTTCTTGCTAGGTAATAGAAAATGATTTAATATTTGAACAAAGAAACACAAGTTGAATAATGTATGATGACCATAAATGTGTCACTTGTAGGTTGACAAAGGAACTCAGTTCTGTTTTCACATTGAGAAAATGAACTGAAATTATCTGCTATAAGAAATATTTCAGATCCTACTTAAATCGAACTAATGCAATGAGAAAAGAATAACATTAATTGAATTTATGTTCTGTTTTGAAGCTTAGATTGAATATTGAACCTGGAGAACTTTTTAAAAGTCCATTGATAGTGATACAATTGAATTCAATTGCTATTGAAAACTTCATCTAGTGAATTAAACTGAACTGACTAAATTTAGATAATTTTTCTTGCACCACTTGCATTCCTTTGTTTAAAGTATTGATCAACTCAGTTAAAACATATGCTGACATAAAAGATATAAAGTAGTGGCTTACAATACAGGTATAAACTAGAAAGCAAATCTAATTTTTATGTCATAGAAGAATTCAGCTACATTAAAAATATTCTTAGATGCAAGCAGATAATTCTCCCCTTCTTCTTGTTATAATCCACTTATACAGAGTTTTTCTTTGGTTCCTGAGGCAGCCATATACTCAGCAGTACTACTCAGTCATGGTAGGGAATAATTTAAACTTTCAATAAAATGACATATTTGGAAATGAGAGGCACAGTCGATATCCAGAATCCAGAAATGTGAAACTGATTTTTGTTAAGACATACTTGCAATCTCAAAAATTCACTTGGATATTTAGAACTGGAACTTAGAAACCTCCATTTCCCAATGAAAATAAGTCAGTATATCTGAAGGCAATATATATTAGAAAATCTCAACTATTTCTATCTTGATTTTCTAAGTTGGGTCCTGGTCACTTTCTATCCACTCAAATATTTTCTGCTCCTTCATATGATGTATATGCACAGTACTACATTCCTTGTGTTTTTAGCTAGGCAATGTTAGCTTGAAATTTTATCTCTGATTTTAGATGAAAGAATCACTTAGAAAAAGAAAGACATGCATGTGAGCGCCAGCATCTAAAAATAATTTTAAAATATGAAGCAAAGAAAGAACTGTAGTTCTCCTTACAATTAGCGATGTGCCAGAATGTTGATGTGGAGGCACATTAGTTATAGGGAGAAGAGGAACATGAAGAAAAAAGCTCCTCAGAAAGAATTTCAAAATTTTATTTATAAGATCTTCAGAAGATTAAATGTTCCTAAGTAGATTTTTATTTCTACCTACTTAAAGATACTGATTTGAACCACGCCCCACACAGAGTCTGAAAAACTAAGGGAGAATTGTGTCTACCAAACTGAAATGTATTTCCCAGCAGACTATAAAAAGTGCAGACTATTAAATATAAAAATATTTAAACATGCAGATATTGTAGTATAACATTGTAAACCAAATCACACAAAAAGAACCAACAGATTATATGACTGATATTTGCAGTTTTGGTAAGTTAAGTACATACTTGCCCCTAGAGAAAATTCACTTGTTATCCCCCAAAAGAGTAGAGATGTCAGATATCAGTGGTCAGTCCATAGTGTTTCATGGAGATGATAGTTCTTGCTGAATCCAGTCTTTGGTCTTCAGATCGACTATGCTTCATTATGTGATGCAGACACTGGCCCACAGTGTCCTCATCATTATGGATGAAATGAGACATTTGCATGGACTACTGAGTCCAGTGGAGGAAAAGGGACAGTGTGGCTTTTCTCTCAAGAGGAGCAATGCCTTGGCCCTTGCCATGATTGGCCTTTATTGGGTTTCTTGGCATACTACATGATGGTCCTCATTTACTATCCCAGGTTAGCTTTAGGGAGTTACCTTTTACAGAAAGCAAAGGAGCCAATGCTGCTAATCACATCACAGAAGAAGGATATTTGCAAATGAAAAGGGAAAAGGGGTTGAACTGGTTACACTCATTCTTGGAAGGTTTATCATGGATTTTAGGAAGTTACTTTGCAGTAAATGTCCTCAATTCAGGGTGAGGGAGTTTTTTTAGCAAGAGCAAGACTCAAAGCGGCTTAGGCATATTGCAAGCCTGATTCCTCTCGGGAGAACCTATCCATGGGCATGGGTCCTGTGCATCTCCGAGTGGGAGCTGGGCCCACTCCACACAGAACAGTTTCCTACAATTATGTAACCCAAACTTGATCAAGCTTTTGACACACCTAATGATTAACTTAGAAGAGGTAATTCTTATACTAGGACATAGACTAGTAACTTTATAATGAGGTATGCATTTATCTTGTAACCGGACAGTTGGCATCAGTAATTCAAGGTACCCTCTCTTTGCTATTCAGGCAGTGAAGGAAACAAGTCATTATGCACAAATTTCTTTAGTGAACAATGACTTACATAGCTTATTGGATTGTCATAAAATCTATTTCAGGCAAGCTGTGAAAGAATGAAGGGTTTGCAGGAAAAAGTATAAAGGACATATGGACAATAACAAGGGGGCATGGAAATGGGAGGAAGGAGGGTAGGGCTGGGGGTGGGCTGGGATAGGGCAAAAGGGCAGAAAACTGTACTTGAACAACAATTAAAATTTAAAAAGGCAGGTTTCCTTCAATAAAATTCAACCCTATATTGACTAAAAGACCAATAGTTTTTGGATATAGTTTATTTCTCTGGCAGTGTTCAATCAACTCAAACAAAATCTTACTATGTACTTACTTTTCTACACACTTGCCAAAGATTGCTCCTATGTTACATGTTGGAGCTCAGATTAGTAGCATTACAAATGATTAAATTCACAGGGTTTTTTTTTTTTTGGTGTTCACCAAGTCTCAGGTAGGATTATTTCTGTAGATGACTGTGATTATGTATCATGTTATAATTATTAATAAATTTTGCCATCAGTAGTTCTAAAGATATAAATAGCATTTATAGATAATAAAATATCTGAAAAATAATAATAAAGATAAATGTCACTGCTTTACAATAAAACTTCCTACATTAAAGTTTGTCATAAACAATAAGCCATACCAGGTAAAAATAACCAACGCAAGATTTGTATCAAGAATTTATATATAGAACAAATTTCTTCAGACCAAAAGATACAGATAAGCAATCTGGTACAAACTGGGAGTAACATAGACTGTTATTTTAAAATGAAAGAAATGTAAACTGCTAAGAAAAATGTGAATACTACCTCAACCATAAACACAAATAAGTATTATTTTACACTAAGACTGAATAAAATAAGTTTTGGTACCTACATACACTGATGATGGGAGAGTAAAACAATCTGGAATTATCTTGCAAAGTTGTGGCAGTACATAGGTCTGTCTCCCAGCAATTCTTTTGTAGGCTTATCCCCTAGAGCAGTTATTTTCAAATCATAATTTGCTACCACTTTCTAGGGGGTTTTAAAACTAACTAAATGACTGAATACCAACATGTTAAAAATGAAATAATAGTATACCATATAGTAGAATACAACAAATTAGAAAATATTAGAATGTACCTAAGCTCTTAGGGTAAATATTATTTCAAGAAACACTTGTTTAGGCTATGTGTGTGTGCACATGTGAGTGTGTCTCTGTGTACACATGTGCATACTAGGTTTTCATAGAATGGTTTTCTATCAGAAAAGAAGAAGCCATACCACCTCAGAGGAAACTAAATCATATGTTTCTTAGGACACATATACAAGAATATTTAAAATAATATTGTTATGATTTTAAAAATTGGGAAACAAGTCAAATGGCTATTGTAGGAGAATGATTAAATACATAGTGTCTCATTGTGCAATAGACTACTTGACAAAATGAAAATGAATGAATTGAGGTGTTACACATCACAAATAATCATCTCAAAGATATGTTGAGGGAAAAGGGAAAGCAGTAGAAGACTTCAAGAGAGTAATTTTATAAAACACAACAATTAAAACTAAGCAACAGAATATAGGATACATCCATTGCCGTAACACCATAAAGAAAAGAAAAGCATGGCAAACACAAGTGTTAGAAGGATGATTACTTTTAGGGCAGTAGGAAAGTGAAAGGGGAGGGACACAGAGGCTTCAAATATACAGGTAATGTTTTATTTCTTCAGCAGAGTCATGAATACGTGGATCTTTGCCTTACTGTTCTTTATCCACTCAATGCATATTATTTGGGTGCATTAAATATTTCTTAATAAAATCAACTCTAAAAATGGTTTCCACTCAGATGATCACTTTTCATTGCAGTCCTATGGCTTTTATAGGCTGACTACCATGGAATCAATAATTGTTAGTAAATATTAGTTTTGTTGGTTTACTTTAAGTTGTAGTCCTCTATGATTTGGCAAGTTGAGGGATTCTTCTTTATTCACTCACATTCAATCATGATTTGTCCTGGGTTTATTAAATACTTATTTACAACTGAGTAACGCTGCAGTATTTTCCTACTTCTTCATCCCCACAACCCAAATCCCAATGTATGCACTTACTGTCTGTCTCTCACTTGTGCTGTGGTCATTGGACATTAATTGCTCTTTTCTCATATTTTTTTTCACCTCAAATCTGTTTTGTTCACAGTTGATAGTAATTAATCTAAAATGCAAGCATGTTGTGTCATGTATTATCTATGGGTAGTTATTTTTTAATGTGGAATTTGGCACATGATTTAACAAAACCTGGAATATAATCCTTACCTCTCTCTAACCTGATTTCCTACCTTGTCCTTTTACACATCTTCCTCATCTAGCATTCTGTGTTCTAATACAATGGTTCTCCAATTTTGGTGTATATCAAAATCTCCTTAAGACTTGACAAAACACCCATTCTACTTTGACAGCCTTGTCTTTTTTTTACATGTGTTACTAGTTCTCAAGGTGATTCTAGAATACATGAAAGATGGAGAGTTACTGTTCTTATGCTGTTGACAGTTTTTGCCTTCCTAAACTGCCCCACCTTCATGCTTCTATACTTTGGCCAAGTTTCTTTTGCTAGAACACTCTCCTCTCCACTTCTCCTACCTTTGTTTACCTAGCTACTTGTTCTACTTCCTTCCATTCAGCTGAGATATGACTATTACTTTTATAAAGATTCCTAAGTGCTACATGGTTCTTAGTACTTTCTGTGCATCCCTCTGCTACACAGCAGTGATTTTATACATTAAAATGTCATGAATGTCTTCCCATAAAACCCATAAACTCAGTAGCTAATATGGTATCCAAAATGAAGTAGGTGCTTATTAAATACTCACCAAACAAAATCAAACTAAAATATTATATAAGACTTGATTATATAAAGATTATTTTCTTTTTAGTAGACTGATAAACAAATATTCACAAATTAATGTGATAAGTACAATAGTGGATGCATGTGCACAATACCGAGGAGTGACTATGTGAAGGGTTGTATACAGAAGGACTGCATGTATGTCATGACTGATACAATTTAGTTGCTCCAATGTAGTGGAATTGGTCAGTCACATTGAATGAACCATCTGATCACTTGAGTTAATTTGATAAAAATCACTGAGAAAGTTACCACTGTAGTCTCTTTTTCTTCTCTGACTCATATTGATCTTGTCAAACTACAATAAATATAGCACAATAATTTTTTACAATATTGAATTTGAAAATTTGGGAGCCACCAAAACTGAGTCTCCAAGTTAAAAAGATTTCTATTATTATTAGAAAATGGATCCAATTTAAAACTTAAATGAAAGAAATATAATCTAGGAACCTCTTCTCCTTGGATTTGAATTGCATGGAAGTGTTATGTGGGAACAGAAGATTTTTTTCTAAGTTTTGTGAAGGCTAGGAAGAGTTGGGAATTCTGCAGTCGAATGGACATTGGCCCTCAGCACAGAGACTTGGGGTCTAATTTGACTTTCCCACTAGTTGTTTTTGCAGCTTGAGCAAGGCACTTACCTTCTCTGTGCCTCATTTGTTTTTCCTCTTTGGTAAATTCAGGAGATAGTCTAATATCTTTAAGGTCCCTTACAGCAACAGTATTTTCTGAGTCTAGAAATTTCAAGATAAATAACATCAGTCTGTATGAACCATGCATTTGAATTTTATCCCTTTAGGAATTATCGTTCCTCTTCCTCTGTATAATGTTTTTTTTAACATACCAAATATGTTTTTTCTTATGAAACTAATATTTGGCAACTGAAGCCTATTAACCTCTTTTAAAAGCTTTCAAGATAATCCATCAGAATATGGTCATAAAATGTGGTTAATGGTACAATGTATACAATGAGGATAATAGAATGTCATCAATATCCAATTATATAACTTCAAAATTCAAGGACCCATGCTGATTTGGGTTCTGTTGGGGTCTGTTCTTATGCTAGTACCAGACTGTTTTGATTACAGTGGCCTTGTAATATAGTTTGATATCAGGTATTGTGATCCCTCCTACTTTGTTCTTCTTTCTCAAAATTGCTGAGGGTATTCAGGATGTTTATGGTTCCATGCAAAGTTTTGAAATATTTGTTCTATATCTGTGAGATATGTCATTTGTATTTATATAGAGATTGTGTTGGATCTATAGATTGCCTTGGGTAGTATGAACATTTTGGTGATGTTAATTCTTCCAATCCATGAACTTGGTATTTACTTCCATTTATTTGTGTCTTCCTTCATTTTTTTGGTTAGTGTTGTGTAGTTTTCTGGGTAGAGGTCTTTTACCTCCTTGGTTAAGTTTATTCCTAAGTATTTTATTTTTCTTGTTGCTATAGTAGATGGGATTTCCCCCCCCAAGTTCTGTTTCTGGTATTTCATTGTTGGTATACAAAAATGCCTTTGATTTCTGAACATTGACTTTGTATTCTTCCATTTTGCCAAATTCATTTATTAGGTCGAGTAATTTTTTGGTGTATTCCCATTAAAGTACATCTTAATGAACATGATTCTGTCAGGGGATAAAATAAAGGTAGGTTTCTGGTTGTCTAAGTTAATTTAATGTTATACGGTAGAACAACCACCTAGAGTCAGGATTTATCCTCCATTCTGTTAATGGAAACATGATCACTCATTCCTCCATTTCTGTCCCTGCTGGCAGGAATCAGAGCCAAATATAGCATCATCATAGCAATTATAAGTAAAGTGGTTTCGTCCAGGTGATTTAATTTTTCTTTTTTCCTTGGCCCTTAAAAAAATATATTAATATGTACTATATATCCATGTTCTTTATGGTACGTTTTCTAAAAACTGCTTTTGAATGAAATTTTGTGATGAGTATCTTTTGTAAAATGGGAAAATGTTTCATTCCGACTTTGTTTGTTTTAAAAAGATAAACAAGGGTACTGGTGTCCTGAAAAAGGAGTTTATCAGGCTCCCAGGAGCCACTGGTTCTCTGGGAGGGCAGAGGAGAAGTGAAAGCTGGGAATGATGGCTTCTGTCCCCAGCTGCTGGGCTGCCTTGCAGTGGACTAGCAGCTCTGTGTCTGTGGCCACTATTATTTACAGATGTCTGGGCCTGAGTTACACAAATTGTTTACAATATGTATTAACTATTTTTTCTAAAATTATAAAAATACTGCAAAAGTGAGATCAGACAAATTTGAAAGTAATTTTTTAATTCTAAAAATTCTGTGATGTTTATAGAATCCAGAAGATCTATTGGGAGCTTTATTTATACTTGGCTTGCTTTAGGAACTAACGTTGCCTTACCATATGGGCAACCTGAATCCAAATCAGAAGTTCAGCCTCTGACCTCCTTGGGCTATATGGAGTTGAGAGGGAGACAGTTATCTCTGGCTTAATAAACCTTGAAGCCACATTAGTCTAAGATGACTGCTTCTTTTTCTCCAAAAGGTAAAATACTATGCATAGTTAACTATGCATAGTTTAACTATGCATAGTTAAAATATGTCAAACTATATGACAAGCTAACTGACAGGGAAGAGAGATCGGCATCTGTATCTCTTTTGAGTGAGAATCCTCGATTGGCCCATAGCAGCACCAAGAACACTAGGAATCTAAATTGTGAATTGGAAATCATACATGCTTTCATACTGATTCAAACTGGTGTCAGTCAGTATCCTGCCGGGCTGCCCTAAGTTTATGACAGTTGACTGAAAACACCTGTCTCAGTTCCCTGTGAACTGAGTCACTCGGTAAGCTTTTCACTCTTTCGTGAACTGTTCTCATGAAAAAAAAAAACTAGAAATCTGATTATATTTTAAGTTAGTATTTAGTTCATGACATCTAATAAGAAAATTGCACTTTGACTGTGGCTTTTCTCTTTTCAGATTTAGCCAATGAACATTCAGTTTTGAAGTTCAGCCTTAGACTACCCTTTTTTTGCACATCTGAGTAATTTTATCTGACCTGGTCTTTATTAGCAAACCTGATATTTCAATCTTTATTACATACCTTCCTCTATTTGGAAGTGTTTCACAGTTGGATGAATTCTGTAAAGACCTATTCCTTGACCTTTTAAAAGGGCACACTTAGTTTTCCTTTAATTACTGTTACAAGGGAATATATCCAACAAATACAATAGGATAAAGAAAAGGTAAAGTTTGAGAAAATGGAAGGCCCCATAGTTGATCACAGTCTCTGTTAAGTTCAGAGAGCTGTATACACATCCATGCTCTGCCTGGTGCATGTCAGCAGCTGTCTGCACTTCTCACCTGGACATTGATTTTCTTAGACTTACATTCCATGTTCTTCATATATAGCTGGTCCGTGCTGTGCTGTGGTATGTGCCACATCAGGTTCTCTGTAACTACTGATGTTGCCTGAGACAGATGTCATAGGCCTTTGGGACATTTTAAAAATCTCTAAAAGCATATCTAATAGCTGGGTTTCAAAACTCTAATCCAGGATCTAGCATTATCAGTTTTTGAAATATGTCCAACTTTAACTGCTGAGATTACATTTCTGATCAACAGCTCTGTTTAGAATCTTACTGTACCATTTTGTAAAGTAGCTTAATACCATGTAGGGATTAGCTTTCTTTATTTTAATAAAGACTTTATTTATTTATTTTAGAGAGGCAAAGAGAGGGAGAAATAGAGGGAGAGAAACATCAATATGTGGTTGCCTCTCATGTGTCCCCCACTGGGTATCTAGCCTGCAACCCAGACCTGTGCCCCAGACTGAGGACCTAATTGGTGATCCTCTCATTCAGAAGTCAGCACTCAATCCACAGAGCCACACCAGCCAGGGCAGGATTAGCTTTCTATTTCATGGCTAGATGGTGCTTACTATTGCAACAAGACATGTTTGAATGGATGTTTTTTATTTCATGGCATATCTGCAAGTGCTTAATTGACCATCAGAAGCTTTACTGAGTGTATTCTTCTTAAGCTTAGTGCTATTATATTTAACTATGAAAATAGCATATGAAAATATTCACTAATTACTTATTTACACATATTGGTGGTGAGTCTTTTAGTCAACATATGATGTAGTTAACAGGAAATGGGAGTTTTCAGATTGCTGAGTAGAAGTATATACTAAAGTTTTGGTAAGTCTGAAGTCATGCTGAGTAGGACTCAAACATCAAAATGGTTTGAATCTCAGCTATTCATGCTTTTTGTAATCTTGAGAAAATGATTTAAAATTTCTAAATCATTGGTGACGATAAGTACAATTTTCCTGAGAAGTTGGGAGGGTAGAGAAGGGGTTGTTAGAGAGGTGAATAAGCAGGAAATAGAGTTCCAGGGAGAATAGTTTTCACTATGATTATATTTAATCTTCTGGTCAGGGTTATATTTATGACAAAGAGCTAGATTATTATAAAGTGCTGATAAGAATAATTTAACATGGATAGAAAGTTTCAAGATATAGGAGAGACAGGTAGTAATTACAAGTATGTGATTTCTGACAAGGCATAAACTGTTAATAGAAAATTTGTGGATTTCAATTTGCATTTCTCTGATGATTAGTGATGTGGAATATCTTTTCATATGTCTGTTGGCCATCTGTATGTCCTCTCTGGAGAAGTGTCTATTCAGGTCCTTTGCCCATTTTTTAATTGGGTTGTTTGACTTCTGGTGCTGAGTTTTTAAAGTTCTTTATAAATTTTGGATATTAACCACTTATCAGATGTATTGGCAAATATATTCTCACATTCTGTGAGTTTTTTTTATTTTGTCAGTGTTTTCCTTTTCTGTGCAAAAACTTTTTAGCATGATGTTTTCTCATTTGTTAATTTTTTAATTTGCTTTTCCTGGAGAGATATATCTGATAAAATATTGCTATAAACAACATGCAAGATTTTGCTGCCTATGTTTTCTTCTATGGTCTTTGTGGTTTTGGGTCTAATATAAATTTTTAATCCATCTTGCATTTATTCTTATATGTGATATAGGAAGGTGTTCTAGTTCAGTTTTTCTGCCCACATATGTCCAATTTTCCCAACACCAATCATATACTGAATAAACTATATTTAGCCTATTGTTTGTGTTTGCTTCTTCTATTGAATATTAATTGACTGTAAAGTTGTGGGTTTATTTTGGGGCTCTCTAGTCTGATCCATTGATCTACGTCTGTTTTTATGCCAGTACCATGTCATTTTGATTACTATAGCCTTGTATTCTGGTTTAATATTAGATAGCATGATTCCTCCAACTTTTTCTTTCTCAGTGTTGCTAATTGCTATGTAAGGTCTTTTGTGCTTCCATATAAGTTTTGGAAATATTTGTTCTAGTTATGTGAAATACATCAATGAGATATCATTTCATATCTGGCAAAATGGCCATCATCAAAAATCAACAAACAACAAGTGCTGGTGGGGATGTGGAGAATGAGGAATGCTTTTGCACTGTTTGTGGAAATGCAGATTGGTACAGCCATTGTGGAAAGCAGTATGGAGATACCTCAAAAAAATGAAAATGGATTAACCTTTTGACCTAGCAATCCCACTTCTTGGAATATATTCAAAGAAACCCAAAACACTAATTTAAAAGAACATAGCACCCCTATGTTCATTGCAACATTATTTACAATCTCCAATATATGGAAGCAGTTCAAGTGTCCATCCATAGGTGAGTGGATAAAACAATTATGGGACATTTACACAATGGAATACTACTAAGCCATAAAGAAGAAGAAAAGTTAACTTTTTACAACAGTATGGATGGACCTAGAGAACATTATGCTAAGTGAAATAAGCCAGTCAGAGAAAGACCAGTGCCATGTGATTTCACTCATATGCAGAATCTAATGAACAAACTGAATTAATCTGCAAAATAGAAACAGACTCATAGATAGAGATCAGGATGATAGCTCAGATGGGTGGCAGTTAAGGGGTAGAGGGATTGAGCAAAAAGGGAAGAAGGACTTGTGGATATGGACAACTGTGGTGATTGCAGGGAGAGGGATATATAAGGGAACTAATTGATGATGGGAAAAATACAGTAAAATTTTAAAAATAAATAAAAAATAAAATTAAAAAAATTGGTGGAGAAACTGGTCAGTATTGAGAAGAAAAGGGGGAAGTTAAATGAGGTTATATTTTTGGTGGCCTAACTTTTAAGTAATTTCATATAAGGGTTTTTATTTTCCTTCCGAAGTAGAAAAGAGGTCACCTGCTAAGAGTCTGATGTTGAGGAAGCAAAAGAGAGTGAGGTTTGAGGTGTGGGGAGAATAAGGAAGATTGAAGACCAGCTTGTAAGAACTAGTTATTTGAATCTCAGGAAATTGGAATCATCAGTTTAGTTAATTTTCATGGTAATAATTCCTAATATGTATATAGTTTTTTATTTTTCAATAAAGTTTTTCATATGCATCGTCTCATGTAAAAAAGTACTAGTTGTTTTTCCCCATTTTTTGAGGTATAAATGACAAAAAGTTGTACTTATGTAAGATATAACAATGATTTGATATATGTATACATTGTGAAATGATTACTGCAATCAAGTTAATTAACACATTCATCACTTCACATTGTTATAAATTTTTTGTGGTAAGAACACTTTTAGCACCTTTCAAGTATATAGTGCAGTATTATTAACCACAGTCTCCATGCTGTCCATTAGATCCCCAAAACTTACGCATCTTACTTCCTCATTTCCTCTACCTCTCAGTCCCTGAAAATCACCAATGGTTCTCTGTTTCTAAGATTCAACATATAAGTGATACATACAGTATTTGTCTTTGGCTTATTTCTCTTAGCATAATGCTCTCCAAGTTTATCCATGTTGCACAAATGATTTCCTTCTTATTTATAGTTGAATAATATTCAGTATGTATGTGTTTGTATCTGTATCATATTTTTTGTTCATTCATAAGTCCATAGATACTTAGGTTATATCCATATCTTGACTGTTGTGAAAAATTCTGCAATAATCATGGGAGTACAAGTGTACCTTGGAGATATTGTTTTCATACCCAGAAGTTGTGTTAGTGAATCACATGGTAGTTCTGCTTTTAATTTTTTGGGAAACCCCCATATTGTTTTCCATATGGCTCTACTGATTACATTTCTGCCAATGGTGTACAAGGTTCCTTTTTCATGACATCTTCCCCAGCACTTGTCATCTCTTGTCTTTTTGATAGTAGCCATCCTGAGTTGTGAGGTGATATCTCATTGTGCTGTTGATTTGAAGTGCCCTGGTTAGTGATGTTGAACACCTTTGTGTATGCCTGTTATTCATTATAAAATTATCTATTCAAGTCCTTTGTCCATTTTTAATCAGGTAATTTATTTTGTTTTGTTGATATTGACTTGTTCCTTATGTTTTTAGATATTTAGCCTCATATCAGATATACAATTTGCAAATATTTTCTTCTCTTTCAGAGATTGCTTTTTCATTTTCTTGATTGTTTTCTTTGCTATGTAGATTTTTAGTTTGACATGCTCTCATTTGTTTATTTATTCATGTAGCTTTGTTGCCCCTGTTTTTGGTGTCAATCAACAAAATTATCACCAAGACCAATGTCAAGGAGCTTTTTTCCTGTGTTTTATTTTTTTCATAGAAGTTTCACAGTTACAGGGCTTACATTCAAGTTTTCAGTCCATTTTGGAGTTAAATTTTGTACATGGTATAAGATAGAGACATATTCTCGTTCTTTTGCATGTTAAGTATCTAGTTTTCCCAGACCAAGTTATAAAAGACCACCCTTTCTTCATTATGTGTACTCGATGCCCTTGTCACAGATTAGTTGACTAATATGTATTTATTATTTCCAGGATCTCTGTTCTGTTCTATTGATCTGTGTATCTGTGTTTATGTCAGGATCATACTGTTTGATTACTATAGCTTTGTAATGTAGCATGAATTAGGAAGTATGATGTCTCCAGCTATGTTCTTCTTGATCAAAATTGCTTTGGCTATTTAGGGTCTTTTGTGGTTCCATATGGATTTTAGGATAGATTTTTCTACTTTTGTAAAAAATGTCATTGAATTTTGAAGGGATTGCACTGATCTTGAAGATAATTTGAGTAGTAGAAATATTTTAACATTATTAAATCTTTAATCCATGAACTTGGAACACCTTTCTCTATCTCCTTCTCTTTAATTCATTTCATAAATGCTTATAGTTTTCAGTGTGCAAATCTTTTACCTCCTTGGTTCAGTGCATTCTTAAGTACATTATTTTGTTGCAGTATTAGATGGGATTATTTTCTTAAATTTGTTTTTTAAAGAGATCATTGTCAGTGTATAGAAATGTAAGTATTTTGCTTGTGTGTTAATTTTGTATCATGCAACTTTACTGACTTATTAATTCTAACAGTTTTTTGGTGACTTTTCAGGGTTTTCAGTATATATCATGTTATCTACAAACAAGGACAATTTTACTTCTTCCTTTTCAGTTCGAGTGCTTTCTATTTTTTTTTCCCCTGCCTAATTGTTCAGGCTAGAACTTCTGGTACTATGCTAAATAGAAGTGGTGAGAGTAGGCACCCTTGTCTTGTTCCTGATCTTTGAGGAAAGGATTTTTACTTTAGAGTATGATATTAGCTATGGCTTTAGCATATATAGCCATTTTTATGTTGAGGTAAGTTTCTTCTATACCAAATTTCAGAAGTTTTTTTTTTTCATTGTGAAAGAAGGTTGAATTTTGTCAAATTCTTTTCTCTGTATCTATTGAGATGATCATGATTTTTATCCTTCTTTCTGATAATGTGTGTATCCCTCTTAAGCTTCCTTGCATCCTAGTGATAAATCCTACCTAATGGTGTGTGATTTTATAATGTGCTGTTGAATTGTTTTCTAGTATTTTGTTGAAAATATTTGCTATTCAATTTTGTCTGCTCTCTTAAATTGTTTTTTCTCTTTTAAATATTAGTGACTTTAATGCTTCTTTCTTTAAACTGTCTCAAACATCATAACTGTTCAGCTCTCCAGTTCTCTAAGCAAAGTAATTAATTATTCATTCCTTAAATATTTATTGGCCATTTGTTATGTGTCAGGCACTCTGGGCATAATATAATAAAAAATACAAAACAGAAAATTCCAAAAACAAAACAGAAAATTCCAAAACCCAGAATATACCTGATCTCAAGGAACATTCAAGGGCATCATCGCATTTGACAAGGGTGTGAAACCTGGAAACAGATTTTTGGGACCCCTCTTAGAAGTTGCCTACAATAGTTACTTTACTTACAAGTTCCTTGAATGATTCAACATCTGTATTAGTTTCCTAGGTCTACCACAATAAATTGTCATGAAATTCATTCTGCCACCGTTCTGGAGAGAAGTTCAAAATCATGGTATCAGCAGAATTTGTTTATTCTGCAGGCTTCTCCTATTCATGCGTCTTTCCTATTTTTTTTTTTTTTTGGTGTGTGTGTGGTTTCTGGATATCCTCGGCATGCAGAGATAACTCTCCATCTCTGACTCCGTATGCAAATCACCTCCTCTGTGTATGATTGTTTACTCTTCTTCAGTCTCTTGTAAGATCACATCCCACTGAATTTAGGGCCCACTGGGTTAATCTAGGATGATTTTGTCTTGATACTTTTTTCATGATTAAATTACAAAGACTATTTTCCCAATATGCTCACATTCCCAAGTTCCAAGTGGACATATATATATTTTTAACATTTTGTTTATTTATTTTTAGAGATGGAAGGGAGGGAGATAGAGAGAAAGAGAGAGAAACATCAATGTACGGTTGCTGGGGGTTATGGCCTGCAACCCAGGCATGTACCCTGGCTGAGAATCGAACCTGCGACACTTTGGTTCGCAGCCCGCGCTCAATCCACTGAGCTACGCCAGCCAGGGCCCAAGTGGACATATTTTTTTGGAGGAGATACCATTCAACCCATTATATCATCTTATTGTGCCATAATTTTTCCCACTTTCTATGCTTCTGCCCAACTGGGCTTTTCTCTACTCCTTAGAAGGGCCAAGTTTCTTTTTACCTCAGAGCTTTCACTGCAATATTCCTTTTATATCATTCATATTCTGGCTAACTTTTATTCACCTTTGCCATCTCAGAGAAAAGGTTATTTCCTCAGGGCATCTTTCTCTGACTCTTGTTAAACAATATCCCCTAAATCAGGTTGGGTTTGGTGTAACATCCTGACAGCATCATGCATTTTCACTTCATAATGCTTAATAGCATTGTAATGTAGTAATTATTACTGTAAAAGTAGTTATTATGAGGTTTTGCATTAGTTTGTGAGTTTTTCATAATCATAGAGATCCCCTGATCATTAGTGCTTACCATAGCACCTGGTGCAAAGTGACAGAATGGTAATTGTTTGTTGAATTTGATGTTAAAATACAAGGTGTAGTGAGTGTGTGAATAATACTGGCTTGTAGATCTGGGGTTGGGTTGGTATTTGTGTATTCCTACATGACTCAGTTCAGCTGAGTACAGTTTTCTGTGTTCACTTAGTGATTCTCACAAATGAATTTTTATATAAACAAAAGCAAAATTTTCACTATGCTGAAATTGTTCCCCACTATATCAATCATATTGGAACAAATTTACATTTTCAAAGTAAGCTTTATGGCAGAACTGACGGTAGTTTTGTTATATGGTTGCTGAGGCTTGGAGTCAATGGATAATATTGGAGAGTTACCAGGTCTATATGATAGCAAATCAATGTTTTAGTTACAAATAGCACCAAAAATTTAGGTCCTGACGGTTATAAGTTTTTCACATATTATTTATAAAAAGCTTAAAACTGAAGGGTAGCAGGTTTCTGTTAGAAAAAGTTTGAAGGCAGAGCTGATGGATGTGCAGGTGGTGGTGGATTAAATACAAAAGCTTTTCACATATCTCTAAATTTGGGGCCTGGAAAAAACAAACAAAAAAGAAAGTTCAAAATAAATAACTTAAATGCAGTAGATTGGCAAAATTAGGAGATTTGAAAATATGGCATTTTGCGAAGAAGATAACGCAACTGAGATTCTTCCGTACCATTGGATTGAATATAAATAGACTCAAGCATTTTGGAAAATAATTCAGTATTATCTCACACAACTAAAAATGTACACATCCATTAGACCAAAATCCCTATTCTATATATGTGCACTAGAGAAAATCTTATAGATTAATTTGCTTAGTCTGTGGAAAAGTTTATAAATAACTCAAATGATTTATTCATTGAATGTATAGTATTATGTGACATTTCATTGAATACCCATTATTATTACATATATAGTATTTAATGCTTTTATGGAAGTATTTTAATTATTGATCAAATTTCTTTAATGTTTATAGATGTAGTTAAGATTTTTATTTCTTGAATCATTTTTGGTAAAATCTAGTTTTCTAGGAATTTAAATTTTCATTTAAATTTTTAATTTACTCCTATTATATGATCCTGTAGTTTCTTAATAAGAAACTACCACTTAGCTTCCCCACCTTGCAGGCACCAAACTTAGTTTCAGTTTCTGATCCTGATGTGGCTTTTGCTTCACAGCTGCATGTTTTCATATCATTCGAGTATTAGTTCATTTTTCTGTTGTAGGTTTGTTTTTTTTTTTCATTCATTTCATTTTTATTTGATTTTGGGGGGATCTTTTTATATTCTTATTTGCTTAACATTGTATTAAACCAGTTTTCGGTGAATGTAGCTGTAATGATAATGGTGTGGTGCCCAGAGTGAAGAAGGGGCCACAGAAAACTTGGGGCTGTGGGAGAGGCTATGTCCCTAGGTAAAAGGTAAACAAACCAGCATAGCAATTCAGGCAATGGAGCTATCACAGCATGTGCCTCCTGGTGCAGGCAGGGCTGCTGCAGCAGCTAGCAAAAGTGACTGATGAGGGAAAAACTTCCACTTCCTGACTGAAGGGAAACCAGAGGTCACAGCAACATAGGCATTGTGGACTTCATATTGATGGCACAGGGAGGGGTATAACCTGCCAGTCTAGCCTATGGAATTGGCTAGAAAACTGGATGTTTCCAGAACACAAGGAATTTTCTGCTGGAAAATTTAAACAGAGGGTAGGGAAAGTCTTTTGCTTTCTCCCTCCCCTTGTTTGCCCTTTCAGGGGCTGGAGCATTTGCAGGCTGATGGGCCCTGGAGACCACAGGGTCTGACAGTGGCCCCAGGCAGAGCAGTGGTTGTGGTGGCACTTGCTACGTGCACAGACTCCAGAAAGGAGCCTGAGGGCCAACAATGATGGGAAAAGGAGCAGAGCAACTTGGAGGATGACTCAGTGGCCACCTGCCATTTCTAAAGGATGGTACTTTAAATGAGAGAAGGAACTCCAGGTGCAGCCTTGAACTAATCTGGCAAAGGGTGGTAGTGATTTTCTCTGGGTGTTTCAGGGGATCGGGCTCTGAGGCAGAAGTCTGCCATTCTTCCAAAGTTGTGTAGCTTCTAAATAAAAAACTCCTTTCTTTTTTTTACCAAACCTCTACCTCTGGAATATAGTGTGGTGGGCAGCAGTACCCCATCTCTATTTGGCAACAGTAATGACAACTCTGAGGGGACCCTAGCTACCTGTGGTAGGTTGAAAACCCCCAAGAGTGGGATAGTGGAGTTTCCCAGTCTCTGGAAATTTCTCTGCACCTCCACTCGAGGTACCAGATGCTTAAACATGCCTGGCAAGTAGAAGGAAATGGTTCTGGGAAGGAAACAGACTCTGAGAGGGGGTGAGATCACCCAAATTTGGGGGCTGCAACCAGGATCTGCATGAGGAGTGACCAATTTTGGGCAGCCATTATTTGGGGCGACTGTGAGATTGGATGGCAGAAGACTTGTTTGTGAGCACTCATTTGGAATAATGGAGTTGTGGGTTCAAGTTTGCTTATATATTCCCAGTTTGCCTGCATTCTTTTGGTCATAACTTTGGGCTTGTATGTCCGGGCCAACAGGGGCTATTCTATGTTGGTTCCTGGAGAGAGCCCAATGGGTAGAATTTTAGCAGATTGGGCAATGTACAGCCATTATCCAGTGTCTAAGGAGGAATTGGTTCTTTATTGTAACACTGCTTGGCTTATGTATATTTTAGACATTGGAAATAAAGGCCTTTAAATGGCTCCTTAAATTACTGTACCATAATGCAATTGGAACTATATTGCCAATGGTTTGGCAAATGGGATGAAATCCATTATGTTAAGGCCTTTATCTTGTTACTTAACAAGGTTTCACCAGGGACAAAGAATCACTTGATGGTGCAGAGAAAGGAAGTGGCCTCAAAACCCCTTCCTGACAGTAGGACACAGGAAGAAAAGGAGACTGAGGAGATAAGTCTTGTTAATGCGATCAACCCAGGGGACACAGGATTAGTAGCAGGAAGACCTCCCCAGTCACTACCCCCACTGCTAGACACTCCTGAAATAGGGACCAGAGAGCCCATAGCTCTACCCCTGTATGATGTGGGAGGGGTCTCCCCATGAAAGACCCATCAGGGCTCCTGATTTGGCCAGCGAGCTTCCTTACCAAGGGCAAAATAATTCCCTTTTAGGCAATATCCTATAGGCAGAATAAACTAGGAAGGCCAGTCCTCTGGTTACTATTGGGCTCCCTTAGACATCCCCCAACGTATTACAGTTTCCCCACAGGGGCCCTGGGTACCATTGATGGTGGGAAACCAGCTAACTGATTTCCTTGTAGGTATGGGAGCTACATACTCAGTACTAAATACAAAATTAACCAGGAAAGGCTTGGATGCAGTAACGATTACTGGAGTGAGCAGACAAAATCAAAAATAGGTGTTCCTTCAACCTCTAGAATGCCAGCTTGGGGATCAAAAGCTTATGTATAGTTTCTGCTACATGTTGGACTGCCTTATTCCATTACTGGTCTGAGATTTACTTTGTAAATTGCATGCACAAGTAACTCTCCTGCATAGTAGCAATTATGTGTTGGAAAGTGCTATCCAGCTCCAGGCCCTCCAGACTTGCCCAGAAGGACCCAAAGATAAAGTCTTCCTGCACAAGATCTGTGAGCAGGTGGATCAACCAGCTCAGGCTGAGAGAACCCCAGGTGGAACAGTTAATGTTCAACCCATCCAGGATACTTAAACTGTGGTGCCCAACTCTGTCATTTTGTTAGACAACACAACTACCCCAAACCCAACCACCCTGCTCCCAGATGCAGAAGGATGTTCAGCCCTGCAGCATGATTGCTTGGACCAGCTGCTGACAGCACTGGGCTGCGAGCTATACACAGATGGGAGCAACTTCATGAAAAATGGGCAACAACAAACCAGTTTTGGACTTCCTCACAGCTGGTGGTCCTTTCAGAGTGACCATTGACCATCATTCACTTCAGAGATCTCCCAGAAGATTGGATGGCCACTACAAATTCAATGGAAAATACATGTGTCTTAGAGACCTCAACCTATGGGAAGGAATGAGAAAATGAACCATCCAATAAAGAAGACTGGCAAAAATATGCCAAGAGTGCATTTGAAATGGGATCAGGCACTTCCTATTGGTAGCACCCAGAAGTGGGCTTAAATTAAATCCTTTCAGCCCTGGCTGGCATAGCTCAGTGGATTGAGCGCAGGCTGTGAACCAAAGTGTCGCAGATTCGATTCCCAACCAGGGTACACGCCTGGGTTGCAGGCCATAATCCCCAGCAACCGCACATTGATGTTTCTCTCTGTCTCTCTCTATCTTCCTCCCTTCTCTCTCTAAAAATAAATAAATAAAATCTTTTTAAAAAAACCTAAAGGATTTAAAAAAAAAACCCTTTGAAAATATTTTATGCTGTGAACCAAAATGTCGCAGGTTCGATTCCCTCACTGGTAGTCACGGTACATGCCTGGGTTGCAGGCCATGACCCCTAGCAACCACACATTGATATTTTTCTCTCTTTCTCCCTCCCTTCCCTCTCTAAAAATAAATAAATAATAAATAAAAATTTAAAAAAATATTTTATGGAAGACCCTTCCAAATCTCTATTTTAAGAGCACCCCCTTTAGATTTGGAGTATGAGTCAAAATTTTTATAAACAATATAATTTGGGGCAGTGTTTTGCATGAGTTTTCTCATTGCAGTAGCATTTTTCCATCTGAGAAGCTCTTACACCCACTCCAGCCCTGCCACTGAGACTTAATAAAGACCTGGAAGACTCAAGGCCCTGAGGAGCAGGTAGCCAAGCAATGGGCTGGGCCCTGTGATGCCATGCTGACAACACACTCTTCCCTACAGCTCAGGGGAATCGAGCCTTGCATCCACTACACAGATAAAACGGGCACCGCCTGAGGAGGACTCAGATCCTGCTGCTGTGCCTGAGGCTGAAAGGGAAAGCTGGACCTGCACTTCGGAAGGAGATTTAAAATTTCTTTTTTGGAAAAGGACACAACTCCTAACACGAATGACCATGTTCCTTTTATTTATTTCATTTATATTATTTTACACAATGAGGAATAGGGTGTGTTTGCAAACCTAAGGAATTTTAGCTGGCTAATATAGAGTTAGAGTATGGTCCTTCCCATTGTTAAAAGGACAAGGATTGAAAGTGAGTTGGGCTAAAATTGTTATTTCTGAATGAGAATAGAAGGTGTATAGAAAGTTTTAAAAGTACATTGGAGGTTGTGACAGTTTTAACTTGAAAAGAAAGAAACCTCAGGTCTTGGTTACAGTTTTCCTATGTTTGTTTTCTTATCTTGTGGGGACTTGGTTTGAACTTTGCTGTTTTGTGTACACTGCGAGTCCTCTGTCTCTGCTGTTTGAGTCTTCATGCCAGTAGGACCTGGTAAAGGTGGTTTGGTGCCAGTTGGCATACCAGTTGATGAGAGATCATATCTCTGCCATTTGGGGCTTGAGATACCAGTCTCATAGTCTGTCTGCAAGCTTTTAATATTTACTCTGAACTCTTAAGCAGCTTTGGGAAAATACAAAGTTTGATTTCTTTATCACTCTTAATAGTCAAAATCTCATCAAGATGATACAGTTGAAACCTTTATTTGCTATATTTTGCCTGCATATTCTTTACTGTGTAAATTCTTACTTCACTCTATAGTTTGTATTGTGATTTGTTCATGTATTTAAAAAATTTTATATATTTATATTTAGAGAGAAGGGAAGGGAGGGAGAAAAATGGAGAGAAGCAATAATGTGAGAGAGAAACAACAATGTGAGAGAGAAATATTGATTGGTTGCCTCTCTCATGCCCACAACCAGGGACCTGGTCCACAATCCAGGCATGTTCCCTGAATGGGAAATGAACCAGTGACTTTTGGCTTGCAGAACAATGCTCCACCCACTGAGCCACACCAGTTAGGGCATGTTAATGCATTTTTACAGTCTTAAAGAGTTTGTATTATATTATGATATAGAGAATAGTATCATAGAATATGAAAGCTGGAAGGAAACATAGTAATAATCACACTTTATTATTTTATAGCTTATTAAAGAAAATGTGGTCAACAGAAATCAAATGATTGGTCAAAAATAGAGCTATGATTTAAACCTGAGACTCTCTGGTTCTAGTCCATTTATTTGTCCCAACTCTACAAGACCAATGCTTTTGAGCATCAGTTTCTAGTTTATAAATATAGACGTGAATTTAAAAAGTTCAAAGAGTAACTGACTATGGGTAAACCTGGAATATAATCGGAGAAGTCTTTATGAATGAAACTGTGGATTCACTTATATCATTTCTCATTTCTCATACAATTAACTTAAGGCACCACTGTAACTTCATCTTAAAAAATCCCAGAATCAAAAGTGATACTGAATTTTCTTGCCTAATTTGTGGTGACTTACTTAATGAATATTATTCTGTTAGAGATTTACCATCAGTTTCTTTAGTTATTATGTATTTGGTAATTTGTATTACATTCTTATCACTCAAATATCATAAAGAGAAAAAGTGAATAGTTTATCTTCCACCACCTACATCCTGAACAAGGTATTTTAGGGTATATTTATATCAGTATGAAAGTCATTCTTTTTACAGACACAGGTGATTCCATAGTGTGTGTGTGTGTGTGTGTGTGTGTGTGTGTAGCATTATGTATTTAAACAATACCTTGTTGATGAACATTTGGATTTTTTATATGTTGATACAACAGAAGCAGTACTGCCATGAATACTTTGTACAAACATTACATAGGCCACATATACATATGATAAATAAGTATAAATTGAAGTTATGGGTCATAGTGTTGATATATAATGCTAAGTTATCTTACATAAAAGTTGCTTTACAGGTACTCATTTCTACTTCTGCCAACAGTGGACAAATTGTGTCTGTGTTGAGCAGAAAATGATGAATAGCTGAATAGCAAGACTATGTCATCTATAAGGAACAATATTTTCTGGGACTATTGGTACGCAGTTACCCATTAAAATCAGGGGCAAGAATCTAGCAAGGATGGTCATCAGTTTCTGATACAGGAATTTGGCCTTTGTGCTGGGAAGTTTTTAAGCAACATAATGGAAGAAGTGCAAGACTTTCTTTAGCCAAGTTTAAGGCCTTGGGTACAAGTTCTGTATCACAGCAACAGTGTGTATGATGTGCCAGAGCCTGTCCTCCATCCCTTTTCTGCTGACTAAGCATTTACTGATCGGGCCTTCTTGCTTGCATGATTAAGGGAATAGGGTTTGAAACTTGTTGTAGCTGTACAGAATGCTGATCTGAACTGCCACTTCAGCTTTTACTAGGATTGTCTTGAGAATTTGTCACTGGCTGTTTTCTACAGAATTTTGCAGAAAGTCTGCCTGCAGGTAATTGACTGGTATATGTTAACCTTTACTTTCAGGTCTCTTCAGAGGCTCCCCAACTCTTCCTGTTGAGTTGTGGGTACTTACTAATGTTAAGGTTCTTCTGTGTCCATTTGTGCTTTTTCTGCTTACCTAAAGTAGGCTACTGATGCCCTCAGTAAGCCCCCAGAATTGGCCTTCTGACTACATCCACCTTAGTCCTCTAAAATGAGTAATTTGAACAATTCAAGAACAAAATTAATTTTGGAATTGTAGAGGCTTCTACACAATTGTACTTTTCTCAACACTTAGGATCCTGGGATACTTTTTTCTCTTGACTTAATTTTGCACTACATAGGCTAATTACCATGTATCATAAATTGTTCAATTGTTCTGTGAATATTTATAAGAATCAAAATAATTGGCCTCATATCTACATCTGGTAGGGAATACTATGGAGACAGCTCATGGACAAAAAGAAAGCAAACTCTGAATTAATTGGGTTTATAGTTCAAGACCCTTCAAACTGCATCAAGTTTTGAGGAAGGCCTACCTGCTATTTTCCCCCTTCATTAAGAGGGACAGAGAGAAATGAGGAGAAAAATATTTTTATGGAGAGAAAGTTAAAAAAAGAGTGCTTATTAAAAGATATTTCTTTGTTATTTCTCTTTTTTCTCACCTTAAGATTGGAGGTTTCTGCAAGATACAGGGACTGGAATCTGATTCCCTCTCAGGGTGGATATTTGTTGAGGTCCAGAATCTTTGGACCCATCTTTGTACCACTGGAGAAAGAAATGTCAAGAAATTGCAGAATGGCAAAACATCTTCCATCTCTCTCAAATTTCCTGTGGAGTGATAACTAGGGAAACCATGCCAGCTAGGATGGCTGGGTTCCCCATGGTTTGAACCTGGCAAAAGAAGGAGGTACAAACATTAGCTGTTTGGATACCTCAAGAAGTTGACCTGCTGTGTAAAAACCTGACATAGTGGGGCTCCAAGAGAACATCTGCAGGTCGAGGGAAATGGTTAGCTCTGTCCCAGAAGAACCCTATAGTTAAGGGACTGAGGCGGAAGTGCCAGTGGCACTCTTGAACACCATCCACTGTACACTGTGAAAGAATGGCAACGGGGGCTGTCCCAGTCAAGAGAGCCAGGAGATAGCATGAGACTCATTTGTACGTGGTGACCCTAACAAGATCTTTCATATACAAATGTCAGAGCTTTCACCACAAATTTATTATCACAGATCCCAGAAAACAGTCTAATACATTGGCATACCAGTAAACTAGGCTTGTATAAATATTGTGATTCAAAAAGTTGTTCTATATAGATAACACTACTTCAGAATTAAATAACCATTTTCTGAATTTAACTTTGGAGTATTAACTTTGATGGTAAAAAGCTGTTTTTACTTAATTGAGAAGTGACATTATACTGCTCTTATTTTATAACAGAGCTTTGGCAGGTAGGATCAAGGGTGGGAAGTAGGGATGGCTGGGGTGTGGGGGAGTGGTTGGGGGATAATCGAGACAACTGTACTTGAACAACAATAAAAAATGTGGAGAAAAATTGTTAATATATTTAGATAAACAGGAAACAGAAAATAAAGGATTTGTTTATTATTCAATCTGCATATGGACTTATGGTCTACATATTTATTGCTTAAAATGTAGGTTACAGAAGTCTGAGTTCCTATCTGAATGTATAAATAAAAATGTTCTGACAGATCCCAGAGGGGTTTCAGGAACTGAAAGGGATTAGCCAGAGAACATAAATGTGTGTATACATAGCCCATGGATGAAGACAACAGTATGGTAAAGGCTGGTGGGGGTTGCTGGCTGGAGGGGAGCAAGGGAGGGGGAAATGGGGGATATATACAACAGTGTCAACAATGAAAAAATGTACTGAGGTCTATGAATGTAAGGTCTTTAGTTTGGTAAGTGTTTTGACTGGCAGCAGCTATGAGGGCTTAAGGCAAAAGACAGATCTTGAAAGAATTAGATTTATCTGTCCAATCCCTACAAATGTTATCTTCATTTTGATCCCCATGAGTATTTATTTAATAGTAAATACTTTTTGACAAAAAGGTTTATATTTAGCTTCACCCTAAACCTGATTTCTTCTCTCTGGTGTCAGCTATCCTGAGGACCATTACCTTAACTGATATAGAGGATGGATTTATGCTTTTTGGAGAAGTGTTTCTTACTACCTTATGACTAATTATAGAGCATTTCATGATTATTTAACTTTTCCTCTTTTTTCCAATCCCATTTAATAAGCAATATCTCACAATAATATGGGGATGTACTGTTTTTAAAGATCTTTAAAGTGTGTAATTTGTTTTAATTTTCACAATTTTGTGAGTTAGACCTTGTTATCATCATTTTACATTTGAGGAAATTGAAGTGTAGAGAGTTCATGAGATTTGCCCGAAGGTACAAGGTAAATAAGTGGCAAGAGCTAAGCTAGGACTGCAGAAAAAGATTCTTAATGTTGGCATTTAGTCTCTCAGGTACACTGATTGTACCTTATAATCTAAAGAGTTTTTAGAGCTTTCTGTCCCCAAACTGATATTTAGTTTCCCAATATTTGCAAGAGTTTGACTTCAGATTCTGGGTGTGTGTTCTTGGACTATACTAGAAAATGTCTTGTGCAGTGTTCCAGGAGACTTTGTGGTGCTTTCCTAGAGACTTTAGGGTCTGGGACTCATTATCAGGTATAATTAACCTAAGCGTCTTTTGAACAGGTTGTTAAAATTGTGTTTGTAAGGAACTAGTTCTAATTTATTACTTTAAGAATGTTTTTTATTTCTGATAATGCAACAATTGCCAGTGTTGAGTTTTCATTTTAAAGTATTCTTCCTTCCAAAAGGAATAATGATTTAAATGTTTATTTGAATTGTATTTGTTATAAGATAGTACATTTAAACTATTCTAAAGCAATTGTAGACCTCTGGAGCATTTGTCCCTAAATAATTAGACTTCTGTCACAAGCCTCTTGAAAGAGACAACCTTGCTTAGGAAAGCTGAGCATATAGTCTCACGAAGTCCTGAGGTCTGGATACAGAGACCAGAGTGATGGTTGCCAAAGAGAGGGGGCATGGGAGGTTGTATGAAAAAAATGAAGGGATTAAGATGTATAAACTTGTAGTTACAAAATAGTCATGGAGGTGTAAAGTAGGGTAGTAGAAAATAATATTGTAATAACTATGTATGGTGCCGGGTGGGTACTGGAAATATTAGGGGCATCACTTCATAAACGATATGATTGTCCAACCACTATGCTGTACATTTGAAACCAATACAAAATAACATTAAAAGTACACTCACTGAAAAATAAAACATAAAGTTTAAAACAAAAACAATTAAATAACATAAAAGTTGGCATATAAATTAAAAAAAAAAGTCCTGAGTTGTGGCCACGCTCACCGCTCCCTGAACACTTACAGCTCCAGGAGCCCTCCTCCCAAGCTGGAAGTGGGAGACCAGTGTGCTGGAAACAACAACAACAACAACAACAACAACAACAGTTGCCAGAACTTTAATTCCTTGTTTTAGCTACTTTGCTGCCTGCTGTAAGCAAAAGTAATATGTGGTGTATGTGTGTGTATTGTTCTAACCTTTCAGCATCGCCTTTAAAGATTTTACTATCGGGTCTTGGAAAGCCCTGCTTATATGAGACAATAGAGGAAGGAGTCAAGTGGGATGTTGATACCGTGTTGAAAAACCTGCTTGCCACACTTAGCCTTTTTATTCTCTTAAAATGAATACCAGCATATATAGAGGAGTAAAGAAATGCTAGCAGAAAATAGTTCTTTCAAAGCTTTTTAGCTACAACTAAAAATTATTTTTTTTATTTGATAGATTGTTAAAAGTTTTGTTCAATTAAAATAACCTAAACATTTTTCTTCCAATGTACATGTTAATTTTCTGGTGTCTGGCAGGGCCCACAGTGTTTTTATTCCCTGTGCAGTGGAAACAAGTTAAGTGCAGTTACTTACAACAAAAGGTTATTTAAACACATTTAAGTGTAGCAACTCTCACAGTTCTAACTTAACCCTCTTGAAAGTAAGCTTGATATGATTTATTTTATTTAAATCATGACCAAATTAATTTACAACCCCCCCACAAACTCTTATATTCTAAAATATGCTTATTACTGACTTAAAGAATATGTTGTATGGCTGTAATAATGCCCATTAACTTTAACCATATCTTGGTGTGTTGTGTTATTTTCAGGTTGAAGGAAGTAAAAATATGATAATTCTTAGGCCAGGCTAATAACCATCTGAAGATCAACAAACTGCTGTACAAATGCATTTTCTCTAGTGTGCACTCTGAAGCTAAGCTGACAAATGTTTCCTGTATGGCTGAGTAGTGGGTGATTACGTGTGCATAGGCATGTGTATGAACGTGTCTTTGATTTAATGATTTCAGGGCTGCCCTTTTATATTTTGGTATTATAGAGGCAATGTACTTCTTGCTAGTTTTAAAAAATATTTTATTGTGTATTCTATTACATTTTCCCAGTTTTTCTTTCTTTGCTCCCTTCTAGTTTTTCACTTGAGGAGTTTTATAGTACTATTCCCTTTTGATAAGCTGGCTAAAGTCAAAGGTGCAGTTGTAGAATATTGGACAATACAAATTGGGAATGATTACATCTATCTTAGAATATACGAGGAGCCAAATTGAATTTAGCTCTACAGAATATAAAGCCAGAAAAACAACATTAGTAATGTCCTTGTGAACTTATGACATTGTTGTTTTCTTCCCTTCTAAAAGGTATACAGTGATGCTGCAATGAAATGGAAATGAGATGTTATCTGGAGAAATCACTCACCATTTCCTGCTATCATGTTAGCTTTAGAAAAATTCAGAGATAGCCGAGAAGTTTTAGTGTAATAAAGACTAGCACTTCCTGTAAACTGAGCATACAGGAAAGAGTATGCATTTAATTTTTTTGTTAAACACATGCAGTGATATCTAAGGAACCCATTAGTTTCTTTTCCTCTTATGCATCTTTATTGTTCAATTATAGTTTATATTCAATATTAATTTGTATTAGTTTCAGGTATACAGCATAGTAGTTAGATAATCATATAGTTACAGATTGTTCCCCCAATATTTCCAGTACCCACCTGCCACCACCATACATAGTTATTACAGTATTATTGACTATATCCACTATGCTGTACTTTACATCCCCATGAGTATTTTGTAACTACCAGTTTGTACTTCTTAATCCTTTCACCTTTTTCACCCAGATTCCAACCCTTTTCTCCTCTGGCAACCATCAGTCTGTTATCTGTCTGAGTCTGTTTCAATTTTGTTTGTTTATTTTGTTCTTTAGATTCCACATAAAGTTAAATCACATGAATTTTGTCTTTCTGTAATTGACTTATTTCACTTAGCATAATAGACTCTAGATCCATTCATGTTGTTGCAAATGGTGCATTACTTTCATTCATTTTTATGGCAGAGTAATATTCCCTTGTATATATGTACCACCACTTCTACTAGTTTATTGATGGGCACTTGGGTTGATTGCATATCTTTGTTATTGTAAATAACACTGCAGTGAACATAGAGGTGCTTATGTTCTTTCGAATTAGAGTTTTGAGTTCCTTTGATATATTCCCAGAAGTGGGATTGCTGGGTAAAAAGGCAGAACCATTTTTTTATGTTTTGAGGTATCTCCATACTGTTTTCCAAAGTGGCTACACCAGTCTACATTCCCACCAATGGTGCAAAGGGTTCCCCTTTCTCCACCTCCTCATCAGCACTTGTTGTTTGTTGATTTATTGATGATAGCCATTCTGACAGGTGTGAGATAGTATCTCATTGTGGTTTTAATTTGCATTTCTCTAATGATTAGTGACTTTGGGCATCTTTTGATATGTTGATTGGCCATCTGTATGTTCTCTCTGGAGAAGTTTCTATTCAGGTACTCTGCCCATTTTTTAGTTGGGTTATTTGGGGGTTTTTTTAGTGTTGAGTTTTATAAGTACTTTATAAATTTTGCATATTAATCCCTTATCAGATATATTGGCAAATATGTTCTCCCATCCCATGGGTTGTCTTTTTATTTCATTGATGATTTCCTTTGCTGTATAAAACTTTTTAGTTTGATATAGTCCCATGTGATTATTTTTCCCTTTGTTTCCTTTGGGAAGAAATATCCAATAAAACATTGCTATGAGCAATATCTGAGATTTTGCTGCCTATGTTTTCTTCTATGATTTTTATGTTTTCAGATTTAACATTTAAGTCTTTGATCCATTTTGAATTCGTTCTTGTATATGATCTAATTTCATTTTTCTTGCATAGATTGGTCTAGTTTTCCCAACACCATTTATTGAATAGATTATCTTTAGTCCTTTGTATGTGCTTGCTTCCTCTGTTAAATATTGACTGTAAAGGTGTGAGTTTATTTGGGGGCTATTCCATCAATCTCTGTGTCTGTTTTTATGACAGTACCATGCTGTTTTGATAACTATGGCCCTATGGTATAGTTTGATGTTAAGGTGCATGATTTCTCCAAATTTGTTCTTCTTTCTCAGGATTGCTATTGGTATGCAGGGCCTTTTGTGGCTCCATATAAATTTTTGAAATAATTGTTGTAGTTCTGTGGAATATGTCATTGGAGTCTTGATAGAAATTGCATTGAGTCTATAGATTGCTTTGGGTAATATGGACATTTTAATGTTAATTCTTCCTATTAATGAAAACAGTATGTACTTCACTTATTTGTATCTTCAATTTCTTTCTTGTTTATTAATTTATTGACAGTAGTCATTCTGACAGGTGTGAGGTGATATCTCATTGTGGTTTTAATTTGTATTTCTTTGATAATTAGTGATGTTGAGCATCCTTTCATATGTATCTTGACCATCTGTATCTCTTCTTTGGAGAAGTATCTATTGTAGCCCTTTGCCCTTTTTTAATTTTTATTTTTTTGGTGTTGAGTAGTATGAGTTTTTTATAAACTTTGGGTATTAACCCTTTATCAGATGTATCATTGATGAATATCTTCTCCTATTCAGTAGGTTTCCTTTTTGTTTTCTTGATCGTTTCCTTTGCTGTGCAAACAACTTTTAGTTTGATGTAGTCCCATTTGTTAATTTTTTCTTTTGTTTCCTCTCCTGAGACAATATATCAAAAAAATATTGCTATGAGAAATGACAGAGATTTTACTAGCTATATTTTCTTATAGGAGTTTTATGGTTTTGAGCCTCATATTTAAATATTTATGTAATTGTGAGTATATTCTTGTATATAGTGTAAGAAGGTGGTCTGGTTTCATATTTTGCATATGTCTGCCCATTTTTCTCCATACCACTTATTGAATACACTATCTTTATCCTAGTGTATCTTCTTGCCTGTTTTGTCAAGTATTAAGGGACCATATAGGCATGGGTTTATTTCTGAGCTATCTATTCTGTCTAATTGATCTGTGTGTCTGTTTTTATGCCAGTACCATGTTGTTTTGATTACTATAGCCTTGTAGTGTAGTTTGATATTGAGTAGCAGGATACCTCCAACTTTATTCTTTTTTATCAAGATTGCTCTGGCTGTTCAGAAT
Source organism: Phyllostomus discolor (assembly GCF_004126475.2). Classification (NCBI taxonomy): domain Eukaryota; kingdom Metazoa; phylum Chordata; class Mammalia; order Chiroptera; family Phyllostomidae; genus Phyllostomus; species Phyllostomus discolor. Next base: position 81,535,080 of record NC_040905.2, read on the forward strand.
CTTTGGTGGAGGAACCCAATAATTTTTGCTGTCGTTCAAGGAAAGGTAAACTTGTATGTAATTTGTAACATCAGGCAAATGATGGGTTAAAAAATATGTATGCTCTCAAATTAATTGGATGGTCACATATGTAAAATCTGATCTAACTATATTTAATCAAATGATATAATAATTTCCTTTCTCTGAGACCAACTTCTTCACATCCATACCAAAGGAGTAGGATCAAGTAACCTCCCTAGTACCTTCTTTCCAACAATCACTTAGAGTCTACATATTAGATTCCTTCTTTTCCATGTTCTTCATTAAAATCCTGAATAGTAAAGAGTTCTAGAGAAATTTACATTTTAATGTTTTATTGTGACATTACTTATTTTCTAGGAAATGCATTTTGAGTCATTGAAATCCAACATCTGCATTATGGAATCTGAACTTTCATTGTGTCTATTGACATTTATAATAGTATATTTTATGTTCTATATTGGGAATTAATTTTTGGTATGACCATACCAGGTTTTACTTCCTAAAATAGAAACAGTGTCAAAAGCTCCAAATTATTTGGGCAAATAGTCTCAGTCATATACTGGAGAATGGTTGTTAATATAAATTCTCTATAAGTACATATTTTATTTTAAATTAAGTTAGGTATTTAATAGGGTATTTGTATAAATGTATCCCAGGAAAAGTCAGTGCACATATGTAGTGATATCTCTGCATCTGAGTTTTGATACTTCAATGTGATGGTTTTGATAAAACAAAGGATAACATCCTATCATAGTACATGATTGTGTGTTCTTTCCACAGTTTGTTTTTAATAAATACTCTGTTGAACTTGTTCTGTCAGAATCCAGAAATGTAGTTTGCTATCTCCTAGCCTAACATGAAAAAGTACAAAATGGCAGGTTTGGAGCAGGTCTTACAAGGCAAGTTATTTAGTCTATTGGAGTCTCCATCTCCTCACCAGGTGAGAACTGTACCTAACCTGGAGGTCTGTTGTCAGGTTTAACAAAGTAGTGAACCTAAAACTTTTTCACAATCACTGAAACAGGGTATTCTCATAGAGATATTGGTTATCATAAAATGATAATAAAGAAGAATAGAAGTAGTAGGGAAGGGTCAGAGGCGCTAAGGCTTTTGTTTGGCTTCAGAACACTTCCAATTGTTACTCGATTGTCAAAAGGATGGCAGTTGTTACTTTAAAGATGTACCATTTATTTAACCAGGATTGAAGTGTTTTGCATGTGATAGGAACTGAGGCTAGTACTGGTAAGTCTAGTTTCTATCTTCATGGAGCCAGGGGAGAGACAAACTAAACATACACTTACATATGTTGCACACACGGACACATGCAGTGTACAATGACAAGGTGACAAGTGCTGGAAAGAAGTGCTTTATGTGAGGAGAGTCTATAGGAGAGAATTTCATCTGCTTCGGGAGGTTGGGGTGGGTGGTCACATGGGAAAGTGATCTCAGAGTTGAGCTCTGCAAAACCAGGTGAAGTTACTCTGCAGAGAGAGGGGGAAAGTAGAGATAGTAGCTCTCTAAGGACCAGTGGAGAGGGTACAAAAGTACTCTAGAATAGAACAGGTTATGATTGGATTGAACTTATTCAATTACTGCTTTAAAACATTCTACTTTGAAAGGATTACATAGTACCTTCTGTGGATGTCCATCAATATTGACTATAATTCAAAAACCATTGAATTTTCAACCTGTATGGTATCCAAACAACATCCTTTTATATTTATTCTAAGTTTCTAGTTACTAGAATTCCAGCTCTACAGAATATATATATGCAGCTTTTGTTCAGTCCCCGCCAAAAACAGTAAATTTAGGATAAGTTTTGTCCTTGAAAAGGTCTGAGTTAAATCAATAAACATTAATTTCAAATTCTATATCACTATTTTTATAGTTCTAGATATTCATATTTTGTTGTATACTTTATCCAAATGCAGAGCTATCAAAGGAAAAGTATACTGAAACTAATTTTAGCTTAAGATGCCTAATCATTGGAAAATAAATTATTTTATAGATGTTTTGGGTAATGTCAATCATTAATGGTCAAGATGATTCAGAGTGCTGCTAACTATAGAATGGACATGCCCATTGCTGATGTATTAAAATCTACCAAGGCTCAGTGTCTTTTATCAACATTGTGTTAAGTGCAGGATGCCAAAGAAAGAATTGAATGCACAGACTGATTATGAATTCCTAGATTGTGCATCTATCATTATAATGAGCCAGAGCTTGCCTAACCTATTCTTGTGCTTGATTATTTTTAAAAAGAGAGGGATTAATTTCTTTGTGTTGTGGTAACTGTACTAAAGTGTTTCAGACATTTCTGTGCTTATTTCTTAGTTTAAGTCAAGAGTCTATGCACCATTTCAGTGACTGATTCTGGCTTGAGTAAGAACACATTTGACCCCAAGAGATCTTTCAAGTATTGCTGCTTTACAGAGGTCAAGCACTCCTCTTTCTGACTAGATGTTACATCACTGAACCATTCTATGTTTCATAATCTAAAAGAAAACCCTGTACAAATGAATATTTCTACTTTATTAATAGGTAGAGAGATTTTAAATAAATGTGAACTCATCTATGCATGTCAGATTATTAACACAATTTTAAATATATCTTTATGTTTCATGTAAAAATGCATTGGGGCAAATGCATTTTTCCATGAGCTCTGCAGTGTAAAGTCTGATGTAGCATGATGATGATGGTGAGGATGATGACTGAACATTTATGGTTACTCTAAGTGTACTATATGTGAAGAAATGTTGTAAGTGTCTCACAGTCCTCATAACTGCTCCATTATCTGAGCCATGTTGGAGATGGGCACACTGAGGCATAGAGCTTTAAAATGACTTGTGCCAGGTTGCATAGTACATCTGGGGCACAGGAGCCAAAGCCAACAGCCTAAATGTCCCTTTATAATTAAATTCATAATATAAATTTGCCACATTTTCTTTATACTTACCCACTTTTTAAAAAATAGTGTGAGAACTTCACTCCACTAGTGAAACCCTTCAGTGGCAGCTCATTTGGTCCAGTCCACAGTTCATAACCCTCGGAAAGGAACATAAACCATTTCATGTTCCAGCCACTCACCAGCATCATGTCCTCTGAAATATACCAGAATGGTGGACAGCTCTCTAAAGGCCGATCCCTGGGCTCACCCCAAACAACAGGACTGGGTCTCTGAAAGACAGGCTCAGAGTTACACAATAGTTTAACAGCCTCTTCTGGTTTTATCCTTTACAAACTGAGAGCTACTTCTTTCTACACTCGAGACCACGAAATTCAGCAAGTATGTACTACCTGTCCCAAGACCTCATGCATTTGCATGTAGGTCATCAAACTTGAGCATGCTCTCTTACTTGTCCACATGTCCTTAAAATCCAGTTCAGATACAGATTGTTTGGAGAAGCATTCTCTGACCTGTCCAGGCAGCATTCACCACCCCCTAACTTGTCCTTCTTCGGTCCCTGTGCATGCATAATTAAACTACCCTCATTCACGGCTAGAGGAAATGGAAAATGGTACAGCCACTATGGAAAACAGTATAGAGGCTCCTCAAAAAAATAAGAATAGAGCTACCATATGACTCAGCAACCTCTCTTCTGAGTATCTACCTGAAAATTTTGAAAATATTTACTTGTAAAGATATATGCACCTTCATGCTCACTGCAGCATTATTCATGATGACAAGATGTGAAAACAACTGAATTGTCTTTCGATAGATGATTGGATAAAGAAGAGGCGGTTCACATATACAGTGAAATACTACTCAGCCATAAAGAAAGATGAAATACTGCCATTTGTGACAGCATGGATAGATCTTGAGAATATCACGTTAGGCAAAATAAGTCAGACAGAAAAAGTCAAGAACCATATGATTTCACTCACATGTGGAATATAAAATTGAAAGCAGTAAATGAACAAACAAGGAGAACAAACAAACAAAAACTCATAGACACAGACAACAGTATAGTGATTACCTTAGGAGTAGTAAAGGGAGAAGAAATGGTAATGAAAGATTTGACTTTGCAATGTATCATGATGTATCATGGAACTGTATACTTGAAACCTATATAACTTTATTAATTAAAAAGATAAAATTTTACCACAGTGTGATTATGTGTTGGATTTGGTGTTTCTCTCACTAGAAAGACAACTGTGAGGGAAAATTGCTAGAGGTACATTTCTGTTGTGGTTCTTCCTACATTTTCTGCACTTTAAAGTTTTGCATTGGCCACTTACGTTTTTCTCTGACCTACACTGGTCTCCATTTCATTCTGATTTGTCCTCCACAGATTCAACTGGATGCTTCTTATATCAGGTCTTGTATCTATTTGCCGAGTTTTTAGATCTTGAACTTATTTAATGTTTACATTTAACATAATAATAGCAAATTTATAAAGTACTTGCCATTCTAAGACCTTCACATGTCTTAAATCAGTGCTTTACAAAATGTCATATGCCACATGTGAAAATTTTATTAAAAATGCACTTTTTTGACAGAGCCTGAGATTCTGCATTTCTGACAACTCTAGGCAGTGCCAGTGCTGCTGATCTGCTGACCATTCCTTGAGTAACAAGGTAGTAATCACTGAATATTCAAAATAACCTAATGAAATGGATATTAAAGTTAACTTCTTACTTCCAGACAAGGAAACTGATGCAAAGAAAGATTAAACACATAGCCCAAAGTCACAAGTTCATTAGTGGCATCTCCAGGATTGAACCGGGATACTGAGGCTCTAGAGCAGGAGTCCCCAGCAGCACAGTCTGAGGCCCTTAGGAACCAGACGCACAGCAGGCGGTGAGCAGCCCACAAGCTAGGGAAGCTTTGCTTGCATTATTGTCTGAACTCTGCCTCCTATCTTCCCCCACTGCTCTGGCCCCCACCCCATAAATGAAACCAGTCCCTGATGCCAAAAATGTTGTGGGCTGCTGCTCTGGAGTCTAGCATATGGGCTCTTGACTATGACTTGATTGAAGAACTCTCTTCAATACATAGGTGTGCCTCCCACATACATACAACTTTGTCTCTTCTTGTTCTTAGATACTGTGTTACTTACCCACATGAATTGGAAGGGAAGGAAGTGCAGGCTCTTTGCTATTACTGCAGAATGGCCCACAGTAGTTGCCTGGGAATGCAGTTTCTTCCCTTATAAGGAGTAGTGAAAAGTAGAGGGAAGGAGAGTGGTTTTCACATTGTCACCACTTACATTCTTCTTTCATCACATTTCACATCAAAAAATCAAAATAAAAATAGAGCTAGTTTTCACCTATTCTGTAAGGGTTGCTAATTTACATCATTTACTTACTCTTCGGTCAGAATATTGATCAGTTGGGTCCTCTGAGTTCAGATATTTCTGTATACGAACATATGAATTGGTTTTTTACATGGGTATAAAGACAACCAAAATTGTTAGTTAAAAAATTACTTCTAGATAAAATTAAATAAACTATAGTAAAAATCAATAAAGTAATATATGTATGAATATATAATCATATATACCATGTGTATATATGTTGGGAACCGCCCTGACTGGTATCAGAAGCTGAAACCCCCACCTAGGCTAAGGCTAAGGGAACGCCCTTGGAACTGTAAGCCAGCAAGGAGACAAAAGCTTATCTTCCTGGCAGGAATGCTGCTTCTGCTGCTTTATTCATAACTGAACCCCCAAAAGCTTGGTCAGTTTAGCCAAAGACGGGTAAGATTCCCCATGGGGGGAACGACCTAAGCCAGGCACGATCACTTTGGGAGGCCCCCCAAAAGAAGGACTTGGGGGGCTGCAGCAAAAGGGGGTGATGGACCCTGGCTCCTCGGCTTTGACAGAGCCTGAGTTCTCGTCTGGGAGAAAATCTCCTTATCTCTTGGTTGCCTTAGTTCCCGTGCTAAGCCTGAAACAATGACAGGGTGGTGTAGCTCTGTCCTGAAAAGGGCAGATTCCCCGGGTGATCAGGCCTAAGAAAGAACATGTAAATTACTGTGAAACCTTCTTTGTTTAGAATGCTCTCAGTTGAATGAGAGGGGTCCAAGGAGGAAGTTTCTTCCTCAAAGTCTTACAGCTCTTTGACCCTGACTCAATAGACCAGCAGAGTTCCTTGTTTTCTATAGTTCCTTACTTCCCCCTGATAAGTACTGTACTTTACCTGAATTATTATGCAAAATGAGCCCAATAAAAGCAGGTATGGACGGTAAATCAGGGCGCTCCCCACTGGGGGGGTGCCATTTCATCCCTACTTCCCCACAGAAACTGGTCTGTCTCTGTGCATGTGTTTTTTCTCGCGTGTTTTTTGGCGAGCCATCCGCAGTGTTCCGTGGTCACTGCTGGCCGGTGATGACCCACGCGCAACACATATATGATCTGCTGGCCACGCTTTGACTAATAAGGTAGTAATCACCTAATATTCACAATAACCTAATGAGATAGATATTAAAATTAACCTCATTTTTTTTCTAGACAAGGAAACTGAAGCAAAGAGAGATTAAATACATAGCCCAAAGTTACAAGTTCAAAAGTGCCATGACCAGGATTGGACTCAGGTACTGAATCCAATATATTTGGTTCTATCATTTATTTTAATGCTGCCTCAGTATGAAATTGGAGAAACTTTCTAACTGGGAAGCTTTATTTTAGAAAATACAGATTTCTAGTCCCCAGACCTACAAGACGAATTGCTGGGTATGGAGCCCAGGAATCTTGGTTCAAAATGCCCAGGTGATTCTGATGATCATCTAACTTTGACCACCAGCGTTAGCCCAGTCTGAATTTTGGCAGAAAGAGAACAATGACTACTTCGATATCTCTCAGCCCATTAATCAAAGAAATGTCTGTAAAGTTGTTCCTTCTACCATGTCATATATCACTGTTGGCTTTAGCTGCTTAGGACTTTGCTATTTAACCATTTCACACCTCTCGGGTTGGGGCATGTTTGTGCATAACTAGGCAGACATACTGTCTTCTGGAAATCAGATGCCTCTATAGTGGGAAAACAAATCACTAAAACATGCTTGATCAAATCTCTGAGACATCACAGTAAGTTTTTGAAGATATGCCCAGAAGCAAATGAGAAAAATAGTTACTGGTTTCAGATATATTTGGGAAGTGTCTAGAAATTTAAATTTAGCAGGGAAGGTAATTTTATTTATTGAACAAAAGTGGTTTATAAATAATCCTGAAAAATTAAGCAGCTGGACTAGAACAGGACTTGCATATTTCATGATTTTTAAATCATTCCAAAGCCAACTCAGAATAAATTTGAACAGTTTAAAATATTTTTATTTATCAGAGAAAGCTCTCAGTTGCTACAAGAACTTTATGTTTGCTTATGTTCTGTATAGCTTATCATTCTACTGAAATATTTTATTTTCAATATAAAAAGACCACATATCTGATATTATGTATTTGAGGTCTCTCACTCAATTTATTTGAAATTGAGACCTATAGGTCTTAAGATAAATAAATACCAGATTATTTTGAAAGTGACAAAAACCATGATTCAGGAAAGTAGTTGTCCTGGTTCCCAGTACAGCAGGCATGTGGATAGTAATTTGGTTTGTGATCATGACTATTTGAATTTCAAGAACTAGTTCCAAAGTGAAGAAAATTGATTTTGAGCCACTGAGACAGCAACATTTGAGCAGTGGGTTTGGAGTACAGAAGCTAAGGTAGGAGTTTAAAAAGAACTGTCCAAGAAATAGAGTGAGAACTGAAAGAATGTTTTCGGAGGCTTGAGGGAACCATAAAATAAAGCAGTAAGTTGATTGATTCCTTAGTATCTGATCCCCCAAGAAGAGGGCAAGGCTAATTTAAAAATTTAATTTTTATAACATTTTTAAAATCTACAAAATATTTGTTTATACTAATTGCATTTTTGGCTGTTGTTTCAAGGACTTTAAACTGCACAAAACTTTAAAAACCATGTGAAGAGGGCATGTATAAAATTGAGGGTGAGATGAAAGATTTTTTGAGAGTACTTATCATCATTATATTCTTTTAAGCCTGTAGAGTTTTCTGTATATGTTACACAATAAATATCTACTTAATGAATAAGCAATATATATAAAAGTGTGCTCCTGTGCATTATCTGTGCTGAGTCCTGAGTTGATTTGAAGTAATTTAATATATTTTATGTGTTAAATTTCCTTCACTATTTTGAGTACAGATTGATGTTGATACTTCTTTTTATAAATATAAAACATACATAAGAGAGGGAGAGCAAATTGTCCCTCAGTGTCTAAGTTACTATGTGTTAAAAGACACGGATAGAGAAAAATATTAAAAGATTTCTAACTGATGAACTATGTTTAAAATGAATATAGTAGCTACTACCATCTGAGCATCAGGCCTGTTTGAAAATATAGATTGCTAATAGTGCTTTGGTTCAATTAAGTTTGCCCTTCTATATATTTTTATTTTATTCACTTTTACAAATGGAATTTGGTTGTTTTAAATAAAGAAAATGTTATAAACAATACATTTAAAGATCTATTTTCCAATTATTTTTCTTCGTTCCATTGCTTATTCTTTGTAGTCCCAACAAGAGCATTTAGCATTCTTTTTTACTTTTAAGCCCAATAGTCAAAGTTCTTCATCTTTTACTGTGTCTTGGAAGATTACATGGGCAGTACCTTTAATTGCTCTTTAGTTTTACTTTCTAATTACTGCAATAAAATGATTTGTGAATTCTGATGGGAAGTGGGTTAGATCAGTAGATATCTTTGTTTAAAAACGCACAATATAAAGAACTTCAATAATGTTTAAGTGTCCACAGACATCGTGCTGAAGGAATAAATATATTTGTATATTTAATTATTTCAGGTTGGTGTAGTTTTTCTGATGAATTATCTTTAAGACATGTTCATGATATAAAGTAGCAGACTGAATATTTTGTCAACAGGAATTAAAACAAAAGATATCTCTTTAACCTTCAGTAAATATATATTTAGTCTAAGTACTGTGTATTTAGTAAAAAGTATTTTTGTATATTTTAATTGTCATTGGGATAAAGTTTTGGTTTGCCAACTTGTTAATAATTCATAAAGCCCTGTGTTAGTTATTCATACTGCTTTAAAAAATAGGATAAATATTTCAACCCAAGATATAGCTAAAAGTGGATATATAAGACTTATTTTACTCTGCATCTCTTGTTTTTTATTGCTAGCAGAAAAATTTATTTATGCAGCAAATTGGGATATAATGTTTAATTGCTAGAAGTAAAACATTAAATAAAATACAGTCATATATAATATTATATTTACTATATATAAAATCATATAGCAAAAGAAATTATTATATTAAATATATTAGTCCATCTTCCTGAGAGAATACATAATTAAAATTAATATTTGCTCTACATTTTTCAGAGCTTATTTCTATGCTCTCAGGAAAATAAACAAAAACCAAAACAGAGGAGATGTATATATTTTTTAAATAACAGGAGGGGACTTCAATAATGAACCTAAGTTTTTTGTTTTTGGCATTACTGTAGTACATAAAGCATCAGGAAGTTAAAGGACCTAGGATTCCCTCTGGAGAATTTATTACCTTCCTTTGAGGTTAATGTTGCAGAGTAGTTATGAGTGCTTTGGCCAGTCTCATTTGTCATGAAATTAAGAAGAAACTTTTCAATTAAAAAAAAAGAGTAGCAGGTATTATTTTAAGAAATATGTGAGTATTCACATATTTTTAAGTATCAGTTGAGAAATGTATGTTATTTATGGTAACGTGACTGCTGCCCATTCTATGTTTTAACCTCTGGTTGTTAATCTTTGTTCATTGAAGGTCATTTTGCCACACCCTACAAAGCTGTCTGTGGTTTGTGCCCATAAATTACTCACTGAATAAGCTTAATGGTGAAATCTGATTACTTCTATGAATCAAGTTTTGATCAAAGATTCGTTTGTTTCAAGAAACTGTATTTGAGCACATGTGGAAGTGTTTGCAAAGTAAATGGATTGGTTGTGCTGCAATGCACATGTGAGCCAAATTATTGGATAAGTCAGCAAGCACTGGTTCCAGAAGCCTTATTCCTATTTGATTAAAAATGACATGGGCCTTATGTGAGTAATGTTCTATGTGTTGCAACTCTACAGAGCAACAACATAGGATAGGCATGTGGAATCTGGGCACAGCCATGATCATTGATTTTTTAAAATATTATGTGAAAATAGAAAGCAGAACGGAGCAGAGTGTTTATTATCTGTGCTTATTTTGCTGGCTACTCAGACCCCATGGTATGGTTCATAACAGCATCTTTGCCCCTGTTAAGTCATTTGCTGCTTCAAATCTCCATTTGCACAATGGGCAATAATTTCTTTTAAAGAGTTACAATCTCAAGCAGAGAGGATTAACCAAGGTGGCAAAGAGCCAAATGCTGAATGTTGCATTAAAGTGGTGAAAGTGAAGAAATTTTAAGATGTAAAATATGGAAATATGACTGCTTTTACAGTGCCTTTGCCAGAGAAGCCAGAGGCTAGGCAAATGGTAGAGAAGGGTGGTTTAAAAGTATTCAATAGAAATTAAATTGGGAGACATACTAGACAATTGCAAGTGATCTCCTGGGGATATGAGGAAATTAAAGCAATTAACAATCTGGTAGTGCAGAATACAAACCAAAAAGAATCTCTCTTTTATAATTTCACATTAGATGGTGGTTTATGTCCTCTTAGGTTATACTTATGCACAGTAAAGTTATACTTAAGCACAATTTAGAGAGTTTCTTGCTGGCATTACTCTGATGCCCTGCCTCCATTTTCTCTTTATCATTGCTGTCCTTTATAACTTACTTCCTCATCCATTCTGTACACAAATTCCAGATTAATTTTATCTTTCCAAACATGTGGTACATTCTATTGGTTGCCTATTGCTTCATTTTCTTTGCTAATAGAACTGTGATTGAGTTAGCGGAGCAAAACGTCCAGTGCAGAGTCTAAATCATGATAGGTCTTGTCTAATAATGGCAGCCTGTTAGACCTTGCCAGTGATTGGTCTAGGGTGGGCATGCAGCCCAGCTTTGGCCAAATAGATGTCATCAAATTTATGATAAGAAATTTTAGAATATATTTTTTTTCTCTGAGAAAGACAAAGATGCATGAAGCCATATCCTCAAAATTCTCCATGTAGAGGATGATAGAATAGAAGGAGGTTCACATCTTAAACCTTGGAAATGCCTTCCTCTGGACTTCTTAAGTAAACAATAAATGCTCTCTGGTATACGCTGCTATTAATTGTTGTTTTTTGTTACTGGTTGCAAATGCATTCTAAATAACATATCATGTTACTTCCCATAATAAAATGAATTGCCAACCCTCTACCTTGGCAGTCAAGGACTTTTTTTTTAGCATCATTTTACTTGAGTTTTCAATTTATAGGTATTTATCCAACCCCCCAGTCGAATCTCCTCTTGATCATTTCTGAACATGCTTTCAGTTTTTTTGCCGTTTTCCTTTTGCTTTGTAACTCCTTCTACTGGGAATGTCTTCTTTTTTACTGGTGCTTTCATCTATGTAAATTCTCAAGGTCACATCTCAAATTCTACAACTTTCCTAATGTCTTTTCAAATTGCTCCTACTGGATATATGAATATATCTATGTATCTGTATATCTATATCTGTACACATGCAATAACTCATATATAAACATATATAGATATATATGTAGATATAACTATATATATATTTATATATATATATATAAACATGTGTAATATATGTTGGGCTTTTGGCCCTTTTTCCTCCCTTTTTCTCATAATAGTAATCTGGCATTCTTTTGAAATCATTCTTCTACCTACTCTTAGCTCCCGTATAAATGATAAGATGGTTAAGTCAAGCAGCACACTCCATGCTTTCCCACTCTTGGCCCAGACATCATGACTTCTTCATAGGTAACATGTAACTTAATTGAAATCCATGAAACTCAGGCCCAGATTGCTAGTTAGAACTTTTGGGGGGGAAAAGTCTCTTTTTCTCTGTTGAATTTTAATCAAGAGATAAATCTGGATTTTCTGGAAGCCACCATAAGTAAACAGTCTATCTACAAGGAAAGCCTAAACAGAAAGTAGAGCTATAATACATATTAGATTCTTATAACAATGTTGAGATTAAAGTTAGTGGCATCATAGAATCTGTTTCAGTTAAGTGAGTTCATGCTTTTTTTTAATGTGAAGTAGACCTAAGTCATATTGAATTAAAAGGGACCTATCCTCCTTTGTTCTCTTAGTCACTTTTCACATACTGAATTAAACAGTTTATCTGGGCATATCTCTTATTTCTTTTACTAGTGTGTAAACTTCCAAGGTATAGGGACTGTAAACCTTTTATTTCACTCTGCATATACCTCTGCCTCTTATTTAGTAGATACCTCATAAATGTTTGCTGAATTCATATAAACTCTGAAATTCTGTATATCTTGGGATGACAGCCAATTTGAGATTTTCTAAGAATTGCCTTAGAATCATAGCATCATATTCTCAACTGCAATTTTTTCTTGTCACAGGTCTGTGCTTCATGACCGTTCAGGAAATTTTGCATATAATTTCTTCCCTTTCTTACTCACAACTCCTTGTAAACTGTATTCTTTTGACTTACTGAAAAGTGAATAATGTCCTGCATTTTTAAGTGGTCTGCAACTTCAAACTGCTTCAAATGCTTAATTTTTAATTTTCTTTCTCTCTCTTCCCATCCCCTGCCCCCTCCCTCTATAGCCATTGCTTAGGGATCTCATACACTCACAGCTTTGAGCACCATTTATATGCTGACAACTTCCAAGTTTATATCTCTAGTTCAGACCCCTCCCATGGCTTCCAGACACATAAATACAACTGAGTACTCTATATATCAAACTTGTAAGTCCAAAACAATGTTTCTGATGTTACCCCCACAAATCTACTTCTCTTGCACTCTTCCTCACCTCATTTGATGTTGAATGTCTATTTCCAGTTGTATAGATTATAACTGTGGGAATATCCTTGATTGATTTTTTTCTCTTTCTTGCACAGCAAATTCATTTGTGTATCCTGTAGGCCTGCCTTAAAAATATATCCTGAAGGTAATGACAACTTACCACTTCTACTTTACATCACCATGGTATCTCCCTGGATGGTTATCTCCCTGGATAGTAGTCTCTTGAGAGGTCTTCATTGCCCACCAAATCCCGTCATGTGCTCTTGACATAATAGTAATTAAAAAAATGTAAACAGATCAAATTAGCTCAGAACTCACCATTGACTGGCATAAAAACAGACACATAGATCAATGGAACAGAATAAAGAGCCCAGAAATAAACTCACACCTTTATAAAAGTCAATTAATATTTAACAGAAGGAGCAAGCACATACAATGGGCTAAAGACAGTTTATTCAATAAAAGGCATTGGGAAAATTGAACAGATGCATGCAGAAAAATGAAACTAGAGCTCCTTCTTACACCAAACACAAGAATAAATTTAAAATGGATCAAAGACTTAACTGTTAGACCTGAAACCATAAAAACCCTAGAAGAAAACACGGGCAGCAAATATTGCACATTGCTCATAGAAATATTTTTTCTGATATATATGCCCAGGCAAGGTAAACAAAAGAAAAAGTTAATTGAGACTTCATCAAACTAAAAAGATTTGGCACAGTAAATTAAATCATCAACAAAATAAGACAACCCACAGAATGGGAGAATATATTCACTGATACATCTGTTAAGGGGTTAATACCCAAAATTTATAAAGTACTCACAAAAATCAACACTAAAAAAAACAAAAAAAAAATTAAAAAATGGACAAAGGTCCTGAATAGACACTTCTCCAAAGAGGACATACAGATAGATGGCCAATAGACATATGAAAAGATGCTCATCATCACTAATCATCAGAGAAATGCAGATTAAAACCACTGTAAGATACTATCTCACATCTGCCAGAATGGCTATCATCTGTAAATTAACAAACAACAGGTTCTGGCAGGGATGTAGGGAAAAAGGAATTCTTTTGGACCGTTTGCATGAATGCAGACTGGTACAGCCACTGTGGAAAGCATTATGGAGATACATCAAAATATTAAAAATGGATCGGCCTTTTGACCCAGTGATCCCACTTCTGGGAATATATCCAAAGGAACCCAAAACACTGATTCAAAAGTACATAAGCAATTTTATGTTCATTGCAGCATTATTTACAATGTCCAAGATATGGAAGCAACCCAAGTGTCCATTAATACATCAGTGGATAAAACAACTATTTCATTTATACAATAGAATTCTACTTGGCTGTTAAAAAGGAGAAAATTTTACCTTTTGCAACAGTATGGATGGACCTGGAGAACATTATGCTAAGTGAAAAGGAGCGTAGGAAAATACTGTATGATTTCACTCATGTGGAATCTAATGACAAACTGAACTAACAAGCAAAACAGAGATAGACTCTTACATGGAGAACATATGACAGCTAGTGGGTGAAGGTTAGGAAGTGGAGGGATTAAGCAAAAAGGAGAAAGGACTCATAGACATGGAGGGTATAAGGAGACTAAATGGTAATGGAAGAAATATGATAAATATTCTACATTTAAAAAAATGAAATAACCCTGGCTGGTGTGACTCAGTGGATTGAGTGCCAGCTTGTGAACCAAAGGGTTGCTGGTTTGATTCCCAGTCAGGGCACATGCCTGGGTGGCAGGCTATGTTCCCAGGAAGGGGCACGGGACAGGTGACCACACACTGATGTTTCTCTTCCTCTCTCTCTCCTTTCCTTTCCCTCTCTCTAAAAATAAATCAATAAAATCTTTAAAAAGAGAGAAAAGTACAATAAAAATAAAATAAAATAGAAAAAATCAATAGAAAAGAAAATTCAAGATTGACTAAATATTCAGTGTTTTTTTTTTAATAACTCCCTAAGCTCTCAACTTAATTTACCCTAATTTGAAAAAAACTACCCTCCAAGTTAAAGTCCTACCAATGGTATATAAAGCTCTGGTCTTTCATCTGTCAATCTGGTCTCATCACTAACTTTTTGGCCTCTTGCAAACTACTGTCTAGTTACTCTGGTTTATTGGTGCTTATAAGAACATGGAAGACAAATTTCTGCCTAAGATTTTACATTTGTTCTTTCCTGCACCTGGAATATTTTCCCTCAGTTATTTATATGCTTCTTTCCTTACCATCTTGGATCTTTGCTCACATGTTACAATCCAAGAGAGGGTTGTTCTCGCACTGGTGGTACTAACCTACTCTGAGCAGTCTCTCACCGCTTTGCTCCTTTATCTCCAGAGCACTTATTACCAGAAAGTCTCTCTCACATGCCTCACTTCCTTCTTCCATACCCTATTTTCTTTCTATTCTCCATTTCTGTGTACTTAGCCCCCAAAATGATGTGTGTCACAAAGTGGGCATTTAATATATACTTGTTTAAAGAAGTAGTGCATGAAATGTAAGATTTAAATTACTTCTAATGTTCACCTCTTACTCTGTTGCACACAGAACAAGTGCTTTAGATGTTTAAAATTGTCCTTTTGTATTCTTCATGGTCCTTCTTAAATATATTTGAACTTTTTAAATTTCACTTCAAACAGTTGTATTTTATTCTCAATATATAATGCCGATGAAACTCTTGTTTCTTCATCTTTATTATGCAAGCATATACAGGGTTTGGGTAAAGTAGGTTTATGGTTCTGAGTACATGAAACACAGTTTATTCTTGTATTATTAATATATTATTGTATTATCTGTATTACAACTGTAAACCTACCTTTGCCCACTCTTGTACATTTCAGCCTGGCAAATCCCTTTCTACAACTTAAATATTCCCTATCAAAAAATTCTATTACTTTTAAAGAAACTTATATTTCATGTCATTAAAAAATAATTTTAAATATTTTATTATGATAAAACACATCACATAAAATGCTTTAAATAGTCTCAAGTGCACTCATAGGTTCATATTGTTGTGCAACTATCACCACCATTCACCACTTTTCCATGTTCCCTAGCTGAAACTCTGTGTTTGTTAAGCCCTAACTCCCCATTTCCCTCTTCTCCAAGGCTTACCACACCATTCTACTTTCTGTCTCTGTGAATATATCTACTCTAGATACCTCATATAAATGGAATCCTAGAGTGTTTGTCCTTGTGTGACTGGCTTATTTCATTAGTATAATGTCTTCAGTTTTTATTCATGTAGCATGTGTTAGAATTTCCTTCTATTTGAAGACTGAATCATATTCTGTTGCATGTATATATCATACTTAGTTTATCCATATATTTGTCAGTGGATACTTGGGTATCCAGAGCAACTTGTAAGGCTTCTACTTTTGGTGGTTGTAAATAATGCTGCCATGGATGTAAATGTACAAATATCAGTTTGAGCCCCTGCTTTCCTGACTTTTAAGTATATAGCCAAATTAAGGGGACCTCCATAAAGATTTTTGCAGCTCTTTCTCTATTCAGCTCTTTTCTGTCTAGAATCCTAGTCTGTCACCTCTGGCCAGCTTAGCAGCCCATATCTCCACTTGGTGTTTCCTCAGTTTAGCAAGGCTACAGTGCTCTGCTTGTCCTTCACTCTCCTGCATTCTGGAAAGTGCCTCCAGGCCAGGACTATTCTGGGGTTTACTCCATGTATTCCCACTCTCTCAAGGATTACAGTCTTTTATCCAGTTTGTCCAATGTTGTGGACAGTTGCCACATGCAGTTTTCTATTTTATTTTTAGAGGGATGGGCTAGAACTAGTCACACCTCCATGGGTAGGACCAATGTCAAGTTTTATTTTTAGTAATCCCATGGAGGCTACAAAGCTGTAGGAATATATTAAGTAATTATTTCTTATAATCTAGTTTCCTCCTTTTATTAATTTTCACTGTGTGTTTTACAGATATGAAAGAAAATGATAATTTGGTAATGAGAAAGCCACCTAAGTGTATCCTGTGTGCTATTTGAATATGATATATGACCTTTCCAAATTAAATGTGGATGTGGGTTTGGGCTCTGGATAATCTCTGTATGTACTATTAAACTAAAGGTTGCAGTGCATAAATTGGGAGAATAGGTCATGTAAAAACAATAACTATACTGCTGTATTCAGGAAGCCAGATTTTTCAGAGAGTGATTAGTGAATCTTCAGGTCATTTTAAACAGAGAGATAGTAAAGTAGGTCAGTCAAGAAATGTACATGAACACATATGTAAATATGTGTACATGTATACATGGACATACATATTTCTAATAGTATACATACCTGTAAATATTTCAATTTCTGGCCCTGGCTGGTGTAGCTCAGTGGATTGAGCGCGGGCTGTGAACCAAAGTGTTGCAGGTTCGATTCCCAGTCAGGGTACATTCCTGTGTTGCAGTCCATGACCCCCAGCACCCACACTACCCAGTACCCAGCACTACCTCAACTCTGGTGTATGATCACTTATTTGAAATTTTGAGCACCAAATTTTTTAGTAATATGTCCACCTCACACTTTTTATATTTTAATTTAAATTAATAACAGTTGATTTTTAGGTCAGCGAATATTAATTAAAAATATCTGGTCTTCTTCATTTTTACTTACTCTATATCATCTAGAAATCTAATCAATCCTCTCTTTACAACAGCCTTTTTTCAATTTTTAATAAAAATTTTAAAATTTTTATTTTTTAAAGTTTTATCAAATTTCATTGGGATAACATTTGTTAATAAAATATAGGTTTCAAGTGTACACTTCTCTGATCTATCATCTGTATATCACATTGTGTGTTCGTCACCCAAAGTCAAATCTCCTGTCAGCATATATGTCCCCCCTTTCCTCTGGTAATCACCATATTGTTATGAGTCTACAAATTTTTATTGTCTTATTTGTTCATTTGTTGCTTTCAGTTTCCTATCCCACATAAGAGTGAAATCATATGGTTCTTGACTTTTTCCATCTTACTTATTTTACTTAGCATGATATTCTCAAGGTCCATCTATGTTGCCACAAATGGCAGTACTTCATCTTTTCCTATGGCTGGTTAGTATACCATTGTGTACTACTCATTGTACATATGTACCACATCTTCTTTACCCAATCAGCTACAGAAGGACATTTCAGTTTTCATGTCTTGGCCATTGTGAATAATGCTGCAATGAACATATGGGTGCATATATCTTTATAAGTAAATGTTTTCAATTTTGGGGGGTAGACACCCAGTAGAGGGTTTGCTGGGTCATATGGTAACTCTATTCTTAACTTTTTGAGGCACCTCCATACTGTTTTCCTTAGTAGTTATACCAGTTTCCATTCCCAACAGCAGTGAATGAGGGTTCTTTTTCTCTACAACCTCTCCAGTACTTTGTAGTACTTGTCTTGTTCATAATAACCATTTTAACAGGTGTGAGATGCTGTCTCACTGAAGTTTTGACTTGCATTTCCTGAATAGCTAGTGAAGTTGAGAATCTTTCCATATATCTGTTGGCCAATTTTTTTTTGTCTTCTTGGGAGAAGTGTCTGTTCAGGTGCTCTGCCTTTTGTTTTTTTAATTGGTTTGTTTGGGGGTTGTTGTTGTTGAGTTGTATGAGTTCTTTATGGTTTTTGAATATTAACCCCTTGTCAGAACTGTTCTTTTTAAGTACCTTCTCCCATTTAGTTGTTTGCCTTTTTGCTTTCTTGACAGTTTATTCTACTGTGCAGGGCTTTTTAGTTTAATAGAATCCAGTTCATTTATTTTTGCTCTTACTTCCCTTGCCTTTGAGGTCAAATTCATAAAATCCTCTCTAAAACCAAGGTCCACAAGTGTAGTACCTATGTTTTCACAAGTACTAAAATCAGGGTTTTTGGGTTTTTTGGCTGTAGTTGTTCATTGTTGATTTCCCAATTCATGAACACAAAGTATCTATTTTTCTGTCTTCTTCAATTTCTTGTAATATATCTGTAGTTTTCAGTTTATAAGTATGTATCTGCTGTTTATTTGTAGGTATTTTATTATTTTTGTTGCAATTGCAAAAGGAATTTTTGTTTTCATTTCTTTTGCTGAAATCTCATTGTCAGTATATAGGAACACAGTGGATTTTGTGCATTGATTTTGTATCCTGCAACTTCACTGTATTTTTTCATTTGGGCTAGTAGTCTTTTGATGGACTTTTTAGGGCTTCTATGCAAAAAAATAATGTCAGCAAAAAGCAACAATTTTACTTCTTCATTCCCAATTTGTATGCCCTTTATTTCTTTCTCTTACCTGATTGTCCTGGCTAGGACTTTTAGTACTGTTATTACTCCATGTATTCCCAATCTCTCAAGGACTGCAATCTTTTATCCCATTTATCTAATGTTTACCAACAGTTGCTACATTTAATTTTCTGTTTTATTTTTAGAGTGTTGGTAGTATTAGTCACACCTCCATGGCTAGGACCAATGTCAAATAACAGTAGTGAGAGTGGGTATCCTTGTCTTGTTCCTAATCTTAAAGAAAAAAGCTTTAGTTTTCACCAATGAATTTGATATTAGCTGAGGATTTATCATATATGTATGGCCTTTATTATCGAAGGCACTTTTCTTCCATATCCATTTGAGTGTTTTAATCATAAATGGATGTTGTATCTTATCAAATGTTTTTCTGCATCTATTGATATAATTATGATTTACATCCTTTATTTTGTTAATGTGGTCTATCACATTGATCAATTTTCATATGTTGAATCATCCTTGTGTCCCTAGAATAAACCCCACCTGATTGTGATGTGTTATCTTTGTAATGTATTGTTGTATTTGATTTTATAGTATTTTATTTAGGATTTTTACATCTGTATTCATCAGAGTTATTGTACTATAGTTTCCTTTTTTGTGTGTTATCCTTGCCAGGTTTTGGTATCAGTGTAATATTGGCCTCATAGAATGTGTTAGAAAGGATTGCCTCTTCTTTTGACTTTTGGGAAGGCTTTGAGAAAAAGAGGTATTAAATCTTCTTTGAATGTTTGGTATAATTCACTGTTGAAGGTATCTGGTCCTTGACTTCTATGTTTTGGAGATTTTTGACTATAGTTTCAATGTCCTTACTGTTGATCAGTCTATTTAGATTTTCAGGTTCTTCATGATTCAGTCCAGGAATGTTGTATATTTGTAAGAACTTCTCTATTTCTTCTTGGATGTTGAATTTGGTGGCGTATTGTTTTTCATTGTATTGTATGATCCTTTGTATTTCTGTGGTGTCTGTAGTAATTTCTCCTCTTGTAATTTTTCCTCTTTTGTTTCTTTGCAAAGTATAAGCTCTTTATTGCATTAATTTTTTGTAGAGTCTTTTGTTCTTTATTTCATTTAATTCTGCTCTATTTTTTATTATTTCCTTCCTTTTGCTGACTTTGTGCTGCATTTGTTCTTCTCAGTCTAGTTCTTTAAGTTGTAATGTTAGGTTGTTTATTTGGAACATTTCTTGTTTCTTGAGATAGGCCTGTAATGATATAATCCCTCTTATTACTACTTTTACTGTATCCAAAAAGTTTGATATGCTGTATTGCCATTCTCATTTGTTTCTCTGTTTTTTTAGATCTCTCTTTTTATTTCTCCTATGACCTGGTTGTTCCTTAGGAGGATGTTGTTTAGTCTCTACTAAACCATATATAGGGTTTTCCCACTTTCTTTTTGTAGTTCATTTCCAATTTCAAAGCAATGTTGTTGATGAATATGCTTGATATGATTTTACATTTCTTAAATTTGTTGAGGCTAATTTTTGTGTCCCAACATAAGGTCAGTCCTTGAGAATGTGCCATGTGCACTGGAGAAGAATGTGTAATATGATGTTCTGGGATGAAAGGCTCTGTAAGTGTCAATTATGTATATTTAGTCTGATGTGTCGTAAAAGGTGGAAATTTTCTTATTGATTTTTCTGTTTGGATGATTTATATGTAATTGTCAATGGGGTATTTAAGTCTCCTATGGTAATTGTGTTTTTGTCAATTTCTCTCTTTAGTTCTGTTAGTAGCTGCTTTATATATTTTGCTGTTCCCTGATTGGGTGCATATATATTGATAAATGCCATGTCTTCTTGATGTATTGTTCCCATTATCATTAGAGACTGTATTTGTCCTTGCAGCTGAGATGTGTCTCCTGAAGGTAGCATATGGTTAAATTTTGTTTTGTTTTGTTTTTCTGACCCAGTATGCTACTCTCTGCCTTTTTATTGGTGAATTCAGTTCATTTATGTTTAGGGTGGTTATTAATGTACTAGGATTTCCTACTGCCATTTTATTTTCTGTTTTCTGGTAGCTCTGTGTCTCCACTGTTTCCCTTTGTATTTTTGTATTTTTTTTTTTAGTTTGGTGTATTCTATGTTATTTTCTGTTTTCTCATTTTTATGTTTGAGTCTCAGTTCCACATTGTTTTTGTGTGGTTATCATTAGGTTTATGCAAGAGAAAATTTCATATATACAGTAGTCTTTTTTTTTCTTTTGAAAACATCCTATTTCCATTATTTTTTCACAAATTCGGGCCTTTACCCCCTTCCCTTTTATGTTTTTGTTGTCACAAATTATCACTATTTATGCCCTGAGTTCATTTCCAAAATGCAGTAGCTGTTGCCTTCTCTCTTTTTAAATGTTTTAATTTTTTTAACCTTTTGTGTTATATTTGTTTATTAGAATACCCTGTTTTGAATAAGGACTGCAATTTCCTGCTTTTGTCTGTGTTGGTCTTCTTACTCATAGTTTTGTATCCTTTTGCCTTTTTGTTTCAGGTAGAATAATCCCCTTCAGTATTTCTCAAAATGCAGGTCTTGTGGTTATAAATTTCCCCAGTTTCTGTACATCTGGAAAAGTCTTTATTCTTCATATTTAAAGGGTATTCTTGGATGGCAATTTCTCTCTTTCAGTAGTTTGAATATGTGATTCTTTTCTCTCTCCTAGCTTGTCAGGTTCCTGTTGAAAAATTGATGATAATGAAATAGCAATTTTTTTTCTAGGTTACCATCTTTTTTTCCCAGGCTGCCTTGATAATTCCTTCTTTGCTATAAATTTTTGATAGTGTTAATATGTTCTTGGAGAAAACCTTTTTGGATTGAGATAATTAGCTGCCTGTTGCTCCTTGGATTTGAGGATCCAGCTCTTTCCTTGGGCTTGGGAAGTTTTTGTCATCTATTTGTTTGAATAGGCTCTCTGTTCCCTTCTCCCTCTTCTCCTCATGGTATACCCATTGTTTTTATGTTGCTCTTTTGGATAGAGTCACATAGTAGATAGCTCTTAGAAAGCACTTTTTAAAAAACTCAAACCTTCCTTTTCTTCCATCTGTATCATTTCTAGATTTTTATCTTCTATATCACTGTCTTTCCTCCTTTTTGTCAGCTCTATTTTCTAAGCTTGCTCGTTCATTCTTCATCTCTTTTATCAACATCTTCAGCTCCAAACTTTCTATTAAGTTTTTATTTTAAAGTTTCCATCTTTTTTGTTTTACTCTTAAAGTTTTACTCTTTTGTAAAGTGCTCCTTTTGTTTGTGATTTTATTTATGAGTTCATTAAACTTCCTGTGTTTTTTTTTTTTTTTTGTATCTCATTGATTTTTTTACAACCTGAAATCATGAATTCTTTGTCATTTAAATCACACATTTACATGTCTTTACTTTCTGGAAATTTTTAATTTTCGTTCTGAGCTGCCTCAGTATCTTGGTTATTTATGTTATTTGATGGATCCTTTTTTACATAGGCATTTATGGGAATGAAATCTTTTTTTTTTTTTTTTGAGTGGCACTTCTCTGTTTGCAGGTTAATAAGGTCTTCCTTTTGTTTTCCAGAAGGTGGCACAGAAGTGCAATTTTGTTTTTTTTGTTTCTCTTGCACTCTGTATTCTCTGATTTTAGTCACAGCAGTAGAATGTACCTTGTATTTTCTGGGGAGGTGGACATTTCCTCTGTGGCCAGGTCAAGTTGGTGTCAATGTACCACTCCTGAAAGGGAATATGGTGGATGATTTCCCAGCCTGTGAAATTGTAGTGCTGTCCCCTGCAACCACAAGTTGCAGGCAGTCCTACAATGCTGAGGTATCCCAGGTGGCCCCACTGGGGCCAACCATGAGGGACAGGGGTGGAGTGAGTTGGGAGATGCCAGCTTGTACATTTGTGGGTTTGTTCTCCTCCCAGTAACAGTGACTGCCAGACCTCACCCTCCTCACCTCTATATCTTGACACCTATCACTGGGATTAACCAAACTGTGTACCTGCTTCTCCAGTTCTCAGAGCTGCATACTGCTACGGTTCTTTCCAGGGTCCACTGCTGGCTTTGAGAGGGTGAGATGAGGTGGCCAGGCTCCATGGCTTTGTTTTTCTGGTGGCTGCCAGACAACTGCTGCTGAACCTCTGTGCTCTGTCTCTGCCCTTGTCACAGGGTTCAGCAGTAGTATGTACTTACCGTTCAGGCAGGGATATGCCCTCTACTCTCTGTTCTTCAGGTCTTCAGAGAGTGCACACTGACAGCTGATTTCTCCCCTCTTCCAAGACCTAGATTGAGATCCAGGCTATGTCCATGGCACCCATATCTGCTTTTCTCCACGCTTCCCCCACTTGCTCAGCTTTGCCCACGTTCAGGTGTTTCAATACACAGATCATTCAGATGTATTTGTGTGTGGAGTGGGGTATCCTTTGTTGACTTATAGGTGTTCAACTTGTTACAAGTTCAAGGGGAAAGACCAGGGGAACCTCTCACACTGCCATTTTTCTGATGTTCATTTTCAACAACTTCTAATAGTGACTTTTCATCTGGAATCTATATTTATGACTTAAATCCCCAAAGGAAGTTATATTACTAAAGGATAGCAAGCATATTGATGTCTGTTTTATTACTTGTCCAGTGTTGGAATTTCTACTAGTTTTTGGCACTGTATTATATAGTGGAGAACCATTGCTGTCAGGTAGTATTTTATGTATTGTATACCGAATTCCTCCTGGGACATTTTAAATACATGCACATCTAATCCAAAATCTCATTATTATTAGTATTATTGAGCTTATTAAAGTATTGAACAAAATGGTCTTAAGCTTAAACCTCTCTTCATCTTTTTTAAAAGGAGAAATTAACAAGCATTAAAAGAACCCTGAAAAGCTGTGGCCAGGTAGCTCAGTTAGAGCATCATCCTGATACACCAAGGTTATGTGTTCCATCAACAGTCAGGAATACAAGAATCAAACACATGCATAAGTAAGTGGAATAACAGATCAATGTGTCTTTTTTCCCCCTTCCTCTCTCTCTAAAAATAAAAAAAAAACTCTGAAGAAAAGTGTAGCGGCAAATTCAATAAACTCTATCATATCTAGAAATTCTTGCAACCAGGAATTCAAAACACATTTTTATTATTAAATTTATTCTTTAAACATAGCAAACAATGAAAGCTAGAGACTGACCATTTCAGTTTGAATCCTGGCTCTGTCACTTACTTACCTACTGTCAGTATTGGGCAAGTTACTTAACTTTTTGCATCTCCTTTTCTGCACATTTAAGGTAAGGACAATAGTATACCTATAACCTAGGATTATTGTTATAATGAAATATGATAATGCATGTAAAATGTGTTTAGAAAAACGCCTGTAACTTCCTAGACATGTAATAATTTTAAGTTATTATCAATAAACAGATAACTTAATTGCCTAATTTTACTACATTCATTATTTACTGATATAATCTAAATATATTATTAAGTATTTTTATATCTTTAGGTATTTTTAGGTACTCTTCTAGGTCTCTAAAATTGTTTCTTATATAAAAAATACTGAGATAAACATTTTATTTGTTATATAATTTTTATAATACTAATATATATATATTTTGCAGAAAGTAACTAGATTTCAAGGATTTAAAAATATGTTGTTTCCTCTTCTGGTAATGGCAAAATAGTTATTTTATACCAGTAGTTCTCAGCTGAGGTAGTTTTGCTCCCCTCATACCCAGGAGACTTTGGCAATGTCCAGAAGCAGTTTTGGTTTTCACACCTGAGAAGTGATTCTGGTATCCAGTGACATGCAGTGGGTGGAGAGGTCAGGCAAGCCACTATGCTTCATGCAATGCATAAAGAAAAAAAAACATTTAAAAATATTTTTTAATCACAAAGCTATCTAGGCAGTGAAAGTTTTCTGTATCAGTGTCTTTAAAAATGAACTAAAGTGTAGTCTGATATCAGGAATCATTGTTCACTTTAAGGCAAGGGTTGGTAAAATATAGCTCATATGCCAAATTCAGTTTGCTGCCAGCTTTTAGCTTTTGTATGCCCATAAGAACTCTTGAGCAGACTAGAACTGTGAGCCATGTAGACTAAGCTGGAACACCTTCCTCCACCCTTTGTTCCTCTCTACTCTTAGTACTGCCTCCCCAGCCAATGGTTTTGGGCTGCTGCTGCCCATGATCTCTCTGGTCTTCACCTAAAAGGTAGAAGTCTGCTCTTTACAACTGCCAGGAACCTAGAATCATAGTCTGGGAATTAATAGCTCAGTTCATCAGTTCTACTCTGGCTAGGTTCCCAAGTGGACATGGCTGGGCTCTCGAAGGGAAAAGAAGGATGAACAGAGATCTCAATTGCAGTGATGCAGAGACTAAAAGTGACCGTGGGGACCCTTACCCCTATTCTCTCTTCCTGTTTGGTCCATGAGGCCTTCCCCTTGCACTGGTTACTATTCATTTGGAGAATGTATCTTCCATATGGCAACTGGGCACAAAATGTGTTGACCATCCAGGACACCTCCTGCTAGAAAATGGATCAGGACAGGGTATGAAATTTCTCTCCTGATCTGTAGTTACTATATAATATACTCAATTTTTCCTGTTTGTCCGCAAAGCCTAAAATGTCTACCATTCAGCCATTTACAAAGGTTTCTGATTCCTACTTTAAGACAATACATGGTAGGTAAGAGTCTCAGAAGGTGAATAACTTTGAGGAGGTTAGAAGGCAAAAATTTGAATTTAGAGAGAGCCAAAGAAAAGGTGTTTTTTTCCCCCTGTAAATACCAATTTTCTGAGTGAAATTCCATAAAGCTAATTCCTAGGATTAATTATACCTAAAAACTATACTAGTAGTCTCCCAAACTGAAGCCCACCTTTAAATACAATTCTTGATTGGTGTAAAGTTACCAATCTCTAGCCTGCATAGCAGAAATCAATGTAAATCTCTAAAGGAAGGAACACTTTTCAGTGCCTCAAAAGTATTTTTATAATTTTTATATATACTGTTCAGCACTCTCTCAAAAATAATCAGGTGTTTAGGAACCAAGGTGATCAAAAACCAAGAAGGAAAAGTGGCCGCAGAAGTAGATTAACAAGAAATCTAGGTATTTAAATAAGGTGAAATGCTAAAATAGTTATGATTAAAATATATGAGGAATTAAAGACAAATTGGGCAACTTTGTCAGAGAAGTAAAAAGAATATAATAAAAACTGGAATTAAAAGTACCAATAACTAAAAATATAGATAACTAAATTGAAATAAAAGGAATAGTTAACAGCAGATTTCATATGTCTGATTTCTAGGTCTATTTCTATTGATGGATTTAACTTCAGATTAAAGAATCATTTTTCTTCTTTGTAGTTCTAGTAATTTTTATTTTGTAGTGGGCATTATTAATCTTGCATTGTTGAGCATTTGGGTTTTGTTATTTTCTCTTATTAATCATTTTTGTGTTGTTTCTGCTAGCATATGACTTACTTGCATATCAGTTGCCCCTTTTAGGGTTGTTTTAAAGCTTCTATATAGCCTTTATTTTGGAGCTATATTAGATTTACCTATAAAGTGTTGTTTTTACAGGTCTCTACTACTTTCCCTGAATATTCAGCAAGGTCTCCCCTAGCTTTTTGTATTCATGCTCTAAAAGG
Organism: Phyllostomus discolor; assembly: GCF_004126475.2. NCBI lineage: Eukaryota > Metazoa > Chordata > Mammalia > Chiroptera > Phyllostomidae > Phyllostomus > Phyllostomus discolor. The sequence continues at coordinate 81,561,864 of NC_040905.2, forward strand.
TATTCAGAGCCATTCACATGCTGTAGTAGTTATTATTTCTCTAGTGTTTGTTTTTTATTTGGCCACTTTTGTCTTGCCTTGAAGAAATACAGCTTAATATTCAGGCAAACTCAAGTAGATTCTCTGTAGGGATTTATGGAAATGTTACACTGCACAACTGCCTTCCTTCCAGTAACCTGCCTCATGCCTCTCAGCCCTCCAACCAGACTTCAACCTCAATCAGTCTCCTCAGTAAGTGAAATTGCTATGTTCTGCCCAGGCTCTCTCTTCCTGTACCATATCCTAACATCTGTAGGCAGAAAGCCAAAGCAATTATGGAGTTCAAGATTCTCTTGAGAGTCTTAGTTCTGTGTTGCCTGGTGTACAATCTTTGGAGCAAGATATCATATACATTTTTCCCAGTTTTATAGGTATCTGTGTCAGGAAAACTTGTTTAACACCAGTTACCCCATTATGATCATAGCAGAAATATATGTTATTAGTGTTTTTATAAATATTTTCACATTTATTTTCCTTTGATTTCATACTCATGTTGCCATTGTAGTTTAAATACAAATAATTTGGATGAAAATCACCATGCAGTATAAAATTTTATAAAAGGAATTCCATTTTAGCCCTAATAACTCATGAGGGTTACTTCAGTTTTTTTTTTTTTTTTTTTTTTTTTTGGATAATACAACTGATGGTGGGGGTATATGAGTATGAATTTAACTGAAAGATAAAATGACAATATTGAGAGTTTTAAATATGTCTCTGCTATTTGGAAATAAACTCTTATAGGAGCAGAAGACCTCACTCTTTGCTTTGGGCTCCTATCCTCCTACATAGTTGTCAAACAATCAAACCTTTATGAGTGAACAATTATGCCAATAGTCCAGAAAGGTAAACTGTAGGGCTGTTTACCTTGGTCATTATGATACTGTACTTCTGAATCTTGATTATCTGGGGTATATTTGCCATGCTCTAACCTACATGTAAAACAGCAATAAATGAAACATAAGCTTTGAATTAGGTCCTGGTTTTTTTTTGCAATGTAATTTTTTTATCACATAATAAAATAACTTATGGCTGCAATATTTTTATATCCTTTTTCTTCTTTATCAGTTTGCAAACCTGAATTAGAACTTGAGTGAAATGAATTAAGTAAAAATAATATGAGTTTAACTCAAATTAAAACTGAGGTTGAAACATAAAAGAATCATACTTAATGGTGAACAATTTGAAGCTCTCCCACTGACATCAGGTATGTGGCAAGGATGTCCCTTCTCATTACAACTTTTCAACATGATACTGGAAGTTTTAATGCAATAAAATTTGAAAGGGAAATAAAAGGTATATGGATTGAGAAGGAAGGAATAAATTGTCTTTGTTCACAGATAATATGATCATCTATGTAGAAAATCCAAAAGAACTGACCAAAAAAAAAAAAACTTTCAGGAAATAATGAGCAGCAGTGGCAAGGGTAGGTTAATATACAAAAGTCAATTGCTTTCCTCTATACCAGCAATAAACAGGTGGAATTTGAAATTAAAAACCCAATAGCATTTATATGAGAACCCCCAAAATAAAATTCTTTGGTATAAATCTGACAAAATTTACATATAATTTTAAAATAAGAAAACTATAAAATTCTGGTGAATGAATAAAAAACTACATTGATGGACAAATTTTGCACATGAATTGGTAGAAAGATGTAATTTTGTCAAGATGCCAATTTTTCACTTCATTTGTCAATTCAGTGCAATCCAATCAAACTCACACACAGTTTTCTTTATGGATATGAGCAAACTAGTTATAAAGTTTGCATGGAGAAGGCAAAGGCTCATAATAGCCAGCCCGATATTGAAGGAAAAGAACGAAGTTGGAGGACAGATGCTGTCAACTTCAAGAATTACTATAAAGCTGCAGTAATCAAGAGAGCATGGTACTGATGAGAAAATAAACAAATAGATCAATGGAACAAAATAGCCCAGGAATAGACCTACATAATGTAGAGTCAACTTATCTTTGACAAAAGAGCAAAGGCAATATAAAGGAGCAAAGGTAGTCTTTTCATCAGATGGTGCTGCAACAACTGAAAACCCACATGGAAAAGAATGAACCTGGTCACAGACATTATACTGTTTACAAAATGAACTCAAAAAGGGTCACAGACCTAACTGTACAAATAATCCTAGAAGAAAACAAAAATCTCAGACATTTCTCATAGCAATATTTTTCTGATATGTCTCTTCATATCAGAAAAAATAAACAAATGGAACTATATGAAACTAAGAAGTTTTTAAATATCAAAGGGAATCATTAACGAAATGAAAAGACAACTGACAGAATGGGAGAACATATTCATCAAGTATACATCTGATAAGGGATTAATATCCAAATACATAAAGAACTTATACAACTCAATACCAAAAAGTACAAACAATCCAATTAAAAGTGGGTACAAGACCTGAATAGACACTTCTCCAAAGAGGGCATACAGACGGCCAATAGACATATGAAAAGATGTTCAACATCACTAATTATCAGAGGAATGAAAATTAAATCTAAAATAAGATATCACCTCATACTTGTCAAAATGGCTATCATCAACAAATCAACAAACAGCAAATGTTGTAAAGGATGTGGAGAAAAAGGAACCCTCATGCACAGTTGGTGGTAATGTGAATTGGTGCAGTCATTATGAAAATCAGGATGGAGTTACCTCAAAAAAAAAAATGGAACTGTCTTATGACTCAGCAATTCCACTTCTGGGAATATAACCAAAGAAACCTGAAACACTGATTGGCAATACATGCATTCCTATGTTCACTGCAGCGTTATTCACAATAGCTAAGTTTGCAAGCAGCCCAAGTGTCCATCAGGAGATGAGTAGATAAAAAAGCTGTGGTACAATTATTAAATGCAATACTACTTGACCATAAAAAAAAAGGAAATCTTACCTTTTGTGACAGAATGTTTGGACCTGGAGAGTATTATGCTAAGTGAAATAAACCAACCAGAGAAAGACAAATATCATATGAGTTCTTTTATATGTGGAATCTAAGAAAAAAATAAAATAGAAACAGACTCATACATACAGAAAACACTATAATTGTTAGAGGGATGGGTATTTGGGGGGCTAGGTGAAAAAGGTAAGGGGATAATTAAAAAAAACCCTCATAGACACAACAGTGTGATGATTACCAGAGGGAATGGGGTAGGGGAGGGGAGTAGAAGAGCATAAATGGTGATGGAAGGAGACTTGACTTCGGGTAGTTAACACAGAATAAAATATTCAGATGATGATATATTATAGAATTATCCACCTGAAACCTATATAATTTTATTATCTAATGTCACCAAAATAAATTCAATAAAATATAAAAAAAATTTAAAACACACCTGATGAAGGACTCTTTCCCAAAATATACAAAGAATTATTGAAACACAACAGGGAGGAAACAACATAATTGAAAACTAGGCCAAAGACCTTAATAGACACCCGTCCAGGGGAAATATACAGATAACAAATAAGCATACAAAAAGATGTTCCTCATCATATGTCATCAGGGAAATGCAAATTTAAATGACAATGAGATACCAGTACATACCTTTTAGAATGGCCCAATTCTGGGACACTGACAACTACCAAATGCTTTTGAGGATTTGGAGCAAAAGGAACATTGCTGGTAAGAATGCAAAATGGCACAGCCACTTTGGAAGGTAGTTTGGCAGTTTCTCACAAAATAAATATATTTTTACCATATGATTCAATAGTCACACTCCTTGGTATTTACCCAGAGAAGATAAAAACTTATATTCATACAAATATCTGCACACAGATATTAATAGCACCTTTATTCATAATTACCAAAAGTTTGAAACAACTAAGATGCCCTTCTGTAGGTGAATGGATAAATAAACAATGGTTCATCTAGGCAATGAAATACTATTTAGCATTAAAATAAAATGAGCTATCTAGTTATGAAAAGACATAGAAAACCTTAAATGCATATTACGAAGTGAAAAAAGTTCATTTGATAATGCTACATGTAGTATGATTCCAACTATATGACATTCTGGAAAAGTCAAAACTACAGACACAGTGAAAACATCAGTGGTTCCACAGTTTGATGGAGGGGAGGGTGCAAGGTGAGCAGTTAGAGTACAGAGAATTTTAAGTAAAATACTCTGCATGATACCTCGATAGTGGATATCATTATACATTTGTTCCAAACCTATAGAATGTAAACCACCAGGAGTGAACTGAAGTGTAAACTATGGACTTTGGGTGATTATAATATATCATAAAGATTCTCCAGTTGTAACAAATAAGCCATTCTGTCAGGTGAGGTTGATAATGGGGGAGGCTATACATGTATGGGGTAGGGAATATATGGGAAATCTTTGTAGCTCCCTCATAATTTTGCTATGAACCTTAAACTGCTCTAAAAATAAAATCTTATTGAAATGACTTTTTAAAAACCCTAAATGATTTTTATGATTTTAAAACTCTCTCAAATGATTTTCTAAGAATGCTTTAACATTTTAAAAATGAAAAAAGTGATGTTTACTAATGTTCTAATGTGAAAGTAATATAAAAGCATCACCAGAGATAATCTGATTCCCCAAATTTCATATTTCTTTCCTAAAAATTGAATACCATTTACTAAGAACACTAATTTAGAGGATGTGGGCTCACACATTTATTCTGTAGATAGTGGGAAATCTGTTGAATCTTTATACAATCAACTATTGTATTGAAACCTGAGCCCCTGAACCCCCAAGAGACCTGAGGCAAGTTACTCAATCCTTCTAGATCTCTGTTTCTTCTTCTGTACAATGGGAGATAATAAGTTACTATACTATAAGGTTACTGGAACTTTTACTGAAAGATTTTGTTATTTTAATCATCATATTTTATGTTAAAATCATTTAAAGTCATGCAATTTTAAGGTTGTTACAATTTCTATTTTTCCCTATTCTCTCTGATAATGCTTGGGTGATGCAAGTTCTTTTAAAGATGCTAACATGTGTCCACCCGTAGTTTTTTGGCATATATTATGTTGTCCTCTTATCACCTATGCCCACCCCTCAGGCCTTAGATCTCTTCAAATTAATACCTCTATCCAGTTTTTGATCAAGCATATCTTTAATGCTGTTTGACAAATTACTCTAGAATTTAGTAGCTTAAAAGCTATAACTGCCATTATTCCCCACAATATTATGCATCAAATATTTGAACAGGGGTCAGCTGGGGAACTGGGGATCTGGGTCACCATTCACCTTTCTGATGTCTCAGTGCTCTCTGCCATGTAGCCTCTCTCCTTCTGTTATGGTCTAGCCTTGGTTTCCTTAGAGCCTGGGTGGGCCCCGAGAGAGATCTAAGAGAACCTGCCCCAGTGCTAAAGTGATTATCAGTCCTCTGCTTCCATGAAGGTTGCTAGTATGCCATTTATCAATGGGACTCGTGGTCAGGCTCAGTCAATATCTAGAGTCACTTTTAAGGGCCTGAATACCAAGAGATATGGTTCATTGAAATCCACTAGTGAAATAGTCTGCACTGTGACTATGATGGGAACTAAATAGTGTGCAAGTTGATCGTTTTCATAAATGTCTCTTGATATAATTCAGAAACTCTCAAATTACTGAAATTAATTCTGGAGATCCAATAACAGCAGTTTAAGAGACATTGATATAATAATTTATTATGCTAATTTGACCATGATGTGTTCTTACAACTTTTCAGAAAGTAGAATTCTCATGAAAAAAAAAGAATAATCACAATAGAAAACTATGTTTTCTTAAAGAGTGAGATGCTGTAGAAAGAATCCTAGATATAGAATTCTATTATTAGTTCTATTAAATTTATATGGTTTATAGAAAAGTATCTACTTTCAGAGCCTCAGTTTTCTTCCATATAAAGTTAGATGTTTGGACTGATGGTCACAATGAGCATATACAGCTTCATATTTTCATGTATTTCTTGGTCTTAGTGGAAATACCTAAGGGGTTTTGAAAAGTTGTACAGTCTTCCTCAAGCAGTAAGTAGTATTGAAATGGAGTAATTTCTGATTTCCTTTTGCTTTTCTGTGAAATTTTTATTTTGCTATCAATAAGGCTTGTAGGAAATAAGCCTCTCTAGTCAGAATTAGTCTCATCAAATGCAAAACAAGTACTACTTCCCTATTTAAATTTGAGTGGCTATACTCAGACAAAAACAACTGTTTTAATCAAAAGTCAATTACTCTTTTATTCCAACATCCCTCTGTTGTTGCATCAATCTATCTGTCCATTTAGTGAATAATGACTAAATATGAGAAAATTCCATAATGAGTGTACATTAAGGGTTATTGCAGGGTCTGAAAATTGATGACTGCAGTGATTTTGTTTGGCTATAAGAGTATTTTTACATGTTGTAAATGCAATTTCAAATTTGGGCTTTTCAGATCTCAGTATTATCCAAGCTACTTCATATGGTTGTGTTACTTGTCTGTACCCTGAAGGCACTTAAGTTTATGCGAACCCTATCTTAAGGTATTATTTGTAAAAACATGGTATATTTTTAAGGCTGTGTTTTGTCCTTCTTTATCAGGAAGTGTGGTTGCTCCCCTAAAAGTTTGAGGAGGATTGTGGCTGTTAGGACTGTAGAGAGCAAAGACGAGGAACATTTAGGGGATCCTGGGAAGCTGGTGCTGAGGTCAAGGAAGGTCAATTCTTGATATTTAAATGATATTTAATCTTTTATTTTGGTAAACCATTAAACCATTAAATGGATTAAAAAACTGTGCTATAAAATGGAATACTACTTGGCCATAAAAAGGAAATCTTTTGGAACCTTTGGTAAAGACAGGAAAGAATTCTCCTTTACTTACTTGAGGGAGGGGGGATTAACATTTCACAAAACTTATTGGTGTTTACAATAAAAGTAATCATTTACTCTGAGCACAAGGCCATGGATCCTGCCAAATTATTTTTAAGTCATTGTTATATCAGTTATGATTACATAATTTCCCAATTTATTTTTATGTTTCTCTCTTTCTCTTATTTACTCTTTATCTCTGACAATGCTTTTTATTTCATTTGGATGATGGAAGGAATTATATGGAAGGAAACAAATTGTGTAAGTATGGCTCTGGAAGTCAGCGTAGACTTAGTAGGTATTTACGATTAATAAGGATGCTTTCATTATCTTATAAATAATGGAATAAAATATCAAAATTAAACTCAGACTCATATTTCATCATCCTAAAACAGGTCCTAAGAAATGTATACCTTGATGATATTCCAAGATTTGCATTTAGTTCCATTAAAGACTTTTAAAGACAAGTAGTAGAAAACATTGAATATTTCCCAAGATGAGTAACCCAAAGATAGGCAGCTTCACAGTCAACAGTCAAGTTTATGCCTGAGCAGGGCTGTGCTATTCATTGGCTCCTACAGACCAAATGCTTGGGCCTACTGGCTTCTCAAGAGCCTGTAAAAATATTTGAAACCTGAGAATTATTGGGTTCAAAGTACTGAAGGAAAATTGTACATTTAAAATGGTTTAATATTAAAGATACACAAAATATAGCAATTTTATCTAATCCGTTGCAATTCACCCCACTTACAGGTAGATATATGGAAACAGTATTTAATGAAGATGTGAATACACTTGGATGTTTGATATGTAGGGGATAGGGTATTACAAATAACTGCCTACAGCCTAAGAAGTTCTTAAAATTTTCTTTTATTCAGTTTTTCTCCATCTTTTGCCCTCTCCTCTTTCTCTATTTACAACACTTTCTTTGCACTCTCTATGTTTGCCTTTCCTCTTTCATTTTGGCAACTGGTTGTAGGCAGAGTAATCCCATGCCTTGATGGATAACGAGAGCTTTTTAATTTATGAAGAATAATATCATTACAAATTCCTTTGGACTTTAAAAAATATTATGGCCAGTTTTTAAGTGTTCTACATCCATTAAAGACTCATTTTATCGAAATTCCTTTCTATAACCCTTCTCTTATTGGATCATGTATTTTATTAGAGGGCACATGAATGAGTGGTACTGTTGCCTCCTTAATGATATCCACTTATCATTTGGATTTTCAGAAATATTTTCAGGATAGTTCCAACTTTTAAAGCAGAAAAACCGTATCAATTTGTGAAACCACCAGGAGCTTTTCAGAAATGTATTATATTCTGCTGAGAAGGGCATTCACAGATTTAGTTTTTATTTTTGTTTATAAAGATACTAATGAGGACAAGTCAATATTTTTAAAATAAATAATTTGGTAAGTATATTCAGTAGCAAAAACTTTATCTATTAAGCTTCTTTGAGAAACTAGATTTTAAGATGTAAACTGAGTTCATATGGTTCTAAAAGGGACAGCTTCTGTTGTCCCCTAAATAACTTCAAGACCATGATAAACAATTGTTTTAAACTTGGTATTTGTGAATAAAATGTAGCTAGGGACAATATTATACAAATTTTGAGTTATGAGTCTTCCTTCCTCTTTATCAAAATTTTAGAATCTGGCAGTGCTAGTAGTTCCTAAATCATTCGCTATATGTATCATTTGCAATCTTTATTTTCTAATCATAGAATATATTTATTTGAAATGCTGTGTAGATGGGTCATCTCTAGTAATTCACATACTGTAATTAGATCTGATGCTCAATGAACATGCAACAAAAGAATTCTCAGTTTAAGGTTTGACATTGCAAAACTTAAAATACTCATTTCATTTACATTACATTACAAAATGTGTGTACATTTTGCTTTACAGTCTCTAAACAGGTGATAGTGTGTCTAAAAACTAATAAATCATAACCATATGACTATATTCAGTTAGAGTGTTATTATCTAATTTTAGAGATAAATGAACTTCTTTGGAGAATTTTTAATTCCCCATGAATTAAAAGAAGAAGAATAGTAAAGTTATATAGTAAATCAGATAGACTTAATCTGGGATGTTAATGTCATATATTATATGAAATGCTAATCAGTATGAGAAGCAGTATTGTCATCTAGGATCAAATGACATAACATATATAAAATATTTAGCAATATTTTGAGTTGAATGAAACATTATAAGTACTTAAATATTTTGCAGAAGTAACCATAGAGAAAAATAATCAGTATTATATTAATCTTAAAATGCAAAATGGGTAGTAAAAGGCCAAGATTCCATGATTATTGGCTATCTCTTCCCCGTTCTGTTACCCCTCTTGTAGAAGAATTAAAAATTAAAGTTTCCAGGAAAAAAGTACAACCCGCAAAAAAGAAAGTGAGCTTTTCCTGCTTGTTTACATACTAACCTCCTACTTAGGTAGATTTTCACTCTGACATATCATTTTGTCAGAGTGGAAAGAGCTCCACTCTATCTCGCATTCCCTCTGTCTTTCTGCTTCACCCTCTAACTGCCCCTTCTGGAAGTTTGTGTAAGCATACTTCCTTTTAAAGTGAATATGAGCCCTGGCTGGTGTAGCTCAGTGGATTGAACGTGGGCTGCGAACCAAAGCATCGTAGGTTCGATTCCCAGTCAGGGTACATGCTTGGGTTGCAGGCCATGACCCTCAGCAACCGCACATTGATGTTTCTCTCTCTCTCTCTGTCTCCCTCCCTTCCCTCTCTAAAAAATAAATAAATAAAAAATCTTTAAAAAATAAATAAAGTGGTATGATCATAATTAAACTAGGTAGATAGTCTTATGAATTATTTCCTGGATTTTATTAATTCTGTAAAAAATTAAAAATTATATTTTCAGGAAAGGGAACATTATTTATTTACCAAGTATTTATTTGTGTGGCTACTCTGTATCAGGTATGTATTAGGAAATGAGTTTTCTAATAATCTGAAGAGTACTCAGTAGTCCAAAGCCATGTTGAATTCTTTTCATATATAGGAAGTGATGAGATACCTTATAATGCCCTAAAAGTTCACTAACTCTCTGCAAAAAATAGTAGTAATGTGTAGTGCATTTATTCCATATGTAAACATAACATGTACAGAAAGAGTAGCACAAAGGATGAGAAGGAAGAAGTGGAAATTACTGTTGCAGGGTCACATTATATGTAAAGTAGTATAATATTTAACAGTAGACTCTGGTTAATTAAAGATATATATTATAATAGGTATATATAATGTTTATATATAAAGATATATATTGTTAGGACAGCCACCAAACATTTATGTAAAAGTTAATAGAGGGGCCCTGGCCAGGTGGCTCAGTTGGTTGGAGCATTGTCCTGTACACCAGAAGGTTGTGTCTTCCATCCCCAGTTAGGGTATATACCTAGGTTATGAGTTTGATCCCTGGTAGGGGTGTGTACAGAAGGCAACCAACTGATGTTTCTCTTGCTCTCTCCCCCACCTTACCTTCCTCTCCAAAATCAATAAACATATCTTCAGGAGAGGATTAAAAAAAGTTAATAGAGGAAATAAAGTTGTATTTTAAATGTTCATTTTACCTTAAAAAGGCATAAAAAGGAAGAAAAACAAATGAAAAAAAAATAGATATCCACTAGGAAGATAAAACATTTTAATCGTGTTAATATTCACATTAAATATACAGTATCTAAGCATGCCAATTTAAAGACAGATTGTCAAATTGGATTTAAAAAATGGGCCAATTATGTGTTATTTATAAGAAACCAACCTATTTTAAATGTGAAAAACATACATAATTTATAGAATAAGGATTTAAACAGATATACCATGTGAACACAAGTAAAAATAAAGCTGAAGTAGCTATGTTTATATCAGGCATGTAACCTTCAGAACAAGGAACATTGCCAGAGATAATGAGGGATATTATATCATGATAAAGTGATCTGTTCTTCATGAGTATGTAACAGTTCTAAATATGCATGTACCAAACATCAGTTTCAAAATCAACCAGTCTAAAAAAATGAGATACCATTTCACATCTATTAGAATTTCTAAAAATATAAAAGACTGATCATACTTAGCATTAGCAAAAATGCAGTGGAATCAGAGTATCTTTACATTGTTGGAATACAGTCACTTTGGAAAACAAGTTTGCAGTTTCCTATAAAGTTAAGCATACATTTCTAATATAATGCAGGCATTTCACATTTAGGTATTAAACTAAGAGAACAAAAAGCATGTCTGTACCAAGACTTGTACACAAATATTCATAGATGTTTTATTTGGATTGCCAAAACTTGGAAACAACTTAAATGTTCATCAACATCTGAATGTATAAAAAAATTGTGTAGAGTACTACTGAGAAGTAAAAGAGAGTGAATTATTGATACAAAAAACAAGATGGATGACCCTAAAAATAATTCAGTTGAGTGAAAAAAGCCAAAAGAGTAAATACTGTCTTCTTCAGTTGGTATGAAATTCTAAAATTGTAAAATATAATTCTAGAAAAAACAAACTAATTTACAGTGACAGCATGCACATCAGTGTTTCCTGGGGCAGGCTGGGGCATCACTAGGGGATGACTGCTGTTATGGAACATGAGGAAGTTTGGGCAGTGGTGGGTGCGTTCATTATCTTGATTGTAGCAATGGTTTCACAATTGATTATATGTTAAAATTTATGTGGGTTTACACTGTAAATATGTGCAATTTATCATGTTAATTTTCTAAAAACCAGAAAAGCAACAGTTATTTAAACTTTTCTCAATGTTTTATCTAAAATTAAGGCATAAATACATAAATTAACAAATCTAAGTGACAGCTCAGTACATAATTCAGTTTTATTCCTGGGTTAAGTTCACTACCAATACTCACTCTTTCTTTGGGATGAGTTCTTCCCCAGAAGGCTCTGCATGTAATATTTTTTAATTGCCTAATGTACCAGTGCACTATTATGCTGGAATGTGCATGAATCCTAGTGCTGAGCCTTTGTGCAGTTCATTCGCTTGGGAAAATGAGAATATTAGTAGGCGTTTAAGGGGTAATGTTTAATGAATATGGGATTAGGGATAATAGGACTTGCTTCTACATTTCCCTCTGCATCTAACTGTGGATTCAGCTTCAAAATTTCATGGCTCATGTTTCCACATGCACACCTAAAAAAATAAGGAGCTAAATAAATTCCAAGGACATTTTGAATTCTAATAACATATGATTCAATAGCAGCAAATATGTATACCCCTCTGCTCTGTGTCTGCCAATGCACTAGTTGTTACAGATAGGAAGATAAAATAAAATCGCTCCCAGCAAAGGGTTCACAGTTTACTGAGAAAGCAATTGGAAAAATAATTATAATACAATGCATTTTTTTGCAACTGTAGACATCACCACAGGGTACTTTAGGAACATTGGAGAGAATGATTAACTCTGGGAATGTAGGGGACACTTGTTGTTTTCCCCCCATTACCCTCTGCCTCTTTCCCACTTTCCAGTTATTCTTGAATACACCAGGTGTCCATGTAATTCTAGAGAGTTTGATTCCACTGTGCTTCTAAGTCATGTCTGAGCTTGTCTGAGCAAAAATCGCAGGACTTAGGGACAATTTTGAATACACATGTAGTGAACACAAGAAAGGAATCTTATCGCCTTCATTCTAATTTCCTCTCTGAACACTAATATGCCAATAACACAGGTAAACTCTGCAGAACACCTCCATGGTTAACTTTTTTCAATATTTCTCATAAAGCACTTGAGCCTGATTCTCATTTTACTTATCTGGATAGTATATTCATGTTAGAACAGATTAGGGTGTATATGCTGTACTCCAGCTGCCTGTAACTGAGCTGAGTCATAAGCCCAGCCATGTCACTTGCGTGGGGTTGGGCCAGCTCCACTTGAGTATATGAATCGAAGATAGGAATGAGGTGGTCCTTAATTACAAATTAGAATACCATCAATAAAAGTTGTAGACAATGGATAATCAATTACAGTATATAATAAAGTGAGTTTTGAATCTATTACCCAAAGACTGTTGCTATTACCTGAAAATGATTGTGCCTAATTTTATTTATATATCTATCTATATATATTCATTGAATATATATTCAAATTTAAGAGACTCTTTTAAACAAATAACTCATACACTATGCAGTATCTCTTATTCAGGATTTTGAAGATGAGGGTTAGAAGGTAAAATAAAATGTAATGTCAGAGAACAAAAAAAAATAAGGATGTGAGTGTGTACATTCTAGGAAGTTAACCATTTGATCTCTTTTTCCCTAAAGGAATTTTTTTTTTCTGGCATTAATCTCATGAGGAAAAAACTTTTACTTTCTACTGTTCAAGAATATTCTTATTAAAGCTTCTTTATTCCTGCTTACACAATAACTTCTCTACCACTTTCTGGCTTATCATATTAACTTGGTATTCTTTCTGTGTGGTTTATTTTTTAACCAGATTGTTTTTATATAGAATCTGATTTTCAGTTGTTTAAAAAATTGCATTGAGAGGGAATAATTTCTAGTACAATATCCTATGTTTAATTGTTTTATCTGTCCATTATTTTTCATTTTTAAACTACCAGTGATTTTGTATTTTCTGCAAAATTCCTGGGTGCTCATTTACCTATTAAAAGAGAGGTAAAATAATGTATTAGGCCATTATCCAAAGGGTTCCATATCTCCATGGGAACACAATAACCATTCCCCATGATTCCTTTTCTAGAAATGGAGAAAAAAAAGGTGAACTAAACAGAGGCAACCCTGAGGGCATTGACATCCCAAAGTGCAGACAATTCTGCTTCCCTTATTGATCCCAAATAGGTTTAAGATGTTTCTGAGTTCACTTGAAATGACAATGAGTGAATTAATTAAACATGTAGTATTTTTGAATCTTCTGGGGAATTAAAAAAACCTATTTTGGTATCTCATATAATAAATGAACTTCTTTGGAAATAACAAAGGCTTGAGGAAATAAGTTCAAGGCTTAGTGTGGCAAAATAAAAAAGATACAATAAGACAACTGTGAAATGACAATATGTCATTTCTTTTTAGATTAAAAAAATTCTTGATTAGTGGAATTTATTATAAATAATTTTTTTTCTAAATCAGAAAACACCTAAACCAGAAATTTTTTATTGTTCTTCTGCAAGAATCCCTACATGAAACCTCCTTCACGTTTGTCATTCTAAAGATCTAGGAAATTAATATTCAAATTGCCAATAATGGTCATGTTTATATTGAGTACATGCTGTGTGCCTGGTATGGTGCACAAAGCTTTGAATACAGGAATAAAAGATATGTTCTCTTCCCTTGGCAATCTCGAGGGAGCAGTTACAAAACAACAGAATAAATGCCATGGAGAAGGTATAAATGGGGAATAGTTAGAGTACCTAGGAGGGGCTTCTGTGTCAACCAAGATACAGAGGTCAGGTGATAAGACACTTACTTTGGTCTTGAATAAAAGTGAAGTAACCAAGTAGGTGAGAGAAAGGGAACAGTGTATTAAGCACCACATGAGCTGGCCTAGGACATTGGGAAAATTGCAGTACAGGTGTTTCACAATGACTGAAAGGATGGGCACAGGTGTGGAAAATGCTAGAGAAATAGCTAGAATGTTGAACAAGGTCATTTTTGAAGGATTCTATAAGCTGTGCTCAGGTGTTAAAGGAAATTAGTATGATCACATGTGGATTCTAAAAAGAGCACATGGGGTCTGTACTGGGGAGAGACGAGAAGCTGATGAAACCATAAGCAGAAAAACCAATTACAAACCACTTATATTTAAAAAAAGAAAAAGAAGGAATGAAAAGAAAAAAGAAATCCCAAGGGAGTTGTTTCTATGGGTGCATTTAGGATTCATGGTGGAAAAAATACAGGTATGTTATCATTTGAAAAAAAAACTTGAATTTCATAAATACAAATTTCACTCAAGTTGATTTTGTATCAATATAATGGTCTAATGTAGAGATGGGAAAGTGACTTATGAGCCTTATTTGGGCTGAATGTGTACTGGCTCATTCTGTGTTTAAAATAAATTAGTTTGAATGCCTTTAGATTCTGGAGGTACTTTTAGAGACAGTTTGCCCCAGTCCTCACCACAATCTATTGCGTCATTTCTTTTCAGTGTTGTGGTTACCGTCAAGATCACTTTGATTCGAACCCCCTGAGTTTGTAAGCATTCATTCCAGGTGTTCGTTATGATGAATTTCAGATACCATATCATACTTTTTGTATGCATCCTCTTTTTTCATTCTTCCTTCTTCCTTATTGGTCTGATGATTTTTAAAGTAGTTTTTATCATTAGGACTTACCATGAAATGATTTTAAGTGTTTGTTCTATAAAGGAGCTTTTCCATTAAACCCAATGTGTTTGAAATTTTGGCAAGTTTTACTGCATATTAAGACTAGATCTTTACTGTTACTGTAAGTATAAAAAGAACTGTATAATCTAATATATCCTGTATGGATATATTTATTAATATATAATAAAGGATTTACTTGGGTAATTTAATTTGAGATAAAATAATACCATTTGCTAGCTCTGAGGTTACTTGTATATATTTTTTGGTTATTGGACCACAAAATGAATACAATAGTGATATCTAGCTAGTTAATATTTTTCTTTTGTTGTACTTTTTATTTTCTTAAGATTTTATTAATTTATTTTTAGAGAAATAGGAATGAAGGGAGAAAGAGAGGGAGAGAAGCATCAATGTGCAAGAGAAACAGTAGCCTCTTGCACTCTCCCAACCAGGGACCTGGCCTGCAACCCAGGCATATGCCCTGGCCAGGAATCTAATCAGTGACCTTTTGGTTTGTGGGACGATGTCCAACCCTCTGAGCCACACCAGTCAGGGCTGCTATCCTTTTTTAAATATTTAGCCTATGCGTGAGCTTGAATTAGTGCATTTTTTCCCTCAAATTGTCTAAAGTGATTTGGTCAATATTTCAAGAATTGAGCTTGATAATTTAAAAACTATATATTTATGAATATATTGCTTCTTACTATGATATGGAAGAAGATATTGAGTAACTAGATGAAATTTATGAAGGCAAATAAGCTGTTGTTGTTGGGAGTCAAAAAATTTAGGGAGTAATCTGAAGGTATTTCTCATCTGAATATTGTACCTCGAGACCAAAGAAAACTATACCTATTATACATGTAAATATAGCTAACAAATATTAAGCATTTATAATGTGCCTAGCATTATTCTGAAGATTTTAAATGGGGTAAATTATTCAGTCATTACAACAATAATTCATAACAGTTTCAATGGATGAGACCACTAAGGTATAAATTGGCTGATTGACCCGGCCAATATAACATAGCTTTGTAAGGGACAGAATTTGTGATTTGAACCCCAAGAATTTGAATTGGAGTGAATTTATATGATGAGTCAAAGGGTATATACAGGAGGTCCATCCATTTATATTTGTGGGTTTAGTCAATGTCTTAGGTCAGTTCAAAACTTTTTATTATAAAAATTTTCAAGTACATGTAAAATTAGAGAGAATCCATACAGACTCAGTCTCATTTGAACTATGCTCCCACTCAGAACTCCTCAATAACTGAATTATTTTAAAGAAATCTAATATATTATTATCTCTAAAAGAGGAGAGCTCTAATATTACATAACCATATTATCACAATGAAAAATTAATATAATTAAATATTTCATTATATTACATATATTTTGACTTGCACAGTTTTCCTAAGTCTTGAAAATGAGTATGAAATTTATTATTTCTTGTACTTACGAAAAAATGTTAAAAATATTCTTATAAGATCATAACTTTTAGTGTCTGGTCCAGGTCCTGACAATATCAGGTAATTCATGAATATATCAAGTGATTCATAAAATTTAAACTTTAAGTCATTTTTCTGAAACATGAAACAAAGATGTGTACTATTGGTTTTAATAATATAACACTGTTTTTCCAGTTACTTACCGTGAGGGCTCATACCACATGAACACCACTAGTTTTGCTGAAATGTCATATATTTGCCTTTGCTTACTCTGCTGACAGCTTTCTCCCAGTCTATTTCATCTTCCTAAAACTGAAATTCCATATCTCTTCATACTTTGAATAGCATAGTTTGAAGGAAACCTCTTTAGCAAAAACGGTATGTTATTTACGTCAACTTTTGGAAAGAAGTCTACTGTACTTCAAAATGAAATGACAGGTTTGTTGAACTAAAAGTCATCCACTCTCTCATTCAGTTGCAATATGCCTCTTCTGTGACACCTTAAAGACAAGGTTGTGATAAATGTTCTCATTGCAGAGTGGTAACTACAATGGAAACTTATTTGGAGTAGGGGCTCTGCATTAATTCCTAGAATTTCTGAACTTTTGTAACTTATTTTCAGCTCAAATTTTCCACTAGAATGAGTCATTACTTGGGATAACCTAATAAAAGCAATTTGTAAGATTGGATAGAAAGAGATGAAGAAAGGTGACCCATATTAATTAATGTCCTAGGCTACACCAGGAAATGTAATTTTATGTCATTAAATCTTCAAGGAAGCCCAAAAGAGAAGGTATTATCTTGGTTTTAAGGATGTGGAAACTGAGATTTAGCTCTAGTTACTCGCTCAAAGTGACACAAGTAATTTGATGAAGGTGTTTCAATTCTAAAATCTTTGCTTTTGTTATACCATTATTAATCCCAGAGACATTCTTTTGCATAAACAAAATGAGATATAGGGCGTAATTTGGAGTATAATAAATAAGGTATTTCACATTATTGGAAAAAAATAATTATTTTTCAATTAATTGGTTTGGTAGAATTGACCATCCATTTGGAAAAAAATGAATGTCTCTATTTCACATTATCCAAAATAAACAAACAAATAAACAAATTCTGAAAAACAGACACAAAATATAAAACTTGTTTAGCCCTGACATAAACTTCAGAAACCAAAAGGGGTATGATATATATATTTAATTACATAAGCATAAAAATTAAAAAATGAATGGTTAAAGGCAAAGTTGGCAGAGAAAACTGGGAGAACATGTACAACCTACTTGAACAGCAAAAGGTTTAGTACTTTCATTATATAACAAAGGTGAACATTACATACAAGAAAAAAAGACAATCTAAGAGAAATGTATAGCAAATAATTGACCAACAATTGACAGATGAACTCTAATGACTAAAAAGTATCTAGAAAAAATAATATTTTTAAAATGCAAATTCAATCAGGTTTTTTTCTGTCAAATGTGAAAAAAGTTGTTTCAATATTAATATCGGCCTTTGGAAATAGTGCATGTATATGTTATATATGTTATATATAGTTACTGCATACATATTGGAATGTCACATATATATGAATGCTATTCATATGTGGTACCATATTCATGTGTGTGTGTGTATGAATGTTATTCAAATGTGACACTATGACCCTTGGCAAAGTAGCTCTTTTCAGCCAAGGGCAATTCCTGGGGAGGACCAGAATGTAAGTCCTGTCAGGAGACAGTGCTCAGAGAAGCAGAGAATAGGCCCTTAGGTCCTATATGGGAGATCTCAGTGGTAGAACACAGTATCTGTTATAGCTCATCCACTTCTTCATGTAAGTTCTCTGAGCTCTAGGATTCAGGGGGGCTTCTTCCTGGGGGAAATGTCTAAGAGAGAGGTTAGTGGTACAAACTGTAATCCCCACAACTGATACATACCTCCTTCTACCATCTGTCTGTTCTAGATTGATTGCCTTCACTCTGAATTAGAACCTTACTGTTTATGTGGCTTACTTGGTGGTGTGATCTCAACCTTCTGCACTGAGGGCTCTGATTCCTCGTCATGTCTTTTTGAGGCTCCTGAACTTTTCCACCTTAAAATTGAGCAAAGTAATGCCAAGTTGCTCAAAGGGTTCACACTGATGTCAAAAATTACTCCATGTCCTGTTTCAGTTACTGAAACTCTGACTCCTCCTGATGATCAGAGTGAAATATCCCAGTCAGTGTGGCAACTCTAGCTTATTCCTTGGCACAAACAGCCCGAAGTATGAGGGAAGCAGATCTAACTTAAAGTTCAGGGAGACTCCTACTGTATCCCCAGCATCTCCATGTTTTCATTTTGAATATTTGATTGTTTATGCTATTACAGTTGTCCCAATTCCCCCCCGCCTTGTCCTCCTCCCCACACCATTGTTCAAGTTCATAGGTCATGCATATATGTTCTTTTCTAGTCCTTTCACCTTCTGTCACCCAGTCCCCACCTCCTCCATCCTCCTTACAGCTGTCAGTCTGTTCCATTTTCTACTACTCTGACTCCATTTTGCTTGTTAGTTTATTTTGTTCATTAGATTCTACTTATAAGTGAGATCATATTTATCTTTCACTGACTTATTTCACTTAGCATGAAAGTCTCCAGTTCCATCCATGCTGTCACAAAAGGTAAAGAATTCCTTCTTTTTTACTTCTGTGTAGTATTCTATAGTGTAAATGTACCACAGCTTTTTTATCCACTCATCTACTGATGGGCACTTAGGCTGTTTCCAAATCTTGGCTATTGTAAATAATGTTGCTGTGAACATGGGGATGTGTATATTCTTCTGACTTGGTATTTCATGATTCTTTGGATATATTCAAAGAAGTAGAATTGCTCGGTCAAAAGACAGTTCCATGGTTTTTGTTTTGTTTTGTTTTTTTACTGTTTTATTGATTGTGCTGTTACAGTTGTCCCAATTTTTCCCTCTTTGCCTCCCTCCCATCTAGCATCTGCCACACCCCTCAGGCAATCCCCCAACCTTTGTTCATGTCCATGGGTAATGGACTTATCCAATGGACTTCTGCCTGGCTCATATAAGTTCTTTGGCTACTCCATTTCCTATGTTGTACATTACATTCCCATGGCTATTCTGTGACTACCAATTTATACTTCTTGATCCCCTCAACTCTTTACCCATTCCCACAAAATCCTCTCCCATTTGGCAACCATCAAAACCCTCTCCATACCCATGATTCCATCTCTGTTCTTCTTGTTTGCTTAGTTCATTTTTGAGATTCAGCTTTTGATAGGTATGTGTTTATTGCATTTTATTATTCATAGTTTTGATATTCTTTTTCTTAAATAAGTCCCTTTAACATTTTATATAATAATGGCTTGGTGATGATGAACTCCCTTAGTTTCTTCTTGTCTGGGAAGTTTTCTATCTGCCTTTCAATTCTAAATGATAGCTTTGCGGGGTAGAACTATTTTGGCTGTAGGTCCCTACTTTTCATGACTTTGAATATTTTTTGCCAATCCCTTCAAGCTTATAAAGTTTCTTTTGAGAAATCAGCTGACAGTCTTATGGGAACTCCCCTGTAGGTTACTAACTGCTTTTCTTTTACTGCTTTTAAGATTCTCTCTTTGTCTTTAACCTTTGACATTTTAATTATTATGTTTCTTTGTGTGGATGTGTTTACATCTGTCTTGTTTGGGATTCTCTGTGCTTCCTGGACTTAATGTCTATTTCTTTCACCAAATTTGTGCTTTTTCTTTCATTATTTTTTCAAATAGAATTCCAATTTCTTGTCTTCCTCTTCTCTTTCTGGCACCCCTATAAAGTGAATGTTGGTTCACTTGTAATTGTTCCCGAGACTCCTTATGCTGTCCTCATTTTTTTATGAGTCTTTTTCCCTTCTTATTGCTCTCCTTGGTTGTTTTTTATTTCCTTATGTTCCATATCATTGAGATTCTCAGCTTAATCCACTCTATTCTTGATTCCCCGTAAATTGTTTGTTTCCATTAGTATATCCTTCACTTCTGCCTGGCTCATTTTATGCTGTTGAAGGACTCTCTGAGTTCTTGAGCATCCTGATAGCTGGTGTTTTGAACTCTATATTTGATAGATTGCTCACCTTCATTTCAGGTAGTTCTTTTTCTGGAGTTTTGATCTGTTCTTTCATTTGGGCCACCTGTCTTTGTCTCCTCATTTTGACAGTCTCCCTGTGTTTGTTTCTGTGCATTAGGTAGAGCCACTATGACTTCCTGTCTTGGTATTGTGGCCTGTGGGCTCCAGTGGCACAATCTTACCTGTCACCCAAACTGGGTACTTGAGGTGCGCCCTCCATGTGGGCTGAGTACACCCTCCTCTTGTAGTTGTTGAGCCTTGTTTACTATTGGCAGGTCTGTGGCAGGGATTTACCCAGTCCAGTCAGCTGCAAGGACTGGCTGTGACCACCAACCACCAACCACTGACCTCTGTGGAGGATCAGATGTGCCAGGGGAGGGCAGTGGTACTCTGACACATTCTGCACCTGTTCACTGGGTGTGCAGGCTCTGGAATTTCCTGGGTGGTGCTGGTCAGGGTCAGCCATCACGTGTGTTCCACCCAGGGCCACCCAGCATGAGCTACAAAGCAATCTGCAGAGGGCTGCTCTTTGTGCCAGATTTGGAGGTTCTCAGACAGAGCCAAACTGTGATCCAAAGCTGGTTGTCCCTAGTGCTGGGCCTGGGGCTGGGGGTGGGTCTGTAAGTTTGGTAGGGTGGAGACTCAGGTAAACCTTAGGGTGGGGCAAACTGTATTAGTCAGGTTGATGGAGTCTTAGAAAAAGCACCAACTTGCTGAATTTATGTCTTTGTCGGGGTGAGGGCTCAAAAAAGGCACAATGGCCTCTTCCTGCCTTTCTTTACAGGAGAGAGCTGCCCCCAGCTCTTGTCCTGATGGCAGACACTTAAGTTCTTCCTTGTATGCCACTGGTGCATTTCAAAGCTGCTACCCCAGTGGTGCTGAGTTAGAGCTCAGAGGGAGTACATCTGGGTAAGTTTAGCACCGACCCTTTAAGAGAGCTTGCCAGGGAGTCCAGCAGTTTTTTTTACCCACTCCAATCCCACTGGTTTTTACAGCCAGAAGCTTTGCGGACTTGTCTTTCTGGCTCTGGTACCCTGGGCCAAGGGCTCTGGTGCGGGGCTGGGCCCCTTCGCTCCCCAAATATGCCTCCTGAACTTTTATCAATCACACATGGATGTGGGATCCACTCATTCCACATCTCCTACCTTTCTGGGTGGATGTGGTTCCTATAGTTCTGTAGTTGTTGGATTTCCATTCAACTCAATTTCTGATGGTTCTGAGTGATCTTTGGTCTGTAGTTTAGTTGTAATTTTGATGTGGTTGTGCAAAGAGGCAAGCTGTGTTTACCTGCACCTTCATCTTGACCATCCCATTTTTAATTTTGTGAGGAAACTCTACTGTTTTCCAGAGCAGTGGCACCAGTTTGCATTTCCACCAACAGCACACTAGGATTCCCTTTCCTCCACATCCTTACCAGAATTTGTTTGTTGATTTATTAATTATAGCCATTTTGGCAGGTGTAAAGTGACATCTCATTGTGGTTTTAATTTCATCTCTCTGGTGGCTAATGATGTTAGGCATTTTTTCATATGTCTATGGGTCATCTGTTTGTCCTTTTTGGAGAAGTGTCTTCTCAGTTCTTTTGCCTTTTTTTTTTTAATTGGATTGTTTATCTTCATGGTGTTGAGTCATGTAAGTTCTTTATATATTTCAGAGATTAAACTCTTGGCCCATTGTGTCATTGGAAAATATGTTTTCCCATACAGTAGGTTCCCTTTTTATTTTGCTGATTTTTTTAGCTTTGCAGCAGGTTTTTAATTTACTGTGGTCACATTTGTTTATTTTTTCCTTTGTTTCCCTTGCCCTAGGAGATATATAAGCAAAAACATTGCTATGTGACATATTTGAAATTTTACTGCCTATGTTTTCCTCTAGGATTTTTATGGTATCACAATTTATATTTGTCTTTCATCCATTTTGAGTTTATTCTGGTGTATGATGTAAGTTGGTGGACTACTTTCATTTTTTTGCAAGTACTAGTCTAGTTCTCCTAACACCATTTTTTTGAAGAGGCTGCCTGTATTTACTCTATCATATGCTCTTGCCTCCTTTGTCAAAAATTAATTGACCATAAAGGTGTGGGTTTATTTCTGGGCTCTCTGTTCTGTACCACTGATCTATGTGTCTGTTCTTATGCCAGTACCAGACTGTGTTGATTACAGTGGTGACGAGGATCCTGGCTCCTGGGGTACACAGTGTTATGGATGAGATGAGACAAATTCACATGGACTACTGAGTCCTGTGGAGGAAAAGAGAC
Source organism: Phyllostomus discolor (assembly GCF_004126475.2). NCBI lineage: Eukaryota > Metazoa > Chordata > Mammalia > Chiroptera > Phyllostomidae > Phyllostomus > Phyllostomus discolor. The sequence goes on from NC_040905.2 coordinate 81,584,814, forward strand.
AGTGTGGCTTCTCTCTCAAGAGGAGAAAAAGCCTCTGAGCACCTTGGCCACACTCTCAAAAGGAAGAGTACCTTGACTCTTGCCTTGACAAACTTTTATTGGGTTCAATTTGCACAGGAGTACAGGGTGTGTATGTAAAGCTCATCAATTATTGTCACACAGAAATGATTAAACAATAGATAACATTCAAAGAAATCTGAGGGGTTATTCTGAGTCAAGATCAGAGAGATAAAGGGACATTAAATTTTGGGGAACAAACTCACTTCCTGATTGGACCCTTATTATTTAAATTGAAGGTATTAGCAAAGTAGGTTTCATAGGATTTTATGCATTCTTTCTTAGGCCTGATTGCCCTAGGGAACCTGCACTTTCCAGCACAGGGCCATATCCACCTCCAGCATTGTTTCAGGCTTAAGGCATTGTTTCAGGTTTAGGTCAGACAGGGGAAGTAAGGCAGCCAAGAGATTAGAAGACTTCTTGCAGACAGAATGAGGACTCAGGCTATGTCAAAGTTGAGGGGCAAGGGTCCATCACGCTCTTTTTGTTTAGCCCCCCAAGTCTTTCCCTGAGGGCCCCATCGGGATCGTGCCTGTCTTAGGTCATCCTTCTTTTGAGGAATATTACCTGTCATTAGCTAACCAGTCATCTGCCTGGGGCCAAGCAGGGTGAAGACAAAGGGGACAGAGGTGGTGCCCCTACCAGGAAGATAAGCTTTGTCTCTTAAGTGGCTTATGGTCCCAAGGTCCTTTACTCAGCCTTAACCATGGGGGATTATTGAACCCAGGTGGGGCAGTTCCCAACACAGTGGCCTTGTAGTGATTTGATGTTAGGTATTGTGATCCCTCCAATTATGTTCATTTTTCTCAAGATTTCTAGGCTTTTCAGGGTCTTTTTTTTTTGGCTCCATATAAATTTTTGTAATACTTTTTTGGATTTGTGAAATATATCATTAGTGTTTTAATAGGAATTACATTGAATCTACAGATAGCCTTGGATAGTATGGGCATTTTATTGACCCACTGTTTCTTTTAAAAACCAGGACTTCTAAACTTACAAAGCCCAGCTCATCAGCACGATGCATCCATAGACAGATATTGAGAGTTATAGATATACATGTGTGATGGTGTGTATTTATATAAACACATTTTATGTATATATAGTTTTTTCTGTTTTCTTCCTATATTTTTTTACATTTATTATATTTTTTTCCATTACCATTTGTCCCTCTATACATCTTCCCCATTACCCATACCTCTCCCTTCTGGAATTACGACACTGTTGTCCATGTCCATGGGTCCTTTTTCCTTTTTGCTTCATTACTCCACTCCTCACTCCCTAATGTATCCCCATAAAGCTGTCAACCTGATCTCTGTCTATGAGCCTGTCTGTATTTTGCTTGTTAGATCAGTTTGTTCATTAGATTCCACATATGAGTGAAATCATATGATATTTGTCTTTCTCTGACTGGCTTATTACACTTAGTATCATCTTCTCCAGGTCCATCCATGCTGTTACAATGGGTAATTTTTTCTTCTTTTTTACAGTTGAATATTATTTCATTGTGTAAATGTACCATAGTTGTTTTATCCATGCATGTACTGATGGACACTTGAGATCTTCCCTACCTTGGCTATTGTAAATAATGCTACAATGAATATAGGGGTGCTTATGTTCTTTTCAATCAGTGTGTCAGGTTACTTCAGTTAAATTCCCAGAAGTAGAATCAGTGGGTCATAACAAATCCAATTTTTTAATTTTTTGAGGTAACTCCACATTGCTTTCCACAGTGGCTGCACCAGTCTGAATTCCCACAAACAGTGCACTAGGGTTCCCCTTTCTCCACATCCTCACCAGCACTTGTTTGTTTATTTATTGATGATAGCCATTCTGACCATTATGAGGTGATACCTCATTGTGGTTTTAATTTGCATTTCTCTGGTAATTAGTGACATTGAGCATTTTTTTCATATGCCAGTTGGCCATTTGTATACCCTTTTTGGACAAATGTCTATTCATGTTTTTTGCCCATTTTTTAAAAAGTTGGATTGCTTTTATTTGGTGTTGAGTTTTGTTAAGTTCTTACCTAATTTGGTATTGTTTTAAAATTCTTACCTAATAAATTTTGGATATTAACCCTTTATCACATGTATAGACAAAAATGTTCTTTTATTCAGTGTATTATCTTTTTATTTTCTTGATGGTTCCCTTTACTGTGAAAAAATTTTTTAGTTTGATGTAGTTCCATTTGTTTATTTTTTGTTTCTCTTGCCTGAGGATGTATATCCAATAAAATTTGCTAGGAGCAATGTCTGAGATTGTACTGCCTATGTTTTCTTCAAGGGTTTTTATGGTTTCAGGTCTATGCCATATAGAAGAAAAAAATCAAAATGGATCAATGAACATAGTTTTTTAAATTGCATTTATTGGGGTGACATTGGTTCTCAAAACCATACAGGTTTTAAGTGACCAACTTAATAATACATCGTCTGCACACTGCATCATGAGCCCATCACCTCAAGAAAAGTTCCTTTCTTTCCCCAATTATTTCTCCCTCTGTCCACCTCTACCTAGGCCTACTGCCTTTACCTCTGACTCTGTGAATATAGTTTTTACATCTATATATCTTTATAAATAGGTTATAAAGTCATATATACAGATATATTTATAGCTATATACATTTCCCAGCTCTCTTTGCTGTGAGCCATGGCATTACAGTGGTGATGTGCACACCAAACACTCTGATTTAATTTCCAGAAACAAACTCCTACTAAAAGGAACAGAAACTCCTTGGGTTATTTGAGCATTAAGATCAGTCTGTAACATATTGTTATGCCAGAAAATAAATAAATGCTTAAAGGATAATGGCCCAAAGCACACAGATCCAAATTCCCGGAGGCTTCTATCACCAAATCTATGACATTTGAATATTACTATGAATAATAAAAGAATTAGATTAAACTCAATGAACAAGTTAGTAATCCACCACTCCACACTTACATAAATAGATAAATGAGGTAAAAGGAAAAATACTTCCTTAGGGTAGAACACCAATTAATAAATATAGAGAAATGATAGAATAGTCATTATTTGACAATAATCAACAGTGCTGGCCAACCCAACTGAGAATCATCAATTGATATAAAGGTTAGTTGATAAGGAATAGAGTATTGATGTAATCAAAATACTTGCCCGTAAGATAGCAACCAAAACAAGGGGAGACAGCTTTATAGCCTCTAACATGGAGAACAACACTACCACACAGCTCTCTGGCTCCATTCAAATGCACCAAGTTCCTTAAAAATATATCTCTGTCCTTTTTGGTGTGGCCACCTATCCAAAAATGGATTTATAATGGAAACACCTGGGAGACACAAGGCGACAACGTTAACATCATCAGTGTTGGGACATGGCCAGAGTGTGCTTCCCAACATGATGCCAAGAATGCATAGCTGAGTCTGGTCAGGAGGAAACGTCAGGTGGGCACATGTTCAGGGTCATCCCAAACATGAAAACAAGTACACTTTAAAATTGTTAAGGACTCAAGAAATAGGGGAAGACTGATGAGACTGAAGAAGTCTGATGGGACACAGCAGCTAAATGCAGTGTACTATACTCTTGGATGGTTGCTGGACCAGAATAGTTGAAGAGATATTGTTAGGGAACTTGTTAAACTTTGAGTGGGATCTTTGGGTTGGATGGCAGACTTCTTATCAGTGTATAAATATACACTGGAGTATTTAGGGGTGACAGGGCATCCTCTCAGAGAAAAAGAAAAAGGAAAAAAAATAGAATGCAAGAGTGATGAAGCAAATGTGGTAAAACATTAACAACTGGGAATCCAAGTAAAGGGGATATAGGAATTATTTTTTGAATACTTGCAATTCTGTAGGTTTGTCATTATTTCAAAATTAGGAAACAAAATTTTGCAATAAGAATTTTTTGGCCAAGATTTTTCATCATGCCAGAAGAATCCTTATGACTGAGCTGCTTATTTCAAATGTCCATTATACTAAGACTGTAGTATATGTGTAATATTTAATGAAGAGGTAAACCTAATGAGATATTAAAAAATCTATGCTATTGCTAAGAATTGCATATCACACGTAATGATACTTTGGTTAAATCAATGTGGTAAGTGATTCCAGTGGCCATTTTCTAACACAAAAAGAGGCCAAATGGCTAAAGGGAGAAAGCATGAAAGCAAAACCAAATGAGAAATTTCATTATACTCCTGACTTTCTTTGGAAGCAAATGTTTTTAATCTAGATGAAAGTTACTCAACTTTCTTTTACTGCTTTCCTCTATGCTTATTTTCTGAAAAATTGTTTTCATTTTATTTACATTTTTATAGGTTTCAATAGAAAGAGCTCAGTAACTTTAGTATATGTTGATAGTTGTGAAATAGTTTTCCTTTTTTTTAAATTCTTTTGTTTACTCACATAAGTGAGTCATTGATGTTTCCCAGCAGTTCTTGGGAAACAGAGGCCTGTTTCTTGTTAATTTCACAAGTTGCCTTTCCTGGAAATCAACAAGCGAGTAAACCAAAATAAGTCCAAGTGGAATTTAATAGGCACATCTTTCAGACCAACAGCAATTAGCTAAATTTTTAAAATAAAAATACCATGTATTCTTATTTTTAAAGGTATTTGAATAAATCTGATCTTATGAAGAAAACTTAGCCCTGGCTGGCGTAGCTCAGTGGATTGAGCGTGGGCTGCAACCCAAAGTGTCACAGGTTCGATTCCCAGTCAGGGCACATGCCTGGGTTGCAGGCCATGGCCCCTAGCAACCGCACATTGATGTTTTTCTTTCTCCCTCCCCTCCCTCTCTAAAATAAATAAAATCTAAAAAAAAAAAAAAGGAAAGAAAACTCAGACTCCCTTGTCACCTCTACTTTAATATCCTCTTTTAAAAATATAGATTCATGCCCTGGCTGATGTGGCTCAGTGAATTGAATGCCAGGCTGTGAACCAAAGTGTTGCCAGTTTGATTCCCAGTCAGGACACATGCCTGGGTTGCAGGCCAGGTCCCCAGGAGAGAGGCAACACATGTTGATGTTTCCCTCTCTTCTTCCCTTCCTCTCTCTCTAAAAATAACTAAAAAAATATTTTTTAAAATATATAAATTCACTTTAAAGGGAAATGGTGAGTTTTTCATGTAGTACTCTCCCAAACTATACTTCATTCACTGATATTTTCAGGTACTCAGTTCTAGTTGCTATTATAAAGCCCAAATATTCATGCTTGTAGCACAGACTTCTTATGTGTTTTTTGGCGATTTGCTTGTTAAATAGACCACACTGTTTATTGAATTCTACTAGACTATTCAAGTTCTTTGTTAAAGGAATCTTCACCCTTTTCCCTACCTTTTAACTTGTGTGCTTTTATCTCATCAGTTCCCCTACTTTGTTTCTGTATAAGAAATCACAAAGATGAACCTCAGTACTTTAGTCTAGCCTAAACTGTCTGTGGTAGGTAGGACAGAGGGAGAAGCAATGTACACATTCGTTCTGTAGGTGTGTGCTCTTCTTGTTCCTTCTGCTCTACCTTGTCTATGTTTGCAGCCTATCATTGAAAAAGGGCATGAAGTACTCTCAGATAGGAAAATAAAAAGATAGGAGTTTTTCTGGGAAGAAAGAAAAAGCATAATAGGAAAAGTGGTCCATGTTGTTTACCAGATAGAGTGGTGCAGTGATCATTTGGAGAATTGAGCTTGAAGACATTTGGGATTTGGCTTCAGGCAGGTGACATTCTGGAGGTCAGCCAATACCCTTTTCATTGAGGCTGTCTTTGTTCATGAGCACTTTGAAAGAACTCTTCTTCATGACCTCAACTTTGTAGTCTCAATGACCCTACATTGTTTTAACTTAAAAAAATAAAACACCTGTTTTTATAAATTATCTAGAATAGATACATTATTTTCTTGACAGTTTTTCTGTTAAAATTTCCCTTGTTCTAAAACAATATTGATATCACTCATCCAGTGTAAGATATGTAACAGTGTCAGGGAGGAGTTTTGCCATCGAAGAGATAGAGATGTTGACTCAGGTGGTAGTGATGCTGTGGGGTATGGTGCCCTCACTACAGTGTGTGCCAGCATCATTTTTCCTAAGTCTGCTAACCTCTGCTAACCTTACAAGACAGGCATTATTATTCTTCACAGACTAAGAAATGAGTTCCTGAGAGGTTAAGTAACATGTCAAGACTACACTTGCTCTCCTCGCTTTGGAGCCTCAGTTCTCATGGGTGACACCTTTTAATTCGTTGTTCAGGTTCCAGTTGAATGTCACACTTTCTTTGACTACTCTATTTAAGTAATTCAACTTCCTCCCTGAGCACAAGACATTCTTTGTGACTTGAATTTATTTTTCCCATAGCACTTATGACTTATGACATTTTTGTGAGTTCCAAGACAGAATAAAATTTGTCCTCTTGACTGTTAAGTCCCCAACTTCTACCAGTGTGCATCACCTGAATATTTTTATATGAATGAATCCACTTGGGTTGCCCTTTTTTAAAAGGCAACAAAAGCCCTCTGGGGTTGTCAGAGCAACTGCCTCAACAGATCTCTACTAGCTGCTCTGAAAAATTTTTTCTGCATAAAACTTTGGGACCCATGTTCGGATACCCTTGGTAATTGATAAATCTGACATGTGTCTTGTTTTACCTTGCAAATGTATTCTAAACATAATCTTGTCTGCCTTATTCATGTTATTGCTTCAGAATTATGTTTAATCACCTGTGACCTTAATATTATGTATAATTTTCTGCTGGTTCTATTGACAGCCAGTGTGCATCATCAAAAAAATACTTTTGTGGGGGGCAGTTATGGCCAAAAGGTACAGCCTGTGGGCATAAAAAGAGGGTTTCTCTTGGAGACGTATACTAATCCAATATGGGAGAAGCTAACATTTTGATTATATTACAATTATGCTGAAAACTACTTGAACCAAACAATCACAATACCTGCCTTCCTTTCCAATCACTTATTAAAATTTGCACTTAAAAGAAGATATAGAAGAAGACATGAAGTTCCATTTTACATTTTCTCTCATCATCTTCTCTACCATGATTTATAAATACCTAGATTTCTTTTTCACTCATAGAACTTTGACTGAAGTCAGGATTGCATCTTGGTATCATGTCTCCAAGTGTTTCTAATGATGTTTTCTCCTATAAGTTTGGGTAGTACAATGAGTAAACAGAAACTTATTCTCTATCATTTCTTTATGCCAACTAACTTTCATATTTCTTTTGCTTATTGTAAACTTATTTGTCACTATCGCTTCACATATGGCTTTCCTTTATTGTGAAGTCTGTAAATATACAAATGTCTCTTGTGTGTGGGAAACTATCTTTTTATTAAGCCTGGATCAACATCCCAAATGCTATTTTCTTATCTATGTTGATTCAATGAAATAAAGCTAAAGTCTTTGGGGATCTGATAGAGACACTGTGTGAACTGATTTGAACTGTACCCGAAAACTGATGGGATGAATTTTCTTTTTTCTTTTTATTTTCTAAAGATTTTATTTATTTTTATAGAGAAGGGAAAGAAAGGGAGAGAAACATCCAACATGCGAGAGACATATCCGTTGGTTGCCTCTTGCACTCTCCCAACTAGGGGGCCTGGCCCGCAACCCAGGCATGCGCCCTGAACAGTAATCAAACTAGCAACCTTTCAGTTTGCAGGCCAGCACTCAGTCCGTTGAGCCACACCAGCTAGGGCTGGATGAATTTTCTGATTAAGTGGAATATGCACTCATTAGCAAATAGCATTATGAGAAATAGCACAAACTTAGAACAAAATTTAAAACAAAAATGAATGCTGAGGAATTGTAAAAATAATAGATTTTTCTTTTAAAAAACTCTTCTTTGTTTTCTTCCAATAGTTCTGCTTTGATTTCATAAGCAATTAGCAAGCTGTTTATTTCATCTTTATATTAGACCAAATTATTTTTCATCTATCCCTCCCAGAAATTTCTTCCCAGAATTTCAAGAGCTCTGGATGAAACATCAGTAGTCTGGCATACATTCCTGCTGGGAATATTCATTGTTTATTATTTTCTTTTCATCTTGACTTATAAATAAAATTTTATTCCTGATGTAATTTTATATAATAATAAATCAGTATTTTTATAAAGTCTAAGTGAAAGCTACTGTCCTCTCTTATATATTTTAATTGTATTTGGTAAAGTAATTTTTCCCTTCTCCTATTTATAAATTGTTAACAAATCTATCCCATGAACATCCTGTCATTTTCTTTAAACTGCTTTCATATGTCATATTGTTCCTTCTGTCACAGGTTACATTTTAGCTTTCTAGACAGCAGTGGTGAAAAATTAGAACTCTGTTTTTATTATTCTGATTTGATAAATTATAAGATAAAATAATATTTTTGATTGTTAAAATGACATTGACATTTGTCATTCTGATGAAACAGAATGATTTATGAATCTATGCTTTGTATATTTAGAGCTCTACATGTGAAATTAGCTCTCAATTCTTTGTAAAGATAATTTTAACTACATTGTGATTTAATATATTTTTATTTTATGGATTATTTTAGAGGCTTATAAATTTTTCTCTAGTATATTTTTGGAGAGGTGGTTTCTGCTTTTAAAACTTACAGAAGTAGTGATTTTATTCTGTGAATTTATATTAGAGTCTTATAGAATTTTGTTTCTTAAAATTATTTTTCTCTTCACAGTTTAAAAATATGTCCTCTTACTTAAAAAAGAATTAAACAATGACTTAATTTTTAAAAATGCAGTATACTAATGAAGGGAATATGGAAAGTATAGGAAATTGCCAGGAAGAGAAATAGTAACTGAAAATCAGGGCTACATACTATATCACACATATTTATATCAGGAAGATATTGCAGACTCTGTTTTGTTTCCTTATATTCTTAAAAACCTTAGCATGCTAAATTCCTGAATAAATGAATAAATTGTGATGTATTTATACAAGGGCAACAAAAAGAAATGAACTACTGATATATTCAACAATAAATATGACTCTTAAAAGCATTATGCTAAGTGAATAAACAAGATTTAAACAGCTACATATTGTATGATTTCATTTACATTCTAGTGGTTGCCACAGGTTAGAGTTAGGGGAAGGAAATGGTTTATTGAAGGGCACAAGGGAACTTTTTGGACTGCATATGTGTGCATTTGTCAAAACTCATAGAATTGTACACTGAGTGTTAATTTTACTGCCTGTAAATTATACCTGTGGCACTCATTATGTAACAATTGCATTCCATTCAATGGGGAAGGGGTTTCCTCCTACATTTAAATCACATGTAAGCAATTATGCATGCATTATATTGTGTTATCTTTCTAAGTAAGATTGTTAGAATTTTTATTATATTTTATTGTATTATATTAAAAATCACTAATTCTAAATTTCTGGAGTCTCTTTAGCAATAGTATTCAAGACCTTAAAACAATGTTTTAATTCAAATAAGAAATTTATTATTAAAATAGGAAGGAAAAATAGACTTGGGAAAATTACTAGCATACACACACATACACACATACATATGCACACAGGTGACCTTTAAACATTGCAGGGGTTAGGACTGACAACGCTCTACTACCAGCACATTCAAACGTCCATGTATAACTTCTGACTCCCAAAACACCTAACTACAGTTGTCCATCAGTGGGGTTTGGTCCCAGGGCCCAGTGGGTACCAAACTCCATGGATGCTCAAGTTGCTTATATAAAATGGTTTAAAACAATGCATACAGTCAGCTCTTTGCACCTGTCAATTCCCAACCATGGATCAAAAATACTGTTTTCCTTCTGTGCTTGATTGAATCTGTGGATGCAAACCCTGGGGATATGGAGTGCTGATTGTAGATTTATTGAAAAGAATCCATATGTAAATGTACCTGCACAGTTCAAACCCGAGTTGTTCAAGGGTCAACCATATATATATATATATATATATATATATATATATATATATAAAGAGAGAGATTGTTGGGTTGTTGGGGAGGAGATAAATCCCTCCCACCTTTTTTTAGTTCTATGGCTGGACTAATACAAAATAAAATTGACACAAGACTAGATTAATGGGAGAAAAAGAAATTTAAATTGGGCACACAGGAGGTCATAATATGATGAGTAGGTCATAAAATGAGACTTAAAGAAATGATCAAAACAGGTACCTCTGTATAACAAAGGAACAATAAATTTGTAAAGAAATTGACAGGACAAAGGAAAAAAAAGTTAGTGTTTATTAGAAAGGAACGTAAGCAAGATTTGGGTATTTGTTAATGAGGAATTTAAATAAGACAATAAATTAGAAAAGGGAGAAGAAGGATTGTTTATACAGACACTTTTGCTAGAGTTATTAATTCTAGTGATATGGATGTCTCCAGGTGTGAGGAGGACACCTTCCATGTGGGACATTTATTTCTTGCATTCAAGGACACAATAGACAGTCAAGGTGCCCTTCTTACAATGAATTCTTGTCAAGTAACTTTAATTCCAAATAATCAGTATGTTATTATTGGATGTTTGGGGACAGCCTGTCTTGGGCTCTGATACTAGATTAATTATATATTTTCCCAAATTGTCTGGAACTTAGAGAAAATAGTATATTCAAGTCATCATGATTCATAGGCTATATGCTATGAAGTATTTTTGACCTTTTGAACTCAAATGTTCAAGCATAATTACAACTATTGCAGTAAATAAAATATCAAAGAATTAATGACAAAAAAATAAAATTATGACATAACTTTTTGTGCATAAAAACCTGATAATTGTATACTTTAAAGCAATATTAATTAGACTTTGGCAAAAAAAGAAAGATATAACATATACCAAACTTAACATCTGTACTGTAAGACAGTGATGTCATGACACACAAAAGGTAAAGGAACCAGAAAGTAGACAAAATGCCACATTCCTCTGAAGAGATAAAATTTCTATTAAAACAATTATGCTGAGGAGCTTAAATATGTATACACACATATTTATATATATGTATATATAGTATACACACATATGTTACATATATAACATATACATATAACACATTTGTATTATATATGTTGTATATCTTATATATAATATATGTATTTTATATATATGTAATACACATATGTATTATATATATGTATTTCAGTAAATAAGAAAATTATGCACCTCTACTGTACTTTTATTATGTTTCATTGGCTATGAATGATAGAAATTAAACTCAAATTGGAGATAATGGGAATTTGGCTAACAAATCCAATGTTTCACTCACCGGGAAAGAGATTCCAATTTTTCATCACCCCTCTCTGTGTGAGTTAGTCTTATGCTTTCAAAATAGATTTTCCATGGAGCTATCTGAAAGAAGCATGGAGCTCACATATTTTTAGCCTCAGGACCTCAGATCAAATTGACAAGCTATCTGGGAAGAACTCTGATTACCTAACCTGGGTCATTGCTCATCCTTGGATTAAATGTGCCCAAAAAGTAAAGTATTATGATTTCTACATTTTAGGCCAGGTCTCTATTCCCAACACCATTCACTGTGTGCAGAGAGGTGATTTCACATAAAGAAATAACTGCTCCTTTTCAGTCACATTGCCAAAGGGCAATAGAGAGTGTCCTTTTAAAAGCATCTTTCCTTTCTAATTAAATTCTTTTAAATTTTCTTGAAAATATTTTATGGAACTCTAAATATTTTAATTATAGAATTTTCAACAGGAAGGGGCTTTAAAAGTTCATCTAATCACATGGTACATACTGATATAGCAAAGGTAATGAGAAGCCACACGTAAGACTAGAACTCAGTTTCCTTTCCTCATAGAACTGTGACTTTTCTATGACATTAGGCTGTGAAATCAGTCTCAACATCAGACCAGATAGAGAGTTAAAAATTTATATAGAGAGGTATAACAAAGAGGGAGATAATGTAGTCTTGCTTGTAGACAGTTCCATGAGTAGTGTAGATGGTTAAGAAAGATTTCTGTGGAAGGAATTTTGCAAAAGGCTAATTTGTGCCAGAAAAACTTTATGTAAGGGTATTTTTAAAGCGTTTTCCTCCTTAAAATTTAAGTGATTTAAGTAAATGGTTATGTTTCCTTGGCATTTCTGTTTATCAGAAGAGCAAACATATATCTTCCACTTAATGAACTAAGACTGGAATTAATTACTTTCTGAAGTGAATAATAATGAAAGAAAAGAATACACAAACTCTAAGGGCAAACAGTTCTCTCAAGCTATATTACATGTAACATCTGTGGTTCCCTTTCTTAATTTTATGTTCTTATTCAAGTAGCAGGGTTCTTCCTCAGGTCTCAAGTTAGCCATTTTCCCTAACACTTCCATCTCTCTGCCAGGAAGGTGATTAAGAGACACATTCAGTGCTTAGGGTTAGATCTTCACCATTGAATGCCCTGGACTGGAAAAGGGTACCAGATTAATGTAGAAATTGGGAAACCTTATTTGTCAGGGCCATTTTAGGACACTGAGGCCATATGTTTATGATAAAAAAAATGTGTATGATAAAGATAGGTTCCCTTATTGATCCTGAGCACTATATATATATCCACATATCCATATATATATATCCATAGATATATATATATCCATATCTTTATTCATTGTTTTTCCTCTGTTTTGTATCTTTCTAAACTCATTCTGCCCATCCTTGAGTCTAAATTTAAGATCCACTTTCTATATAATTCCCTCTCAAACACTGTAGTCCACACCCAAGTATTGATGTAGACAGATTTAAGTGCCTGCTACATTTCCTTTGTTGTTTTAGTTTGCTGTAGATGCTAAATTATATTCATTCATTCATCTGTTATTAACTCATTTACTCTGTTCTCTAAATATTTGCCCATTGCGTTGCTCTGATTGCTGGAGATAGATCTTAGGAATTTACGTTAACCACTGTAATTGATTTATAAACATCCAATAAACACTTATTGAGTGAACAGATGATTGAATTAATAACTAAATAAATGAGAAAGTTCAAACACACAGAAATGAAACTCAGTCTGATATATAAATAAAAATTAGTTTGACTCCAAAGCCAGTAGAAAAATCCACATCCTATGTTATTACAATATTCTCTGAGAAGGAACTTACACCAACATGTGGCACCAATGCAAAATATCCTAAGAAAACTAGGGATAGACGTGGTGCTTTATTTTATGAGCTCCAGAAAGTTTCCTTTTACTAAAAGGAAATATTATTTTCATTTCATTAAAATATTTGGAAAATTGCAAGCCTTGCCTCCACAAACCATATATTTGGGGTGGAGATGATTAAGCATTGCTCTTCAATTTCATTGACTAAATGCCTGCCTATGTTCTCCCTCAGACTTGTTGTTTACAGGTGTTCTCTGTTAAATTCTTTTCTAAAACAAGAGATTCTTCTGCAATGCAAGAATTTAGGAGTTTTGGGATTCCCTACATCCTACTAGTGTTTTTCAAACCATAGCAGTTCTATACCAACACTATTAGTAGCAGCAACACACAAGGCAGTCAAATGGAAGACTGCAGTTATCGCAACGGTTTTGCATTTCCTCATGTTCATGGCCCCATGGAGTGGCCCACAAGTTGTGAAATGCAATCTTGGGGAAGGTTTTCATTTATACTATTTGTGCTTCAGTTTCCAAATCTATGTAAAAGGTAAAAGGGAAAATGATTGTACTTGACAGCAAATAGCTCAAATGTACTATTAGGTGGATCTGAAAATTTTTAAAAAGCCAACTGAAAAGTTTGAAGAACTTGAGAAAATGCAAGCGGGTTCAGTTGCCTCGCCCATAGTACGCATTTGAGGAGGAATTGTAATGTATTTAACATAAACATAGGTGAATGACTCTGAAAGTTACACTGTACGATCTAGTTTAGGTTTAGGATAATGCTAGCTATTCTCAAGAAAAACAAACAAACAAATAAACAAACAAAATGCCTAGACAAGATAAGTTAATTTCTGTCCAAGGTAGGTGTCACCTGCCAGGGGCAGCTCTCTTCCATGCTGTCTGTCACACAGGGGCTCTTGTTGATGAAAATGCTGATGAGATGTCTTGAGAGCATCATGGTTGTCTCATCCCAGCAAACTGTCATGGATTTTGGCACATTTTCATTGGCTGGCCTGGAAACAACACTGCTACACCATCACATGGACACACAATAATGCAAGGGAGGCTAAAAAATATTATCTAATGTTGTGCCTTCAAAGGTTAGAAAATCTTTACAGCAGATTCATCCTCCCTCTTAGTGAGTCAACCTATAACTCCATTTGATTGCTATACCCACTTTAAAGTCTAGAATATCCTCTCAATTAGGACCACTTCTGTGTTTACTATATTTTAATGCCTATTCATTAAAAGATAGAATAGATAGTGAAGCAAGTGCATGGCAGTCATAACAAACATCCATTATAGCACATACCAATGACTGAATACTTAAGGGAAGACATTTATTTTATTTTATTTTTTAATTCTCACCCAAGGACATTTTTTCATTGCTTTTAGAGACAGACAGAGAAATCTCAGTTGGTTACCTTCTTGCATGTACACTGACTGGGGATTGAACCCTTAACCTGGGTATGTGCCCTGACTGGGAATTGAATCTGTGAATTTTCGGTCTATGGGATGACACTCTAATCAACTGAGCCATACCAGCCAGGACAGGAAGACATTTTTAAGACCTCCCCACACTGGCAGTGGAGGAAGTTTTGTGACCAGATCTTGGTTTTGTGTTCTGAAAGGAATGTCTTGTCCACTGCACTCCATGGACTCTGCTGCCTCTGTCTTGAAGGATTTTCCTTATATGTTTTTATCTACAGACACCACTGCAGACTACTATTCTCCCAAGAGGCTACATAGCTTTCAAAGCCCAATTCTCGATCATGCACAATTATTGTTTACATTCAGTCTTTTAGGGTGTGTGTGTGTGTGTGTGTGGCTAAACTGGTAGTTCTTTAGCAATAAAATTACTTCAGAAAGTTACTAGGAATCTAATCTAGTTGTTTTCAGTTTATTCCAGCCATACTCATGTCATTTTTTGGACTTACTACTTGATATTGCTCTATTTCTTTGCCTTTTTGCTTCCATGCCTATTTCTTTAAAGATAGCAGTAGCTGCTACCTGAACAATATATTTTGGTCGGAAGGCAACAACCTTAATCTTATCTTTTGCAGTAGGGCCAAGTTCTTTGTCTTATTGCACTTTGTGCTCAAAGCATTTTTCAGTTTCATCTCTCATGCTAGGGGTCTTGAAAAAGCTGACTTTGGCTACAGTGCTGGACATTAATGTCTGCCTACAAACACACCAGTTCTTTTCTGAGCTCAATTATTTTTCATGATACTTTGACAAATACACCAAGCAGCAGGCAATACAGATGAATAAACGGGCTTGTTTTCTAAGCTTTCTTCTCTGAGCTACAGGTTTTCTTGACCCTTGGTCTGTCTTCAAAAGTTTTATAAGCAACAGTTTTCACAGATACTTAGTCAAAAACTACCAGTGTTCTCTTCAGCATTTTAGCATCCTGTATCTGTTTCTTGATCACATATGCTTGCTATTTTCAAGTGCTGGACTTCAGTAATGCCATGCTCCTTCCATTGTATCTATCATAAGGAGGAAAAGCATGGAGACACCCTAGAGAGATTCACAAGCCAAGGCTGGAAGTGACACATTTCAATTTCACTCACATCCCTTTGTCTAACACTTAGGCACATGCTCAGGCCTAACTGCATGGAGGCTAAAAGATGTAATCTAGCTGGGTGTCCTGAAAGAAGACGAAGTGCATTTTGGTGAGTACATAGTAGTCTCTGTTACAGCTTCTCGTGGATGTACTATGTACATTTTTTCCCTCCTATACAAGTATACCACACCTGGAATTTTCACTCAGGGTTCTGTCTGAAAAATTTTCAAGTAGTTACCTATTTTGAGTTGTGTAAGTAAGCATTTTTCACCATTTATGGATATAAATTTTGTATGAAAAACCAAATGTCCATTTTTACTTTATGTGATAAAAGTCTGAAGAAAATATGGAAGGAGATTTTATTAAACTTTAGGAGCTATTAAAAGGTACTGCTTTTTAACAGATTATCAATATTACCTTAAAAATATTAAATCATTATATGATAATTGAACATGGACATTTACACCATTCTGAATTTCATATATCCTATTAGAATCAAAATGTTCTAAGAAATACTCAGGTTATATTAATAGACTTGAAACTTTCTGAATAGAAGGAGAGTCTTCCAAAACTTCATATCATAATCAAAGTATACAAAGAAGTGAACAAGACATGTAAGATAATAGTAGATTCTAACTCCAAAAAGGTCTTTTCTGTAACATTTAAATCTCCAGTAGTAGCCCTGGCTGGTGTGGCTCAGTGGGTTGAGTGCCGGCCTGAGAACCAAAGGGTCGCTGGTTCAGTTCCCAGTCAGGGCACATGCCTGGTTTGCGGGCCAGATCCCCAGTAGGGGGCACACAAGAGGCAACCACACATTGATGCTTCTCTCCCTCACTTTCTCCCTCCATTCCATTCTGTCTAAAAAAATAAAATATTTTTAAAAAATCTCCAGTCCTACTAAATATAACATTTGCTAATAGCTACTAAAAATAATAGCTACTAATAGCTATTAAAAATAATAGCTAATAAAAAGTTCTGTGAATCTCACATTTCCCAGCAAAATCAGTTATGTAAGTCTTTAAAATTTATGACAAATATTTAGATTTTTTAAAATAATGAGGTCATTGTTGCAATTTTTTATAATGACTAAGTATAAGTTATTTCAAAAATACTCAAAGTATATATGTAAATAAGATTGAGTCACACACTATTATTTGATTTTTATATTTGAATTTTGCTGTTTACCAAACTAATATAGAACATATTTAAAAAGTGTTTGAAGACTTGAATAATATAACTGTGGTAATGGTAATTATTATTTTCTTCTTTTTCTTTTTTATTGTTGTTCAATTACAGTTGTCCCCATTTTCCCCCATTACTATCCTCTGCCCTACCCACCCTTACCTCCCACATTCAATCCCTGCCCCTCCTACCATTGTTTTTGTCAATGGGTCCTTTATACATGTTCCTGATAATTAAAGCAAGATGAAAAATATGACCAAAGATAAAGTTATAATATTAACACAGTCTGTGTTTAAAATTATCATGACATAGAAAGTCTATGTATAAGTAAAATATTAAAATTTGAATGACAATAATCAAATTCTATTTCTCACTAGCAAGAATTTATTAGGTTAAACATCACTAAGGCAAAGTCTGACAATTCTTTGGATTTATAGGTACAAAGAGAATGGATATGAAACACTTCTCAAAAATAATTTGATACTTGAAATCATGTAGACTCATTCATTTTTTCATATTCTGGCTATGAATATTATTAGAGAAAAAGCAAGAAAAACATAGGGTAATTAAATAGTTGTGTTGGGAAAGAATGAAGCAATAAATTTAGCATTTTATAAGTGAACTAAAGAAAAGAAAATGTGAATTTTTCCCAACATTTTTTCATTACTTTGAAGGTAGATGAGATTGAAAATATTACTAAAAAGGTGAAGAACATAAAGAGATTATAATAGGCTGAATCTTAATATTTATGGAGCGAAGTTACCATAAATATTCTATTATCACTAACAATTGGTGGTTTTGTATTAGCGAAGTATTTTTAACAAGAAAATCTTTCTAGCAAAAGATTAACAGACAGATGCCAGGCACTGTGCTTAGTACGGGGGCTACATCAGTGAGCAGGATGGACAAGGAGCTAATCTCTCAGTGCTGAAGTTACAATAGAATTTACCTGTAGAGTATGTACTTGAAATTCTCTCCATGTTGAAGGACAGCAATCAGAAACTCTGAACACTCCTCACTTTGATTACCTTTCTTACCTTTAGATGCAACTTTGTGCATCTGAACATATTCCTAATATAGCTAGATACATGTTCCCTTGCTTTTAAATTGTAGAAGGTAGAATAGAATTATTTTCCTGACTCTATAAATGATCTTTTTAAGGGTATGTACAAGTCAGTGGTGTAATAGCAATTAAAACCTGAAGGATTAAAAAAAAGCAAGAATGTGGAGGTTTATGATGAGATTACATGTCAAGTAAGACTACATGCATAGTAAGTTAAGATGAAATATGCACATCGTTTTTTACAAATAGCTAAACAATTGGATTGCCAAAGAAAAGGATCACAACCTTAAAGATGTTTAAAGGAATCTAGTGACAGCTAGATTGCGTTGTGCTGTGATGTAGAAAAGCAGTGAGAGAATTTTTGTTGGAATCCAGCTAAGACATCGGGGGAAAAAATAGCACGGTGTGTCTCATGGACACAACTATGGAGATAAAGTTGGTGATCTAATAACTCTTTCTCTCCAATTTTATTGTTTCTCCATTAGAGCAGAACAAGAATTGTAGAAATTCAAGCCCCCACTGTGTACTGTTGGTAAAATGAAGCATACAGCTGCTGATAAATGCTATGTCTCTGTCAGAAAGGATAGAAATCGTGACGTTACTCTATGGGTTCCATTTTAAAATGAATATAAATGGCTCTAAGTACTTTTTATTGTTCTGTTTGTGTTGGGCAGTGTGAGCCATAGGTCTTCCTGTATTGCACTGTAAATAAACAGTGTGTTGCAAGCATTAGACTCATTGTGATGGATGGTGTACCTTTCTCAACCCTCAGTTGTCTCATTATCCAAGTTCTATTGGGTCATTAAACAAACATTAGAAATGTGGATACTTGGTCTGCCTGGAATAAAATTGCTCACTTAGGACTCGGCACCAGAATGACTCAGTAACTGAAACCTTTTGAAAAAATATATATGATATATCATATATCATATACATCATATATATGGCATTAATTTCATATAGTATGTTTGTTTATATGTAGTGATGCTTTTATTTTACAGCATGAACTATATAGCAAAGCATATAAAATACCTACTTTTTTTGAGGGGGAATTGGCTAAAGCCTTCTGATTTTGTATAGTCTGTGATTTCAGCCTTTGTGTTTCTATTTGCAATTCTCTTTCTAATGCTAATTGTTAACTTTAATAAGAGGCTCTCTCTTATTCACAGAATATTTCAAAGAAAATTGAGACATTCTGAGTTAGAAAGAATCTGCATTTTGCACAAGGCTGCAAGTCTCATCTGAAAAACAGAGCACAAATAAAGCAGGTTTAATGCACTTGTCCCTGTTTCTTTTTCTTCTGTCACTGAGACTTGGTTTCATCCTCAGTCATTCATTTATTTTTGTGTCCTTATATTACCACACTCCTTCCATGCTGAGAGGTGGAAGGTGGGGAGGAGGGGCAGAGGGTAGCCGGCCCTGCCCCAGTACAGCCCAGAGCATTTCTCCTGTTAGGATACCTCCAGCTTCTTGACTCCTGCAAGAAAAATTTCAAAACAGGAGTCCAGGTGAAAGTGAGAGTAAGTTTATTAAAGCTTGGAACAGTGAGGCAGAGCATGGCCCCTGGAGACAGGAACAAGCACTAAGCCCAGAGGGGCTGCCATTGCCCATCATTCTCCTGGGTGCATCCCATCAGGGGCCCTTAGAACTTAGGATCAAGCACGTGCCTGAGGAAAGTGGGGTGTGGGGCTGCTGAAAGAAGAGTATGAGCTGGCATCTTTTGTCCCAAGGGTTTTATTTGTTTTCTATAGGCAGGGATTTTAGGGGAGGCCCCAGGGAAGGATCTCAGCAAAATAGTAGATTTCCAGGTGTGTCGTTTAGTATGCTCATGTATCACAATGAATTTATAGGGGGGCTTAGGGGTCATTTGCTGGTTAGTTTCACCTCTATCTTTGCTTAGTCTGGCTCTGATTTTTTGGGGGGGATGTTATTTATCTCCCTGACTACAGTGATATAAGCCATCTGCTCTTAGGTGTCTTTGGTGAGGCAGGGTACAGTCTTGTGATTTATCATCTGGCTGTTAATTGCTCAGCCCTTCCGGCCTTAGTTCAGCCATTTGTCTCAGTTTCCTCATTCCACTTGCCAGGGGATTTTCCTACTTTCGTGCTAAGCTGCCTAACTCAGATGAAGATTAGTGAAAAGTGAGTACTAAACAGTTCATATTATATTTAGATAATTTTCTAGCACTCTCACTGTATTTTGGAAGAAATAGAAATATCTTTTATACATTTTAATGCATTCTGGGTCTTGCCAAGATGTAGGGTCATTAAATTCCAGATAAGAAAATGATGTAAAATAGTGTCCATTTGAAAGCAGAGGAAATTTCACTACTTTTTTGTAAACCAAAGCACAATCTTATACTACTAAAAACCTTAAATAAGTAATTCAGTCCCTGTTACATGTCATAGGGCAGGGAGCAGTCTGTTAAAACTCAGAGGAACACTTTCCTCCTCCCGCTGCTTTCACCACTGGCATCCCCCAGGGGTTAGAAAGACTCCTTTCAGCATCCACAGTCATCTCATAAATTGATCTATCCACACATTTTTGCTGGGCATTTCTTTGTGTAAGATAGTAAAACAGACATATCAACAGATAAAATAAAAGGCATAATGGCTACTTAATATAAGGTTAAATCTAGTTAAAAATAAAGCATGATAATGAAATAAAAATGTAACATATTAATGACAACTCAATACTGATAGCATATAGACTAATTAGTATAACATTATGAGTTGTGCTTTCAAAGTGGTTCTCTGCCTGTTTTTTTCTGTTTTCTTTACTCATTTCTATTGAACTGCTATGATATGAAATACAATGTCATTCTTTTTCTAGTTTAAGTGGAGTTGGAAAAAGACACACATTTTGCACTCTTGTTTCTACCTATCTTAGCCTGAAGGATACCAAAATTATCAAGTTTATAGAATTGGGACCCTGAAAGCATCACACTTAGAAAATTTCCTTGCTCTGTACCCCAAACATGGATATTTAAAACTTGTGAGGTTTTCAATTTTGACTCTAAAAAGAAAACACAGTTATCTTTATAGTTATATAAGATATCTTTATTCTGTAGTTACTAAGCTACTACATTGTTGAAGAGTTAAGGTTAGATAAAAACATGTCTTCTCTGGGACTTCAGTTTGAAAGTCACCATCCATCAGATTTGATTGGAGATCCTTGTGTATTCAGTGAGACTAGTGTCCTCCTTCTATGCCTGTGTAAATGCCTGTGAAAAAAATTTCAGCAACTTGCTTCAAATTTTGAACCCCTTCATTAACTTAATGGGTAGAAGCATTCCTCATAGTAGAAGCTCTTATTTCTGCATAACTTGTGTATGTACTATAATATCACCAAACTGGCTAAAACATGTCTATAAAATAAAAATTAATGGATTCCTGTGGAAAAGTACTAGGGAGACTTCATGATGCATGAGTCCTGGTTTCCTGAGACCAGCAGCTCTTTTGTGGTTGCACCTCTGAGGTTTTCCCTTAAGTCCACCAAGAAAGGAGGAGACATGGTAGATCATTAAATTATACATACTGAAAATGCACATTAATGCATAGCTATATATATACATTCAAAAGTAAAACAATTAGTAAAGATAGACCATTTCCTGTTGTTAATGTCCTATACTGTGGAATTCAGATATATCATGTGACATTTTACTTTAATATTTGGTATAATTTACATAAACATATCCTACATATATACATTTCTTTGATAGGTATAAATGCTTATTTGTTAATGAAATTATTACTTACAGTTGGCAAGCTTAATTTGGACCACTGTACTTAAGAAATCAGATTTATGTACTTATTCTACTTTGAGGTTTCTTCTTTTGTTTTGAAGTCTTTCTAGGAACAATTTAAATGTCAGGGTTATTTTAGAACAGGGCCTTTTGTCAACACTATGAAATGATTATGATTTCTTATTTGGAAATTTTAAAAACTAAGTTTCTTAAATATTAGTATTTCAACTGCTGGGTGCTCTCTATAAAGTTTGGATGGACCACTTTCTGAACTCAAGAAAGTTATAGTTTTGTATATAGTATAAAAGAAAAAATTAAATGGAAGTATCATCTGAAGGATTCATCTAGTCATTTTTATGCAATTAAATTCTATCCTATGAGAAAGTCACAGCATTTCACAATTAGAATAGAGTAAGAGTTAGCGCTGTAATTTTCTTATTTTAGAGATGAAGTAGCTGAGGCACACAGTATTGCACAGATTGGGGTACCACAATGACTTCTGGTGAGATCCTGGTGTAATGGTGTAGGTCTTCTTACATACAGGGGGAATGTTTTCCTACAGCCACCAGGGTAAGAACATTTTGAATCCTCTTGACTATTGCCACCACAGTTTATATTGAATCCTGGAAATTTTACATCATAGATCTCATTTTATTTCCTCTTGCAAACACATTTTGCACATACTTTTCATTTTGAGTGAGTAGATACTTACCTCTCAGATCTATCTTTTTGGTGGTATTAAAAGGACTTAAAAAGTAGTAAATAATACAGCACAGATGCTCTTAATCTTTTTCAATCTCATTCTGTTTATTTATTTAATTTAAAAGGGAAAGTTGAATTTCAAAATGACATATACAATAAATACTTTATTTTGGTTGAAACCTACATATACAGTCATTCACCAATCTTTTGGTGACTCCAGGTCTTTTTAAAAGTATTAAAGTATGATCTACTCATTTACTGATGAGCACTTAGTTTCTTTCCAGCACTTGACTATTGTAAATATAGTGCTGTTATAAACACAGGAGTGCATACGTTCTTTTGATTTGGTGGCTCGGGATTCTTAGGGATACAGTGGAATTTTACACAACAGAAAGAAGGAATCCTACCTTTCACAACAGCATGGATGGAAGTGGAGGATACTGTGCTAAGTGAAATAAGCCAGTTGGTGAAAGACAAATACCATATAATTTTACCTATAAGTGGGAGCAAACAAAATGAACTAACAAACAAAATAGAACAACAGGCATGTAAATACGGAGCAGACTGAAAGTGACCAGGGTGGGAAGAGGGGGTCAATAGTGGAAAGAAGGGGAAGGGACTAGACAAAGAACATGAATGAATGACCTATGGACATGGACAGCAGTGTGGGAACTGATGGTGGTAGTGGGGGGAGGGATGGGTGGAGGAGGGCAAAGGGGGAAAAACAGAGGTAACTGTAATAGAATAACAATAAAATTATTTTAAAATTATTAAAGTATGAATCCTCAGATTAGAGTTCATATCTTTCTTGTATAAACTCTACTATTCTTAATTTTATTTGGGTTTCTCTAAAATGGAATAAAATATATTTGTAAAGCCAACAGATTACAGGATCCTTTTAGAGTTTTATAATTTTACTTCAAACATTAACAGTTTCCTTACTTTGACCTAATTCATTGTATTTTTCTTAACATTGTTCTCCTAACTTACTTTTGTTTATATACTCATAAAATAATTGAATTACATAATTTTATAGTAAATATATAGTACCATAAACATATCTGGGATGATTCCAGGTAAATATACAATTCACCTGGTGGAGCAGAAAATCACAGATGAGTACCTCCAACCTAATTAATACTGTAGGTATCATTGATGATAGAGGGTACAGAGAGCTTTAGCATTCTGTAAGTTGTTTTGATGGATATTGGTTACAAGATCCTCTTTGAACTTAACATTCCTGTGTAAGGTTAACTGGAAAAATTGCAAAAGAGCATCTTTATTGAAGAACAAAATTAGCTCTTCAGGGTTAAATTCTCGCAGGCTGCTTTTTATTTTGCTACCTGGATTTATCATGTTGTAGGCATGGGACACCAAGTCTGAAGAAGTGTTTGCATCATAAACAGTTTTAAATTGAAGCTGAAAGCTGTGAATTCTCTTAACCTCTCAAACATGCACAAATGTGCACATGCTGAACTGCTAAAAGAAATGGAATTGAAGTAATGCCTAAAATTCAAACGTTTAGTTAGCTCTGGGCAATTTAGTTAATTTTCTTTCATCTGTAAAGTGGGTAGAAAAGTAGTTTCCACTTATAAGTTGGCTATTGTTATTAAGCCAAAAATCATTAAAAGTATTGTCCTCAATTTTTGGCTAATAATAATTATTAGAATCCCAAAATCAACAATAAAGTTTTCAAAGAATTGTATCTTATGAGTTAACCTTTGTATTTAAAATAATGCTAATAATATATATCTGTTCTGAAAATGGTTAGACTAAGAACTGATGAGGATGATAAAGATGTTTCTATTTGTATGCAAATGTAATGTATAGGAGTTCTTTCTAGAAGATACCCAGCCATGTAATATAAACAATAGAGACAGTTGTTGAAGAACATACAAATACAAGAAACATTGCACATAGGACAATGATGCCTCTGTCCCCTTCAAAGTAGGTACCTCAGGAACACAGTTCTCCCAATTGCCATCAGCTGCCCTGTTGTATTTTCTTGAATCTCATCAATGGTCTGAAATCTCTTCCCTTTCAAAGGTGATTTTAGTTTGGGGAAATACCAGAAGTCACAGGGTGCCAAATCTAGGCTGTAGTGGGGCTGAGTCACTTTGTGATCTGATATTTTACCAAAAAACTCTGCACGATAATTGATGCATGAGGGAGTGTGTTGTGAAGAAGCTGCCAATCACAAGTTGCCCATAGCTGTAGGCTTCTAAATCATCCTAATAGTTTCTGCTGAGCAATGTTCAAGATTAATGCAAAATTTGAGGCAGATTCGTTGCTGTACTCACTCAGTCATTTTGAATGTGATGGCCACACAGTACACATGCTCATTAAATGGCGCCTACTGACCCCACTGACTAGTATAGTAAAATGATCATTATTCACACATGTGCCTTCCAGTCCACCCTCCTTGGCTGCCAGGTTACATTGATGTTGCCCAAACCATTCTCATTATATTAACAATGGCTGGACTTTTCCCGGACAGATCTCATATATCTTATAAAAAGTTGAATTAAATTCAGATTATTGAAATAAAATAAAAATGAAATTGTTCTCATTGTTCTCTACAGTAATTTTTTTAATAAAGAGATTACTGTTGTTTTATTTGTATGAAAATTTACATTAAGAATTGGTCTTTGGTGTGGCAGTGTGCCTATCATTTTTGACATTGAGTTATTTTTATTTTTTTCATTCCAGGATAACAAATGTCTTACAAAGGTACCCTGCCTCAAGATAGTTATAATCAGAACCAGTTTCCCTTGCCAGAGGAGGTTAGGCAGAAAACATGAGTATTCCCCCCTTCTCTTCTAACTGCTTTCAGTTTGGTCATTTTATTTAATCTCAGAACATGGTGTTGTTTTTGGCAAGCACTGATGTCCTCAGATGATACACAATCTGTTTCTAGTGTTAAATGCTGGAGAATGATGATGCCCCTAAGCGTCTATTTTATGATTTAAAATCTCCACACCCAACATATCTGGATGTTGGTTGGCTACCCACATGGAACAATGAAGCATTTATAGAATTGGTCATTTCTGTCCTGGACATTCTTGGTGACAACAAAGCACCTCTCTAGTCTAACTTGTAATTAGTGTGAGGGCAAGCCACATGAAGCTTTTCATAGCAAGATGCTTAGTTTCCCATTTGGCTATGCAAAACCTGGCTCTAAGGAAGCTCAAAAAATACTTCATCTTCCCTATTACAGTGTATAAAAAGGACTAGCCTCTGTTCATTTTTCCAGCTCTGCTGTGTTATCTACTAGTGCCACCTGGGGACCAGGATCACACACTTGGGCATCTTTCCTGGTCCTTCCTTGCTGTAGCTTTTAACAAATACTGACATTCTTATACTTTAGTTTCCCTTCTGTGGAATGATAACTGGGCCAGATGGTATCTAAGGTCTGTCTGACTCAAGTAAAATTATCCCCCTCCACTTTTAAAATCAGACATTAAAATCAGCCCAATTATATTGCTCTTTGAATATAGTGACTTTGAAAGTAACTGCCTGTGCAATTTTTAAGAAATAAAATACATGTTCCCATATACTGAATCAGCTGGGCTTGTTCTACTTCATTTTATTTTATTATGTTGGCCTTTGACTTACGACCAAATGGAAAGTCAGCTTAGCATAGAATGTGTGGACTGGATTTTGCCTTGGTTGGGGACTGATCATAAATGGGAGGGTTACCTTTCATTCACAGTGTGTATGAGTTATAAAAAACCATTTGAGAATTTTCTCTGTGTTCTCTCATAATATCACAATGACAGAAATCATCAGGCCATCACCATTGAACTCTTCAGACTTAAGTATTTTAATGACTTCTGATATGAGGGCTTGTCAATGGCCTAGATGTTTTTCTTATCACTAAATTTCTATAGTATGCAGGCAGTCTATGTCTGTTTCAGAGATGCCTGATGTTTGTTACTAGAATATGGTAAAAGGCAGCCTGAAATTTGTGAGAATTTTCTAATTGGTGTTCAATTTTACTTATATTTTTCAGATTTCTGTACCTTGATTCCCAAGCACCTCTAGTATTAGGTAAATTATTACTTAGAATGAACTTCCTCCACTGAGATCTAATATTCATGGCCTGATAACAGAACTATAAAATAATATGTGCTTTTGGAGGAAGAGACACATCAGTGAGTTTATGGTGTAATAAAACTTGCTCCTTTTATGGTTCAGGACATTCCTAGTTCATCAGTCATTGGTTCAGTAATGGAAACTGACTTCCATTTCTCTCCTTCCAGGACAGCATGAAAGATTCCTAGACCATTCTCTATATGTGATCATAAGCACTTAATGAAGTCATAAAATCATGGATTAGCATTGGTCTTGGGGAATAAGCATAGTCTTGGGGAGAGAAGACTTGCTTCTGGAAACCACAGAGATCTTTTAAAAATGCACATCAGACGGCATCAGTATACATCAATATTCTATTTAAATCCCTTTAATACTTTCTCATCTCAAACTACATAAGATGAACTGAACTAACCAAGGCTAACAAGTACTCCACTTTTCTGAACTTGTCTAACTTTGTGAGTTTTTCCCCCTTATTCTACTTCTGGTCACTAAGTGTTAAGCACGTGTCCTTCGGATTCTAGAACCACTAGTTTTTTTTCCAACCTTAGGGCCAAGTAGTAATAGTTCCTTCTGTCTAAAATCCTTTGCCCAGTATTTTAGCATAACAGGCCTCTCCTGATCATTTACATCTTACTTTAAATATCCCTCAGTGAAGATTATGCGGTATGAAGTAGGTCTCCAGACATTATTGTCACTTCAGTTTCTTTTCCCTGTAGCAGATAGTATTTCCTATTATTGTTTTGTTTTTGTGTGTGTTTTGTTTTCAGCCTCACATTAGAAGAAAGTTATATAGCAATAAATATGTTAAATGAAGAAATTAATGAATACATTAAATTTAAATCTGAATTTTTTTGGTCTATTTTTTAAATAAAAATATTTTTAGTGAATGTCTTAGTCTTCTATACTTGTGATATCTGTGTGGTTTTAGTATAAGGAAAACACTTTCTGCCAAGAGTGAGTCAGAAATGGGTTGTAGTGAGTGAGAATGAGGAGGGGATTTATAAGCATGGAGATAAATTGGATATGTTTGAAGTAATCTTAGTAATTGTTATGATTGGTAGTTAGAAGTAGCCTGATTGTGATGTAATTGTGAATGGAACTGTTAGTATTTGCTGATGAATTAGATGTGGATGTGAATGAATGAGAGGAATCAAAGATGACTTCCAAGTTTTTGATTTAAGTAAATTCTGAATATTGGTGGGGGAGTCCTTAGGCATAAATAGAGATGTCAAGATTCTTAAGCCTGTTAAGTCTGAGGTTGTAAATAAAAATGTAAGTTTGAGAATAGCTAAGTTATTTAAGGGTAAGGATATCTCCTCAGCAAATGGTGGAAATGGAAAAGAGAAGGAAGCTGAAGGTATCCTAGGTCACTCTAAGATTTGGAGATCAGGGATAAGAGGTGGAGGAAGCAAGAGACGTGAAATAAAATTTTAAATTTAACTGTATTCTAGCCTGAACATGAAGCACTTATTTTTAGCATCTTGGGACTATAAAAGAGAAAATCAAGAAGGCATGCTAACTATTTATCAATACAGATAGCTTCCTATTCCTTCTAAAATATACCAAAGAATGTATGGTTAGTACGATGAGGCTGCTGGGGCTGCACTCACTCATTGCTATGTGTCATCTTGTACCCAAGGTCATTTAGCCCCATCAAACCTTAGACTTATGATATTTGATAAATAACCTGCTTTGTTTTCATATAGCGTACCAAGATATCAGGCAGTTTTTCCTCTTCTCCTGAAATGATGGCCAATATTCAAAGGTAATGGCAAATTCCATAAATATAGCACATTAGTCTTCATTAAGGGCTTTCTGGGAGGCATCAGTACAGAACTAAGTCCCACGGTTAATATAAAAAGAGGACTGGAGGAAAAATTGAGAGGTCTCATTCTTTTGTGGAATGCAGCATTCTTAGTTGTTCCCTCTCCTGCCTGAATCTAAGGTGGGATTGGAGGGACACCTAGAGATCACTTCCAAAGGATAGGGTACCCAAAATAAGGAGACTGACAGTTTTTTCCCAGTTGGAATTTTTCTTAGTGGGACTTCCTGATCTGGAGGTTTCCATAGAGAATTGGGAAGAAATAAGCACATCAATGACCCTACCTTTTCTGGGGCAAGGATATGTGAGTTTTCTGTGGTAGAGTCAGGTACTAGAGCAGTTCTGCTTGACAGAAAATTGGTTTTCTGTCGGGGTGTCATGTGAGTTATTCAAAGGACACTTTGGATTCTTCTCTTCTGTTTAAGCCAAGTTCCTTTGTGAAACCTTGGTTTCCACTACTTTTATCTGCCCCAAAGTTCTTATTTTTAGTTCCCACGAGTTTAGCATTCTCCTTTTGCAACAACCAAGCTGAATACACCTATGACATTATGAGGTCAGACATGTGTAGATAAGGAAGTGGATGTTCTACTCAGTAAAGGAGAAACATCTTTGGACACTGGATTCTGAGTTTAGTCAGGAGAAGAAAGCTTGTAGGGGTGAGGATCGATAATGACAGTTTCCTGTTCAGGAATAGCATTTCAAGGGAACCCAGACATCAGTGACATCAGCTTTTTCTGCAGTAATTTCCCCATCAATATGGTGTTTATTCATAACAAATAGCTAAAAAGTGTATTATTAGGAAACACTCACTGGCATGAGGAAAAATACTTTTTTCTTTTTACTGATTCTTTTGAAGAAAAATACTTTTTTGTCTTTTTACTGATTCATTTTGGAGAGAATTAAGTGTCCAAAATAAAAACTGAATTCTTTAGAAAAGTGATCTCTAAATTGTACTTTACTTCAAGTTACTAGATATTATTTTTAAGAAAAAATTCCAAAATATAATCTAACTGGTATTAGTACTCTGAGTGGGCACACACACACACACACACACACACATACAAGTTCACACTCTCTTCTTCCCTCTCTGAACATTGTTACCTTTTCCTAATGTATTGCGAGTCAATGGTCCTGTCTCCACAGCCCTGAGACTCCACACCGCCTGCATGGACAAGTTTGAGTATCTTTAATTTCCCAGACTGTTCTAGCTTTCTTTATGATAAAAAACAAAACAGCTGGCAATTTGAAAAATTCAAAATCTAGCTGTAGGACATCTACATAAGAAAGTTTTCAGAGTAGTAATCTGGCTAACTTTTAGGTGGATGAACACATTGGGACAACTAAAGAACTTGCCTAGAAACTTTTTTGCCAGAGCAAGTCCATTGTTCTCACTGCCAGAAGGTTTGTGTGTTTGGGGGTTGAAGGAGGTGGTGGTATGCTACAATCTCTTAAAGCCATGTCCTTGGGGCTGCCTGGTTTTAAATCAAATTACATTCTCTCTACATTTTTAACTTGATGTCCCTCTGGAATCCATTTTGCCTACATCTAGAAAGATATATGACCACACTATTGTAATATAATTTTTCAGAGAGTCATAATTTGGGGGAGGGGACAAATCACTGAGAAAAAGAACACTGAATTCCACATTAAGTATTTGACCTTCGTAAAAATTTTTTATTATAAACGTGATTACATTTTTCATATTATTTGCTTTTACTTCTAAAAGTATTGGTTTGGAGATGTCTGAGTAAAGGTTGAAACAATTTTTTATGAGCTCAAAATGAATCATTTTTATGCTTCTAAAAATCAGAAGCAGCAGATAGATTTTTTTTAAGATCAAAAGAAAATTTCTTTTGTGTTAAGATAAAAAAGAAGTTTTATCTCCTATAAACATTGCACAGCCATCTTGAAAGCATGTGAAAAGAACTAGGTAGAATGACTCTTTGACCTTTAATTTTAGTATTACCTCTGTTATTTCATAAAAAATAACTGAAGGATCCTTTTCTGTAAAGAATAGACAATGCTTTGTTTGAGCTCATAACTTTTATTATGCCAATTGTTCAAGTTGGCCTAAGTTCCACATGCCATTTTACTAAATTATATCAGTATGTAGAGGTAGAAACTTGGAAGAAAAGGTAACTTGGTATCAGTGTACAATTATGGTCTTAATTAGAGCATATGTGCATTGATTAATTATAGAAGTAGAAAGGAAGGATATGGAAGTCATGCCAAAGCTTTTTTAATTAAGCCTTTTGCCAGGTAAAATTGTTCATCACAATTTTATTAGATTGTTCTAATAAAATTAAGTCTTAAATCATGAGATGGATATTCCCATCACAAGCCTAAACAGACACACTGAGGGAAATTTTTCCCACCAATAAATTTTAAAATTTCTTTTGAGGGAAGGAGACTTAACTTGGTTGGTCAACACACAATATAATAATATATAGATGATGCCTTTGGTATTATAGAATTGTACATCTGAAACTTACATAATTTTACTACCCAATATCACCCAAATAAATTCAATAGAAAAAGATAATAAAACAAAATTTACTTTTGAATAAGATTAATATTTTTACAGAATCTTAAGCACCTTTTTTTTTTGTTTAACTAGTTCCCATCAAACTGAACATTAAATGATTCTCTGTCCTCTTCTCATAATGTTTCTTGGCTCAGTGTACATTAGTTTAACTTGTACTTTTTTCAAAATTATATAAATAATTAAAAAATGATCTCACTGTATTTGAGAATACATTGTGTTTTGCTATCCACTGTGGTAAATTTGTCATGCAAATACTGAAACATTTATTTCTAAGAATTTCTTTTAGCAAATTAATTGTTTGAATATTGACCTTATCTTTTCCCACCCATTTTTCCCTACATGTTTTCTTTTTCTTTTCTTTAAATAGATTGATAATTTCATTTCTTTGGCTTGAGAGGCAGCTTATGCTGGGAAGATGGGCTGTGCCCTTTCCATGACACTATGCTCCAGCCTAGGTAGACGCTTATTTATCATTTGAAAAGTCAGTGTACTCTCATTCTTTTCTGCATTTATCTTGAGATTATTATTACCTCCAGTGTTTTCACATTGGAACTTCTAAAATTATTTGATCAAATCATTTTCATGAATAAAAGATACATATATTAAGGATATTTTAAGGCTTTCGTGACTCATGCTATTTACTGAAAGCCAAGAGATATATATCAATAGTTTTCTGATGGTACCTAATTAAGCCAATTGCAAACTTCTGTTTATTTCTTAGGAATTAAGGATTATCTCTGGCCTTACTTTATACCACCAAACAATCAAATATTTGAGGAACATGTGCCTGGTTCTGCAGGGTTCTGCACAGAAGCATTTAAGGAAGTTGTCTAGGCATTCAATAAGCTCATGCTGCAAAGACATAATATTGTGAGGCAGCATATCATAGGATAAGATGCAAGGACTCAGAGTTCTGGTATGTTGGTAAATGTTTAACAACTGGTTCTTGGTGGTAGTTTTTGCTAATTACTGTCGGTTTCAGTATTCCTATTGTGGCTAATTTCAAGCCACTGATATTTTAATAACTGGTTGCCAAAATCCCTAAAAATTTAATAATTGACTGCCTTGAACAGGCAAGAAGGAACCTGCTCTAATACATCACCTATTCATTGTCTTGAGAGGCATAATCTACTCTGAAATTACTGTATGATCTGTGAACTCATTAGTAATTATCTTGGAAAACTTAATCTATGAAATGTTATAGTTTTTCATTATAAGTAGTGAGTAATGCAACCACAATATAACATTTATCTCTGATCACCAGCCCTCCTCCTGACTTTGAGGGTATTTGTTGTTGGAAAGTCAAATCTTCTGTACAGAAAGATTGAAGTCTTTTATCAATGCTAGAAGCAGCCTAGTCATTATTTCTTTCTTGTCATCTTCTTTTCTTTTTTCTTTCTGCCACTCCAAATGGATTCCCAGGAGTCCTTTTCACTCTGCCTTTCATGTGTTATCAGTTCTTTTTTCTTATCTATTATACTCATACTATTTACCACCATCATATATTTTGTTTATTATTTTTTGTTGTCTCTATAATATAAGCTATATAAGGATAGGAGTTTTTCTCTGAATTTTTACTGCACCTGAACAGTGTCTGGCAGCAAGTGAATGTTCAATAAATATTTTAAAAATCAGTTAATAAATGAGATAGTGAGTGGCACTAGGCTAACTATAAAATCAACACAGGTAAGTATAGATCTTTAGTCTCCATGAAGATGCACTGATTTTTTTCCTTTAGTATTTATACTTCCTCAAAAATGCACATAAATTTTGAAAGATCATCCTAACTGGTGTGGCTCAATTGGTTGGACATTGTCCCACAAAGTGAAGAGTCACTGGCTCATTTCCTGGTCAGGGCAACCAATTGATGTTTCTTTTTTTTTTAATTTTTTTAATTTTTATTTTTTTATTTTAATCATTGTTCAAATACAGTTTTCTCCTTTTTACTCCCAATCCAGTCCCCCCCTTACCCCTCCCCACTTCCCTCCCATTACCACCCTCCCCTTAGTTTATGACCATGTGTCCTTTAAGTTTGTTCCTGTGAACCCTCCCCACTGTCCCCTTAAATTCCCTCTACTCTCTTCTGTGGGCACTGTCAGCCTGACCTCTATTTCAGCGTCTTTGGTTATATTTTGCTTGTTTCTTTGTTTTGTTATTTAGGTTCCTGTTAAAGGTGAGATCATATGGTATTTGTCTTTCACTGCCTGGCTTGTTTCGCTTATCATGATTTTTGTTTCTCACATTGATGTCTCTCTCTCTCTCTCCTCCCTCTCTCTCTCTCCTACTCCCCTCCCCTCTTTCTAAAAATAAGTAAATAAAATATTTAAAAAAAACTCTTAAAGACCACTTATTCCCACAAAGTTTACCCTGTCTCCCAAAAAGCATCCATATTTATTTGGCACAATTTACTTTTATTATACAAATATAAGATCTTTCTATTATATCTAGATGCTTTTAATTCACTTCTCATATTCCTGTGTCTAGAAAACTGACTTAAACATCAGTTTTAGTTCTAGCTTTTCTCATCTTTTGAACCCAACATTTCTCTTGTGAAATTCATTCCTAGTTTTTCATTTTCCTGTGAAATTTTTTTAGAAACTTTACTGAATTACTGCTCTAGTTCATAATGTGAGTATATAATTTCTTTATTAACAGACTACAGACCCTGTAAACTTGTTGGCTGTGATGTTTAGATGTCCAAAGCTGCATTTTTTAAGTTATTTTTGTCATAGCTTCCCCACCCTCCACTGCCAGGCTGCAATTGTGGAACACAGCTCCTGCTTTACTATGCTGCCAAATCTTCTAAAATTAGTGTCTTTTTGTTGGCTTATATTTTCCAGTATCTGTAATAGTTTTGAGTTGTGAATTTAGAATTACTTAGCTTCCTTCCCTTACTGATTATTGATCAGGAAGATTAGGAAAGTAGAAAGAGAGAAGGAGTCATCAACTAACAGGAATGTGCAGAGCATATGCCTTAATGGTTCAGAGAACAGGCTTAGGCCCAAACTAACTCAGTTCAGATCCTACCTGTGTCCTCTACTAGCTCTGTGACATTGGAGAAGTCCCTTAACCCCTCCATGCCTCAGTTTCTTCTTATGGATAATAAAGACAATAATAGTAATCAGTCATAGGTTTGGTGTGAGGAATACATAGAAGTATGCAGTAAAAGTTAATTATTTTTGATATTTTTAAATTTATCATGGTAATTATTACTATCACATTTGTACATTATCTTGTTAATGTCAGAAAAATACAATGTTCAGCCTTCTGAAATAAGAGGCACCACTTGAATTTTTGGAGGAAGAGTTGGCCTTTTCTAATGCAAGCTATTGTAGTTCTCAGTGAGAAGCTTAAATGGGTGAGGCAAGAGTGAGGAGGTGAACCCCAAGAGTCAGGCCAGGAGTAAAATTCAATACCAGTAGGAGACCCTCCCCTTGGAGATGACAGTGTAGTGTGTTCACACCTTTTATCCTATATAGGAAGAGCTAAGTTAATTGAAAATGTTCTTGTTAGTTTTCATCTTGTCTTATTTTTAAGTTTTTCCCAATACATCTTAGATATTGTATAGTTAATCATTTTAGTTGTACAGTGATTCACAAGTACCAGGCAGAGTGTCTGCACTGTGTCATTCTGTTAGAAGCTCTGTCAGACAAAGAGGAGCCTAATAGCATCAGTGAACTCTTACTCAGAAAGCACCACAGAAGACATAGGCTGAAGACCCAATGAGACTGAACTTTGAACTACTCCATCAATTAATGAAAGCCTCACACCATTGTAAAATGAAATGGAGAGCACCGCCCAACCCCCACAGCAACCATGTTGCTTGAAAATTATAGATGGTATAATAAAATGCTTGGTATAAACTCAGCACATTGTAGGCAACTGATGATGATAATGGTGATTATAGAGATGATAATTATGGCTATCAAGTGCCCTTCATTTCAATGAGTCTGTTATTTAAATTGCTTGGCTCCAAGTGAAAAACCCTGAAGGAGAGCACATGTCAGTTTTCTTTGCTTAGAGACTAACCTGCACAGCTCCCTTATGTATTGGAAGTTAATCAAGGTAAATATAATATTAATTATGATGTGCATGATATGATTAATTCTAATAATGAATGATTATCATGGGCTCAAATGTGGAAGAATGTCACTGTACCAAGAAGTAGGGTAAAGGGGAATTCCCACAGAGGCCGTATCCCAAATAAAATAAATGTCACATCAATGATTTAAGAGCAGTTTTATTTGTTTGGCTGCCATATACTTCATATGCATCCCTGAAAAGTAACTAGGATAGTTTTAGCAAAGTTTCTGTTTCTGAAAAAGGAAATGATAAAAGCATAAAACAGTTTCCCTATTCTAGTAAACAGAGATGTACATAAAACATAAACATGTAATCCAGGAAAAAGCAGTATATCATTTTTTTATGTTGCAGATACAAATTTTATTTCAACATGAACTAACCTTACAGGTAATTTAGAAGATATTTCTTCATAAGAAATATTCTTTCAAGGAGAATTCCTGTTTTTGAGGCTCACACATAAAAAGTTTCATGGGTCTGTTTTATAGTTTGAGTTTTATATATAATACTCCCAATTGTTTCATATTTGAGGCTAAATCCTTCCTTACAGCTGGGGATAATGGATAATAATTACTTCCATGTTTTAAAGGGAAACACTTGAGACAACATGGGGAAGTTCCATGACCAGATTTGAAATCGTGATCACATCACCTGCCTCTCGCCTACACTGGTAAAGACCAGCTATTGGTTAGAGAGGAAGTTCCTTTAATGGGAGCTTGTCAAATAAGAGCAATGTAATGCTTTCTTCTCCTTCCCCTGCTCCTTCTCTTCCTCTCCTTCTTCTCCTCCTCCTACTTATTTTTTTGGTGGATGGTGGAGAGAAGAGTTTCCTCTTCTCAGGCAGAAAACAGGAATGACAGAAGAACCCATCAGAGAAATTGGGAGTGGCTTCCAGAATGGCACTGCTTATTTTCTGGCTGGATGCTACCAGAGTGCACACTCACATAAGCCTTTTCTACCTGTTTCTGAAGGAGAGTAGGAAGGAATTATTTGGAAAGTTAGATATATGTTCCCTGCAGTTTGTGAACCAAATAAAAAGGTGCCTGACTTTGATCAGGGGAAGTCTAAAGGAAGGAAGTTGGCTGGAGCCACTTTTAATTGTAAAGCAAGTAAAACATTCACCTTTGGAACAACCTTCATTTGCACTGTTTAGTTGGGAAAGTGTGTAAAATTTCTTATGAGCCAAGTGAACACTTAAAAATTAGCCACACTACAGCCATCTTAATGGACAGTGACTGAGAAGGAATACCTCCTGGTGTGATGGGACCCCAGGAGAAGGAGACCACTGTAGGGTTCTCTGTTAGAAGGCAGGAGTTATGGGAGGGGTAAGCAATCAGATGATGAGTATATAGCCCGAATCTGGCAAACATGCAGTGAGAGCCTCTTGGTGGTGGTGGTAGTAGTAGTGTGGGAGAGGGGTGCCTCATTCTCATTTGTCTCATTAAAAAAGCCAGCATTTAGGTATCTGCCTCACAGAGGGTTGATAATCACATTATATTGATAAAAGCATGTCAGATTTTCCCTCTTTCCTCTAATTCTGTCCTCTCCCCTATCCCTTATCCAGGAGGGGCCCCAAAGCTAAATTCATAGGGGAGGGTTTGGAATAAGACAAGATATAGAAAGGGACATACACTCCTCTTCTAATACAGATGCTCAGCCTTGTGTCCAACCTGTGGATAAGATGAGAAATTTTAAATTGGATACAAGATGATGGTACTGGATAAGATTGCACTAGATTTCTAACTACCAGAAAATGAGTTTTCTTTCTCCTCTTTTTTTTTCTCACCTGAGGACATGCTTACTGATTTAAGAGAGGAGGGAAAGATGGGGGAGAGAGAGGGAGGGAAATGTCAATGTGAGAGGGAAACATCAACTGGTTGTCTCTCGTACACAGTACGCACCCCAACCTAGGACCTAACCCATAACCTACTCATATGCCCTGACCAGGAATCCAGTCTGCAGCCTTCCAGTTCATGGGACACTGCTCCAACCAACTGAACAACACTAGCCAGACTAAGTTTTCTTTTTAACCTAAAAGTAACTAGAAAGCTATAAGATCTATTAAAATGGTACCAAGGAACAGGTCAAATAAAGTGACCAGAAAATCTTTTTGCAATATCCTAATGAATTCAGCCCATTTAATAGACCAGTTATATATTTTATAAATCATTTTTAACAACTGCTCTCTTCTGCCCCGGTCTATATGAAAACCATTCATTTTAATAAAAGAAGTTTAAATCTTAAAAGGAGAGACAAAGACAGAAGAATAAATGACTAGCCCAACACTGTTTTCTAAATAAAGAACTAAAATTGAAACTAAGAAAAATTCGACATTGGAAAAAACTCATAAGACCAGCTAATGGAGCCAGTTATTTTCTACATGATCATCTGGGGACCAGAAAAGTTAAATTGTTTGTTTAGTGTCACACAACTAGATATAGGAGGAGAACCCATCTTGATATTAATAATATTGACTCCTAGGCAAGTTTTGAATTTACTGTGAGAGTAAATGATTTACTTGAGATAGGCTGGGAGAGACATATCTATTGTTATATTGTTTTTCTGATTACCAGTTCTGGACTTTGACTTGGTTTTGTTCATTATGCCTTCCTGTGAGTCCAAGTTGAAGACATGATATGAGCTCTCAGTGATGTCTTTGTAATTTATAATCTTTGTAATCTAAAGATTCTCCTTACATGCTCCCAAATCAAACCATATGTATCCTCACTCCTCTTGGATACATAGAGTGGTGCAAAAAAATTAAGGAAGGAGAAGAAAGGATAAACTGTTTTGACGTTAATTTCCACATGATCTTTTCATTTTTTACTAAAAGGAAAATTAATAGAGAACTTGGAAGCATTAAGTCTATTTCTTCCCTGGGTCCAATAAAAACAATACTGAACTCTATAATGAATTCATTTCAAGGAAACAATATTAGACCAAAATATTTTAAATTCCCAGTTATCTTATTACATGTGGATTTAATGCGTATTTTTCAATTTATAGAACTTTGTACATTACTATGAAAGAATAAATGGATTTACCTTTTCTAAACCAAAAGGGTGAATTTCAAATAAATTTGATGTAATCTAAGGATGATGAATTGCTATTTTCATTTTACCTACAAAGCAAGTATACTCAGCCCTCTTTGGTAATTTAAAATGAATAGCTTAACTGTTGTAACTATGTAAAATGTAATCATGCAAGTAGCAGAAAACTACTTATATCAGAATCAGTAAGAAATTTTATTAACTTCCTAAATATAAGTTGAGGTCTTTAGATTAGTAAATTAGTAGCTTAATAATATAGCCAAAGACTAGGTTCTTTTTTTTTCTACTTTTTTTTTTACCATCTACTTTTCTGTAGCCTGGGTCATTTCTGAGTGAATCCCAACTAAGAAATATGCTATAGCAAATATTGCTATTTTTCTGTTCTTAGCCTATTCTCCCATTGCCTCTGAATACCAAAAATCTGATTTTGTTTAGGGCTGCAATGCACTTTGCTTAAAAGTTGCAATCACTCTTGTAGTTATGTATAGTTATATGATTTTTTTTTTCCCAAGCACAGGAGATGTCTGAAGCTTCCAAGTAAATCCTAAAGAAGAAGGGCATTCACTGTTTCTAAGCTCTCCATCAATAATGCATAAGTTATGGGGCTTCCAATAACAATTTTTAGAAGAAAGAGTGTTGAGCCCTTCTTCTCTTACTCCCTTCCTCTTCTTTTCTAGTTGGGGTCAAGTTTTAATGGAAGGAAGTGTGTGAAGAGCCTGGGTCTCTGGTGACTTTATAGAGCTCTGCTGCTATGCCTATTTAGTTTGTCTCCAGACTCCTTTAAAGTTGAGAGTTGACGCTAACCACAACATACAAATACTATGTTTTGGTTGTTTTGGCTCCTTGCTCTGAATCAATCAATGTTAAAGGGTCTGAGGTTAGCATTGCTGGCTTAAGCCACTAGTTTTCTCAACTTTGGATGCAATTTAGAGTCACCTGGGGAGTTTTAAAAGCCTGGCTGTACCTCAGACCGATTAAATTAGAATATCCGTACTGGAACCCAGTCATTATGGTTTTTTAAAGCTCCATGGGTAATTCCAATGTGCAGCCAACTGCCTTAGACTCTCCACAGCTACCCTTGGAGGGAGGGTCAATGCCCAAACCACATTGCTGCACCCTAACAGGAGAGGAGCCGGCTGGATATGGTAGGCATCTCCAATGTGCACTGTGGGCTGCCGTCCTAAAAATGTCACTGAGGCAGTAAGAAAGGAACAGTTCACTTTAGCAAGAAGCACGTATATAAAAAACTAAGAGGGTTAGCAATTATCCCGTCCTTATTCTATCTTAAGCAATCAGAAAAATTCAGGAGGGAGAAAAAAACAGTTTGGGTCCTGCTCTTATGCCATGTTTCATTGTTGTCCTTTCTGTTGATAAAGCATACAGCTATTTTGCTACATGCCAACTCCACAAACTAAAGGGCGCATGATTTCTCTTTGTTTGACTGCTTTCACCTTTTTGGTTCCTGTGAAATGTGCCCCTGACAACTGTCTTGGTATAGGAACAAAATCTGCACAGTTTACAGTGAACTCTCAAGGTGAG
Source organism: Phyllostomus discolor (assembly GCF_004126475.2). NCBI lineage: Eukaryota > Metazoa > Chordata > Mammalia > Chiroptera > Phyllostomidae > Phyllostomus > Phyllostomus discolor. The sequence continues at coordinate 81,624,306 of NC_040905.2, forward strand.
TCAGTCTCTAGGAGTTTTGGAGAATTGTCATACAGATTTAGGAACACATGGATTTAATGCATGTTTAGGAACACACACATCACTTCCAAATCTACCAGAGATATAAAAATAAAAGATAAGTGAATATTAATGATTTTGGTAGCATAACATGGCCATCTTAATAAATAGACAATTTCATGTATTAGAATACTGGACATTGTAGGAACCGTGCACAAAGGCACATAGTTCAAGTGAAAAAGTGACATGGTGAGACTTAAAATGCTGGAGGACACATTCCCAATGCATTGTTGGGATGGGATAAAGACATTGAGTAGCTCTGATGAAAGAGGTAATCCCTTGATAGAGAATGTTAAAATATGCTGGATTCAGAAACTGCTTCTTATAAATATTGGCTGAGACTATGATTTCACCTCTTTTTCTAGGCTGTGTTGTTAACCTCACTTAGTTTGCCCACACACAAAGAGAGGGGTTTCCTGAGAAATTACAGTCAATTCTCATTATTCACTGATTCTGTATTTGAGAACTCCCCTGCCTACTAAAACATATTTGGAACCCAAATCAGCACTCAGAATCCTTTGTTTGTCAGTCATGAACAAGCATAGGGCCACAGAAAATCTGAGTTTCTGATGTGTGTGTTTCCAGTGGGGGCCAAACATGGTGATGCTTTCTAATCTCATTCCTCCTACTATAAACAAGTGTCATTTTCTTGGTCTAGATAGTGCCATGCTTTTCATTCTTGTGCTTTTTGTTGGTACTTTGAGCATTTAAAATGGCTTCTAGACATAGTGGAGAAGCTCTGTCTAGTGCTTTTAAGTGAACAAAGGCTCTCTTATATTGCCATTTTATAGTTGCACCCATATCTCTTCCCCGACCTCCCATCATTGACTCTTGGCAACCTCTAACCTGTTCTCCATTTCTATAATTTTATCATTTCAAGAATGTTACATAAATACAAGCAGAGTGTGTGACTTTTTGGATTTGGCTTTTTCACTCAATAATCCCTGGGAGATTTCCTATTTGTGGTACCATAGATCATACCTTTTTATTGCCGAACGCTGTTCTGTGGTGTAGGATGTCCTACACTTTAACCACTCATGAGTTCAGCAGCATCTTGTTGTTGCCCATTGTCTTTCTCATTCATATTGTCAATTCCTGGCCTCTGATATGCTGGGTAATTTTCTATTTTATCCTGGCCTTTATACATATTATGAGACACTAGATCTTATTTATTTATATTATACAGTAGTCCCCATTATTTGTGGTTTCACTTTCCACAGTTCTAGTTATCCATGGTCAGCTATACTATGAAAATTATAGAAATAAGCAATTCATGTTTTAAACTGCATGCCATTCTGAGTCATGTGATGAAATATCATGCCATCCCTTTATCCAGCACATCCGTGTTGTGTACACTGCTTGCTCACTTAGTAGCAGTCTTGGTTTTCAGATATTTCGAGAGAGAGAAAGAGACCACATTCACATAATTGTTTTTACAGTATATTATTATAATTGTTATATTTTATTATTGTTACTCTTTTATTGTTCCCAATTTACAAATTTAACTTTATCAGAGCTATGTATGTATAGAAGAATAGAATACATATATAGGGTTCAGCATTACTCATAAGTTCAGCATCCATTAGGAGATCTTGGAATTTTATCTCCTGTGGATAAGAGGAGACTATGGTAATATACATATCTGTCTGTCTGTCTATCTGTCTATCTATCTATCTCTCTGTCCATTTGTTGAGGTGTAGTTGCAGGGCTAGGTGAGTATGTTCAACTTCACTTGTCCTGCCAATACCACCCAGGCAAAAGTGGGATACTAATTCAAATTGCTTTGTTTGAGATGGGTGGGATGGAAGTTCAAGTGTTCCTTCAGGCTTGCTCACACGTTCTGGTGAAAGTGGCCAAAGGACTTGCACCACCTTTTGATTGAAGGTAAAACTCAGCTCCCTGTTAAGCCCCACTGATATCAAAGGAGGGGAAAGTGGAATGCTTATTATGCCCACTTTCCAGCACCTCATTAAGAGGTAGAGGTATGTTTTTTTCTGTTGACACTTGGCTGGAGTAAAGCAGGAATTATCCAAAAGGTTATCTCTTGTTAGGTCACCCTTCTCTGAGCCTTTGGCTAGGAGAAACAGGCTCTTGGAGTTTGTTTGTTTGTTTGTTTCATATTCACCTTTTGGCTATTCCTGATTAGAGGCTTCTGCAGTGCTCTGAGATACATGGGAGGCAGTGAGAAATCCAGAGAACTTTCCACACAAACCCTGTTGATCTTAGGCAGTCCATAGTTCAGAGACTTCCTCCATTTGTCTGTTGTGTTGTGTCCAGGTTATTTTAGTATAAGAGGGAGGACATAGGAAATTGAGGTTGCTCTATTTGAGTATATCCAAAAATCTCTGGGTAAGATTTTAAAACACAAATATGAGTTTGGGGGGGGTGGTAATCAGTGGAAAAGAAAAAAATATACCCCCAGACATCACAAAAGTGGAAAAATTGTGTTTTTCTACTTGCCTCTGTTAACACATCTTCTGGGAACTTAATTTCATTTTTTTTTCTGTTTAATTTTCAGATTTTATCATGCTTTTTTTGCTTTCTGACTCAGAAATTGACTTTATTAGACATTGTAAAACAATTAGTATTTTAAAATGTCTTGCCTGGCAATCAAATGATGAATTGTAGTATTGGGGTAAAGGTAGGGTCTTAGATTATTTTTTTTCTCTCTGATATCTATTCTGACTGCTGTAGAAGATATTTTTTCAATTTAAAATAAGTATTCAATTTTTTTGGTTTTTTTTGGATTTTTGGGGTTGTTTTTTGTTCTCGCTTCAAAGCTAAGCCAATAGCCAGGCAGTCCCAGAGACCAGAGCTGTGTGGAGCTTTCATGTGCTGACACCTAGTTTCACTTTTTTAAAAAAATCATATAAATTAGACCTTATAGACGTATCTGAGAATGTCACTTTTTTGGCTTATAATATTAATAAATACAGAGACTCAGAAACTCATGTCAGTAGCACACAAAGTAGATTACCTAGTCCTGTACATAAGTTAATTAAAAAATAATATATATCCCCAGGAAAGTAGAGTGTCTGAAAGAATGTCACAAGATACTATTTATAAAGACCACAATTTAATTCTTTTTTGGGGGGGGGTAAAAAGCAAAAGAACTATTTATTCAAAATTTATACAGACAGAGTAATGACTTAATGTCTTTGTTAAAACCTCAAAGTCCCTTAAAATACCCACAAGCACACACAATCCTTCCTTTCCCGCTTTGCCCAGGCCAGTCAGGGGTACCGCATCTCAGGAAAAAAAATCTTGATCAGTGTTTTATTTTATTTTACTTTGTTGGTTTTCTTTTGTTTTGTTTTGTTTTAATTTGAATCACATGCATTAGATACCCAAATAAGGTACTGTAAGACATTTAAAATTTCCTAAGAAGATTTTTTAAAAATCTGATAATTATAGTCTGGCTAACACAGGAAATAACCTTTCTTGCGTACACACCAAAGCATTGCTCCCACAGGCTGAGTCCTTTAGAGAATGACATTTTGCAAACTTAATGAGAAATAATCCAGTCTCTTAAGGAAATGGAGCTTAGAGGAATTTGAAGTAGAAGATAGCTTCACCTACCTAGGAAAGCATAGTAAGAGCCCAGATGAAGTCAGGGGCAGTGAATCATGTAGGAAGAGTAGATTTGGAAATTCGAGGGGATCAGGGAGAAAGATAAAATAAGATATGGCTCTAGTGTATTAGGGTGTGTGAGCAAAGATGATAAATTCCAAACCACAAATTAATCGGGAGCAGTCTGGAGTTTAGAAGAAAGGATGGCGTGAATCACTGAAGAGTGGAAAGTTAGTGACATACAGATGATACTTTAGGTCTAAAACTTAAATTATAAGGCACCTGTTATGGACCTAATTGTGTCCTGCCAAATTCATATGTTGAAACCACAACCTTCATTGTAACTATATTTGTAGAGAGGGTCTATGAGGAAGCAAGGAAGGTTAAATGTGGTCCTGATCTAATAGGATCAGTGTCCTCATGTGAAGAGATACCAGAGAACTCTTGCTCTCTTGTTCTGATTCCACACATATGCACAGTAGAAAGGCCATGTGAGGACATAGTAAGAAGGCAGCCATCTACAAGCCAGGAAGAGACCTCTCACCAGAAACTGAAAGGCCAGAACCTTGATGTTGAACTTCCCATGTTCCAGAACTGTAAAAATAAATTTTGTTGTTTAAGCTGCCCAATCTGTGGTATTTTGTCATGGCAGGCCAAGCAGACTAATAGAGCATGTAAATGCAAGAAATTCCCCAGGGAAACTGATTAACATGAGGAGAGCTAAGTAGTACGTATCTTAGAAGGTTTAAATTGACCTTTTTAGCAGATGATCAGGATAATCAAAGTTATCAGCTAGAATCTATGAGAATTAATGGGGGATAATGATGAATTTAGTTTAAAAATGTTTTTAAAAATCAGTAGTTTCCGAAATATCAATAATTATCAGATTAAAAATATAATGTCTAAAGACTCATATTCACAATAACAAGAAAGTATAAGATAAATAGTATTAAACAAAACAAGTTACATCATAATTATCAACATGTAATAAAGAAAAGTATAAAACTATGCAAAAGGTATAAAAGGAGTATATCTTTACTGAAAACATAATAGACCATCTACATAAATCTATTAAATGGTCTATTTTCTTTGGTAGAAAAACTGATTACTATAATGCTGCTAATTATCTAATAATTAATGCGATTAATACTATTTTTTAGCAAAATATCAAGACTTTTTTTTCAGAGATGTGACAGCCACAAAATAATTAGCAACAACAGTTCTGAGTATTTAGAAAAAGAAACTAATGAATGATTTTGGCTCCCCGGATATTGAAGTCACTACCATTATCTGCAATATTTGAAACAGGGTGGTATTCAAAAAGGTATGAACAATTGTACTAGTAGAACAAAAGGTCGGGAAACAGTTCCATGTAAATGTAAAAATTTGCTTGTAATGAAGGTGACACTAGGATAGAAAAAAAAAAAACCTACTTTTTTTAGATAATGCCAGGAACACAGAAAGGTGTAAATTGTACTGCAACAACTGGGTTAATCAGTAAGACAAAGAATATTAGGTTTAACTAATCACATATCAAAGTAAATTCCAGAAAGACTGATGATTTTAAATAGGGAAAAAGGAAATAGGTACAATAGTGAAGAGGGGGAATCATTTCTAAGTGTGAAGTAGACCTTGTTTACATAAAGTTAAGAACCACAAAGAAAGTGCTAATTGATTATGTAAAAATTCTAAATTTTTATGATAACTAATAAAACTACAGGTAAACTTCAAAAATGGTAAAAACTGCTGCATGTCTCAGAAGGATGTGACAACATTCAGTTAGACAAATGATTAAAATTCCAATAGAAAAATAAGATTAAGCATGTAAAAAGTAAAGTTTTCAAAAGGTTGTATGACTATAAATGTGAAAATTAAAATATGAAAATATTAAATTAAAGTAATACTCCAGATTTACATATTAAAATAGCAATAATATATATCTTGCATGTAACAAATTAGCAAAGATGTAAAAGAAGAAAAAAATGATGTTGAAGATAATAGAAACTATCATGAACTATGGTGGAAAGGTAAATTGCTGTAACTTATCTGTAGACCAATTTGAAAACAGATGGAATAGATCCTGAAGGCTTGCATACTCTAGTCCTGTGATTTTAGTTTAAAGGACTGCTTATGAATATATGATAACTTCTATATACATACCCATATACAAAATATTTTTAAGAATAACCTAAAATGACCTAAGTATTCAACAGTATTAGAGTCACTGAATAAACTTGTGTAATGGAATCATGCCCATTTATTAAAAATAAGTTTAATTAATTTAATAAATTTAACTACAATTAACTTACTAATTCAGAAATATGTTCATGTTATATATAAACAGATTGTACAATAATAGAGTATGTAAACCTTTAAATCTATACATCTCTTCCAATTATTTCTTAGTTTTATTCTTTTATTTAAAAACTGTAATCTAGTAAGTAAAATGGTTGAATTCTGTGAGCCCCTCTGGTGAATTAATCAAGCCAAAGAAGGGGCCATTGGGACTTCAAATCTATACCTGGTTGGTCAGAAGCACAGGTGACAACCCGCCTTGCAAATGGCCCCTGATAGGAAGAGGGCAGTGTTGTAGGACTGAGCACTTAACCTGTGGGATCTGACTCTGTCTCCAGATAGATAGTGTCAGAACTGAGATGAACTGTAGGACACTGAGCTGGTGTCAAGGAGTTGTTTGTATGTGAGGGGAAAACCCCCATACATTTGTGGTAGAAGAAAGTCTAGAAGCATAGGTATCAAAGTAATAATGTTGATCTTGGGTGAATAGTGTCCTCTGTGTACTTTATCTGATTTTTAAAAATAAACTAAAAATTATAGCTATCTTGTGAAACAAAATACTTTATTTATAAAAATAAGAATTCTCAGTCACCTAATATGGGTAGAAGAAGAAAAGCAAACAAAAAAGTAGAGATTTAGGTAGAAATGAAGAAGTAGACATGATATTAAACCAGAAAAAGAAAACTTTAATGAATAATGAAGGGGAGATAGAGTTCCCATTGCTTCCTAATTTATTAAGTACTCAGCATGTGCCCAGCACTCTTCTAGATACTGAAAGTCAGAGAAGTAACATCCTGCAAGTCTTTATGTTAATAGAACTTACTAGGAGAGGGACAGTATGGCAGATGAAGCACAATTTGCAATGTTTGCTTGAAAATGTGTAGTGGCAATGGAGATGGAGGGAAACAAAGAAATATAAAACAATTGGGAAGAGAGAACACATCTATGGGTTGCTTATGGGGAAGAATATAAGAATATTATCAGGGAATACTCTTAAATTTTGGTAGCACTTTTCTACTGAAATTAATAACAGAGGGAGAGAGAAATATCCCAAGTTAATTTCTAGATATACTAAACATGAAATGATGATTAGGTCTTTGAGTGAACATATCAGGTTGGATGTTAGATCAATATGTTTGAAGCTTAATTGAGGAATTAATGTTGGAGATAGAGATTTGGGAAGCCATAAAAATAAAGATGGCTAATAAAGTCAAGAGGCTAAATAAGATCACTTATGAAGAGGCTGTAAATGGACAAGGGATGACTCCTGGGCCACTTGAATGTAGGGAGTGTTTGGAGAGGAACAAGCATGTGCAGGTGACTAAAGAAAGCCAGCAAGAAAAAGAACACAGGCAGTTGTGATGGCACAGCAGCTATGAGAATAATGGGTTTGTAGTGAGTAAATGATAATCTATTTGGTTAATACTAATGGTAAAACAGAAAAATGTCCCCTGGATTCAGCCACTGTAATGTCACTGACAAGAACATTGTTAAGACCAGTTTCAGGGTGTGATGAAGTCAGCAGCCAGACTGAAGTGGGCTGACAGTTTTGTGTAAAGGAAGAGAGAAATATATGGTATCAGGAAGCGGTACTTCTGGAAACTGCATGACTCATCCCCAAGTCTCCAGTGCTCCTGTGTGTATCACTGTGTGTAACACTTCCCTTCTCTGCTGATGCAAACACTGTCCTTCCAGTTGCATGCAGTTAGACCAAAGTCTTAATTGGCCTTAACTTGCTGAACTGTGTGGGAAGCTTAACAAAATCTAGTTAGAATTCTGAACTTGTTTCTTGATGAATACAAGGATTCAGTGAGAGATTTAAGAATAGGTTGCATATTTATTAGTAAGAAAACTTATTAGGTAAGATGGGCTCAGAACCTAATGAAAACAGTTACCCCTCCCCCAGGCTGTTTTTCACACACCAGAGGTGTCTGAGGGACCCAGCTTCTTACTCCATGTTCCTGTTAGAAGTTGCAGCCCTGGCTGGCATAGCTCAGTGGATTGAGCACGAGCTGCAAACCAAAGTGTCGCAGGTTTGATTCCCAGCCAGGTTACTTGCCTGGGTTGCAGGCCGTAACCCCCAGCAACCGCACATTGATGTTTTTCTCTCTCTATCTCCCTCCCTTCCCTCTCTAAAAATAAATAAATAAAATCTTAAAAAAAAAAGAAGTTGCATACTCAGCTACATCAAGGTTATATGTTAGAAACTGAGAATGTAGAGGAGTCTTCAGATCTTCACTTGGGTGATCTTGAAAACATACTGAAATAGTTAGGAGGGTGGTGAGGAATGAGGTTTGGTTAGAATTAGAGCTGTACTCACTAGAATAAAGATGAGAAGACCCAATTGACACCAGATGCATAGAGGTTTGGACATCCATGACTGATGAGGTAAAGTGTCAATATTTACTTCCATTCCCTCTGAGTATGTCTTACCTAGAGTTGCTTTGAGAGTGCTATCAGTGCAAACCAGAGTTCTGTGTATTTAGTTATTTTGGTATTGAGCAGTGAGAGAACAAAATTTATTACATAAAGGAAGAGGTGATTTTGCTTTTTCAAATTCAGAGTCACCACTTTCAAAATATAGAACATATCTTTTTTTGTTCATGCATAGCCTAATAGGCATTGCCTAAAGTACAAAAAAATAAGGCCTGCAAGATGTAGAAAGAAGAGGGGTGTCACATCTGACAGGCTAGGAAGGACAAGATTGTAAGATTCAAGTGGTCACGAAAGCTGAATTCATTCTCACCATCTTCAGGGACTCAAGGTGGAGCCCAAAACATTAGTGAAGGACAATTTGAGAAGAGGTTGAAGAGTTGGGAACTCCTGGCTAATCAGCACATGCAAGAAGAGAATAAAACAACTGTGCCAGATGCTATACCAGAACCCACGGGGAGGGAAAACAGGAAATAAAGTCAGGAGATGTACATGTGCTTGCTGGAAAAGTGAAAACTTAGTTTAAATAAGTAGCTAAGTGTTAACATTGGTAAGTTATTATATGTCAGATACTATCCTAGGGTTATAGCTAATTTAACTTGTTTAATCCCCATTAGAAAATAAAAAGAAAAACAAAATCCAGAGAAGCATATAGGAAATGGAAACCCAGAGAGTTAAATAGCCTACCAGGGCCATGCGGCCAGCGAGTGGGGCCAGGATTCATACCCACTCAGTCTGTCCCCAGAGCTTTTGTCTTAACTGTGAGGAGGGTAAAATAAGGAATTCAAGAACAGGACATAAATCAAACAACATCATTTTAGCAGAAAAAATTAACTCAAGAATATTATAGAATTAATTGAAGAAATAGGTCACAGAAAAAAATTTAGCATATCTGAGACCAAATAAAGAATATCATCATAAATGCCAAGTATTGAAAAAATTAATTACTTCTATGTAAAATGGGTATTTTTATCAGAAATATATATATTTTCATATATAACATTTATCAAGAGAGAGACAGGGCTGACTGCCCTCATGGGTAGACAGCCTGTGAAGTCACACAGAGCTTTGTGCTTACGGGAAACATGTTCCTTGTTTAATGTGTTAATGTCAGCAGAACATTATTCTTAATACATTCAGAAAAAGGGTCTCTGTATTTTGTTTTGCACAGAAGACCTTGTGAGTTATGTAACTTGTCCTATATATAGCCAGTGAAATATTTGACAAATTATCCCGTCATGCCAGCACACTTAAATTTGTACCTAATTTAGCCAAAGTGAAAGCACTAAAAAAGTTAAAGAAGATTTTGATCTTCTAAAAGTAGAAGATTTTGAATGTATTATTAACACATAACAAAAGAAACCTATTCATGTGCTCTGTTGAAAAAGAAAAACAGCAATATATCTTTGGCTCTGTAAACAGGTAAGTCAATTGCAACTAATTAACTAATTATAAAAGAGTTTGGAAGGATATCCAAATTACTGGAAAAGTAAAGCCTCTGAGAATGTTTCAGGAAGCAGTTGCAGCCAAGACAAAAAAGAATGATCCAACTTAGTTTGATGAAGAAAATGCACAGAGGAATTTGAAGGCAGTACCAGAGCATCTGTCAATTCTGCATGGGAAGACAATAAGAGAACAGATAGGATAGAAAGTAAAAATTCATGCCTATACAAGTCTAGACGTCTTCTGCCCAGCAGAAGAGGAATCACCACAATAGCCTAAGTCCTTTAGGACACAGTCAAAACGGATGAGAAGAACTTTCCAAATCTACTAGGTTTTTGCTAATGCCATTTCAGTCATTAGCATGTGGAATGAAAGAATGTCAGCTAATCCTGTGGGTGTCCGAGCAGAGATGTCCATGATATGTGTGGTCTTTGTAAAATTTTGCTTCAATGTATGGAGTAATAAAGTACAGAGAAGGGAAGTGTATTTCATTCAGTAACGTATTTCCTTATATTATGCCCAGAGTGGGACTTAACAAACCGAATCAATGCAGTTCTTTGGTAGAGGATGATGGAAGGATGGCACTTGATTGTTAGTCAGACAATGGAAAGACTAAGTGTTTGAGATCAAGATACATTTCTGACAAGGAGCTATTGGCTACTACAAGATTAGAATAGTCTTGCTTTTTTCTTTTATTGAGCACATAAATATGTAGGCTTTCTGACATCATGTAAAGAAGAGCTCCATATGTTAAGTAGACTTTAACCAGATTAAGCATGTTTGACTGTATGTTTATGTTAAAGTACATATTTAATCATGAAAAGCCTATAAGCCAAATTCATATATTATGCTACTTCTTAACATATAAATAGTTCTAAAAAATTCTAAATGGATTATCAAAAAATTGATCAGTTTTTGTTTTCCCATTCAAGAAATACGGATATTCTTTTAAGTATCAAAAGAGATGTCCCAACACCTATGCATTGATTTGTAGATTTTCAGTTAGACCACGCTGGAGGAATATTTTTGTTTTGTTTTATTTTGTTTTCATGGTTGTTCAATTATAGTTGTCCCAGTTTCCCCTGCCCCACCCCCACTTCAGTCTGTCCCCACACTCTTGTCAATCACCATGCATCCTTTATATGTGGTCCTTATCTAGACCCTTCCCCTTCTTTCCCTCATTATTCCTCTCCCCTCTGGTCACTGTCAGTTATTTCCATGTCTCTGGTTCTATTTTGCTCACATTTTTATTTTGTTGATTAGGTTACACCTAGAGGTGACATTATATAGTATTCATCTTTTACCACCTGGCTTATTTTACTTAGCATAAAGATCCATCCACGTTGTCCCAAAGGGTACAAGTTCCTTCTTTCTTTCTGCTGTGTAGTATTCCATTGTGTAAATATGTACCAGAGCTTTTTGAGTCACTCATTTATTGATGGACACCTAGGCTGTTTTCAGCACTTGGCTATTGTAAATAATGCTGCTATGAACATTGAGGTGCATTAGGTCTTTTAAATTGGTATTTCAGGAATCATAGTCCCAGCAGTCACATCACTGGATCAAAAGGCAGTCAGTTCCATCTTTAGTTTCTTTGAGGAAATTCTGTACTGTTTCCACAGTGGTTGCACCAGTCTGTGTTCCCACCAATAGTGCACCAGATTTCCCTTTTCCCTACATCCTCACCACCACTTGTTTGGGATGATGTTGGAGGAATATTTTTGGATTATTATTATGAAGCCTAGCTTCAACAAGCAACTTATATAGGCAGAATAAAGTCTATAGTAAAAGCTGCAGTAAAATTGATGTGACATGAGAAGCTTCACATTGGCTGTATCTGAATCAAGAAATCCATACTTTTGGCATGCAGTGGACTGTTATTCCAGATGCTATGGCCATAGAGAGATAATCTGATTCTGCCTTCTTAATTTCTGTATTACTTAGCAAAGGATGCAATGTCTGTCATGTAGTGAACATGCAATAATGGTCTTCATAGTATAGTAAATGGTTTGGATACTTGTCCCCACAGAGAGAATAACTGGTGTTTAATGAATACATACTATGTGCTGAGGTGTTAGGTATTTGGATTCAACTTTTGGTTCAATTTTAAGTAAATAGTGACTTTTTAAATCTCAGATACCAAAATTATAGAAGAGAAATAATTCCTCTTCCATTGAAAAGGTTATTTTTTATCCCCAGTTTTATTGAGATATAATTTATATATAACTGTAAGTTAATTTTATACAATGTGTTGATTTTAAATATTTATGTATTGGCAAATAATTATTGAACTAACATTATCTAAGAATGCCATCATATCATATAATCTTGTTTTTTTTTGAGAATATTTAAGATCTGGTCTGCTGGCAACTTTGAAAAAAGTTAAGAAATATTTTTTAAAGATTTTATTTATTCATTTATTTTTAGAGAGAGCAGAAGGGAGGGAGAAAGAAAAGGAGAGAAGTATCAATGTGTGGTTGCCTCTTGCACACCCCCTACCGGGGACCTGTCACACAACCCAGACATGTGCCCTGGCTGGGAATGGAACTGGCAACCCTTTGGTTTGCAGCCCACACTCAATCCACTGAGCTACATGAGCCAGGATGTGAAATTTATAGTACAGTATTATTAACTATAATCACTGGTCAAACATTAGATCCCCAGAACTTATTTATATTATAGCTAGAAATTTTTATTTGACCACATTTTCTCATTTCCCCAACCCTCGGACCCATGGTAACCACCATTTTAGTATCTGTTTATGTAAGTTCAGCTTTTTTAGATTCCACATGTAAGCAATATCAGAGAGCATTTGTCTTTCACTAACTGATACTTCATTTAGTATAATGCCCTCCAGGTCTGTCCTTGTTGTTGCAAATGGCAGGATTTCCTTTTTCCTCATGGTTGGATAATATTCTATTGTGTGTATAATGTATATTATATATATTTCACTTCTTTATCTATTCATTTGCAGATAGTCAGTTATGCTGTTTCCATATCTTAGAAACTGTGAATAATGTTGCAGTGAATGTGAGAGTGCTGATATATCTTCAAAGATCTGTTTTGCATTTCCTTAGGAGATATACCCAGAAGTGGAAATGCTGAATCATATGATAATTCTATTTTTTATTTTTTTAAGGAAACTGCATACCGTTTTCCACAGTGGACTGCTAATTTACACACTTACTAACAATACACAAGTGTTCCCTTTTCTCCACATTCTCACCAACACTTGTTATCTCTTTTTTTATTGTGATTATTTTAATAGGTGTAATATGATATCCCATTGTGGTTTTGATTTGCTTTTCCTGATGATTAGTGATGTTCATTACCTTTTCATGATTTTGTTGGTAAAATATATCTTCTTTGGAAAAAATATCTGTTCAGTTCCTTTGCCCATTATTAATTGGATTGTTTGGGTATTCTTTCTATTGAGTAGCATGAATTTTTGATATTTTTTAATAGTAACCCCTTATCAGATGACTTGTGAATATTTTCTTCCATTTCATAGACTAACTTTTAATTTTGTTTCTTTTGCTATGAGGAAGTTTTTAAGTTTGATGTGGTCCTACATACTTTACTTTTGTTGCTTACACGTTTGGTGTCATATCCAAAAAAAATCATTGCCAAGACCAATCAATGTCAGGGGGATTTTTCCCTATGTTTTCTTTGGATATTTTCCAACTGTTTATGTTTTCTTTAATTTCTGTAATCAAAGTCTTGTAATTTCTAATGTAGTAATATTTTACCTTCTTGGTTAAATTTATTTCAAAGTATTTCAGTTATTTTTGAGACTATTGTAAATGGGCCTGTTTATTTATTTTTCAGATATTTTGTGGTAGTGCATGAAAACACAATTGATTTTTGTATGTAAGTACAAATCTATAAATCACCAGATTTTACTTCCAAAATTTTACTGAATTTTTTGTTTAGTTCTAACAGTTTTATGACAGAGTCTAGGGTTTTCTGTATACAAGCTCATATCACCTGCAAACAAAAACAGTTTTACTACTTCCTTTCTGATTTGGATGTCTTTTATTTTTCTTGCCTGATTGCTCTGGCTAGTATTTCTAGTACTGTGTTGAATAGGAGTTTTGAAAGTGGGTATCCTTGTCTGTTTCTGATCTTAGGAGGTAAAGCTTTCAACCTTTTATCATTGAGTATAATGTTTGATGTGGGATTATCATATATTGACTTTATTATATTGAAGAATGCTCCTTCTACAGAAAATAAATTGAACATTTTTATCCTCTCTATTTCAAAGCACAAAATATTTTTGTTTTTCAGTTCCTTTTCTATTGGCCTATAATGTTTCCACTGCAAAATCCATTGACAGCCTTATGGAAATTCCTTTGTCAATTACAAGCTATTTTTCCTTTTTATTCTTTTAAGATTATCAAATTTGTCTGTTTTTTTTTTTTTACCAGTTTTATTGCAATATGCTTTGGAGAGGATCTCCTTAACTTAATTGTGTTTGGTGACCTATAAGTTTCATGAACTTAGATTTCCAAATCTCTTTCCAGATTTGGGAAGTTCTCAGCCATAATTTCTTTAAATAAACTTTCTGCCCCTTTGTCCCTATGTTCTGAAAGTTAGTGATTTGCACATTTTTCTTTCAATAGTATTCCATAACTCAGGTATGCTTTCCTCCCCTTTTCAATTATTTGTCTCTGTTCTACTTTCATTGGGTGATTTGAAAGTTCTATCTTCAATCTCAGATTCTTTCTTCTGCTTGATCAGTTCTTCTTTTGCTTGATCAGTTTTGTTATTTGCACTTTGTTTGCATTATTTAATTCCTTATTTTTTTATCTGTGGGATATCTTTTTGTTTTTTTTATGATTTCTTTGTTAAATTTCTCACTTTGTTCATGCATTATTTTCCTGATTTTATTGAATTGCCCTTCTGTGTTTTCTTGTAGTTCTTTGAGATTTCTTAGAATAACTGTTTTGAATTCTTTATCTATAAATCACCAGTCTCCATGTTTGATTATGGTTACCAGAAGTCTATTATGATCCTTTGATAGTTAGTGTCTTGTTACCTTAATTTTTCATGTTTCCTGAAGTTTTGAATTATTGTCTTCACATCTGAAATAGCACTCACCTCCTTCAGTCTTTACTATCATTGCAGGAAAAATAACTTCTGTCAGTCCTGCAAGAGATTCTGAGGCATATACCAGTAGATACAACTACTCCACACTTTTTGCCTTCTTGTGGCTGAATTCTTAAGCTTGTGTGCCTTCTTTGTTCCCTGCAATGCTCTAGGTTAGGTGATGACAGCCTCTCTTTTGTTTTCTCAAACACGACTTAAAGCTCAATTTTTGGATTTCTCCCCGACTGGCCAATTTGCTCAGCTTTTTTATATATCCTCACTAGCTCCCTGGCAGAGTCTGTTTTTTGACACTACTATTGAGAGTATGCACAGGGAGCTGGCCATAGGGTGGATTGTGTGTGAGTGAAGCACTTGGAGCACTACGGATCATCATAGACCAGCTGGGGGGTATTCATGGGTGGGGCATTCCCAGTGACTCATTAGGTGGGCTTCTTGATGGAACCAATGATATAATTAGTACCATCCAGATCCTTTCAATGTCCATTGAGAGTCCTACCTTTTGCTCTCCTCACCACTTTTCACACACCAGCCATTTAGCTTATGATTCCTTGCTCTGGATAGGAGCAAAAGAGAAATGAGCCCTTTGGCAGTGTCCAGAAGCATTGCTACAGCAGCCAGCTTCTCACTCACTAGCTCTATTTTACTCCTGCAGGAGAAATCATGAGCCAGTGAAAACCCCTCCTAACTCTGACCTGTTTCCCCTTGGGGTGAGGGTAATCTAGATAAAGTTTAATTTTCCTCTACCGTGTGTGTGTGTGTGTGTGTGTGTGTGAATTTACATGTGTTTTTATGAGTTTATATATATATACACATACACACACACACATACATATGGATATACATACATACATACATACGTGCACACACACAACTGCTGAAGCTTCTCCTCTGGAAACCAGGATTCCTACACAGGCTCTCTTGTCTGGGGGTAATTGTCTATGTCAGTGTTCTCCAGAGTCACCCAGACCACAGCTTACAGTGGCTAGAGTTGGTTCACAGGCTAGTACAATCAATGTTCACAGCCAGAATTATGTCCCGTCTGCTTATTTACTGATGCAGAGGTGGGACCCTTGGCATATGGGTCCTTTGGCATATAGAGCTGGATCCCACAGCTCTCTCAAAGGCATGTTTGTCCATGGCTGATTTTGCATTTGAGTAAGGGAAAAAATAATGGATGTCTTTTGCCACCACAGTGATGATTTCATTCTGAAATGTTTTTGAAAGTTAAAACCTCATTGGTTATTAAATTATTAAATTTAGTGTTATAAAGTATGTTATCTTAATAAAACAAATATATTCTCTGTTTATTAAGCACCAGTAATTGTTGTAACATTTGGATCAATATTAGAACTCAGTGCTTAGATGTGGGTTCATCTGATTTACTCCTATGGCTACTGAAGGCTGAGTTTGATTTTAATTTTTAAATTTGGTAATCAACCTTAATATAAGTCCCTTAACTAGTTAATACTATATTACTCACAATCACTTATCTTAGTGTAACATATTAAAGAGATTGTTTTGAGTGCTGGACTTTCTCACACAGTTCACATACCCATATAAGATGCCCTTACTGAATCTGAAAATTGTGTTTTTAAAGCTTAACTATAGTCTATAACATAATGTATCTGGATTACTTTTAAGTGTTCCAGGTCATTTCCCAACTACTGGATATTTTAATGGAATACAACTAAACTTTATTCTTTTTTTAAATTCTCAACCCAGGGTGTGTTTATTGATTTGAGAAAGGAAGGGAGAGAGAGAAGGGGGAGAGAGAGAAACATCGATTGCTTGCTTCCTGTACGCACATTGACTGGGGATCAAACCCACAAGCTAGATCTGTGCCCTGACTGGGAACCAAACCTGCAACCTCTATGGTGTGCAGGATGATGCTCCAACCAACTTGAGACACCCAGTCAGGGCAAGCTATATTCTTGACCAAAAAGCATAATTTCAGTTATTTCTATTTCTCTTTGTTATGCATATCCAGAATCCTTGCATTCCTGCTTGTTTGGCCTAATGTCATGAATTTAATTATATATTAAATTTGTAGGTATCCATTGTTAAGAGGCACCAGCAAATGCATTGTTTGTTGTTTGAATTGTGACAAAAAAAAATATGTATCTATACATTGCCTCGAGTTACTCCCTATTTGCTTGCTTTTCATTCATAGGCTATTTTTAGAACATTTTTACACATACAATAATTGAATAAATAATAGAGCTCCCATATACCACCCTCTTACAGCCTCTGCTATTATTAATATTTTACATTCATATGTTACATTTGCAACAATAAACCAACATTGGTGAATTATTGTTAATAAAATCTATCGTTGGTTCAGATTTCCTAAATTGTACCTAATATCTTTTCTGTATTCCAGGATTCTATTCATAATATCACATTACATTTAATCATTATTTCCCTTTAGATTTCTCTTGGGTGTGACAGTTTTGCAGATTTTTCTTGTTTATTGACCTTGACAGTTTTGAGGAGTATTGATCATGTATGTAGTAGGATGTGCTTATATTGGAATGTGTCTGATGCTTTTTCATGGTTAGACTGAGATGATGAGTTTTGAGAAGCACTACCACAGAGGTAAAATGCCTTTTCTATCACTGCATATCAAGGGTACATGCTATCTACTTGACTTGTGACTGTTAACATTGACCTTGATCACCTGGCTAAAGATGTATTTGTCAGATTTTTCCACTATAAATTGCACTTTTATTTCCTCCTTCCCATACTGCACTCTTTGGTGGGAATTTACCTGTAAGGTGGTATGTGTACACAATTTATCTGAAATTCTTCTGCATGGAGGATTTGCCCCTTTTCATTTATTAATTATTTAATCATTTATATACATCATATGGACTCATATTTATTTTATATTTATGGTTATAATACCTAATTCCTTTTATTCCAATCAGTCCTAGAATCATCCAAATTTCCAAGGATCTCTGGTTCTTTTCTTTTAAAGATTTTATTTATTTATTTTTAGAGAGAGGGAAAGGGAGGGAGAAAGAGATGGAGAGAAACATCAATATGTGGTTGCCTTTCTCATGTACCCCTTACTGGGGACCTGGCCTGCAATCCAAGCATGTGACTCTACTGGGAATCAAACAGGCAGCCCTTAGATTCGCAGGCTGGCACTCAATCCACTAAGCCATACCAGCCAGGGATGTTTTTTTTTTTTTTTTTTTTTTTTTTTTTTAAATTAAAGAATGGTATTAGAAACCAAGATCTGGATACTAGGTGCACTTGTGTTATTGGGCATCCTTTCTTTTAAGGCCTCTCAGCTCAGTTAATAGAGCAAAGAAAAGTATGTGATATTAACCCATGCATATATATATATTTCCAGATATGAAACCAACTCTATATGTTTTATTAATATTTCCAACTCTAATACTTTACCACTTAAATATTCTAGCCTCCTCTCTTGTTTATCTGTAAATTCTACTCCAACAGCAAGAAACTTGGATTATACCATCCACCATCCATTTACCTAATTGTTCATTTCCTTTATAGGTGCATAACAATCTCAGATTTGTTCATGTATACTAGTGTGGTGACAATCTTTTGAATAGAGTACAGTGCTTATATGCAGTTCTTTTTGCCTTTGGTTTTGCACACACCACTCATTTTCAAAGTTACTTAGGTTACTATCTTTCCCTCACTTCCTTTGGTGAGGTTATTTCATGTATTTGTAGTAGAGTTATATTCTCTTGTCACAGTCTGTATGATTTCCTGAGATTCCTCCAATGTCCTAAATAAATTTTAACAGTTGCACTGTTACAGAAAAGACGACTCAGAGGGCCTTGGAGTTTGCAAAGTGGGGTTTATTCATGCATGCGGACCCAAAGGAACTCAATTTCAAATTCTGGGCATTGAGCTTAAGGTGGAGTTTGCTTATACTCTTGTTACAAGGCAAAAAGGAGGCAGGGGGAAACAACTGCTAAAAGCAAGCATACAGAAGCAGAAAGCGAAGGTTAGTGTATAACCTTGAGATAACTGCTTATCTGGGAATGGCTGCTGGTCAGCTCCTACCTAAGAATAGCTACTGCTCAATTATGTCCTGTCACAATTCCCCCTTTGATGCTATAAGGTGCTTTTATCCCTTTAGCATCACTGTATGCCTGGCAATGTGGCTGACGTCATGGGGAAGGTTGTAACTGCTGATACTGGTATTGGTACCACTGGAGGGCTAACACCTTGGTGTCTGCCTTCCAAGTCACCGTGGCCTCCAGGTGTTGGACCAAGGTTCGGAGGATGCAGGGCCCCAGAGTTATGCCTAGGAGAATTATGAGGATGGGCCCCAGGACAGGCAACATCCACCTTAGCCACGTCTGTGGACTGAATCCAAAATTCCAATCCTCTAGCTCTTGGGTCCGAATTCTAATGTTCTCTTTTAATTCTTTTACCTTTTTTGCTACTATACCGGATTGACTGACAAAATAGCAACATTGTTCTCCTAGGAACATACATGTTCCACCTTTCTCTGCAGTAATGAGGTCTAAAGCTCTGATTCTGAAGGGTTACCTCAGCGAAGGAGTTTATCTGCTGCTGCAGGGTGGTCAGGGAGTCGGCTACGTTGTCCATATCTTCGCTCAGCTGAGCTGACAGCTTGTAGTAAGTGGATGCAGACAATCCCATTGCCCTGACTCCTGCCCCGACCCCCACTGCAAGACGTGCCCCTATAGCTATGGCGGCCCCTACTCTTCTCTTACGCTGGGAGGCTTCCTTTACTTTAGGTTGCAGTAGTTTTCTCATCTCGTTAGGGGTCCGGATGCTGACACTAGGGGCTAGGAAGACTTCAGTGCAGATCCCAGTCTAATTCTGGGGCAGACACTTGTAAGTTGCCTTCTCACAGAGAAGGAAGATTCCAGGTTCAGTACAAAGGCTGCTGTTGTTAGGAATATTACATTGACCAGAGAAGAGCTGGGGGTTGAGTGTTCCCATATTGTTCCTCAGCTCTTCGGTCTGGTTTGCCACCAAACAGGTTAAGTTCATCCCCTTAGCATCTAGGAAGACAATGGTAGCTATGGGTCCTTGGATCACAGTAAGACCTGTGTCTATGGGCTTATAGCCCTGTTCTAGCTCGTGGGTACTGGAATATCTAGAAACCCTTTTTCTTCTATAGGCAAACATACCCAGCATTCTTTTGTGGAGTTAGTAACATTCTGGTATGCTGCATACATGGCGTGGACCATGTACTGAACTTGGACTGCTGGGCTAACCCTCCGCCGGGCCTCCTGAAAGGCCATGAGGTTAGGTCCTTTGTAGATGACTGCTTCTTGGGCCAACTGGTTTGCTATTTCTCTTGCAGCCTCTTTCTTAGCCTGTTCAAACTCTTTCTGGCTCATTGTACTCAGCTGGCGGTAAGAGTTCCAACATACTTGTTGGCCGGCGTGTCCATATCCCTGACACTTTTGGGACTGGTATCCTACAGTTCCTTCCATTATTCCAGTCTGGTATAATTTCCCTCCCCAAGTACAGAGAAACAGGCTGTGGCTGAATGCAACCTGATGGCATGGAGGTGGAGGAGGTGAAAGCTACAGCTACGGAAAGCCTAACCCTTGCACAGGGGCACTACATTTACAGACTGAGGCTGAGATAGACCCCACATTTGTCAAACAAAGCATACAATATATCCAATTACAGAGACTAAACAGAGATAAACTACTCCCAGGGTGACTTGCTCCCCAGGACTCCATTCTGCCTGGGTCACAGTCACTAGTCCAATTCCCAATACTCCTATGAAGATGTCGATTATAGTCAGGAACCCTGTGGAGCAACAGTCCATCCCCCGGTGTATTCTCCACTGGTTGGTGTCCTCCAGAGCCTCAGCATGGGTAGTCTGGGTGCAGGCTTGGTCTTTGGGTCCTCAGGATCTGCTGCTGCTTTGGCCTGGCTATAGTGGATCCAAGGGGTGATTCCTGTAACCTAAGCAAAGCTAGCAGTACAAGTCTGTCTAGGGAAGTTTGGTTTCCTGGTGAAATTTAGCTAAGGTTTCTTTGTAAGAGTCTGGTGCATCCCAGAGTCTGTACTTTCCCAGAGCTCTGGGGTCGATAGGCAGTGTGCAGCTTCCACGTGATGTTCAGAAGTTTGGCTGTTTCTTAGATTACTTGTGAGACGAAGGCTGGCCTGTTGTCACTTCCAATGGTTAGAGGCAATCCATACCTTGGGATGACCTCTCTCAGGAGGGCTCAGGTGACTTCTCAGCTTTTCTCCGTCTTGGTGGGGAAAGCCTCAACCCATCCAGAGATGGTGCACACAATTACCAGGAGGTATTTTAACCTTCAGGTTGGCTTGACTTCAGTAAAATAATTCAGCCAGGAGCTTCAGCAGTGTGTGCGTTCCCTCCCAGCACCATTCCTGGGATGGGGCTGCCAGGAGGAGGTTGTCCATGTACTGCAGAATCATCAGGTCTGGCCCCCCTCAGCAAGGGGCTTCAGGTCTCCTGCTAGGGCTTCCCCAAATAAGGTTGGGGAGTTCTTAAACCCCTGGGGCAGTCTAGTCCAGGTCAACTGAGTCTTGACCTCTGTGTGCGGATCTTTCCATTTGAAGGCAAAAATGGGTTGGCTGGAAGGTGCCACAGGAATGCAGGAAAAGGCATTCTTCAGATCAAGGCAGGTAAACCACATTGCTGTTGGGGGAAGCTAGCTCAGGAGGGTGTACAGGTTTGGGATGACCAGGTGAAGGGTGATGGCTGCTTCGTTGACAACCCGCAGATCCTGGATGGGCCGGTATCCGCTTCCATCCAGCTGCCATCATGGGTCTGGGCAGGTGTGGCCCCATGTCATGGAGCCAATCTTCTTTGAGCTCCCACGCAGGTGCTGTAACTCGGGGGACCTGCCTCCCAGTCACATCTTAGGTGGGGGGAGTCTTTTTTTATCTCCCTGGCCCAGAGCATGGCCACAGCCATTCAGCATATCTAAGTGACCAGCCGAAGGCTATAGGTATGTCAAATGACTATGCCATGGGTTAGCTGTAAAGCTGTTGCTGTACAAAACAGCCCTGCATGTTCCTGCTCTGTGTGTCCCTTCCCCCAATTCACACCTGTGGGGGAAGGGGTGAAGACAGCTTAAAATCTCCTGGATGCCTTGAGTTCTGGTCCCCATTTTAAATGCCCATTTGGGGTCCCCCCTCTTGGCTGCACCGTGTAACAATCTCTCATTTTAGATATATGCCCACTTTAAATTCTTTTAAAGGACAATGGATGAAGGTCTCATCTTCTTGTAACTACTTCCAGCTGGACATGGATGTCATCCTACCTACCCTTGGGTCTGGGGTGCTCTGAAGCGGGGGGTGGGGGGGTGGGGGGGATGCAGCACAGAGGGAGTCCTTCCTGTAAGGGGAATGACCTTACAGAATCCTGGCCAGTTGGCTGTCACCAGAAGGTTGCAGGCTTGGTGTCCAAAGACTGGCATTTCTGGACCATTGGCATCCTGGTTATATTCTGGAGATGATAGATTTAGAAAGAGTTGGAAGGCCCAAATAAATGATAACCACTAAATGACAAAGGCAGGAACTTAAGTAAAGAATGGCTTATCTGGAGGAAGGTGTACAAGGCATGCTACACCTATCCAAAACTCTTGTGGCCCATTATACTTCACTCGGGCTGAGGGGAATGTATTAGGATTTCCCTCCTTTCAGATATCTGAACCCTTCCTGTCCAAGTTATCAAGACAGAAAAGGGAAAATCAGTTCTACAGTGAAGCCCACAGATCACCCGAACTGCTCACTAACCCAACCACTCAGTTCAGCCAAACCATTGAGTTTCAGGGGGTGATGATAAAGAATGGGCTCCTTAAGTGAGGCCTATATTGCAACCAATCACTCAGGTAATGAAGTCATAGGCATACGTCCTATGAAAACAGAACACACAGGTTAATTCACACAATAGTCCCCAAACCAGTCTCTGTGCCTCTGAGACTGTATTTTGGGAAGATGTTCAGTTGCAATGTCTTTCCTGCAATTACATTCAGCAATTGCAATTTGACAGGTCCTCTGTGCCTGTAAATTGTACATCTTTGATGATATTACAAAACCAGTTTTAACTTTCAAATGAAAAGAAATTTTCAAGACAGTTAGCTGCATCATTCTGATGTCCAATACTGAGCACTGTGATTTTCCTTGAACCACAGTTTTTCTCCTTAAGATCACCCTCACTGTTATTAAAGGGACTACTTTGAGTCCCACTTTTCATTTTGACTGTTCCTTTGCATAAACACACCAAGAGCAGGCTGGATCACTTATGATCTTTAAGTCTGCTTTGCTGGAACTCACACAGGGAACCTTTAGATTGACTTCTCAGCCCACCTCTCAGGGCACAGAAGCAGAGCCACACATCCGCCATCTGGCTTCGCCTGTACCAGTTGTTTCACTCAAATCCTTGAGGCTTCCATTGTGCCCACAAGTTCTTTTTTGGCCATCTTTCATGAAAGCAATCTTTGTTCCTTCCCTGGAAAGACTGCTATGAACCGCACAACCAACCAAAGTACCAGGCTTTTTTCATGAGCTTACGCTAGCTTCACAAGTCAATCCCACTTCCTCAGGGCTTTCTGGTGACGACCAGAACCCAGACATGCCTCCTTCAGGTGTGACATTCCAGTCAAAGTCTTGGTTAACAAAATCACTATTAGTGAGCAGATACAGAGCAAAATTCAAAACACAAAGTTCCAGAACAATACACAGGTAGAAGCATTCTCTTGCGCCAATGTGTCCATCAGTACCTCGCAGAGATATGCTCCTTCAGGCCCGGTCTTTTGGCAGAGACATGCTGCTTTGCCTCTGTCTGAAGCACTCATCAGCCCCAAATGATCCTCCCTGGGTCCCGAGTGGACTGGAGGCAAAGGCATTCTCCTCAACCAGTTACAGTGACCTTTCCGTGGCCTTATAGGTGACCTTGAACAGGTCTTCAAGTACAGAGGGTTTCTGATCAGAAACACCACCAAGGGCAGAGACTTGCTCTTTCAAATCCGGACTCATGGCAGAGACATCCCCACCCCTTGAGATAACCGCCCTCGCCGTGATGAATTCTCCCGATTGGCGCTGACAGACAAGGGAAGGGATTCTCAGGTCACCCGCCTGGCCTCTCTCCTCTCGGGGTACTTAGGTTCATCTTAGCTAAGGCTGCCTGTGTAAAATTCGGGTTAAACTCCTAGCTGTTGTGCCGTATGACAGACCAAGGAACTGCAGGTTAGGGCTCACTCACGCTCCATAGGCTTCCACCCGTGGAGCAACAAACACAGTCATTCACACAAACACACTGAGTTTATTACATTCCCACCCACCCGAACTGTGGGAGCCCTGCCTGGGCCTTCCGGCCTGAGGAGTGATCAGTCCCAAGCCTGATCTCGAGCTCCTGGTCCCCGGGGCACTTACCAAATTGGTGCCTTCCCAGATTCCACCAGTTCGCACCCCACCAGCCCAGGTCAAAGAGTGGCCCGGGTGCTGAGCCTGTGGAGCCTGGGATGTTCAGGACCCGAAATTACTGGGGTGCCTCCTTATCACTGCCGGGCCCCACCAGCCGCTCCAAGGCCGCCTTCACTGGAGGCAACAGCCTGCTCGTGTGAGTTGTTTCCCAGTCAGGGAACTAAAATGTTAACAGATAAGACGACTCAGAGGGCCTTGGAGTTTGCAAAGTGGGGTTTATTCATGCATGCGGACCCAGAGGAACTCAATTCCAAATTCTGGGAACTGAGCTGAAGCTGGAGTTTGCTTATATTCTTGTTACAAGGCAAAAAGGAGGCAGGGGGAAACAACTGCTAAAAGCAAGCATACAGAAGCAGAAAGCAAAGGTTAGTGTATGACCTTGAGATAACTGCTTATCTGGGAAAGGCTGTTATCTGGGAACAGCTACTGGTCACCTCCTACCTAAGAATGGCTACTGCTCAGCTATGTCCTGTCACAGCACAAACTAGCATTCATCCTCTGGGCTATAAAGTTCCCTGGGTTTTGACAAATGCCTAATGGCATGCGTTCATTATTACAGTATCAGACAGAACTATTTCATTATCTTAAAAATCCCCTGTGTTTCCTATTCATCCTTCTCCACTGAATGCAGGACAACCACTGATTTTTTTTTTACTACCTCTATTTGTTTTACCTTTTTCACAATGTCATATAATTGGAGTCAGAAAGTATGAAGCCTTTTCAGACTGGTTTCTTTTACTTAGAATGAATTTAAGCTTTTTCCATATCTTTTTGTGGCTTGAAAGCTCATTTCTTTTTTCACAGAATAATATTCCATTTTATGGCTATTTCATAGTTTGTTCATCTGTTCACCTATTGAAGGATATCTTAGTAGCTTCTACTTTTGGCAATACGAACAAAGCTGATACGAATACACATGTGCAGGTTTTATGTGGACATAATTTTTTTAACTTCCTTGACTACATACCTAGGATTGCAAGTACTGGACTATATGGTAAGACTATGCCTAGATTTGTTACACCCTACTAGTTGAACTACTTTTTTACTCATTTTGTACAGGGTCTGTCCATAAATGAAAGAAGAGTGTGGAAATCTCTAATCATAATAGTGGAAACCTCTCTGTCTCTGTATTTAAAATAGTTTCTTTTTTAAAAAATAGACAACACATAGTTGCAGGTTTGTTTTTTTAATACACTCTGTCAAGCTCTGACTTATAATTGATGTATTTATACCATTCGCATTTAAATTGTTACAGTTGGATTAATGTCAACAATACTTGTGCCAGTATTATATTTCTTGAATTTGTTCTTTGTTTCTTTTTTACATTACCAGTCACTTGCCTTAACTAGTTTTAACTGAGCATTTTATATAATTTCATTTTCTGTCCTCTTTTTCTTTTTAGTAATTAGAGTTATTTTACTTTTTTAAAGAGTGTTTTAGAGCTGCTAGTATCCATTTGCAACTGATCTACTTTAAAATGACACTCTGTCTGCTTCACAGACAGTGCAAGTATTTTCTAACCTAGCATTTCCAATTTCTCCTTTCTATCCTTTATAATATTATTGTCATTCACTTCACCTAGCCATGTGCTATAATCAGCCAGTGTGTTGTTACTGTTATTACTTTTGGCAATTATCTATCAGATCAATTAAGAATAATACAAATGAGAGGCAACCAATCAATGTTTTTCTCTCACATTGATGTTTCTCTCCTTCTCGTTCTCCCTCCCTTCCCTTCTCTTTCTCTCAGAAAAAGAATAATACATATAAAATATTTATTTTACCTTATTGTGTCCATCTCTGACACTTTTTTAAAAATGTAGATCAGAGGTTCTAATCAATGACATTTTCCTACTCTCCAAAAAATGTATTTTTTAATTTATTTTAAAATCACAGTTGACATACAATATCATATTAGTTTCAGGTATACAACATAATGATCAGATATTGATATACTTTACAAAGTGATCACCCCCCCCTTAAGTCTAGTACCCATCTGATACCATACACAGTTATTACAATATTGCTAACTATATTCCCTATGCTGTATTTTACATCTCTGTGACTGTATAACTGGCAATTTGTACTTCTTAATCTCTTCAATTGTTTTCAACCCCACCTCCAAACCCCTCCCATTGAGTAACCACCAATTTGTTCTTTGTATAAGAAACTAATACAACTTAACTCTAGAAAAGGGGGGGAGGGAAAGAGCAAACAATTAGATTAAAAGATGGGCAGAGGACCTGAATAGACTTCTCCAAAGAGGACATACAGATGGTCCATAGACATATGAAAAGATGCTCAACATCCCTATCCATCAGGGAAATGCAAATTAAAACCACAATGAGATATCATCTCTCATTTGTCAAAATAGCTATCATCAATAAATCAACAAACAACAAATGTTGGCGAGGATGTGGAGAAAAAGAGAAGCCTAGTGCACTTTTGGTGGGATTATAAATTGATGCAGCAACTATGAAAAACAGTATGGCATCATCTCCAAAAATTAAAAATGGAATTACCATATGACCCAGTAGTCCACTTCTGGGTATTTATCTGAATAAATAAAAAACACTAATTTGGAAAAAAGTATGCACCCCTATGTTCACTGCAGCATTATTTACAGTGCCCAAGATCTGAAAAATGTCTTTTAACCTTTATTGTAGGCAAATTTACTGGAGACAAATTGCCTCAGTTTTGTTTGCTAAGAATGTCTTTACTTTTCTTTCACTTTTGAAGAATACTTTCATGGGATATAGTATTCTGGGTTGGTAAATTATTTTTGTGAACACTTTAAACATTGTACTATACCACCTTCTTGCTTGCAAACATGATAAAAGGTCTGATGTAGTAATTACGGTCCTTGTAACTCTGTAAGTAATGTGGTTTTGTTTCTTCTGTTTTTTTCAAGACTTTCTCCTTGTCTTTGGTTTTGTGAAGTTAGAATATGATGTGTTTTGGTGTACAGTTTTTGGTATTCACTCTTCCCAGTGTTCTGTGAGTTTCATTGACCTTGTTTAGGTGTTCGGCATTAATTTTAGAAATTATCAGATAGTGTTACATCAAAAACTTGTTCTGCTTCTTCATTTATTTATTTTTTAAAATTATCTCTCCTCATTTTGGGAAGTCTATATTGATATTCTTTAAGCTTCTTTCTTCAGCCATGTCCAATCTACTGATGTGCCCATCAAATGAAATTTTTTAAAATTTTTTATTGTATTTTCTGATTTTAACATTTCATTGTGCTTTTTATTAAAGTCTTGTCCTCTCTGCTTACATTATCCATCTGTCCTTTCATGTTGTCTACCTTTTGCATTAGAGATTTTAATGTATTAATCATAGTTATTTTAAATTCCCCATATGATAATTCCAAAATTGATGTCATGTATGAGTCAGCTTCTGTTGCTTTATTTGTCTCTTCAACTGTGCTTCTTTTTATACCTTTTATAATACAAAAATTTGTAATTTTTTGTTGCTAGTCAGACATGATTTCTCAGGTAATGGGAATTGAAACAAACATGTACTATGTGAGATTTTGTGTGATTCTGGCTCACAGTTTATTTAGGTGTCTTTAATGTTGGCTGTAGTTGTAGGTACTATAGCTTCACAGTACTCCAGTATCCTTGTTTCTCCCTGTTATCTCTGGGCCCTCTAAGAACTAAATATTAAATACATTGCATCTTAGCTATTTCAAATATAGTCCTCTGTTATTATAGGAGTCCTATTACGTTGGGGTGAAGTGTGGAGAAAGGGAAGCAGTCTATAATCTTATGATTGAATCTCACTGTTTGAGTGGGTGTGAAAACCTGGGCTGTAACCTTCAATGTTTCTCAATGTTTCTCAACGTGTTTCTCAATGTTTTCATCCCAGTTAGGTGAGACATGAAAATGAGACAGTGCTTGAGTTGGCTAATTGCCCTTTCCCCAGACTGGAAAAGGCTCTGTTATAGGTTTTTCCCTTGGACAGCAGGCCTTTGTTGTGGGGAACAGTCTGGACATGTTTCAAAAGGGTTATTTTTGCCTTCCCTTTACCAGAAACACAAGGTGATTTTTCTTGGTTCTTCACCTTAAGAAATTGGTAGGGTTTCTGTAGATAAAACCTGTGAACGTGTGGGCCCCTAGGACTTGGACCTGGCACAGAAGCTGCTGGAGTCATATAGTAGTAAAAAATACTTAAATGTTAATTTTGCTGAATCGCAGGGGGTTAAATGTGATGAGCTTGAATGAGAGCAATTCTTTGATCTAATTTTTGCTCCTGAGGGCTTGAGCTATGGGAACAGCTGTTTGAATGGATTTTACCATCCTAGCTCAGAGAATATAGCAGGATTTGGGGGACATTGACGATATATGTGAATATGTGTGGCTACGTTTCCAACCATCAAGCACCGAGATTTAGACATGAAACAATCTCTCGATTTCTGTAATTCAAAGCAGTTTCACAATGGAAAAACAGTTAGAGGACTTCTTTCCAATTGTTCAACACATTTCTCTGTGAGGAATGTGTTGAATGACTGGAGGGTGGTTGTGTAGTCATCCCAGCTTTTGGCCTGAGGTAATTTATAAATATATTTACAGTATCCAATGAAACATATGATGGAAAAGTGGCACTAGTTGCATGGGGAAAATAGGAGAGAGGAGTTTGCATGAATGGGGTATTTGGGAAAGTTTCATGGAGAAAGTTCATAAAGAGAATCTTACAGATTGAGGAATTCTGGAGCAATTACAAGCTAATAGAGAATAGGAGATGAGAAGCAGGGAGATTTGATAACATAGCTGTTGATCTGCAGTTCTTCGACCACACCAACACAGGCCATCTGGTCTACATGAGCACCTGGCCCATATTTGACTTATTAAAAAAGTGGAAAGATGAAAAAGTTTTTGCTTGCCTGTAGCATTATAGAGTGAATAAGGAAAAATATCCTGTAAAATATTTTAAACCAGAATACGTAGGAAGATGTATTTCAAAATACCTGGAGCTTTTATTGGGTGATTAAAATACTCCTAGATTTTCACAGTAATTTTAAATGTCAAAAATAAGTTGGAAAATGTTTTTAATAATACAGTGTCCTTGGAGTATTCATAAGCATTTATCAGATTATCAGTCATTTAAAGAAACATTATGATTCATCTTTCCCCTGGAAAATTGTAAATTGTATAATAACCAGCTCTTTTATCAAAGCTACTGATTTCTAGGTATATAAACAATGAAAAAATCTTGAATAACTCCTTATAAGATTTACTCTTTATAGATATAAATGTTTAGTTAACCTTTAATACTATTGCACTAATTATTCTACCTTGAGATGTTTTTAAAAAGTCTTTCTAAAGAAAAAGACCAATTTTGTAAGAAAATCATGTGTGTGTCAATAGACTTCAGGGACTGAAAGAAAAAGAATGTTTGATTTATTAGAAACTTAAACACAAATCTCTTTCTTCAAAATATAGTATGGTTATATGGTGTCCAAGACTACTAGATCTTAATATTTTTACTACATGTTTAAAAAATTCCAGCTTTCAAAGTTATAAGCAATTTTTGCTTTTAGGGTAGATCATTAAATTGTTAAATTTCTCTAGGGACATATTCTTTATTTCTTAGGGGCACAGAGACTGAGATGGAATTTTTAATTTGCATTGGTAGAGTTTTTTGTTTATAGATATGAATCAAGTGTCTGCTTATTGATCTTAATGGTGCAATGGAGTGTGACAAAAGGGAATTGTCAACTGGAGTCAGAAGCTACTTGAGCCTAGAGGCATGACATACTTCAAGTGATGACAGGGTTGGAAATGTGGGCATGATTAACTCTGACATTTGGAAGGTAGCTGGAACTTTAGCCAGGTAGAGATTCTAAAGTTGGGCATGCTAGATTCTTTGAATTGCTGCCTCTAACAAGAGCTATATCCCCTCCATTAGATAAGTGAGTTGATGAAAATTATCCAAAGGACAGCTGTGTCCAGCAAAATAGATGGTCAGTAGCTAGCACCCAGCAGTAGACAATGCCACAAAATCTTGGGCAAAGAGTGAACTGCTGGAGAGTGAAGGTGCCTGGAAAGCTAACAAGAAGCAGACGCTGACATCAGGCATAGGGTAGCTGTCATTGACTGGCATCACCACTGGCTGTCGTCCTTAGCTCCCAGCAATGCACCTGGCACCCAAGGGTGAAGAAACCTCTAATCATAATTATTTCATGTAGACATTGAAGGCTGTCTGCTTTTTTTTGTTTTGCTTTCCTTTGTTTTGTTTTGTTTGTTTTGTATTTTCCCCTCTCCTCAGTTCACTGATATGGCAACAGGCTATTTCCCAGCTGATTGCTCTCTTCATTACATTACTGAACATTCCTATCATTGGTAGAAACACCGTTATCTCCCAGTCACATTTACATATAACTGAGATACAATTTAAGTTTAAGCAACTTTGCTAAGGTGCTACACTTGAACCCTGGCAAAATTACTTAAATTGTGTCTCAGTTGTACCTACAAGTGGGGTTATTCTGAGGATCTTAAGAGACACATCCTTTCCTTTCAGTCTAGCCAGGACCACCCAGATCAGATAACACCCTCTCCATTTGAATTATTCCAAGTTCTTTGCTTCTGGGTAGAATTTGTTGTTTTCCATTTAAATTCCCCAAGCACTTTTAGAAAGCCCCATAACTTACCATACGTATTTACCTGTCCATCTTTTTCAGGTAACTGTGAATTCCTTAAAAAGAGGGATCATGACATTTTCATGTTTATCTTACTAATACCAAGCACAATGTGCGGTGCATAAAAGATGTTTTCTAACCATTTGTTTCTTAATAAAGTACAATATTGGAACTGTGTCTTGCAATTTAAGTAAATTATCCTCCCTCCATTGCTATGGTTGCTGTCCTGATGGGTATTCTCAATAAGAAAGAAAGTTGTGGGAAATAGAGTTAGATGTTTTTCACAGGGCCCTAAAAATATTAAAAGATAGAAAGAATAGGTGAGTGATGATCAGAAGGTAAATTTAATATGGTAAAGGAAGAAAGTATATTAAAATTAGTGTTAGGTAAATAGAGTTTTTAGTTAGTGATTTTAAAAGATATTATGTTATACTAGGAAAAATTTCCAAATATTATATGCATATTATATTTGGAAAACTTTCAGATATTACGTTAGTAGAAAAACTATTTTCTAAAGTTGGTAGATTTAAATGAATATATCTTGTTCCATTTGAGAAATGAAGATTAAGGTGAGCTGAGTCAAAGGAAACAGTGTGTTTACATTCAAGTAGCCATAAGGTCAAAGTAAAAAGCCAAGTAGCCATAAACCAAATATATCAGAGGGTCCAGTGAAGACTAACCATTATAATCAGCATTCCTGTGAGCCCTGGTTATGGGTTCTCCTCCTCATGTTAGTGCAATTTAAAGGTAAAGTTATAGGCAAATGGTTAAAGAGTAATCAGAGTTAAAGTAATACCTGGCATTGTCACTCCATTGGAGGAGGAATGGAAGAAATACTAGTTGTTCAAATAAAGGGCAAAAGAAACGTCATACATGGAAGGACTTTTCTGGTTAAAGAAATAAAAGGAAAGGGAAAGCAGACATGTTCTAGAACATTCTGGATATAGTAACACATTACTTCTTATGATGTAGTTACAAGAGCAGGGGGAAAGCATGATTCCACATACCTGTGCTATCCAACCTTTTACCATCACTGCATGGAAGAAAGCCCTCAGGAAGTAGGACAGAGAACTCAACACATAAGTGACACCAACATGATCGCCCCGTGATATTATCAGCTGGTTCAGAAGTTTTCTCCCTGCTTTTCTATAGCTATCAGCCTCCTAGAATCTCTAGTCATGTTGGACTCTTAGGCTTTTTCAATTTGTATTCTATAGGGGTGGGCAAAAGTAGACTTAGAGTTGTTCAGATGAAAAATAATACAGTGATTAATAAATAATAGGAATAAACTGTCTTTCACATACAACTGTAAGCCTACTTTTGCCTACCCCTTTATGTTAGATCAAATATTAGGAATCTGAACTACCTCATTTAGTACACCTCACAAATATTTAAAGTAAACATTTTTATAGCCATTTTGCAGATAATAAAATTAAGGATGAGAAATTAAATAATGTCCCTTGTCAAACAGCGAGGAAATGGAAGAGCCACAATATTCAGGCCCAGGTAACTCTCCAAACTATGCTTCTTACAGTATTGTGTCCCAGTAAAGGAAGGACTTTCTGGTTCATTTTTTTTTAGTTCTTTATATTTCTGGTAAGTACTTCTATATACCATGTTTTAAATTATTTTAAAAACAAAACAGTGAACTATTTTGCTTTCATTGTAAAATAGTTATCACTGATCAATCAAGTAGCTCTTTGAATTTTTAAAAGATATTGCTAGTTATCATACTCATTGTGCCATGATCATACTCTAAATTATTTAGACTAGAAAACATGTGGAAATCAAATTGCTGCTAAGCTATTGTTTCTGAAAATTAAGATGGAAAATTTTTTAAATGAATTAATTTAAAGGCAATGCTTTTGGGCCAAAACTTCCACAGTGATTTGTTGTAGGCAATAAGAAAACAGGTGATTGAAATGAGATGTTTTATGTCCAATTATTGGTATATTTTCATTGTAAAATGAAAATATTAAAGCAAACATATCACTTTGAAATTAAAAGCCTATACATTGTGAAGAGTGACAGTCTTGTGTTGCATGTGACAAACAGTCCTTGATATATTTGTGTCTTCTATTGGCTGATCATACTGCTACTGTGCAAACTAACAATGATTCAAAAAGAAACAGTTTATTTCAACCCAGGAATATACACAATGTCTCTTATTATTTTCTAAGTGGGCAAATGCAAAGTGTTTTATTACTCTGCTTTTATACTGGCTTATGTAGCTAGAAAGTTGCCTCCAAAATGTTTTGGACATTGGCTGTTACCATGAGTTGAAAGACATTCTCAGAGGCTTATATACAATTAAGTGGTAGGATCCAAGCTATGGAAAATAAAGACCACTGTGAAGAGTGCTGATCTATTCATCCCAATGTGACACTTTGAACAGTGCATTCTTTTTGAAAGGAGAACCAGGGAGAAATACCATTTTGTGCATTTAGTGATTTGTTTGGAAATAATGAAGTACTTTAATTGTTTCTCTTTCTAAATAATATTATTTTTACTTATTGAAATGACTATCACAGCTGAATAGCAAAACTTTAATGATGATATGTATAGGGTTATATAAAAAGTGAAAGAAATAAAAATTAAATGATGATATCTGATATACTACCATGCCTAAATTTCAGTAGCTAAAAATAAGATTTATCCTTTTTTAAAAAAACAGTAACGTTGAAATTAAGAACAACTGGACAGTAACCAGAGAAGGGTGGGAGGGGATAATGGGGGAAGGGTTTTAAGGAACAACTGTAAAGGACACATGGACAAAACTGGGGGTGGGGGGTTAGAAGCAAGGGAGGGAGGTTGGTTTGGCTGGGGTGGGGGGGTAATGGTGGGGGATAAACGAAGACAACTGTAATTGAACAACAATAAAATAATTTTTAAAAATACAAAAATAACAATAAAATTGAAGAAAAGGGTGAAGAAAAACATCACTTTTACTTCTTATCACTGAAATAGTTAGCTATGTATGCATATTAAACTCAGGGATTAAATGCAATATTTTCACAGCTGGAGGCAATATTGTTTTTGCATGTTTATGTAAGATTATTTTCTTTCATCTTTAAGTCCAGCAAAATTTTTTCTACAAAGAGCAAATTGCCTTTGCGTGGCAAAGTTTTTGCATAAGTGGCCCATACTTTTAACTATATAAATTTCTAGTTGATTCAGTCACTTAAATAATTCAGTAGACTACAGGGGAAAATATGGATATTTCAAAGTAAAAATTTCAGGGCCCAGAACCTTATATAATTAAAGTAGATAAATAGATAAATAATTCCCACTTCTGAGCCAGAGAGCAGCAATGTAATGTTTAATAATTGAAATGTAGTAACAGTGGCATATTAATGAAGGTCAATTTATACAGTTGTTTTGTCCAATACAGAATGTTTGAAATATAAATAGGTTTAAAATTAAAGCAATTCAATTAAGTGCAGTAATTTTAGAACAAGATTTTTTTAAATTAAAATTTATACTAGTTTATTTTTTAATTAGGACATGACCACAGTAGGCAGTTTAGAAGAGTAGAAAAAAGAAAAATATTATCATTTACCATCAGACCTTCTAGTGTATTCCACTCCCATTCCCTCTCCGCTGCATTCTTCACATGGAAGCCAACAGTGGCCAGTCTATATGCCCAAATTCTTCTTTCTTGGTCTCAGTTTTTAATATTCAATTGCCCAGCGAAAACCACTTAAGCCTGTGGCACTTGAACATATCCCAAATTTGGTAGAAAGTGTCCAGTACTTAGAAAGAGACAATTGTAAAATGATTTTCAGACCTGACTCCATCACACTGGAATGTCCCCGACAATGTAACTGATAATGTAGGGTCTGTTTCAGGTACCTAACAAACCTAGACTAAGAAAATATATTTAGAGTATGCAAAATTTCTTCTGCTGAGCTGACCCTCCCTAGTCTTATCTAGAATCCAGAGATTTCCCACTCTGAAATAAGTGACAAGATGGCTGAAATTAAGCTTATAAATATTCTCCAAGGAGATATATTTTATTTTTTTAATGAAACTAGCTTTTGGATGGCTCTTGTACTGTTTATCTTTAGTTAAGCCAATGGGAAACAACTAGGGTATTTTCCTAGGAAACCTATATAGCTTAGCTTATTTCTATCAAGGACATATCTTCCTAGGGAACTTTTCTCATAGGTGTGCTCAAGACTTTCTATCAGGAAAGGAAACTATTTTCCCCTCAATTTTCAAGCAATATGGTCTTCAGGGTGTGCTCTGCGAACAAGTCAAGGTCCTGAAATTCCAGGGTTTATTTATTTTTATCTCATCCCTTGATGAGATAAAAATAAATTCCAATCATACATTCTTTTGGAATGTATGATTTACAATGTAGATATTCCAGAAAAAATATCAATGCCAAGCTGGGTGATATTTCAAGATATTTATAACTGTGATAAGTGGAATATATTTTAAGTAGTAGAGATAAACATTAGCAAGTATAGACCAAAACACAATTTGACAACAGATAAAGCAAACCATAGACTATTGCATGTTGCTTTCTGTGAATATGAGTTCTTCCTTTTTTGCACAGTATGTACTTTTAAAGTTGTTTTCTTTGCTTGGAATGAATTATTAAAGAGGTAGTAAAGGCCACATTTTGTCAGCTGTGGTATTGAGCTACTGTTAATGTAAGGGCTGCTCAGTGAGTTGGAGGAGGCACTGAGTAGCTATTGAAATTAGTAAAGGGAAATAGACTTAAAAATACTGTTTTTGTTTTTAGAACATGGTGCCAATTTAGTAATATAGGTTTAAACTTTTGCATGCTGTGTTAGATTATTCTATCTAGTAATGAATAGTAGTATTCAGCTTCTTTGATGAATGGCCTACAGATTTATTCAGCTCTGAACTGAGCATAGCATAGAGAAATATTAACATGCTTTTATCTACCTACTGCAAACTAATGAGTCAGTCTGCCTCATGGATGATGAAAATTACCTCCCGTCAACATCAGAGTTCATTCTTTTAAAATGAAACTAATTTAGATTTGGACTAACAATTGAATAAATCTCAGATAAGCCCAAGTAAAACACACATACAAGAATTATGGCCTGGTATTTCCAGTTGGCACTTATCTTTGCATTTGTTTAACTGTACACTTCAATCTGAAGATTTCTCTCAAAGAACAACTATCGGCTCTATGAGAATCCTGAGGTGTGCAGTTTTCACATTTTCAGTTACACTGAATACTGTTTGTTGACAGGATAGACTGCTGCAACAGGCCATCTCTAATTCCCAGAGCCAGAGTTAGTCAGGTGGTATGCCCCGCCATTCTTCTGTCAAAAGCACTGTGTAACTTAACAGAAAGAACCAATAGTTTAATTAATCTGTTTAAGTTTTCCATTTCTGGGGGTTTTCTATTTTGACAATTTGTATTTTTATAAGAAAATCATCCATTTCTTCTACTTTTCAAATGCATTGCCATGGAGTTGCAGGTATTACTTTAATTTCACTTTTTCTGAACCTGTGTATGCTTTCTCTTAATTCTCTCTCTCTGTCTCTCTCTCTGTCTCTCTCTCTCATTTTCCCACTTTGCCTGTTGGAATAACAAGAGGTTTAACTATTTTCTTCATCATTACAAAAATTCAGCTTTTGATTTTATTCATCTTACAAATTTTGGTTAAATATTTTGTTTTATTCACATTAGCTTTTATCTTTATTGATTTCATTTTCTTTCAATTCTGTTGTAGTTTTTCCTAACATGTAAAATTCTTTTTTTCATTTTTAGTCTTTCATCTTTAATATTGAAAGAATTAAATGTACATTTTCTGAGCACAGTTTTTACTCTGTCTCATAAGTGTTCAGTGTAGAGTAGTTTCTTTTCAATGACTTGAAGTTGTTCTGCATTTTCTGTTGATTTCCTGTTTGATTCGTGGATTATCTAGGTCTGTTTCCTAATTTCTAGTGATTTAAGTTTTGTCACTTCTTTATTATGTAGTTATAATTTTATTGAATTCTGATCAGAGAATCCAGTACTATAATTTTTCACTTTGTCATTTGTGTAGTTTCTATGTACCCGAGCAAATGATTGCATTTTTGTGCTTCATGAACATAAATAACAAAACATATTTGTTCTGTTTGAGGGCTGTAAGGTTTTATATATGCATGTGGGTGTGTGTTCAATGTTGGTAGCTTTTTAAATTTAATTCTTTCATAATGTTCTCTTAGTCCATTCCAACTACTGTAACAAAGCATCATAGACTAGGTAGCTTATAAACAATATAAAGTTATTTCTCATAGTTCTAGAAGGTGGAGGTCCTACATCACAGGTCCAGCATGTCTAGTGAGGGTTCTCTTCCAGGTTGCAGACTATCAGCTTCTCCATGTGTCCTCTTGAAGTGAAAGGGGTGAGAGAGCTCTCTTAGCACCCTTGATCAATCTCTTGATTGCCTTGAGGCTCCGAACTGCCTTGTTGATGCCTTGAGGGCATCCATCTCATTCATGAGGGCTCTGTCTTCATGACCTAATCCTCCCCAAAGTCCTTACCTTCTAACACTATTACATTGGGCATTAGGGTTTCAGCATTTGAATCTGGGGATACACAATAATTCAGATAATAACAATCCTCATTGATTTTTGCTTGGGAACATTAAATCCTTTGTTGGGATCACAGAACAAATTTTGCCAGGACACATTTCATGCCTAGATCCTTCATCAAAATCTTGGATACAGTAGTTTTTGAAATCCCCAGATTAACTTCTAGTTCTCACACTGTCAGTTGCCAATCTTTATTGATTGCAGCCCATACACATTCAACATTCTAAGGTGTTCTGTTTGTTACAGGCCTTCCAGAATGTGGGTCACTTTCAACAGATTCTTGACCATCTTTGAAGTATTTGTACCACACTTGTATTTGCACTGCACTCATTGCATCATCCCCAGAAACCTTCTGAATTATCAGAATAGTTACTGCAGAGGAATGTTCAACCTTAATGCACAATTTGATGCAGATTCATTGCTCTACTCACTCAGTCATTTTGAATGTGATGGCCACACAGTACATACGCTCACTGAATGGTGTCTACCACCTCTACTGACTAGTCCAGTGAAGTCATCATTATTCACACATGCGTATTCCAGTCCACTCTCCTTGGCGTCCAGGTTACATCCACATCACAAACCATTCTCATGATATTAAGAGTGGCTGGACTTTTCCCAAACAGACTTCTGATATTGCTGTCTATCTCTGTAGGGTTCCTGTGGCTCAGCTGCAGTTGCTGGAGTACCCTGAGAGGTGGCATCCTAACCAGTAGAGAAAGATGATTTGGCATGACAGGCTCCTGGACATTTGTAGGCACTTGGTGGAAGCTTTCCTGCTCTCCCAACTTCTTATCTTTTCTTTGTAAAGAGAAAAGTCAGGTAATCTTTCCTTCCTGGCATCTTGTGAGTAATGGGAAATCAGGAACACTGAAGAGGGGGAAGGGACAATGTTGACTTTTCCTAAATGATACCATAGATTTCTGTTGGTCACTGGTTTCTACTTCTTACCTTGGGGCTCCCAAAAGTTGGTTTCCAGACATTCACACAGGCACTGGCATTAAGTCCTTCATAGGCTCTCAGCCAGAACTTCCAAGACACCTAACTCCAACTTTCTTCTTCTGAACTAAGGAAGTACAGGGAAATGGAGGAAGGTCATGTTCTCTTCCTGTCTCCCATTAAAAATTGTCACACTTAATGGTGGCTTTAGGGCCATTGATGAAGTTAAGCAGTGTGTGCAGTATTCCAGGAAACACATTTCTGTTTCATCTCAGGTCATTTATATGCAAGAATATATTCCCTATTGACCTGGTGATTATGCATGCCTCAGTTCTTAAGCAAGAATTTGGCTATGTTTGGCTTTATAAATGCCTGGATATTTCACAAATTAATTCTAACAGTATTAATCTTTAAAGCAAAAGTTTTATAAGTTATATCTTCATTAAATTTAACCATTTATTTTAAAGTGAAAACAATAAATGTGTCCTTGTAAGTTGCAAAAAATATTTAAAGTTTACATCTGATTAACAGGCTAAACTTACATTTCATGTTTTTAAGTAAAGGATTGAATTTTCTTATTAGTCTTCATGATTTTAAATAAATAAAAGGGAAGAAGTAGCTTCATAAAAATTCAATCTGTTAGCTCAATGGTTGGACTTTTAATTATGAAGCATCTTCCCCTATGTCAAAGAACATTGCCCTATTTCAAATTTGTTGTTAATTATTATTATTAAATGCTCTTCATTTTTTTCTCTTGATTTTCTGCCTGTAATCAAAGTTTATCTTGAGAATAAAACTATTCTTTGGAATATTTCTGGTAATAATATTAAAATTATCCAACTAATTCAGATCTTTGAATAACAAGAAAGGTTAGCCATACAATAGAGAAAACAAAAATTCACTAGGGGAAAAAAGAAAACAGAGAACATTGACAATGCTTTCTTCTTCTTTTTTTTCTTTTACAACACTAGAGATTTCTTTTTAGCAAAGTACTGATTTTCGAAAAATCCACCACAGCAAAATCAAAGAGAAAAAATTGTTCCTTCCATTCTCTTTCTTAAGTTTTTTTTGTATCCATCTTCAATAAAAATCCCTTTAACCCCTTCTCATAGACCATTCCTAGTTTCTACAAAAATGATCTCCTTTTTTCAAATCTCTATATGACTTTTCTTCTGGAAGCCTCCAAATTACTATGTACAAGATTAACCTAAAAACACTTTCATCAACTTTCTATAAAGCTTATCTAACTTCAAGTCACAGAAATTTTTCAAAATTATATAAGGAAGAAAAGCATACTTTAAAAAACTCTCAGAGCTTGTGGAAGCCTGTGTTTACATTTAGGATGTGTCGTGTCATGTCTTAATATGTGCACCATGCTAGAAATAGAAACAAATAATTTCCACATATTTATAATTGGACCCAGGCTTTCTAGCCTGTCTGTATGAGGAGTTTTTTTTATGGCGAAGTTTTTAAGTTTTGCTTTTCCACTTTACTTGTTAGCCCATGTTTCTGTCCTTCATTCAGCTCTCAGTGGCACCCAAAGCATTCATACTGCCACCTCTGTGCTTCAGGGCCACTGGTTCCTATTGTGGTGTCTCAATGCTTGCAGCAGAGACTGCTACCAACAACCAGCCTGTCCTGTCTGGAGTATGTATCCCAGTCTCCTTTGCAGTTAGGCTTGTCTGTATGACTGAGTTCCCGCCAGTGGAATGTGAGCAAAGTGATTTGCTGCACATTCTGGGCAGGCTCTTACTTGTGGACTTCCATGTCTTTTCCTCCCTTCTATGTCTTTCCCTTTCATAGCCTTGGAGGCTATACCTTCAATACAGAGGAACCTGTATATGAAAGGATAGTGAACCCCTCAATCGCCACTTATAGAAAGCACTGTTCAGGTCTTCTATCATTTAAGACAGACTGGATATAAGAAATTTACAGGCAATACACTCCCCTCTAATCCTTAGTCTCCTTTTTCCTAACAACATTTACCAGGCTTCAATTTCACATGTGTTCCCTAAAGAAAGATAAGTGATTAAATCAATTTTTAGATAAAGTATTCTGTAATAAAGAAAATATAATTATATTGTTAGAATCCTTTCCTGGGTTGAGATGATTCCCTTCTCTTTTTCAGCTTCTAATTAATTAGAAGCTGAAAAAGCTTCTTGATTAGAAGCTGATTGATTTTTTAAATAACAAGATAGAGGTTCAGAATGCTGAGAGACAAAAATCTGGCAAAGGAGTTTTTTTTAAGAAGTCCATCTTATCATTTATTCTAATTATTTAAAAGGATACTCAGAAGTTAGTTTTCTGCTTAATGGCAATTTTCTTTTTTCAAAATACTGAGCATATATATGTTATACCCTCAGTGTTTTTAGGGGTGGACTCATATTATTATATGAAAGGAGGAAAATATTCTAATCTATTTTATATCACTACTGAGGAATGAATTATGAATAGTGCCAAGGTCCAATTAGAACTCCATTACTTTGTTGGAGGCATGTTCAATGGGTAAGTGACTCTGTTTTTCATGGTGGGCATATACCTAACTAAATATATGTAATTTTCCTTACATGCAGCAAAGCGTGACCATAAGACTAAATTATTGTCAATGAAATGTAATCAGGGGACTAAACAATGCTTGCCTTAAAGGTGCTAACTCACTTATAGAGCCTCTTTGCCCTTCACCTTTTTATTTCTCCCTTCCACTTGCAATACAGACATGGTGACAGAAGCTCCAGCAGCCCTCTGGACCATAAGGTAATCTTGAGAGTTGGTTATTCATTAAATATGATTGAGGAGAAAGGTGGAATGAGCTTGGGTTCCTGACAACTTCTTGAGGCAACTGTAGCAAAATCTTATGACTACTCCTGTGTTTTTCTTACCTAACAGAACAAACCCTTTATCTCCATTGTTTTTGAAAATTCCCTTAGGTTTGAATTTCTTCACATTCTGGGGAAATTATTAAAAAAAAATAAAATATATCCAACAGCATTTAAAAATCTCAGCAGTAAATTAAGTCAGTTCTCCTGGGGAGAGTTTTGGAGTTCTCTGTCCTTATGGCATGCTACTTTTCTGGGTATAATTTCTGCCCTACTGCTTCAGAGCTGGAGGCAGGGACAGTGACCTGTTCCTCTTGAACTGACACCCCTGCTCCTTGAGCAAAGCACTGAATGAGTGGCCTCTGGTTTCCCTGACTTGCTTTACCTGCTTTGAAACCTCCATCCTGTGACCCAGCTTGGGAAAGAGGTTGATATGGGCCTCAGTATTTTTGACAGTGATCTAGCGTAGAACCTTCACCTTATGAATGGGGCTGGGTGGAGGAAAGAAACCCCCAAACTTTTAACTGCATTTTACTGGAATTTAGCCTCTGCTATACAGAGCTGGAAGGCTGCAATATGCCACAATCTTGACTGGGAGCTGGGAGGAGAAAGAGCCCCATCTTATTGGCCCCACCCATTGGATT
This sequence comes from Phyllostomus discolor, assembly GCF_004126475.2. Taxonomy (NCBI): domain Eukaryota; kingdom Metazoa; phylum Chordata; class Mammalia; order Chiroptera; family Phyllostomidae; genus Phyllostomus; species Phyllostomus discolor. Next base: position 81,666,250 of record NC_040905.2, read on the forward strand.
GAAGCTTGTCATACTAAGATGGGACAGGGACTATCAGGTTGCAGCTCAAGCACCAAAAATATTACTGTTCTTAAAGGAATTTTTTTCCTTTAATATAGGGTTCTTCCTTTAAGATAGGGTTTTTTGAGTAATTTTTTTTTTCATTTTCTGCATGCCCTTAGCCTAAGACTTCAAATGGTGGTTTAGTTGTTTGTTTTTAACTCACTTTCACCAGTTATGTTTCACTGGGGAGAGCATCCACAGAACAACTTATGATGACATTCAGAAATTTTCTCCCTCCATCTGTTAATTGTTTTCAATACTTTATTTTTATATAATTTTTCTTCACTTTTCCAATTATATTTCTATCTTACTCTGTTTTAAGGAATATTCATTTTCTTTTTATTCTTTTAATTTAGCCTTTGTTTATATAATTTTGTTTTTATTTACTTCTTTTAGGCTCTATCAAGCTCATCATTTATTCCTTCCATAAAATTTCTTTTCATATGGATTACTAATGTAGTAAATTACTTTTTAATAATATTCATGGTTAAATGTTTGATCTAAAACTTTCTTTGTTATGTTTTATTTTCTTTTTAAAAGTTCTTTTTCCTTCCTTCCTTCCTTCCTTCCTTCCTTCCTTCCTTCCTTCCCTTCCTTCTTTCCTTCCTTCCTTCTTTGTTTTTTTCTTTCTTTCCTCTTTCTTTCTTTCTTCAAAGGAGAAGCGAGGGAGAAAGAGAGGGAGAGTAACATCAATGTGTGGTTGCCTCTTGTGTGACCCCTACCAGGGACCTGGCCCACAACCCATGCATGTGTCCTTACTGGGAATTGAACCAGCAACCCTTTGGGTCATAGGCCAATGTGCAATCCACTGAGCCACACCAGCCAGGGCTAAAACTTTCTCTGTTCTGACTGCATTTTCTCATCAATACAATTTTTCTGCTATTTTTTGTCCAATTTTCTTGTATTTATATAGATTTTAAGATAGTGTATTTTTAAAAATGTTTTATTTTGATAGAGCAAAAAGTTTTTCTAAACTATTTGCATGTGGTTTATGTGTGCAGTGAATCAATGTTGTGTATTGGTCTAGAAGGAATTTTTATTACAAACTAATTTTGTATGAGATTCTTTAATTTTAATTGTTTCTTCAATGAAAAACAAGCTTTATGGATTTTTTCCTCATTTTTCTTTATTGTTTATTATTACAGTTGTCCCAATTTTTTCCCTTTTGCCCCCTCCTCACAACCCACCCTTCTTGCCTACTGTCAATCCCCACACTATTGCCCATGTCTGTGAATCATTCATACATGTTCTTTGACTAACCTCTTCTCCTTCCTTCTATCAGTTCCCACCCCCTTCCACCAGTCCTCTGCTCCTTCTCTCCTCCTACAGCTATCAATGTTCCATGTTTTCATGTCTCTGATTATAATTTTCTTATTAGTTTATTTTGTTCATTAGATTCCAGTTATAGGGAGATCATATGATATTTGTCTTTCACTGACTGGCTTGTTTCACTTAGCATAATAGTCTCCAGTTCCATTCATGCCGTCACAAATGATATAACTTCTTTAATTCTGCTGCATAGTTATTCCATTGTATATATATATATATATACCACAGTTTTTTAATCCACTCATCTAGTGATGGGCACTTAGGCTGTTTCCAACACTTGGCTATTGTAAATAGCACTGCTATGAACATAGGAGTGCCTAAGTTCTTTTAATTGATGTTTCAGGATTCTTAGGTTATAGTCCCAGCAGTGGAACACTGGGTCATAAGGCAGTTCCATTTTTAATTTTTGAGGAAATTCCATTCTATTTTTCACCTAGATGCACCAGTCTGCATCCCCACCAACAGTGTGCTAGGGTTACCTTTTCTCCATATCCTTGCTAGCACTTGTTTGTTGAATTATTAATGATAGCCATTCTGACCAATATGAAGTGGTATCTCATTGTGGTTTTAATTTTCATCTCTCTGATGGCTAGTCTATGGGAAATTTTCATATGTCTGTGGGCCATTTGTATATCCTCCTTGCAGAAGTATCTATTTAGGTCCTTTGCCCATTTTTTAATTGGGTTGTTTGTCTTTCTGGTGTGTAGTCATGTGAGTTCTTTGTATATTTTGGAGATTAAACACTTGTCCAATGTATCATTGGCAAATATTTCTCCCATATAGTCAGTTCCCTTTTCATTTTGATTATGGTTTCTTTAGCTGTGCAGAAATGTTTTAATTTGATATAGTGCCATTTATTTATTCTTTCCTTTTTTCCCCTTGCTGTAGGAGATATATCAACAAAGGTATTCTTACATTAGATGTCTGTAATTTTACTGCCTATGTTTTTCACTAGGACTTTTATGGTATCACAACTTTTATTTAAGTCTTTATCTACTTTGAGTTTATTCTAGTGTATGGTATAAATTGGTAGTCTAGTTTCAATTTTTTTGTGCACGTAACAGTCCAATTCTCCTGACTCCATTTGTTAAAGAGACTGTTTTTACTCCATTGTATGTTTGTGCCCTCTTTGTTAAATATTAATTGACCATAGAACCATGGGTTTATTTCTAGGCTCTCTATTCTGTTCCATTGATCCTGTACATCTGTCCTTTTACCAGTACAAGACTATTTTGATTACAGTGGCCTTTTAGTGTAGTTTGATATCAGGTATTTTGATCCCTCTGACTTTGTTCTTTCTCAGGATTGCTGAGGGTAATTGGGGTCTTTTTGGTTTCCTATAAATGTTTGGAATATTTGTTGTAGATCTGTGAAATATGCCATTGATATTTTCATAGGAATTGTGTTGAATCTATAGATCACATTGAGTAGTATGGACATTTTAATGATGTTAATTCTTCCAGTGTATGAACACAGTATATACTTCCATTCATTTGTATCTTCATCAGTTTCATCCTTCTATAGTGTTTTATAGTTTTCTGAGTATAGGTCTTTAACATCCTTGGTAAAATTTATTCCTAGGTGCTGTATTTTTCTTGTTGCTATAGTAAATGAGATTTTTCTTAGCTTCTCTTCCTGATAATTCATTGTTGGTGCACAAGAATGCCATTGATTTTTGAATATTGAGTTTGTATCTTGCTACTTGCTGAATTCACTTATTAGTTCAAGTAGTTTTGTGGTGGAGATGAGTTTTCTAGTACATTATCATGTCATATGCAAATAATGACAGTTTTACTTCCTCCTTTCCAATTTGGATGCTTTTTATTTATTTTTCTTATCTAATTACTATGGCTAGAACTGCCAGTACTATGTTGAATAAGACTGATGGAAATGCTTTTAGTTTTTGTCTGTTGAATATGATGTTGGCAGTAGTTTTCTCATATATGACCTTTATCATGTTGAGATATGTTCCCTCCATTCTCATTTTGCTGAGTGTTTTTATTGTAAAGTGAGTGATGGATTTTATCAAATGTTTTTTCAGCATTTATTGATGTGATCATGTTACTTTTGTCTTTCATTTTGCTTATGTGATATAGTACACTTATGATTTGCAAATATTATACCATCCTTGCATCCCTGGGATAAATCCCACTTGAATGTGGTGTGTGGTCTGTTTAACATATTGCTGGATCTGTATTGCCAATGTTTTGTTGAGGGTTTTAGTATCTGTGTTCATCAGAGATATTGTCTTATAATTTTCTTTCTTCATCGTGTCTCTATCTGGTTTTGGAATAACAGGATAATACTGGCCTCATAAAAAGAGTTTGGGAGTCTTCCCTTTTCTTGAATTTCTTGGAATAGTTTGAGAAGGAGAGGTGTTAGTTCTTTGAATGTTCAGTAAAATTTGCCTGTGAAGCTGGGTCTGGTCCAGGGCTTTTTTGTGCCAGGAGTTTTTTGATTACTGTTTCTACTTTACTGGTTGTTATCAGTCTGTTCAGGCTTTCTGCTTCTTGGTTCAGTTTTGAGAGTTGTATGATTTTAAACAATTCATAGTTTTTCTTCTTCCTCTCCTTCTCAGAAACAGAACACTTCCTACAAATACAGTTTTTGTGGATCATTCCTTGTCTTCACTTTTTTAAGCAAAAGTCATTCTAAAAAAATCTCCTGTGGCCAATTGGTACAGTGTCTTTCTGCAGAAAGGATTTTTTAGAATGTAGTATGGTTGATGTGCAATAAAAACTTTTTAGAGAAAAAAAGAGATACGGTCACTGTGTAGCTAATGGGCTAAGAGTTCACAATTTTGAAGACAATATGTGAGGGGGGGCTAGGATGAATATATTTGTATCTTAACAGAAAAATGAGACATCTTATCTAATGAAACTTACTGATAACATGCAAATTATAGAAAGAATAGTAAAAAATAGTAAAAAATGTATTCTGATGAAAGGAAACAGTGATGGCAAATATGAATGGAACCTTAATCCTGGACTTGAAGGAGATTTGTCTTAAAAACATTTCCCATTTATTTATTCTACTTATTTGGGAGTGCTTCAAGTCTAGATTGTTTGTATCAGAAATAAGAACCAGAAGTAATCTCAGATAGAAATTAAAACTTTTAATTTTAAATATTTTTTTTTAAAAGGATCTCTTTTTTTTTTTTTTAAAGATTTTATTTATTTATTTTTAGAGAGGGAAGGGAGGGAGGGAGGGAGAGGGGGAGAGAGAGAGAGAGAGAGAGAGAGAGAAACATCAATGTGCAGTTGCTGGGGGTTATGGCCTGCAACCCAGGAATGTACCCTGGCTGGGAATCGAACCTGGGACACTTTGGTTCCCAGCCCGCGCTCAATCCACTGAGCTACGCCAGCCAGGGCTTACTTTTAAATATTTTAAAACCTTAATATTACATATTTCCAGACAGTATCGGTGGACTGTATAGGAATCAGCATTTCATTCTCTTAGAAGAGAACCCATGGATAGTCCTAGAATTTTGTGTTCTGTGTCACTATCCTGGTTGGGCAGAGTAGATTGAGTAAATGATGTCAATGTCTTCCCGTATCTTCTAACATTTACTGTCTTACTAAACTCCAACCTGACTCCAGCTAACAACACATGCACTCTTTTTTCATGAAAAATTCTCTAAGCCAAGAACCTACATGCAGAGCCATTCTGTGGTGCCAGGGAATTACTGTCCTTACCACCAGCAGTATCCATTTACCAGTGACTGCCTGGAGTTGATATATAAATACCCTGGTTTTCTTGCCACTTGAGTGGAATGCCTCTGCAGTGCTCTACAGTGGCTTCCAGATTCCTCAGGGCTATTAAGATCCAGTTATCCACATGGTTAACTCCTTTAGTAATAAACGTTTTATTGATTGCATTTCATTCCATCCTTTTTCCTTGTCTCCTTTTTTCTGGGGCTACAGGAGGAGCTTGAAATGCAAACATCCCTACTGGTGTTTCCTAGACAGTGATCTTCCCAGTAAACTAGTCCCCCTTCTTGGAGTACATTTGACATACTTTTATTTAAAAACAATGAAGATGGGAAAAAAATAAAGGAGCCACATATTAAACCTGACAAGCTCAGAGGAGGCCTGCCTGGCGGCCTTACAAATTTAGAGACCTGATGTAACCACATAGGATGGTCTGAAATGAAAACTTTATAGCTAAAAGCATGTCATGGCAGGTAATCATATCCTAAGCCAGTATTTTTCCCTATAGAACGTCAATCTGTTGAGCCTGTCTGTTGTTTTTATTTTGCATCTATGATAACATACCTTTGGAATTTCAAACTAATTTTCTTTGTTCAATACTCTCAAAGTATAACCCCTGCACCAGAGCAGAGACCACAAATCTCCTCATTGTTATTATTATCACGTTGATTGTTAACCATTAACTACCCTGAACCCACCTATATAAAAGAAGTATGTGTCTATTCCGTTTACTTTTTATCCAATCCCAGAAATTTACCCACTCTGCTTTCCCCATTTCCCTAATCTATCACCAGTGAATTTCATGTAAACCCTTATGTTTTCCCTTTTGATTCCGGTGTATAAAGTAAATGATAGAACTGCTATTTTCTGGAGCATTTTCTTAATCCATTGGGATTTTGCTTCCTGGCAATTGTCATCAGGCCTCATGGCCTTCTTGCTGTTCTTATGAGGTCATCGCATACTTCCTCTAGGAGTTTATAAGAGGTCAGTGCTGTATAAGCAGTTATGTCAACCGTCTTATCTGTTCTGTTTCCTCAAATTTTGGGATTTCTGAATATGATATTCTTCACAAAAATAATTGACCATATCATTTTAAATAAAATTTACCCTCAATGTCTTATTTATAAACTAAATTTTTAATTCTTAATAGCAGTGGGTCTTACTTGTCCTAAAAAGAAATAGGAAAATAAATAGTTTTTACTGTTTTTTCTTAGGTACAGATAGGATGCATTTCTCTTTAAAATTTAAAATATGCACTATTTTCCTTTTTCTTTATTTTACTGAATGACCTGAATTAAGTGGAAGTAATAAGATTTATTAAAATAATATCATGTTTGCATTATCTTCATTTACATTTTTAAAAATTCAGTAATAGTCTGATGAAAAAGAAAAATACAGTAACATAGTCTTACTAAATGGTATTTACTCACTTGCTCATAAAGAATTACAAAAGGAAAGAAAAATGGGATCTTTGAAAAATATATGCATGTACATTTTTAATTAATGCAGAATATTTTTTGTAATGGCATAAATGTCATACTGTCTTGAACAAGGCAAAAGAAAATCTAGCCTTAAAATTTTTAATCTATAAACAACCATATCTATTATTTTTAAGAACTGGTATTTGGGAGGAGAAGTGGCATGGTGGGAAGTAAACATTTAAACAAATAGAATATATGCCTTTGTAATAAATATTCTGCTTATGTCTACAGCTGGATTATTCCAACCTTACCAGTTAGAACCAATCACTCATTAGCAAGTCTTTACATGACATTTTGTGGAATTAATCAGTCTTTATTTTGTTACTGATAATATACTCTCAAACTAGCTAAAGCTACAAAGGGAGTTCATTGCTTCATACAAAGTGGAAACTCAAAAGTAGAACTGCCTTTAGCTGTGCTTCAAATGATGGTACGTAGAAAAGCCTTTCTGGCTTTCAGGTCTGCTGTCCTGTTTGTTGGCTTTTTCTTATATCAGATGAGCTCTTCTTATTCAGTCACAAAAATAGCATGGTTACTCTAGGTTTACGTTGTCTTGAGTTTCCATCTCATATCTAATTTCAGAATATATACCTTTCTTAAGTGTAGATGGAACATATTCAAAGATAGATAATATGTTAGATTGTGAAACAATCTTTAGCAAATGCAAGAAGATTAAATTCATCTTTTCCAGCCACAATAGTATGAAACTAGAAATCAATAACAGGAAGAAAACTGGAAATTCACAACTATGTGGAAAATAAACACACTTCTGAAAAATCAACAGGTCAAAGAAGAAATCAAAGGAATAATAAAACATTTTGAAGAAAATGAAAACATAATGTACCAAAACTTAGGGATAGAACAAAAACAGTGTTAAGAGAGATGTTTATAACAATAAAACCCACATTAAGAAAAAAAAGATCTCAAAAACCTAAATTTGTACATCAAGGAACTAGAATAAAAAATACTAAGCCCAAAGTTAGCAGGAGGAAGAAAATGGCAAGGATCAAGCAGAATTAAACAAAACAGAGGTCAAAAATCAATAGAAAAGATCAACAAAACTAAGAGCTGCTTGAATAAGATGAATAAAATTAACAGTCCTTTAGCTAGACTAATAAGAGAGAAGACTCAGATCAGAAATAAAAGAGGAGCCATTACAACTAATACGACAGAAATACAAAGGAGCATGAGAGACTATGAACAATTTTATACCAACAAATTGGATAACCTAGAAGAAATGGATAGATTCCTAGAACAGCCACCAACCAAGACTGAATCATGAATAAATGAAATATGTGACAGATCAATGAGTAAGGAGATTGAATCAGTAATCAAAAATTTCCGAACAAATAAAAAATCCAGGACCAGATGGTTTCCTTGTGAATTCTACCAAACATTTAGAGAAAAATTAATGCCAATTCTTCTCAAACTCTTCCAAAACCTGCTGAGAAGGGAAGATTTCTAAACTCATTTTATGAGGCTGGAATTTCCCTGATACCAAAGACAGATAAAAACACTACAATAAAAGAAGACTGCATCCAAATTTTGGCTGTTGTAAATAATTCTGCAATGAACATAAGGGTGCATATATTATTTCGAATAAGTGTTTCAGAATTCTTTGCATGTATTCCCAGAAGGAAAAAAAGAAAAAAAAGAAGAAAAGAAAGGAAAACTGGGTCATGAGGCAGTTCCATGTTAAATTTTTTGAGGAATCTCTGTATTGTTTTCCACAGTGGCTGCACCAATTGATATTTCCACCAATGACATACAAGTGTTCCCTGTTCTCCACATCCTTGCCAATACTTGTTGTTTGTTGATTTATTTATGATAGTCATTCAGATAGCTGTGTGGCAATATGTAATTGTAGTGACAGAGATTTGACTTTAGATAGTGAACACAGAATAGAATATACAGATAATGTATTATAGAATACATTAAAATAGTGTATAGAATACACTTGAAACCTTTATAATTTTTTAACTAATGTCACCCCAATTAATTCAATAAAAATTAAAAGAAAGAAAACTGTGGTCAATATCCCAGATAAATATAGATGTAAACATTCTCAACAACATTCTAGCAAACTGCATCCAGCAGCACATTAAAAGGATCATGTGAGGTCTGTTCGGAAAGTATCCAGCCACATAGTATGAAAATTAGAGACATGTATTGAAGAAGATATAAGATACAAGAAACATTATAAACAGGACAATGATACCTCTGTCCTCTTCTTCAGTTATGACCTTCTTCAGGAAATCTGTTTCATTGGTAGTGGTTTGAATCAAGTCATGAACAACTTCAGCATGATGTTCCTTCTGCTCTGGTAGCAGAGGCTGCAGAACAAATTTTGCCAGGATATGATTCATGCCAATATCCTGTGCCCAAATCTGGGACACAGTAGTTTTTGGAATCCCCAGATCAGTTTCTAGTTCTCTCACTGTCTGTAACTGATCTTTGTTGATTATAGCCCATACATGTTCAACATTATCAGGTATTCTGCTTGTGGCTTGTCTTCCAGAACAAGAATCACTTTCAATGGATTCTCAACCATCTTTGAAACTTTTGTGCTACACTTGTATTTGCAATGCACTCATTGCATTGTCTCCCAAAGTGTTCTGAATCATTGGAATAATTTCCGCAGAGGAATGTTCAAGCTTAACACAAAATGTGATGCAGATTCATTGCTCTACTCACTCAATGACTTTGAATGCGACAGCCACACAGTACACATGCTCATTCAACAGCATCTACCATTCAGCATGATGGCATACCCACTAACTAGTATAGTAAAGTTGTCATTGTTCATGCATGCACAGTCAGTCCACTCTCCTTGGCTGCCATTTTACATCAATGTCGTGCAAACCATTTTTCTTACATTAACAATAGCTGAACTTTTTCTGGGAAAACCTCATACACTATTAGCAAGTGACATTTATCTCTGGAATTTAAGGATATTTCAACATACATAAATTAATCAATGTTATACACCACATTAGTGGAATGAAAGATAAAAATCCTATAATCAAAATCCAACATTCTTTAATGATAAAACTCTTAAAAATTTGTGTGTGGGGGGTGCTTCACCTGCAGACCCCACTGTCTGCCACAGGTGAGAATAAGTCTTCCAAGACATGATCTCCTTCGGGAGAAAAGGTGGCTGATATCTCAAAGCAGAAGGGACAGGAGCCTGTTCCTCAGTGGGCTTGGGGGGGGGGGGTTAATTTGCATAAGAATACAGGGTGTATACATAAATCTCATCAGTCATTGTCAGGTTGTAATGATCAAACAATAGATAACATTCAGGGAACTCTGAGGGCTTATTCTGAGTCAGGGTCAGATAGCTAAAGGGCCATAAAACTTTGGGGAAACAAACTCATTCTTGCTTGGACCCTTATCATTTAAATTGAGGGTTTTAGCAAAGCAGTTTTCACAGGATTTTATGCATTTGTTCTTAGGCCTGATAGCCTTGGGGAACCTGCACTTTCCAGCACCAGGCCATACCCACCTCCCTCATTGTTTCAGGCTTAAGTCAGACAGGGGAAGTAAGGCAACCAAGAGATTAGGAGACTTCTTGCAGACAGATTGAGGACTCAGGTTATATCAAAGCTGAGGGTCGAGGGTCCATCACTCCCAAGTCCTTCCCTGAGGGCCCTTCCATGACCATGCCCGTCTTAGGTCATCCCTCCTTTGAGGAATCTTACCCATGACTGGTTAACCACTCATCTTCCCAGGGCCAAGCAGGGTGAAGTAAAAGGGGGCAGAGGTGGTGCTCCTACCAGGAATATAAGCTTTTTCTCCTTAGTGGCTTATGGTTCCAAAGTCTCTTTCTCAGCCTTAGCCATGGGTGATTACAGCTTCTGAAACCAGGCAGGGCAGTTCCCAACAAAAATTGGATAGAGAAAGAACATATCTCAACATAATAGTCTTTTGAAAAAGAATTTATTTATTTATTTTTAGAAAGAGGAGAAGGGAGGGAGAAAGAGAGGGAGAGAAACATTGATGTTAGAAACGTTAATCAGTTGTCTCTCACATGTGCCCTGATCAGGGACCAAACCTTCAACCCAGGCACATGTCCCAACCAGGAATCAAACTAGTCATCTTTGGCTTTGCAGAATGATGCCCAACCAACTGAGCTACACTTGTCAGGGCCATAACAAAGTCTTTATATGACAAGCCCACAGCTAACATCATACTCAATGGCAAAAGGGTGAAAGATTTTCTGCTATGATTAGAAATAAGACAAGGATGCCCATTCTCATCCCTCCTATTCAGCATAGTACTGAAAGTCTTAGACTGGGCAATTAGGCAATAAAGGAAGCAAAAAGGCATTATATTGGAAAGGTAGAAGTAAACTTGTCACTATTTTGTAGTTTATATGATCTTATATATACAAATTTTAGAGACTCCCCAGAAGCCATTTTAGAATAAATTAATTAAAAAATCAGATGCATTTCTATACACTCACAACAAATTACCTGTAAAAGTAGTGGAAAAAGTCCCACTTATACTAGCATCAAAAAAACATATTTAGGAATAAATTCAACCAAGAAGGTGAAAGATCTATACAGTGAAAACAACTAGACTTTGATAAATGAAATTGAAGAAAACTCAAGCCAGTGGAAAGATATCCCATGTTCATGATTCAGAAAAGTTAATATTGTTAAAACGTCTATGTTACCCAAAGTAATCTACAGATTCAATGCAATCCCTATCTAAATTCCAATGGCATTTTTTAAACAAAAATAGGTAAAAAATTACCAACATTGCATGGAACCACAAAATAGTATAAGTAGCCAAAGGAAACTTGAGGGAACAAAGCTGAAGTCATCATATTTCTAGATTTTAAACTATATTACAAAGCTATCATAATCATAACAGTATGATGCCTGCATAAACACAGATGCATAGAGCAATATAACATACGTGAGAGCCTAGAAATAAACATATGTATATACTGTCAACTAATATTTCACAAGGGAGCCAAGAAAACTCGATAGGAAAATGATAGTCTCTTTAATAAATGTTGTTGGGAAACCTGAACATTCACATGCAAAAGAATAAAATTGCATCCCTGTGTTATACCATTCAAAACAATTAATTCAAATTGGTAAGATCTAAAATGTAAGACCTAAGACCATAAAATTCTTAGGGAAAAAAAAACAAAGTTACTTGACATGAGTCTGTATCTTATGGAATGGGAGCAAATATTTGCAGACTATATATCTGATAAAAATTTAGTATCTACAATGTACAAGGAACTCATATCATTCAACAGCAAAAAATATGACAAACTGGATTTCAAAAATGGACAACCTGTCTGGGTGGCTCAGTTGGTTGGTGTGTCTTCTTATACACCAAAATGTTGTGGGTTCAGTCCCCAGTCAGGGCATCTATGGGAGGCAACTGATCAATGTCTCTCTTTCTCTTTCTCTTTCTCCCTCCATCCGCATCTCTCAATAGATAAACAAACAAACAAACAAACAAATCCTTCGGGGAGGATTAAAAAAAGGGACAAAGGACCTAAATAGACATTTTTCCAAATACATATACAAATGGCTGTCTGGTATATAAAGAGTTGCTCAACATCACTGATCATCAGGAAAATGCAAAGCAATACCATGATGAGATATCATATCACACCTGTTAGAATGGGTATTATCAATATGACAAGAGATAAACGCCAGTGAGTTTGTGAACAAAAGGAAACCTTAGTGCACTGTTGGTGGGAAAATAAATTGGTATAGCCACTCTGGAAAACAGCAGAGAAGTTCCTCAAGAAATTACAAATAAGCCCTGGCTGGCATAGCTCAGTGGATTGAGTTCGGGCTGCGAACCAAAATGTCGCAGGTTCGATTCCCAGTCAGGGTACATGCCTGGGTTGCAGGCCATGACCCTCAGCAACCGCACAATGATGTTTCTCTCTTTCTCTCTTTCTCTCTCCCTTCCTTCTCTAAAAATAAATAAATAAAATCTTTAAAAATAAGAATTATTATAAAAATTTTTTAAAAATTACAAATAGAAGTACTAAATGATTTGGGCAATCCAACTTTTGGGTATATACTCAAAGGAAATTAAATCACCATATTTAATAGATATTTGAAGTCCCATGTTAACTACAGCACTATTCACAATAGGTGAGGCATGGAGACAACCTAAATGTCCTTTGACAGATGAGTGGATAAAGAAAATGTGATTGTATATGTGTATATCTACATATATATATACACATATACACACACATATGTTTATATACGCACAGAGACACACACAAATAAGGAAATCCCTCCATTTTTGACAACATGGATGAATGCTGAGGACATTATGCTAAGTAAAATATGCCTGACAGAGGGAGACAAATACTGTATGGCATCACATATATGTGAAATCTTTAAAAAAGAATGTACTCAGGAACAGAAAGTGAAATCATGGTTGTCAGGGGGGGGGGTGGGTTGTGGAAATAGGGAGGGGCTGGTAAAAGAGTATGAACTTTCCATTATAAGAGACAAAAAAGGTCTGAGAATCAAATGTATAACATGGTGACTATAGTTGAAAATGCTGTATTTCATAATTGTAATTTTCTGAGAGTAGAACTTAAATGTTCTCAAAATAAAAAGGTGAAATGTGAAGTGAAGAATGTTTTAATTAGATCAATTGTGGGAACCCTTTAAATATCTTACAATTTTGTCAGTTACAACTCAATAAATCTGAAAAAATATTATATTAAGATTTTATTTTAATACTGATGATAAGCACTTTATTCATCTCACTAATAATGTTCAACTTACAGAGTTACCAAATCTCATTATGTCTATTATTGAGATAAAATAATTTCCTTAAGAAAGCTTAAGCATGATGCATTTAGAGAAGAAAAAAGTGAGGAAAGTCTTGTTAAATATGGGGGTTTAATTGAGTGAAGTAATAAAAATGATCTTTTATATTAAAAGTAATAGAATTTAAACCCGACAGCATTGTGCAGGACTAAGATAGAGACTGCTGAGCAAGGGACAGACTTTACAAGGAACAGCACCAGCAGCAGAAAGTGAAAAACCTGTCATTGCCATCTCAGGTGACATGTAACTAGAAGCAGGAATGTATTGGAGGTTGTTCCCCAGAGGAGATGAGTGGGTGTGCCCAGCTGTTGAATGTAGTGTGAAGGGTGAGGAACTAATCTTAATATCTTCTAACTGTAAGTAAAGTCTTTGCAAGCTTTCAAAGAATGGGCTGTAAATTCCTAAGAATTTATATTTCTCTCAGGCATAAGATTTTGTGGAATAACTAATATTGTCTGTTAGTCCCAGCTTGTTCCTTGTAAGAAGAATTGGTGTAATTTGACAATGGGTATTATGCATACAGACACAAATGGTCTGTGGGGCTTCATTAGAAAAGCATTAGATACCTAATTAATAGTTAAGACCTTTTAAACACGTCTCTTTCCAAATTTTCTTTTTAATGATTCTTACATAATTAAACTTGTGTGAACATGATTAAATTATTACAGACAAAATGTGACATTTTAGAAACCTCAAACAGTAAGTACACGTGTTGCTGGAAAAATAAAATCAAAGGCACATGCAGCCCTCATTGCACTGACAGAAAAATCTTTTATATCTTTTTTTATAAGTCACTTCTTATATATCAAAATAATATCACATGTAGTTTTTATAAATTAAATTCTGTGCATTACCAGTCACCTCTAAGGTCTTTGTGTCTGTCCTCCAACTTTGTCTTAGTTTCTCAATAAGTCCTAAATAAACTGCACCGTGTTTATCTAGGAATTACTGAGTTTGCCCTGGCTGGTGTGGCTCAGTGGATTGAGTGCCAGCCTGTGAATCAAAGGGTCACCAATTCGATTCCCAGTCAGGACACATGCCTGGACTGTGGGCCGGGTCTCCAGTTAGGGTTGTGCAGGAGGCATCAACTCATGGATGTTTCTGGCCCTTTCTTTCTCCCTGCCATCCTCTCCCTTTAAAAATAAATAAATAAAGTCTTTAAAAAAAGATTAAATTCTTCAATAAATCCTCATTAATTGCTGATGCTGTACCAAAAATTCCCGAATTCATTCTAGTCAAAAGCTTCAGAAGAATCTTTATATCCTAAGGAGATGAATTTACAGTGCAGAATGCATATTCATTTAAGTATTTCAATTTTGTGATAGAAAAGTGGAGGTTTCGATTTCTACTAAATGAAGGCCACAGAAGCTAAACACAGGCATTGATAATGCAGCCAACTTGATGAATACATTCATGGAATTAGTCTAATGTACTCTTAAGTAGTTATCTATATTGACAAAACCCTAATCATGCCCTTAATGCACAAATCAGAACCCTACTGGACTGATTAAGCAAATATTTGAGCTCTTGTACTCAGTGGGATCAGATATGTAATGCCTGAAAAGACGATGAAAAGTTGTGCCCAAAACCTCAAGGTTTAGATTACCTATCAATTTCCATATAAATTTAGCCTGTGCTTCAGTTTTTAGATGTAACACCAATTGCCTTCCTTAACTCATTAAAATGTAACTTTCATTATAGTAAATTTATCCCAGAGTAACTTGATTTAGGTATAATTTTAATACTCTCCAACAAAGCTTTCTATTATTTTATGAGTACTGATTTCATTTGAATTTTTATATTATGCTATTATCTAGCATTAAATAATCTAGGATGTTTCATGAAAGCAGTTTCTATAGGCTGGTATAAGACAGAATTCTCTAATAATAAAAGTGGGGTGAAATTCTAGTTGAAGCATTCTGTTATCCTGGGCACGAAAGTGTGGAGAGGAATAGAATAAAGACACATGCTATAATTTAGCTATTTTACCTGGTGGGGATTTCCTCAATTTTCATATGGATCTTTAACTCCTCTTTTACTTTACCATGAGCCAAGTAATTCAGACAATAGATACAGACTGCCTTTTCACAGAAACTACTTGGTCTGTCTTAGCAAAGTGATAATTTCCCTGACCTTGATAACCCTCTACTAAATGCAGTTTGAAATAGCCCACATCCATGAATGGGAGAATTAGCTCTTTAGATCAAAACACATTTAGAGTCATTTAAAATAATATATTTTTACAGCTTTACATGAGAAAATGTTTAACTAATTAAGGAATATCATTGCATGACATTCTTGACTGTTTAAAAATGATGGACTAGCCATTAATCATAATGCAATCAGTGATGGTTGGTTTCATCTCATTTTAGACAATGCAAAAGTCAGTGAGGATTCAAGAGCAGTTAATGAAAAAACTCCACTTAACAAGAAAAAAAAAAGAAAATATGGCTTCTTAAATATTTATTCTAAAGTAACTAAGGTTAAAAACTATATTGCTACTTTAGTTCAAAATATTCATAATCATAGTAATCACCATTTATTCTGGACTAAAATGCTAGACAGTATAAGACAGTGGATGCACATTATTACATTTAATCCTCTGAACAATCCTATAATTGAATATTATCACCATTTACAAATGAGGAACTAAATGTTGAGGACCTAAATTACTTGCGCAAGACACCCACAATAAATGGCAAGAGAAGGAAATGAAAAATCAGATTTCTGACTTCCCACAGGTACCTGGGACATTGACATGCACTGCGCTTGACTGGTCTTCTTTCCTTTCTTCTCCTTCTTCCTTCCTCACTACCCACTCCCAACCTCCCTCCTCCTTCTTCTCCTCCTCCCCTTCCTCTCCTCACCCCCCTCCCCCTCCTTCTTCTTCTTTCTTTTTTCTTCTTTCTTCTTCTCTGTTTGCCTCTTTTCCCATTTGTGGATCCAGAGAGTCAACAGTGTGGAGGACTTATCCAACATGATATTTTCTGCTACTGCTGTTGCTTATAGAATTTACTTACTTGATAAGAGAGGGCTACAACAATTCATTCATTTGTATGTAGTAGGAATTATGTTTAAGCACGATTGATAAAATGTTGAATAACTTATTATCTAAGAAGGAAATAATTATATTAATTTAAGATTATATAGGTTGTTATTAAGACAAGTTTCCTGCATGTCTTGCTCTAAGTATCAGTACGAGAATAATCTCTGTACTCAAATATTTTGGGAAATCATTGGACTGAAAGAAATTTACTTCAATGTATTTTCATTTCAATAATCTCTTATTTTGGTTACAAGATAATGTCAGATCATTTCTAGTCAATATAACTTTGTGTTAAATAAATTATTTAAAAGAACCCATGAACTCCTTAATCTATTAGTATCTCTCCTAACCCTGAACTTGGTGGTAGCAATTACCAACTAAATTTGTCAAAGTTATCCACTCAAATCTTTGAAAATAGGAGAAAAAGGAAGAGAAAGACTCCATTATTATCTGCTCAGGTTACATTCTGAACTGCCCTGAGAGGAAAAAAGTACAAGACAAGATGGAAACAAAATAAAATGCATACTTCAGCCAGTATGTAGAGGTGCAGCATACTTGTAGGGTCCTTAGAAATAATGATAAAATTAATGCCTGTCAAAGTATATTATCCAAATTTCTAGTTTAGAATAATTTTTCTTCTGTGTATGGATGTTCTTTTTCAAAGCAATCCCATGTGATGGGCTGTGTTCTTGTCTCCTGCCGATTTGGAGCTTTTGCAGTGCATTTTAATGATTAATTCAGGCATATTGAACATGCTTCTGATAGGGACACAATAAGATATCTTTAGGTTACCATCAAATGAGATACAATGGCATAAGCAGTACATTTTAGAAATCACCATATTTACCTGAAACTATGGAGAGAAATGTACAGATAAAAAATGTATTTCAACCTCTGAAGTTGAATGGTAAAGTTATTAAATGGTAGGATGCAATAATACTTGGATATTTATTATTCCTTAGATTTGTTGTTAATCAAGTTAGATACTCATATATTCAAATTTTTATAAGAACTTCTTTCATTTGGCTTACAATCTCAGAATAATTCTCCTACATCTTAAGTTATGACCTGTTAAAATTTATAATAGTGGCTGTTTTAATTATCTGCTTAGAATTTTGTATGAGAAATATATTCACTTTCTACATTTCATTTATATTTCATCCAGGGAAGCAAAAAATACACAACCTTTCAATTACTAGTTTAGATTGGCAGAAAGAAATATGTAATCAGGAACAAGGCATATTTATAGGTAGCAATAATTTTTAAAATTGATGAAAAACATTCAGAAATATAAAGAATATACATACTTCAAGTTTCTGGTGTAGATTTATCTTACTTTAACTCTATAATTAAAACTTCACAATCAACAATGTTTTTGATATTAAAACTCCAGAAATTTTCTTTTATCTATCTTAATGTAGGATTTTTTGGTTGTATCTCTGGTTTCATATATTTAGGTAGTTCTAAATATGGTAAAATATTTTTTATTTCATAATTATATTATTATTATTATTTTGCTGTACTAAACTGTATTTTATTTTAATTTTCATTATTTATTTTTATTGTATTTTTTACATGTCCATTTGTCCCCCTTAACACCCTCCTCCCCCCACAATCACCACATTGCATGGACACCAACATGCATGGACACCGCATGTTGTCCATGCATCCTTTTTTCTTTTTACTCAATCCCTCCATCCACTCACCCCACCCTCCAGAGCTGTAAACTTGCTCTCTATCTGTGACTCCATCTCCGTTTTGTCTGTTAGTTCAGTTTGCTCATTATTTCCCAAATATGAGTGAAATCCTGTGGTATTTTTCTTTCTCTGACTGGCTTATTTCACTCAGCATAATCTTCTCCAGGTCCATCCATGCTATCCCAAAGGGTAAAATTTAAATGAATTTAATAAAGTAGCAGGATACAAAAATCAGTGTCTAGAAATCAGCCACATTTGTATGTGCCAATAATGAACTATCTGAAAAGGAAAGTAAGAAAACAATCCCATTCACAATTGCTTCAAAAAGAATAAAATAACTAGGAATAAATTTAGCCAAGGATATAAAAAACTGTACTCAGAAAATTACAAGACACTGAAGAAAGAAATTGAAGAAGATAGCCTAGTCGCGGAGCTGGAGGACTCAGCAACCTTCCCCTTGAGCCTCCCTCTTTTCCCCATGCTGGGTCCCCACTGCCCACCTTCTCCTGCCGCAGCCTTCCACAGGCCTTTTCCAGTGAGGAAAAGGAATTGTATCATATATTCGCTATCCAAAACCTCCCCTCTTTCAACCCCTTTGCTGATGCAAGTAAGGGTGATGATCTGCTTCCTGCTGGCACTGAGGATTGTATCCATATAAGAATTCAATAGAGAAATGGCAGGAATACCTTTACTACTATCCAAGGGATTGCTGATGATCAAGAAATTAGTGAAGGTGTTTAAAAAGAAATATGCCTGTAATGGTACTGTAATTGAGCATCCAGAATATGGAGAAGTAATTCAGCTACAGGGTGACCGGCGCCAAAATATATGCCAGTTCCTGGTGGAGATTGGACTGGCTAAGGGCGACCAGCTGAAGGTTCATGGTTTTTAAGTGGTTTTTGGCTCACTGAAGTTTAAGTGAGGATTTCCTTGCAATGAGTAGAATTCCCCTTCTGTCCCTTGTCACAAGTTTAAAAACCTCACAGCGTGTATAATGTAACCATTTGGGGTCTGCTTTTAACTCAGACTAGTGTAACTCCATGCAATAAACTGAAAACAGCCATGCTGTCTAGTCTTGAAATCCCTCATTTAAATGGAGGTCAAGCAGGAGGTGCCTGGCAGTGTCCAGCCTGAAACAAAGCAGTAACGTGATGTTTCAGACAAGCGCAGAGGCCCAAGATCACAGGTGGCTTATGTCTGGCCAGCTCCTTGCCATAGTCCCTCCCCTCATTGAATGTTACCATCTGAACAGCCCTCAATGAAACTGAAAGGAGGGGTAAGGCGGCAACAGCATGTTACCGCTAGAGGGAGCCTGGGGTAGTCAAAGATCTCCAACCTGACCCGTGGGTGGAGGTTAGAGCAGCCACCTTCCCTCTAAGCAGGGTGATGAGGATATCTGGCATGCCACCAAGGTCTTTTTAACCAGACGTATCCCAGCTAATTGATGTCCAAACACCAGAATTTGAGACCAATCTTCTATCAGAGTTAAACTTTTGACAAGGGAACAAATCTCAAACTGATGTGTTGGTCATGTAGTTAGCTGTAGTGCTCACAACTTACTATCAACAGCTGCCCAATGCAATGTGAAGTAATGAACTGATTTTTTGGATTTTTCCCCTTCAGTTTTAATGTTATGTAATGTATTTAAACCCTTATTTAAATAAAACTTGTTTTCAGAAACAAAAGAAAAAGAAGAGAAATAAAAATTGAAGAACATAGAAATAAGCAGAAGCATATACCATGTTCATGGATAGGAAGAATTGACATCATTAAAATGTCCATACTACCCAAAGTAATCTATAGATTCAGTGCAATTTCTATCAAGATACCAATGGCATACTTTATAGAACTAGAACAAATATTTCAAAAATTTATATGGAACCACAAAAGGCCCTGGATAGTAACAAAAATCTTGAGAAAGAAGAATAAAGTTGAAGGAATTATGTTACCTAATATCAAACTATAAATAAGGACATAGTAATCAAAATGGCATGATGCTGGCACAAAAACTGACACACAGATCAATGTAACAAAGTAGAAAACCCAACAATAAACCCACACTTTTGTAGTCAATTCATATTTGACAGAGGAAGCAAGTATATACAGTGGGCTAAAGATATTTTATTCAATGATGGTGTTAGGGAAATTGGACCAATATATGCAAAAAAATTAAACTAGCCCACCTTCTTACACCACACACACAAAAAATTCAAAATGGATTAAAGACTTAAATGCAAGACCTTAAACTATAAAAATCCTAGAAGAAAACATAGGCAGTAAAATCTCAGACATTGCTTATAGCAATATTTTATCTGATATATCTCCTCAGGCAAGGGAAACAAAAAGTTAACAAATGGGAGAATATCAAACTAAAAAGTTTTTGCACAGCAAAGGAAAACAACAAAATAAAAAGACAACCACTGAATGGGAGAAACTATTCTCCAATAAATGTCATAAGGGATTAACAGTCAAAATTTATAAAGAACTTATAAAATCAATGCCAACCCCCCCCCAAACAATCCCATTATAAAATGGTCAAAGGAGCTGAATAGAAACTTGTCCAAAGAGGACATACAGATGGACAATAGACATTTGAAAAAGATGTTCAACTTCATTAATCAGAGAAATCCAAATTAAAGCCACAATGAGATAACATCTCACACCTGTCAGAATGGCCATCATCAATAAATCAACAAACAAGTGCTGGGGAGGATGTGAAGAAAAGGGATCCTTTTGCACTATTGGTGAAAATGCATATTGATACAGTCACTGTGGAAAGCAGTATGGAATTTCCTCAATAAATTAAAAATTGAACTGCCTTGTGACCCAGCAATTCCACCTCTGGAAATGTATTTGAAGAAACCCAAAACACTAATTTGAAAGAACATAAGCACTGCTATGTTCATTGCAGAGTTATTTATAATCGCCAAGTAATGGAAGCAGCCCAATGTCCATCAGTAGATGAGTGGATAAAAACTACTATGGGACATTTACACAGTGGAATACTACTCAGCTATAAAAAGAATAAAATATAATTGTATTAGTTTTTAATTGCTGTTTTCATAATTTACCACAAACATAGTGGTTTAAAAATAATATGCATCTGTTGTTTCACAACTCTGTGGGTCAGAAGTCTCTGATCTCAGTCTTAAAAGGCCAAAATCAAGGGATTAGCCAACCTCAGCTTTTATCTAGAGGCTATGGAGCAGATTTTCCTTCCAGGCTCATATATTGTTAGCAGATTTCAGCTGCATTTAGTGGCAAGACTGTAATCCTCATTTCTTTGTAGGTTGTCAAGTGAAAGAGGCCCTTAGCTACTCAGGTGTCTCTCTTGTCATTGCAGGTGGACTGTACGTGTCAGTAATGGCACATAAAATTTTCTCATCCTTGGAATCTTTTTCACATTTTTCTGCCACAAATCATTTGTTCACAGCTAGAGAAAGGTGTTTTGTTGTTTGTTTGTTTTTCAGGGCTCATGTGATTAGCCTAGGCCCATTTGAATAATCTCTATCTTTTATTTTATTTTATTTATTTTTTAAATTAATTTAAATTATTTTATTGTTGTTCAATTACAGTTGTCCATATTTTCTCCCTACCCCTTCTCCCTACCCCCTCCAAACCCACCTTCCTTCCTTGCTTCCACCCTCCCCCTTGGTTTTCTCCATGTGTCCTTTATAATAGTTCCTGAAAACCCTTCTCACCACTGTCTCCACCCCCGTCCCCTCTGGCTATTGTTAGATTATTCTTACTTTCAATGACTCTGGTTATATTTTATTTGATTTTTTTTGTAGATTATGTTCCAGTTAAAGGTGAGATCATATGGTATTTGTCCCTCACTGCCTGACTTATTTCACTTAGCATAATGTTCTCCAGTTCCATCTATGACGTAGCAAAGGGTAGGAGCTCCTTCTTTCTGTCTTTTAAATTCAGTGATCATAATTACTTGTGCAAAGTCCCCTTTTCCACATAACATATTGACATTTTGTATGGATAAAGATATGGGTATCCTTGAAGGTCATTAATTTGCCTACCACAATAATGCAGTGTTTTCTCTTCCCACAATTTAAAATCCTTGTGATGGGATGAATTTTGGAATTAATAGTATATCAAAATCTACCTGACAGGGATTTTCCTGTCATGCATAATATATGTATATATTATAATGTATACATTACTGGTTGTTCTACACAATATGCATATGATTTGTACATGTTACCATTATATGTTAGACTCTATGAAACAATCTATTTTATGCTACCCTTGAATATCATTTCAATGTTTAAAGAGCAATCAAAATCAGGAATAAAGAGAAATGTCTTGGTAAATTAGCTTAACTGAACAAACTGCTCATAAAAGAAATCTAAATGGAAAATATATGTACAAAAATTTCACCTATCCTAGAAATCAAAGAAATTGTACTTTAAAAGATACTTCAATTTTTCATCTATCAAATTGCCAAAACTTTGAACGAATGATACCTGTTATTAATGAGAGTAAAAGGACAAGAGTTGGAGGTAGAATCAATTTTTGCAGGCAAATTTTGCAATGAATTTCATAATACAAAAGTCTTCAAATACATTAATTCTAGAAATTTTTGCTGTAGAGATATTCAAAGATAAGCATCTAGAAATTTTTGCTATAGAGATATATATGATAAGCAATTGGAAACAGACTTCCTATTGTGAAATTTAAAAATATTGGTTAAATAAGCATGGTACATCCTTATGAAGAGCACTTATGAGGCCTATAAAAGTGATACTGTATTAGAATCTCTAATGAGAAGGAAAACTATGCATGAAATATCAAATAGGAAGAGGATGTTTGATAATCGTAGCTTGGTAATTTTGAGAAGGGGGAAAAATGAAGCAATGAAGCATTTATATCTATTCTTCCTACTAGTTTGAGTGAAAGAAGTGTGTCTGTTTCTATCTATAGCTAATAACTATACTCTCACTCTGAACCTGCCACTTTTTACTTCCCCAGGAGTTGTTTTCCCTCATTGTTTCCTCTCCCAACATTCCCTCCCATTGCTAGATTATCTGCAATAAAATGTATGCATGCATACATACATACATACATATAGAAAACAAATAAATAAAGCCTATCCTAAATAATTCATCATCTCTACTTTCAGTTTGAGTGATTTAGAATTTATTTTTTTATCCTCAAGGCTTCTAGTTCTTTTCGTTCTTCAACTCACTGTAGTTGCTTCAAAATACTGATTTATTCAACTAACAGTTACTCATATCTACTAATTCAGAGGGCCATACACATGTTTGGGAGATATGAAAGTGACTTGTAAATAGGGCAATATATCTGTTTTAATGTTTGGGAACAAAATAAATAATTTAAAAAATCAGATACTGACAAGTCCAATGTAGAGAATTACAAATGGGTGTTTTGCAACATAAAGTAAATTAAAGGTTACTCACTTCAATGTTTGAATAAGGCTTGATTTAAGTTAAAATCTCAATTATTAGAAAGTATAGCCATGTGAAATCAGTGGAAATAGAATTTCAGATAACCTAATTCCAGATATTAAGAAATTGGACATCTATTAAAGGAGACACTGCAGAAGTAGGGAACAGCTAGTACAAAGAACCCCTAAGTAAGAAATGACTTTGAAATGATAGACATTTAAAGAAAAACAACCTGGGTGAAATATATTGGCCTAGAGAGGGGTAATAGAAGAAACTTTCAGAGGTCAAACTATGTAGGACTTTCTATGCCAAGATATTAGCAGTGGGGGTGGGATTTTACATAGGGAGATATGTACTGTGAATATCTGATTCTTATTTTTAAAGAGTAGTCTGTAGTGTAAAAATGGATTGTGATGGGGGCAATAGTGGAGACAGGAGTCTTGCTAGGAAGCTCTTGCAGGCGGTGGTCATTATTGTAGTGGTCTGAGAGGAGGAGATGTGGAGAACTGCAATCCCAGGACATGTTTGTATTGAAGAGAAGGGAGTGAATGACAGTGGAGAGGGAAGGAGATCATGCTGGAGCAGCTGGTAAGATAACAATAATCTTTCCTGAGATGAACCCAGATTCTAACTTTGCCATGCTTTTGAAATGGTTCTTATAAAGGCCATTGATTCTCTTTTTAATTTTAAATCCAGTAAAGAATTATGAGTTCTTTCCTCCCTAGATCCCTATGTACTTTCAGCACACACATAAAAAAATTTACTCTTTTCCTTGGTTATATTTCTGTATCATTTATCTGATTTTCCTTTATGGGTCTTCTGATGCTGCTCATACCTTCAGTGTTGGGTTTCTTTCCCCAAGAGCCTCTTCATTCTCCAGTCTGCAGTTGTCTTCTAAATATCAAGTCTGACAACTTCTCACGTGTCCCTAGGACAGAAAATTCTACCAACATCCCAATTTGTATACCAAACTGCCTGCTAAATGTCAGTGTTTTGATATGCTAGATGCATCTCAATATGTACAAACTCAAATTTTGTTTTTCTCTATCCAAATCATGCTCTTTCTCTTTAATTTTTTGTTTTAGGAATTGCCCCACCATCAATATGGACTGTGTTAAATTGAATAATTGTTCTTAGAGCCTCACTTCCTTGGGTTAGTATTATGTATTACACTCTTATCATAGTGGATACAGCTCCTTTATCATTCCTTTACTTCACCCTTTGCCAACTGACTTGCTTTGACCAATGCAATGGTGGTATATATGATAAAATTACAAGTTTAAATGGCTATTGGGATGACTTCCTTATGACCTCTTGTATGTCATAATAAGAAGATGCTTTGGGTAGATGTTTGTTCAAGGAGAATGAGAGATGTGTAGAACAGATTGGGACCCTATCTGTGGTTTAGAGTCAATCCCAGTTGGGCTCAGGCTATGGCAACAGTTGTATAAACAAGAAATAATTGTGTATTGTATACCAGTAAGATTTAGTGGTTGTTATGTAGTCAAAGGTAACTCATACAAGTCCCAAATGAGAGCAGCCATCCCTGACTTGTCTTCCTCCATTGACAGTCACATGGAATATCTAAATCTTACTGTTTTGTTTTCTCAATGTCTCTTGTAACTATCACTACCTCTCTGTGACCTCACATCCCTTATCATCTCTTGATTGAGCTACTCTATATTTTATTAGTGATTTCCTTGGCTTTACTACAGTCCTCTTTCAATTCATTTTCTGTATGAATGCTAGAATGATCTTTCTTAAGAGGCAAACTTGTCTAGTCATGTTAGTGTTTACAGTCCTTCAAGGGCCACCCATAAGCAAATCATAAGTATAACATCCAAATTATTAAGCACACACTGATTATTATATTCTGGCTTTTCTCTAATTCTCCACCCTTATTTCATATACTTATCTCTCATCCTTGCTTCCAGCAACATCATGAAGATTTTCATGTTAAAGCTATCCCACATGATCTTCACATCTTTTTAGATTTTTTACCTCTATTCTCTCTTTCCTTTTGTCTTAAATACTATTTCCACAAAGTTGTTCCTGAGTTTCTCTATGCACCTCACTTCATCCATCTTTGTTTTGGAACACCATGTTGTGTTTGCATCCATGGAAATCAGTGGTTGCTTATATTGAAGCATAAAGGATAACTGGTTAATTTCTATTTATTCTTAAAATTTAGTTCAGATGAACCTTCTGCATTCTATTTTTAATATATTTTATTGATTATGCTATTACAGTTGTCCCATTTCCCCCTTCACTCCCCTCCATCCTGTACCCCCTCTCCCACCCACGTTGCCCCCCTTTAGTTCATGTCCATGTGTCATACTTGTGAGTTCTTTAGCTTCTACATTTCCCGTACTATTCTTGCCCTCCCCTGTCTATTTTCAACCTACATTCTATGCTACTTATTCTCTATACCTTTTCCCCCCTCTCCTCCTCCCACCCCCTACTGCTAGCTCTCCATGTCCCCTCTATTTCTGTGGTTCTGTTCCTGTTCTAGTTGTTTACTTAGTTTCTTTTTAACTTGATTGCTTGCTTGCCTTCTAACCAGCAAATAATTTTCTTAGGGCCATGACCAATTCTTTTATTGGTTTCTTTACATGATAACTGAAACTTTATGAATATAATTATGGAAAAAGAAAAATAGAGAGAGAAGGAAGAAGAGAAATCAATTAATATTTTGGAGAGAAAAACTGAAGCCAAGAAAATTTAATTTTCTCATTCCCACTCAGCAAATAAATAATGAGAATAAAGGTCCTCTTCTCCACGAGTAGTACCTTTCTCCTTTACCATGTTGATTTCTCAAGAAACAGTTCTAAAATAGAACCATTTCTTGTGATTACAGAAATTTGAGATACTATACACATATGTATATATATAATTAGGAATACATAATTATAATTATTAAGCCTCTGTGGAAGAAAAATAATTTGATGGAGTCAAAACTTTATGTTTAAAGAAATAGAAATTATCCTGAAAGTCATATTTATTGCACTCTATGTAGGAGATGACTGAATGACTTTGAAAAACATGAGTAACAAGAAGTCATGATTAAACAATAACAGGAAGTTAATACTTAGAAGAATCCTATTGCAATACAAAGAATCACATCCTTGTTACCTGTGCATATTAGATAAAATTAAGTAATCAAATTTAAGTAACTTAAAAAGTCCTCTATAGTCCTATCTCTCTTCTAAGTTCTCTTTCTTTGGATAAATTTTTGAAGACACATTCTAGCTGTTTGTTTGTTTTTATTAATACTTTATTGTGTTTGGAGGAATTTAATGTTTACAACAAAACTGAGTGAAAGGTAGGAAGGTTTTGCAAGTACTCCCTGCCCCCACACAGGCATAACTTCCCCATTATCAACAGCGCGCCCACCAGACTGGAACGTTTGTTACAACGGAATATCTTGAATTTACACATCATAATTACCCAAATCCCAAGCTTACATTATGCATTCTACTTGTTTTTAATTAATTGAGTCAAACTCTAACCTCTGTATTCCTTCTTCTCTGACATTTATAGTATATGTTCACAAATCACCATTGATCAACTAGTATGTCTTTAAAGCCTCTTATTCCTGCTTATATTTAAGTTTGCTTTGTATGTGTGTTTATTTATGTTTGTATAAGTGTGTGTTAAATCAGTGTCCCGCAGTATTTTCAAATTTTCTTGAAAGGAGAAATTGTGTTGTTCCTCTTTCTGAATGTCCATCTACTGTTTCTATCTACATCAAGCTTCATACACACAGATTACTTCAATTAGCCATTAACTGAGAACCTTAGATATTTTCAACAATAGAAATGATGCACATATCTCATTTTATGGAAGAATTAACTGAAGGCTTTAGTGGTAAATCAAGTGACTTTATAGTGCATTCATTAAAAGCTGGAACTAGAACTTCGGATTCCTGTCTCTTTGCTCAATTCTAAGACCCCTTAATAAACATTCTCCTCTATTAATTAGCTTGAGAAATAGCTACTGTACTTTCTAAAATAGTCAAGAACTGTAAAAATTGTGTGAGTTTGCAACTGTAAGCATTTCTCTTGATGTTACTTAAAGGAAATTTCTTTATATATCATGGCAAAAGATACATATAAGAAGTAAATAGTAATGTCTCTTGATGGAAACAATGGTACTTCAAAAATAATTAATACTTTAAACTTCTTTTGTAGCAGATTGGTTCTTTTTACAATATATTTGAAATTATTGTTCTGACTCAATAGTGAACATAATGGTGATGATAATGATATTATCACTACCATATTGTATCCTTTAGAGCTTTATATACTTACCAGTCTTTTTGGTCATTATCATACTGATCTCCACCACACTCTGGAAGACAGAGTGTCTACCAATATGTTAAATTGGAACCTTAGTTACTTTTTTTCTGTAATTTCAATTGCTTCTACAAAATTCTATTAATGGGCAACTATTTTATATTTGGATGCTGAGTTATAAATATAAATTAATACATTATCCAAGATTTTAAGAAAGTGGTTATATAGCAGAAGAGACAGTATGGAATGTTACTTTAAAATAAACTTGTATGTTTCTTTAAAAGATGCCATTGGGGTTTTATTAAGTCTGTATATTGCTTTGGTAATATGGCCATTTTACCTATATTGATTCTTCTAATCCATGAACACAGAATTGTATGGAATCACAAAAGACCCCAAAGAACCAAAGCAATCCTGAGAAAAAACTAATGAAGCTAGAGGTATCATAGTCCCTGACTTCATATTATACTACAAAGTTAAATTAATCAAGACAGCATAGTATTGTCAGAAAAACAGGCACACAGACCAATGGAACAGAATTCAGAGCCCAGAAATAAACCCACATGTAAATAGGCAAATAATTTTTGGTAAGTAAGCCAAAAATACACAATAGAGGAAAAAAAGCCTCTTCAATAAATGGTGCTGGAAAAACTGGAAAGGCAAAACTAGACTACCGTTTGTCCAATATACAAAAATTAGCTGATAATGAATCAAAGACCTAAATATAAGGCCTGAAACAATAAACTACATACAAGAAAACATAATAGTAACCTTATTGACCTTGATTTTAGAGGGAATTTTATGAATTTGACCTTGAAGGCAAGGGGAGTAAAGGCAAAAATAAATGAATGGGACTATATCAAACTAAAAAGTTTCTGCACAGCAGAAGAAACCACCAACAAAACAAAAAGGCAACCAAACAAATGAGAGAAGATATTTGTAAACAACAGTTTGGCAAGGGGTTAATATCAACAATATATAAAATATTTATACACCTCAACACCAAACAAAAAAGCCAATTAAAAATGGGCAGGGGACCTGAACAGACACTTCATAAGAAGATGAACAAATCACCCAACAGATATATGAAAAGATGCTCAACTTCACTAACTGTTAGTGAAATGTAAATCAAAACTACAGTGAGATAGTATCTCACACCTGTTAGAATGACTATGGTCAATAAGACAAGTAATAACAAGTGTTGGTGAGGTTGTGGAGAAAAGGAAACCTCATTCACTGCTGGTGGGAATATAAACTGGTACAGCCACTGTGGAAAACAATACAGAGGCTTTTCAAAATAATTAAGAATAGAGTTACCATCTGACCCAGCAACCTGTCTTCCACGTATCTACCTGAAGAAATTTAAAACATTTATTTGCAAAAATATATGGCCCCCTATGTTTATTGCAACATTATTCATAATGACCAAGACATTATGTCCTTCAACAGATGATTGGAAGGAGACTTCCAATACATATACACAGTGGAATACTACTCAGCCATAAGAAAAGATGAAATACTGCCATTTGCGGCAATGTGGATAGACCTTAAGAATATCATGCTAAACAAAATAAGTCAGACAGGAAAGGTCAAAAACCATATAATTTAATTCATATGTGGAATATAAAACTGAAAGTAACAAATTAACAAACAAGAAAAACAAGAAACAAAACCTCATAGTCATAGACAACAGTGTGATGGTTACTCAGAGGAAGGTGGGTGGGGGTGTAGTAAAAGATAAAGGGGATCAAATGTACGGTGATGTAGATTTGACTTTGGGTGGGACCACCCAATACAATATACAGACGATATTATCAGAGAATTGTACACTTGAAACCTATACAATTTTATTAACCAATATCACCCTCAATAAATTTAATTAAGAAATAGATTTCTTTGCCATGACTGGTGTGGCTCAGTGGATTGAGTACCAGCCTGCAAACTAACATGTTTCTGGTTCAGCTCCCAGTCAGGGCACATGCCTGGGTTGCAGGCCAGGTCCCTGGTAGGGGCACTCACAAGAGGCAACTACACATTGATGTTTCTCTCCCTCTCTCCCTCCCTTCCCCTCTCTCTAAAAATAAATAAATAAAATATTTAAAAAAATAGAATCCCGTTGCATCAATAATGCAATGAGAGATTATTTCAAACTGCAGAGATCGGGGAGAGCTTCATGGAAAAGGCTGCTTGGAACTGGACTATGAAAATCTAAACATGGCATCAGGTCAAAAGGACCTAGAATATGGAATTCTCTTGTCACTAACTAACCTTCTGTTGCTACTTTGCCCAGGGTAGTTTAATAAATACAATTTCTTTTTTCTTTTTTTTTGCCTTGGTAAGAGTTTTTCACAATACTGATCATAGTTCTTTAAGACAGAACCTCAGAAATAATTTAGCATCAAATAAATTATGACTTGACAATTCAGCATAATACAGCGTTATACCAGCTCTTGTTCACGTCTTATCTGAAGTAAAATGTTGGGGTACAGAAAGCCCATAGATCAATATTTCAGCCCCTTTCCTTACCTATCTAGATCTGAAGGTATAATAACTAGTTATTCACTATCTTTAGATTTATACTCTACTGTGGCTTTGGTGACCATGTGTGGTGAAGAGGAGTGGGAGTATTCATCTTTTCAGTTTGGTTTATTGAGTTGTTTCTCCACAAGGTTTTTCATATTAGTATTTTAAAATTTGAATACAAATATATTCCATATTGAAGCCTATGCAGAATTGTGATTTGAGATAATTTTTATCCTTTATTCTTCAATTATTTTTTGGTTATCCACTATTTCTGGTATGTAGTAGTGGTTAGTCAGAGAGAAATCTACTTGTCCTATGGAAATGGCTTGGGTTTCATATCAAATATCCAGGAAAGAGTGAATAGTCTGCTTGTTATTTTTCTCAAGGGAACAAAAATGTGGTAAAAACTGGCATTTCAGCTGCAAATTTTTATTTAGAAAATGCCACTTTTAACCAGGCTAATCTAATTTTGACATTATCAAAAGAATGATTGTTTTAGACTGCACTGTTTAAGGAAAATGTTTCCACTGGGTCTATTTATTGTACTTCATTGACTTCCTGTCTTGCCAAGTCATTTGGAATCTATCTAGAATATAATTCTCTTCACTAAAGAAAATATGTCATATCATATTTTACCTTTCATAATAATTATTTGCTTTTGTTTATAATTAGCAACACAGAGCTGAAGACCTAAATGGGCTCTGAAGCCATAGAATTAATAATTTTGTTACCTAGAAAATGGAAAAAGAAAACAAAATTTAAACTATTTTAACCGTGGAGTTTCAATATTGTTTAAAACATTTAGTTAATATATGAAACTCCTTTTGGAAAACAAATCAGATAATATGAATTGGCTATGATTTGGGTCCATGATCTGAAATAATTATTTTAGCTAGAAAAATCAGTATTTTTATTTAGCTAGTTGAAAAGCTAATTTTTCAGTATGTTATTTTAGTGAAACTCTATAGCCTACTAATGGTGAAAAATAATTTTAGAGTCAGTAAATTGGGTTCAAATCTTGGCTCTGTTACTTATTATCTCTGTAATCTCAGGTATTTAAACCATTTGAGTCTTGGTTTCTTTCATCGTAAAAAAAATAGCTGTTCCTAATTTACAAGGGTTTCTTCTATCACTTTAAGGTTAGAGCATTATGACATTTATTTTCTGGTTTCCAAACTGTAATTCAGAATTGTAATTTTCTGAACTCTCTAAAATAAATTCACATAGAAGATTTTTCTATTTATGTTTTAGAAGGAGATGAAACAAGAACTTCCATATGTATGAACTATTTTCAACTATGTATGTCCTCTTGAGAGTTTATTGCCTGTGCCTCTGGTGTCAGTGTACCCATCCCTTAAGTGCTGTAAGTACTTAACTGTAAATTGCTCATAGTCCTTCCCCTCATCATGAACCACAGTCAAGGACTGATTGTCATGAAGTTAGAAAACGTCAGCTTCCTTGCCATAGGTAGTAAAATCAACTCTGGCTTTATTAATGTTCCACACCTGTTCATGGGGTCAAGCTCAGCTAGAGCTCAGCTAAGAACCCATTATTTTTTTTTGTTCTTTCCCTTGCCATTCTGCCTTCCTCAGTCTTTTTCTGCTGAGAACACTTTCAACATCAGTCTATTCATTCAAATCAATTTCTCAGGCTCTGCTTTCTCAGGGACCCAACCTCAGACACAGATCATTAAAAATTATGAAAAAATGATTTTGTGTGAACAGTGTGCTTCAGTGGAAAAGATAGCCAGATGAGATTTGGAATTATTTTCTTAAGTTTGGTCTGGATATAATGTTGGGTAGATAATTCAACCTTTTTGAATCTTTATTTATCTTAAAGGATATAAACTATTTTCTACTGACTGTTGTGAAAACTGAGATAATGTTGGATTGGCCAAAGAGTTTATTTTTTTCTGTAAAATAAAAGACACATTTTTCATTTCACCAGTAACTTTATTGATTCAGATATTTTGAGCGTGTTGGCTCTCTCCTGCATGGTATATCATTGATTGTTCTCAATAAATGTCTTGATTTGATCACTCTCAACTTCAACTAGTCGACCCAACTGTAGAGTAGTATCCGGCAAGAAATCTCCAGCACAAAACTTCACAAACCACTTTTGACACTTTCAATCAGTCACAACACATTTTCCATATACTGTACAAATCTCTTTTTACATTTCAGTTGTATTTGTAACTTTCTTGAAATAATAAAGCATAATATGTCAAAAAGGTTGCATATTTTCTTCCATCTTCAATATTAAAATAGCTACACAAAAATTCACAAAATTAGATAAATTTTTCTCAGAAAACTATACAACACTGAAGAAAGAAATTAAGATACATATACCATGTCTTCCTTAATTTCTTTCTTAGAGAAGAAATAAATGGAGGCATATACCATCTTCATGGATTGGAAAAATTATCATCAAAATGTCCATACTACCCAAAGCAATTTATAGATTCAGTGCAATTCCTATTAAATTACCAGTGACATATTTCACAGATATAAGAACAAACATTTCAAAAGTTTTTATGGAACCATAAATGACCCCAAATAGCCACAGCAATTTTGAGAAAGAAGAACACAGTAGGAGGGATCATGATACCTGGTATCAAACTCTATTATAGGGCCACTGGAATCAAAACAGCCTGCTACTGACATAAGAACAGACATATATATCAATGGAGCAGAGTAGAGAGCCCAGAAATAAACTCATGTCTCTATGGTCAATTAATGTTCAACAAAGGGCACAGAAGCATAAAATGAAGTGAAAATAGCCTCTTTAACAAATGGTGTTGGAAGATCTGGACAGCTACATGCAAACAAATGAAATTCAACCACAAATTTATACTATACATGAAAATAAACTCAAGAGGGATAAAAGGCTTAAATTGAAGTCATGACACCATAAAAGGCCTAAAGGGACCATAGGCAGGAAAATATAAGATATTCTTTGAAGCAATATTTTCACTGATATGTTCCCTAGAGCAAGGTACATAAAGGAAAGAATAAACAAATGGGACTTAATCAAAGTAAAAATCTTCTGCATGGCTAAAAAAACATCAGCAAACTGAAAAGAGAATGAAACATATGGGAATATATGTGTCAGTGCTACCTTGGACAAAGGTTTGATCTCCAAAATATATAAAGAACTCACATGACTCCACACCAGGAAGATAAGCAATCCAATTAAAAAATGGGTAAAGGAACAACTATAAAGGACACATGGACAAAACAAGGGCGGTTGGAATCAGGGGTGGGAGGTGGGGATGGCTAGGGTGGGGGGAGTGGGGAGGGCAATGGAGACAACTATACTTGAACAACAATAAAAAAATAAATACAAAACAAAAAAATGGACAAAGGACCTGAACAGACACTTCTCTGAGGAGGATATACAGAGGGCTCAGAGGCATATGAAGGGATGCTCAATATCACTAGCTATCACGGAGATGTACATTAAAACCACAATGAAATACCACTTCACACCAGTCAGAATGGCCACCATAAAAAAATCAACAAACAGCAAGTGCCGGCTGTGGAGAAAAGGGAACCCTAGTGCACTGTTGGTGGGAATGCAGATTGGTGCAGCCATTGTGGAAAACAGTATGGAATTTCCTCAGAAAACTAGAAATGGAACTGCCTTTTGACCCAACAATTCCATTGCTGGCATTATACCCTAAGAACCCTGAATCACCAGTTCAAAAGAACCCATGCACCCAAATGTTCATAGCAGCACAATTTACAATAGCCAAGTACCAAAAGCAGCCTAAGTGTCCATCAGTAAATGAATGGATCAAGAAACTATGGTACATTTACACAATGGAAAACTATGCAGTAGAAAGAAAGAAGGAGCCCCTACCCTTCGCAAGAGCATGGATGGAACTAGAGACCATTATGCTAAGTGAAATAAGCCAGGCTGTGAAAGGCAAGTACCATATGATCTCATCTATAAGTGGAACCTAATCAACAAAACAAATAAGCAAGCAAAATAGAACCAGAGACATTGAAATAAAGAACTGACAGTAACCAGAGAGGAAGGGAGAAGGGGATAATGGAGAAAAGGGGAAGGCTTGTCAAGGAACATGTATAAAGGACCCATGGATAAAGCCAAAGGGGGTTAGGAGTGAAGGTGGGAGGTGGTGATGGGTGGGGTGGGGGAAAGTGGTGGTTGAAAACGGAGACAACTTGAACAACAATAAAAAAAGGAAAGATAATTAAAAATAATAAATGCATAGTGATATGACAGCTGTCACAATACAATCTAACAAAATTGTTTTGAGTGAAAGTAAAGACAACTAAGAACTACTAGGTCCATCTTACAGAAAAAAGCAAACTTTTTGGCCAACTGAATATATAGCTTACTACTTACAGTGTCCAGTACAAATAACACCCCTTTTTTATTACAAACTCTTTTATTACAAAATCATAAGCATGCACTTCTGCAACATAACAATATCACACTCAAACACACCATATGATATTTTAGGTTAAATGTTCAAATTAAAACTATAAATTATTGCACCCATATTATCCTACTAACCACATTCAAGCAGGTGTTTCTTCTCCCAGACCCTGTATATTACTTTCACATTTTAAAAAACAACTTTCAAAGATACACAAAATTATTTTCCTCACATCAACTTTTTTACAAAGTGAGATTTATGAATATAAAGAGTTTGTAAGTGTTGATTTGTGAATGTACAACTGACATGTATATGCTTTATATTAATTTTGGCTCATTCACAAAGTAGTGTTTAGGGATTAAATCATACTTATGGGAATGCTTATAGTCTAATGTCTAGCATATTTTAGGGACTGTATAAATAATAAATTTCCTCTTTTCAGTAATTATCATGAGGGTTAGATTCACTCTCAATCAACATTGCCATTTTAACTCTAAGTATTGTTAGTCAATTACTTCTAATCAACTATCAGCGATCAAAATATATTTAGTACCCTCAATTAAAATTAATTAAAATGTTTTTCTTTGTGATGCTAATCAATATATATGACATATTCTTATTTGAATTACAGGCTTCTAAAGGGTAGACTATTGTAGTCTTATCATTTAAGATAAAGGTGTTTATGTACTTAATTATTATTTATTAAATATCAATTAAATATTAAATAAATCATTGAGATGCAATTAATGTAATTAAAATCCAAATTTAGGAACTGAAATGCCCTGTAACTTGATCACCCCAGGCTGCCTTTCACTTTTTTTGTTATATGAAAACTAGCTTCTTTTACCAAGAGGGTGAGTGTATGATCTTTAAAGGTGTGCTTTTCTTGAAAAAAACTTACTTAGCATGCATATGTAGAAGATTTTCTTATATAAAATAAAATGTACTCATTTGGTCCTTTTAAAAATACCATTTAATTTCCACAGATCTGTGTAATATTATTTGAACATTTAATAAATATTAGTAGAGATTCATCCAAAAAACTCATCCATTTGATTTACAATGATGGAGAGTTGCAGAGATGAAGAAATGAGGACACCTCATGTAATAAGTCAAAGGCCCTAAGATGGTAGTACAATTACATGATGAGGGAAATGTAATTAGTGAAAGAACAAAGCTTCCGTGGGTGTCTGATTACTAATTAACCTATTCACAGTGAAATCAAGAAAAACTTTGGGGGAAAGCAACTTTCTTATATTCAAGGGGATGTTTAAGACTGCCATTTCTAGTTTTCATTTCCTTAAGATTGTATTGTTTAGCTTAAAATCTGAAATTACTACTTCAATGTATAAAATTCCATATTAAAACTTTTAACTTTTATAGGATTGGTCCAAGTTAATTCCAGCATAATGTTTGTTTTTCAGTACATTAAAAGCTTTTTTTGCTTAAAAAATAATTTTGGAATGTACTACTCATCATTCCCCACAGCCTCCACTATTACGAGATTTAATTAATTACTTAAATTGAGTTCATTTGAGATTTAAAACCCTCCTAAGGTAAATCACTTAAAATACTCACAGTTAACATCTATTAAATATATTCATTATATGAA
Organism: Phyllostomus discolor; assembly: GCF_004126475.2. Classification (NCBI taxonomy): domain Eukaryota; kingdom Metazoa; phylum Chordata; class Mammalia; order Chiroptera; family Phyllostomidae; genus Phyllostomus; species Phyllostomus discolor. Next base: position 81,702,640 of record NC_040905.2, read on the forward strand.
AATTCCAAATATATGTTTAAAATTAGCTTATATCTATATACCCTCACTAAACCCTTGACTATATAATGACAGTGACTGCCTTCTGGATTCTCTGTGTCACCCATGTTGTCAGTGTGGGGGTAGCCTTGCCAGCATGTCTGACTCAGTATTTATGCAGTACAAAAGGATAAAGAACTTCAAGCAATCTCCATGAATCAAAGTGCTAAAATAGTTTTGGTTCAGTACCAAACTATTTTACCTAGTATGAACCTAGACTTCAGAAGAGTTGGGGGAAGCAAGAACACATTACAGAGTTCCAGTATTCCTCCATAACATTACATACATAACACTCCAAACTAAAGAAACCTAGGTTCCCAACTTCCATTATTTCCCATCAGCCTTACTCGAGGAAATTGGAAAGGAGTAGCATGTTAACCTAATAGAATCTTCTCATAAAAACACAAAGTCTCATAAAATAAAAGGTGAGAGAACTCCAATAAATAATTACTTGATCTGAATATTATGTTTCAGAAACCCTGAAATCCTGATACAGTAATGGGTCTCATTGTACCCGTAACAGATAGAAGTTGAAAAGCAAGGTTCTGAAATGTCATTCTAGGTCGCATTTCAGAATAACCAGAGAGAGAAGGTCTGTCACATTGACTCCTAATGTGTCATGGAAAGTATTATTAAAATTCTCATACCTCTTCACCCCTTTTCCCAACAGATTAGAAGGATTTTTGTTTATAAAAGAGCTTAAAATTTGCATAACTTTAAGGTCTTGCTTATATTGTGGAAGTCAGAGAAAACAAAAAGTTAAACAATTTTTCAGAAAATTTTTGTAGTTGAATAGCAAGGTGAATATATATTGGTTGAGTCATGAGACATTATTATGATTCAGAGATAGTTTGGGGTATCCCTGAGGTACTTTTTAGTGTGATTTGAATCAATTTAGAGACTTCTGAGGGAATTCATTGTTCACCACATTTGTGTGTGTGTGTGTGTGTGTGTGTGTGTGTTACTAGAATGAGCTAGCTCACAGTCTGTTGCAAGTATTCTCAAATGTAAGTGTGCATTTAGAATCACTATGAGGGCCTGTGCAAACACTGAGGCCAGGGCATCAGTTCCTAGTTTTTGCTTCTTAGGACGGGGCCTGAGAATTTTCATTGCTGACAAGTCCCCAGGTAATGCTAGGGGACTTGTCAGCTGGTCATGCTAATGCAGCTGGTCCCTGGCCCTCACCTGAGGAACCCTGACTGCTCTGCATCAAGTTCAGTCCATTGCACAGCCACAGAATTGACCGAATACTTTAAAAGTCAACAGAGTCACATCTTCTAAATACCTTTTAAGCAAAATCTTTCTGAGAATTTCTTGAATTTTAAATAGGCTATCTGGCTTCTGTTTGTGTCTTTCTTGGAGTACAGATCCAAATAATACAGTTACTAATGTCATTTTTTCCCCTATGTCTTATCCCCTCCACCTACCTTTTAAGTCTTTGAAATTGTTCACAATATTCAGTGATGCAGTTCAGTGCTCTTGGCAACAACAAAAATGAAATACTATTACAAATTATAGTTTTTTAAAAGATTTTATTTATTTATTTATAGAGAGGGAAGGGAGGGAGATAGAGAGAGAGAGAGAGAGAGAAACATCAATGTGCGGTTGCTGGGGATCATGGCCCACAAACTCAGGCATGTACCCTGGCTGGGGATCGAACCTGGGACACTTTGGTTCCCAGCCCGCGCTCAATCCACTGAGCTACGCTAGCCAGGGCTTACAAATTATAGTTTTTAAAAAGTCGGAAATGAAGGTAATATTTTCACATTAAATCTTAGATAATTACTACTTCCATACCTCAAATTAATAATATTTCTCAGTTTTGTAAGAAATGTATTACAAATGAGAAAAAACCTTTCTGTACCTGTGCCTGTTTCACATACACAGTTTCTTTTGAAACTTAACAATTGGACTAGATTATGTTAATATTTCTGAAAGAAAGAACAATTTACCTCTTCTAAAAAACTGGTAAAATAGAGCAAAAATGCTGATGTTTCCTCTAATACTCATTCAAGACACTTATAAATGTACCCTATATTGAAGGTAGTGATGCATGGACTAAGCTGGTCATTTAAGGCAGATAAAGGTGTTTTACATATAAATTAAAACATCTTTAAGTACATTTTTTATCTCTACTTGAATTGCTATTCTCTCCCATTCCTAAATGTGTTTACCAATAATACACTACAACCTTTTTCCTTTATATGTCCTTATCTTTTCGTTATCTTCTAACCATTCAATCTTTGCACAAATGATGATATTTCTGTATTTTTAATGAATGTATACATACACATGGCATAGTCTTTCCAATGTTGTTTTAGAAGGTAAAAATCTCTGATGATAAATATATTTTCTTTAAGTGAAGCATGTACCACATGATTTCTAGATGCTTAGGGTACTTAATAACCTTGACATCACCATCACAGATATCATTATCATCAATCACTGAAGCTGTTCTCTGCCCTGATTCAATTAGACATAGATTAAGAAAAGGATCTTCTCTTATGTCTCTGGTTGCTGTTCAGCTCTGATGGCTCTCCTTTTTAAAATATACCTGCTCTCTTTCAAGTAATTTTTGCGTCTCTCTCATACCTCTAAAGCTGGTACTTGCAGATTAGTGACAGAAAAGTTACCTAAAATAAACAAGCACTTACTACTGAAAGTAAGTGTTGAATTCAGCATGAGAATGCTAACCTGTTTCCACATGACTAACCAGGGCTGCACAAAAGTAAATCACCCTGAAAATACAGCCATTCTCTTAATCACCTAATGATTCTATTACTTATATATAGACATGCACACAGGGCATTTCATTATCTTTAGAAAGGTCACTCAATAGTCATTAGAGTCAAGTAAACGAGGATTATACTGTCCTCAATACCATAAACATACTGGCTAATATATGTACTATAATTATAGAGCAGAAATATAAAATACAAAATGAATTTCACTGAGAAGTAAATGTATGGTGGTCCATAACCAGAAACACCATTTGTGCTTTTGATAAGCTGAAATGTTTGCAAACCTGAATACTCTGTTGAATTAATTTCCATCTATGGAGTGCTTTGTTCATATTGAATTTTATGTGGAAATATTTTATGTAAAAGAGACAAAAGCATGTGATGTATGAATAAGGCAGGATGGGGAGGTTGGCAGATTGAACCTGTCTTCTACCCCAGCAGCTCTGTAGGGATCTCCACAGTAAGCTTTGAGATCTGAAACCACATTGAAAACCACTGTATTTGAAGGTTAACCCATGAGCTGCTTTTCCTCCAGAGCAGTTATCACCATATAACAAACTATATGCAATATTTTATTTTTTACTTACTGATTCATTTACAGTGGGATCTAAGTTGTATAAGGGGAAAGACTTTTTAATCCACTTGATGTATAGTAGGTACTCAACAAATAATTGTTGACTGAATGTTAACTAATTGTTAGAGTAAAAGAATGACGACAATAGGCCCCCAGGATTATAAGAAAAGTAAGACACAGTCACTGACCCAGAAGAACACATAAGGTAGTTGGAGCAGATAAAATGTCCACAGGAAAATATCTAATAATAAAGACAATACATCCGGATATCTTTCCAGTGGTGCAGGAACCACTTGCTAATGTGATTCAGATGAGGGGGAAATGGATCAAACTAAGCAAAAAATCACAGAGACAAATGACTGGATATGTGGCCTTAAATAATTTTCTTAAATCTTCTTGGTCTCAGTTTCCTCATATAAAATCAGGTTTTTCTAACTAGTGACCGTTAAGATCTCTGGGACTTTTAGGCCAAAAAAAGAGGTTTTGAAAAGATGGTAAAAATCTGAACTAGATAGGAAACAGTCTCTCTGCAAATTTGCCTTTGCAAGTTTAGGTTTGGCTGTTTTGAGCTTCATGGTACACTACACTATGGCATGGCTGTAGTTTGAAATTGATGAAATTAGACTGAAGTTAAAGACAATTTATGAGAAGTAGAGTTAATTTAAAAATATTTTTTTCTGACTCAGTATATATAGTGATTTACAACTGGCCACTGAAGCGATACCTTGGATGAAAAAGCGTGGTTTTGCATTGCACAGAGGTGTAGCTAGCTGGTGGGCAAGTTGTACGTGCAGCTAACAAATTAGAGGTCATCTTCTGTTCTCTCTATTTAAAGCTCTTTTATGTATGGATGATATAGGTACCAAAAAGTGTACACAACAATGTTTGCAGCTTTACAGAATTTTACACAGTGAGCAAACTGACACCATCCACCATCAGAAATAAGGAAACAGTTTTGATTTTGAGCATAATAGATTAATTTTGTTCCTTTTTGAAGTTCCTATTAGTGGAATCATACATTATGTTATATTCCTTTTATTTAATATTATACTTATGAGATTTTTAACACTTATAATTGTAATGACTGAAATATTAAGAATTCAATAAACTTCATATTTTTCTATCATTTCTTTTTCCTCACTCTTGGCTTATTATTGAGTGCTCATGTATTTAAAAAATTGTTCTTTTTATTATTTTAGCTATTTTTCTTTTATATTCATTTAGTGATTTAACCCTAAAACTCAGCCTTAAATGCATCTCAGGATCCCTTTATAATTACTGAGGATCCAAATACCTTTTGATAACATGTTCTACATTATTTGATATTTCCCATATTTCATATTAAACCTGAGAAAGTTTTAAAACACAGGAATACTCCAGCAGAGCTTCTGGTCACAATGGCTATGTAGGTAAATACGATAGTCACATTCTCCCATACCACACCAAGATTACAACTAAACTACAGAACAACCATCATTTAGAACTGCCTAAAATCTAGCTGAGAAAAATGTTCTACAACCAAGTATAAGTAGAAGAAGCCACATCAAAACTGATAGGAGTGGGGGAGACACAGGATAGACTGATCCCATAGCCACATGTGGCAGATGAAAATTGGGAGGGATATCTCAGCTGCAGAGGTAGAGATCCTTCCTGAGTAGCAAGAGGTCCCAGCCCCACACCAAACCCCTCATCCAGGATTACAGTACCATAAAGAGAAGTCTTCACAACCTTTGGCTGTAAAATCCAACAGGGATTGTTGCTGAGCTAGAAGAAGGGCTTCAGGAGTCCCAAGCATTCCTGTTGAAGGACTGACTCATGGAAGGGCACCAGGGACATACAGGGAGGAACTAAATTGCCTTGCATCACAGTGATGGCTGGAGGGGCAGCTTTCTCCCAGATAGAAGTGTAGGCAGGGGCTATGTTCCTTTGCTGAGCCCTTTATTCAAAGAGCCAGCAGGTAGATGTCATGGGCTGAGTCTCCATCAACCTGGGTCATACTGTTTGCTTTGCTGTGGTGATTTCCTGAGACCCCAACCCACCTAACTTGCAGGCACACCCACACTATTTCCAGTGGCCTTTCCAAATGAATAGCCTGTCTTGGTTCATGTCTCAGACTTTCCTAAAATCTCTCAACAAGCATTATCTGGCCTCAATATACCTGTATCTCTCAATAAGTGGCCTCAGGCCTGGCACTAATGGCAACCAGCCTTGGTCCACAGCTTGGCCTTGCCTGGGCAACTCAGAGCCCAGAACATGTAGCAGCCATCTGCAGATTGCCTGGTAGCTCATGCTTGGAGGCCCTAGACAGAACAAAGGTGGCAGCTGACCTTGGCTGGCCCCTCTCAGGAGGCCACAGAGCCATCATATCCAGTGAATAGCTTCAGACCACATACAGGTACCACCCAGTGAATTCTACAAGAGACATACTCAAGGAGAAGACTCAGTGGGCTTTAAAGCACCATCGAGATAAGGCCTGCCCTGTGGGGTAGGCCCCTCTACAACTGATTATCCATGGTAATCACAGCCAGTTCCTGCAGCTGATCAGCCTGGAGGTAAAACCCACCCATGGATGTGCAAACAGCAATCAAACTCAACTACCACGGGAAGGTGTACACAACTTGCACAGTGGGGGTGGGGAACATACTGGAATGCCCATTTGGGTAATCGGGGAGGTTGTGCTACTGGACCCTATAGAACACTTACTACATTAGGTCACACTACCAAGCCCAGGTGACATAGCACTCTACTTACTAGACAGAAATAAACAAAGGGAGGGGGGCTGTCAAAATGAGGAGACAAAGAAACATGTCCCAAATGAAAGAACAAACAAACAAAAAACTCCAGAAAAAGAACTAGACAATATGGAGACAAGAAATCTACTTGATGCAGAGTTCAAAACACTGGTTATAAAGGTGCTCAATGAACTTAGTGAAAACTTCAATACATAAAAGAAGACCAGTCAGAAATAAAGAATACACTAACTGAAATTAAGATAATCTGTAGGGAATTAAAAGTAGAGTTGATGAAGCCAAGAATCAAATCAGTGATTTCAAATATAAAGAAGCAAAAAACACCCAACCAGGATAGCAAAAAAGAAAAAAGAATCCAAAAAAAATAAGGATAGAGTATGGTGGAACAATTTCAATATACCAACATTTGCATCATAGGAATGCTGGAAGAAAAAGAGAGAGCAAGAAATTGTAAACCTGTTTGAAAAATAAATGACAGAAAACTTTTTTAACCTGGTGAAGGAAATAGGCATACAGCTCCAGGAAGTACAGAGAGTATGAAATAAGATTGCAGAGGGGCCGACACAAAGATACATCATAATTAAAATGCAAATGGTTAAAGACTAAGAGCAGTTTAAAAACAGAAAGAAAAAAGCAGTCTGTTACCTACAAGGGAGCTCCAATAGAACTGTCAGCTGATTTCTAAACAGAAACTTTGCTGGCCAGAAAAGAGTGGCAAGAAATATTCAAAGTGATGAAAAGCAAGGATCTACAACCAAAATTACTCTACCCAGAAAAGCTATCATTTAAAATTGAAGGACATATAAAGGACTTCCCAGAAAAGAAAAATTTAAAGGAGCTCATCACCACACCAAACCAGTATTACTTGAAGTATTAAAGGTCTTGTTTAAGACGAAGAAAAGGATTAAAAATATAAACAATAAAATGACAATAATACACATAAATCAATAATTTACTCTAAAAAAATCAAAATAAACTAACAAGCAGAAGAGAAACAAGCTCCTAGATACAGAGAACATTTTGACAGTTGCCTGATGGAAGAGGGATTGCATGGATGGTAGCAAACGGTAAAGGGATTTAGAAGTACAAATGATTGACAGCTACAGAATAGTCATGGGGATATCAAGTACTGCATAGGGAATATAGTCAATAATATTCTAATAACTATATATGGTGTCAGATGGGTATGAGATATATGGATGATCACTTAGTAGCAATATAGTGTGTAATTGTGGGTGTGCATTTTCAACTTTAATTGAAAAATAAAAATAATTTAAAAAGAAATAAACTATCATAGAGATAGAGTTCCATAAAAAATAGATAAATAAAATTAAAACAACGTAAGTTGAATAATAAAAGATCATAACAGTGAAAACAAAGAATACACAAGCAGGTATCACATTAACCATCAGACCGAGGGTGATATCATGTCCTGTTACCTCTGTAAAACTGCACCATATGCGTGTATGAAAATGAGAGCAAAAACACTAAATAATATCATAATGTTTGTATGAAAATAATTGTCACTGCAGAGACCCCCTGAAAGGTTCTCCTGTGAGAACCATGACTTTTGAGATTCAGCATGATTAATTTATTGGAATCTACTGTAGATTAGAATCTACTGTAGATTTTTGTGTAATTTCTGCCCCTTGATTGTGAGCTGGATATAGTGACTCACTTTTAAGGAACAGAAGGCAGAATGCTATTTCCAATATTAAGTTATAAAAACACTGGGAGGAAGCTAATTGTCCTGTTGTAAGCACTCCTTGGAGAAGACCCTGTGAAGAGCTTATGAACAGATACTCTCTTAATTGCACTTATCCTTGATTGTGGCCTCATGAGAGACCCCGAGCTGGAACTATCTTGCTAAGCTCTCCCATTTCCCTAACCCAAAGGGGCTGTGAAATGGAAACTTGATTGTTTTGGATTTGAGAGTTGTTGTAAAGCATTAGGTAACTTATACACCTAGTACTATTTTCCATACTTTATTTTCAAACATCTGTGTTTTTATACTTAAATAATGTTTTTACCCTGTAGATATTAGGCTTTTACTTGTATTATTTAGTCTGTTTCATATTTGTTGGTATAATTTAAGGTAATATCTATACTCTTCACTATATCTTTTCAATTTAATACACCTGCATTATATTCTTTTATTTTCTCTAATTGCTTTGTTTTAAATTACTTATTTTTAAATTATATTTCATGTATATCTATTAATGTTACTTATTAATTAATCAACTATTTTCTTAGAGTTACCCTAGAGGTTACAACATACATACATAACTATTTCAATCAATTATTTTTTTTTAAATTTTATCCCTTTACCAATAATTCCAAAATCAGGGAAAATATTAAATCCATTTACTTCTGCATTCTGCCTGTATTTTAGGGCTACATATGTTAACAATACCATAAGACAATATAATCATTTTTGTATGACCAGCTTTCATTATATTTAGTTACAAGTTAACTCTCTTCTGTATTCTTTATTCCATCCTGCATTTTCATGTTTCCAAATTAGATAATTTTTCTTCTGGCTCAATAACTCTCTTTATCATTTCTTTTAGTACAGGGTTCCATGTAACAAATATTTTATTTTTGTTGTGTTAATAGGAGTTAATTTTGCCTTCATATTTCAAAAATATTTTCCATTGAATTAGAATTTTAGATGGACACATGCTATTTCAGAATATTAAAGATGCCATACCAACAGACAATGGAATGTTTTTTGGCTTTTATCATTTCTGTTGTTTGCTTAACTCAGTCTTATTGCTGCTCATTGGAAGATAATGTATCTTTTCCTTTTTTTTCTCTAATTGCTTTTAAAACTATCTTTGCACTTGTGTTTTGTAACAGTTTTATAAAAATGGGTTCATGTTTGATTTGCTTTGCATTTATATTGCTTGGAAGATGCCAGACTTTTTGATTCTGCAGGTAGAAAGCTTTCATCTGTTTTGGAAAATTCTCAACCATGAAAGATATTGCCTCAGCCTCATTTTTTCCTTTCTTTCCTTCTAGAACTCAGACTATTGGATATTAAACTATTTGACTGAATCCCACATTTCTGCTATACTCTGTTCTGCCCCCACACCCCACCATTACTCCTCTCTGTGCATCATGTAGGTACTTTGTTACAATTTGTGTTTAAATTCACCAACCCTGTCTCTTACTATGTCTAATCCACAGTTTAAATTCATCCATGAAGTTCTTATTTTTTCTTTTTTTCTTCTTTTAAAAAATTTTTTATTGTATTTTTCCATTGCCATTTAGTACCCTTATACCCAACCCCCAGCAATCACCACACTGTTGTCCATGTCCATGAGTCCTTTTTCCTTTTTGCTCAATTTCTCCACCCTTTAACCTCTACTCCCTTAGCTGTTATCCTGCCCTGCATCTACGAGTCTGTCTCTATTTTGTCTGTTGGTTCAATTTGTTCATTAGATTCCACATAGGAGTGAAATCATATGGTATTTGTCTCTCTCTGACTGGCTTATTTCACGTAGCATAATGTTCTGCAGATTGATCCATAATGTGACAAAGGGCAAAATTTTCTCTTTTATATTTTTAAATACTACAAAGTATATTTGATCTTTATAAATTTCTATTCTCTTAAAATTTTCATTCTTTCATTCATCTTGTATACATTTTCATGAGTTTTAGATGATCAGTAGTATATGGATCACTTGTAGGTCTGCTTCTGTTGTTTCTTTTTCCCCTTCATAACTGGAGACATTGATTTGCCTCTTCTCTCACAACTCATAATTTTTATAATGGATTCTGGGCATGGTGTATGAAAGCAATGTAGAGGTTCATACACTGAAATCTTCTACTGGAGATTTCCTTTACTCCCCACTAAAAAAATACAGCTGTGGTATTAAGGGAGGTTTTAGAGAAAGACCACCTTAGTCCAACAATGACTGAGTTGCGTCAAATCTGGTTTAAATTTTAGTAAGATTAAGTTGATGTATTCACATTTGTTCTTAGGTTGTTTTATACTCAATTCAAGAGAGCTTTAGGAAACTGAGTTCTGTCCTTCATTAGATTTTAAGTTAACTGTTCAGCTTCCTGTCTTGTGCAATTTCAAAATTTGGCACATAGAGAGGGGAAGGTAGGCCAGATGTTTGGGGACACTCACGTTTCTAATTTTGTCTCCCAGCTCCCAGCTCCATGCCCTTTGCCCTGGCTAAGGCTAAGACTAAGTAAGCCTTGACCCTCAGACTCTGTCCATCTTTTGAAAATGTCCCCAGGTCAAAAGAGCTGCTGCTCCTCACCCCACTTCTAAATTTTTCTCAACTCCCTGGAATTTTAGTCAAGTCAGTCCTCATTGTTTCCAAACTTTTTACTACCTTTGACTGTTTGTAGGAATGGCAGCTTGCTGCAGTGATGTAACATTGTTACAATGATCACATTCTGCCCCTAAGCAGAAGCTGCCAGTTTCCCTTCTAACATGGGTTCTGTTCACTCATTTCTTCCCTGTTCCAGGACTCTAATAAAAGGTGTTTCTGAACTTTTTACTGTGTGCCCCATGTTTGTTTGTTTATGTTTTGCTCCTGTCTGTATTTTTCCCCTCTGATCTTTAAGTCTGTATATGTGATATACTGACCTACTCTACAGCTCTGTGGACTGTGAATTTGCTTTACTGATGTGTCTAATTTAGTGTTAAATGCATCTATTACTTTTTTATTTCAGTTATTTTCAAAGATTGGGAAGGGATAACACTGTTGGTCTGTGATTCATTCCCTCCCTTTACTGGGGAGTGCCTATGGAGAAAGGAAAGAAAGCAGATAAGGTAACATAGTTTAACCTTATAAAGTGGATATGCAGGTAAAGAAAGACTAATACTACTTACTAAATGGAAGAGACTTTATCTCTAAAATGCCCATATCTGGCTCTCTCTAGCTACAGAGACAACAGTGTAGTGATTGCTGGGGAGAAGGGATGGGTGGAGGTGGAAGAGGGTATAAGGGGGTAAATGACAATGGAAAATAATGCAATAAAAAACAAATGATGAAATCTGTGCACACTGAAACTGCATTCACTATGGTGTCAATTTAATGTGCAAATAATTCTGATAAAGCAACTAACATATCAAACTTGACCTGCAAAATCAAGTGACTGTTTTATTTCCATTTATATGTTCCATATACAAACATAATAATAACTAAGGAGTTCTAAAAACAGAGTTTAATTAGGAAATATTTAAACAATATTTTGGTATTGAAAGTAATACATTGATATTACAGATTTGGAAAACATAAAAAATAAAATAAAATAAAAATATTATTCATAACCTTGCCATACAGACACAAGACAGAGTATTTTAAAAATAGTCTTCTGGAAATTTTTTAAAAAATTATTCAAAATAGTTTCAAATTTATTTAGAATTAGAAACATAAGCTCTGAAATAATACAAATTTTGTAGATTGGAAGGATAGTCATTTATTCAATCATTGGAGTAAAAGCAAACATTTTTCTATCTGATTTGAAATATTTTCTTTTCACTAATTCAGATTTAAGTTTTTAGCCCTGGCTGGCTTGGCTTAGTGGGTTGAGCACCAGTCTGTGAACCAAAAGGTCACCGGTTTGATTTCCAGTCAGGGTACATGTTTGGGTTGCAGGCCAGGTCCCCAGTAGGGGGCGCTCAAGAAGCAACCACGCATTGATGTTTCCCTCTCTCCTCCCCTTCCCCTCTCTCTAAAAATAAATAAATAAAATCTTTTTTTAAATTTAACTTTTTAAGGAAGCATATATCCTTATAATAAAAAAACATAATAAAAATGTTTTTTTGAAATTTGGAGGCATACTTTTTTTCTCTAGAAATCAAATTCTTTCACATATCATTAACTCTATACAAAATTCAAGGGACTATTTTCCTCATAATATTCAATATAACATTTATTTTAAAATTCTATGACCTCTGTATTCTAATTATGAATTAGGAACATTTATAAAACTAAGTAGTGAAGATGGGTTAAAATGATAAACTGAATACAGCTGTAATCTGACACCAACCCATGAGAAATCACTAGAAATTATTGGGAAATAGTTTCGGGAGATTGTAGTTTTATGACTGTATTAGACACTGAAAGGAGATTCCTCAGATGTTTGGAAAAGCCCAGGAGAATCAAGAATCCCTGTGCCTAGAAAAGTAACCTCTTAGCCCTGGCTGGCGTAGCTCAGTGGATTGAGCACGGGCTGTGAACCAAAGTGTCACAGGTTTGATTCCCAGCCAGGGTACATGCCTGGGTTGCAGGCCATAACCCCCAGCAACTGCACATTGATGTTTCTCTCTCTCTCTATCTCCCTCTCTTCCCTCTCTAAAAATAAATAAATAAAATCTTAAAAAAAAAAGAAAAGAAAAGTAACCTTTTCCCTGAATAATTTATATTCTCTCCCACAATCACAAGATACCTGGACTCTTCACAGATCAGTAACAAGTCATCTCAAATATAAAAGCAAACACACACACAAGATTCACCTAAAGATTGAAGAATGCAATCACTGTAATATAGAGGCAACAAACTTAACAACAAAAGAGCTCAAACCCAAGGAGAGAGATTTAATAGAGTACGAAGAAAGCCATAGTTAAAATAAATACATTTATGTTCTCAGAGAGATTTTAAATACTGTAGCATTTAAAATAAGGAGTCAGTGGGGGATGATGAAGAAAAAGGTGGTGTTTGAAATTAAACTCAATGAATTGGTTGAATAATAAAATGATTACAGCTGAAGAAAGAATTAATAAATGATTAAGCTAAGGTAATCACTCAGAACATAGCTGAAAGGACAAAAAGAAAGTTAAATAAAAGTACTTTGAATTTTCAGTTTCCACATACTAAGTGATTAGAAAAAAAGCAAGTGATTAACAGGTATAAAAATGTATGACATTATATCAAAAAATATCATAAGGAAAAGTATGACACAAATAGTCACACAAGAAAATCCAGACCTTCTCTGAAGTTTGATTTCTGTATGGAAAGGATAATTTGGTCAATAAGAAGGAAAAAAAAGACTACATCCAGATATGTATTGTGAAGTATTAAAAATCAATTGACAAAAAGAACACCATACATTTTTCTAGACAAGAATAAATAGAAAATAATTAAATTTGTATCATACTTGTCGGCAAAGGGGGGTAAAAGAAAACAATAAAGTAAATTTTGTTCAGATGTGGGAAAATAATTTTTAAAATTATTCATAGAACTATGCACTCAAATGTAAAAGTGAAATATTGGCATTAATTTACATTTGTAAAGGCTGAGAAGTTTTATTACCATAAACTCACCTGGACTGAATTACAGAGGGATACAATCCAGTGAAACATAAAACATACAAAAATCTGTAGAACCTAAGAAACAATGTCCAACTACAATAGTAGTAAATCTTCAATTATAATTTATAAAAAAAGGCACGTGTGAGTATGTGCATAATGACGGAACCAAAATAAGACACATTGAAAGCAGCATGAGAGGAAATAATATGACTATAACAAATAGGAAATTGGCATTGTAATAGATTAATGGAATAGGCTAGTCTATAAATAGGCTAGACGTATATATTTAATATATTAAAAAGGTAGCTTTTCAAATTATGGCAGAAGTTTGTTTTTTCAATAAGTTGTTTAGGAAATTTGGGTGTTCATTTGGAGTTCTATGTCTGCATTACAACACTCCCATGGACAGTTCAATATATCATGTGAAATTAAATAGTTATGTACTGGCAGTTATATATTTTAACTGTACAAGTCCCATAAATGAATTTAAAATCAATTTTGGACCTAGTGAGAAAAAAAAGATACTCAAAATAAATTTTGGGAGAATGTGTATACAATTTTGGTGTAGAAAGGTATTTTGTTAGCCCTGGCTGGCGTAGCTCAGTGGATGGAGCGCAGGCTGGGAACCAAAGTGTCCCAAGTTCGATTCCCAGACAGGGTACATTCCTGGGTTGCAGGCCATAACCCCCAGCAACTGCACATTGATGTTTCTCTCTCTCTTTCTCTCTCTCTCTCCCCCTCCCCCTCCCTTCCCTCCCTAAAAATAAATAAATAAAATCTTTAAAAAAAAAAAGAAAGGTATATTTTTAAAATACTCAAGAGATAACAGCCATAAAGTTAAAGATGAACAAATTGACTACTTACAAACTAAATATTCCAAGTGACAAAAATAACCCAAACAAAGCTAAAAATAATTGACAGACCTGGGAAAATATTTAAACATTTATAATAGGAAATTATATTCAAAGTAAAGAAGACCTACAGATATAAAGCAAAAATATAAAATCTAATAGCACAAGTGGCAAAACAAATGAATATTTAATATATTTAATATAAAAGGCAAATAGCCATAAATCATTCAACCTCATAATCTGTGAAAAGCATATTAAAAGAAAATTAGATACAAAGTGGGACAACTGTAATAACATAATCAATAAAATATACTTAAAAAAATTAGATACACTGAACATTTTGTATATAATTCCACAGTTTAATTCTATCAATTAAGGTGAGGACACAAAAGAAGTACTCTTTTGAACCATTGGTGGTAGTGTAAATTGGTATAACCATGTCGGGAAACAATTTCAGAGAACTAATTTTTAGAGGATCTGTGATCTAGTATTTCTACTTCCTAGTGTTTGCTGAAGAGAAATATTCAATCATGGGACTAGGTAGCATACGCAAAGATAGTTATTGAAGCATTACTTATGACAGTGAAACATTATAGACTACCTGCCTAGTTGAGCATCAATGTGGAAATGAATACTATAAATAAATCTCAGAAAGTTACTTTAAAAGAAGAGTTACAGAATGGCACATTTCTGCCCTTTAGATGGCACAAGGCTAACGTAAATCATAGACGTTACCTACGTGTGCTTGTATATAATGTCTGCAGTGAAGTCTAGAAATACAAGGTGGGGCAAAAGAAGGTTTACAGTTATTTGCATGGAGAATAGTGCAATAATTAATAAATAATACAAAAATTGACTGTGTTTCATGTATTCACAACTATAAACCTACTTTTGCCTTACCCTGTATATTAATTAATCACCAAACAGTTGATTACTTCTCAGAAGATTGGTTACCTCTCACATCTGAGGTGCCATGTCCCTGAAGTTGAATATGTTTTTTCCCCTAGAAATAATGGAAATTGGATTGTTTGTTAATTTCTTTGTTTTTGGAAAATTTAACATTATAATCCCTTGAGAATAACACCTAAGCACAGATCAGCAATACAAGAGAACACATGTTCTGTCTATGTTTTAGTTTGTTCAAGCTGCTATAACAAAAATACCTTAAAGCAGTGGCTTATGCATAATAAACGTGTATTTGCTCCCAGTTCTGGAGATGGGGAAGTGAAAGACAAGGGCACTGGCAGATTCGGTGTCTGGTGAGAGCCCTCTTCCTAGACAGCTTTCTCTTTGCTGTGTGCTCACATGGCAGAAGGAATGGGAACTCTCTTTCTGATATCTCTTTTATAAAGGCCCTCATCCTTTATAAAAGGACATATTCATGAGGGCTCCACCTTCATGAACCAATCACCTACCAAAGTCCCATATTTCAGTAATGCACCTTAGGGGTTAGGGTTACAATGTACAAATTTTGTCAAGGCACACACATTCAAACCATAAGTTCTACTTAAGTAACAGTAAGTTGAAAACGTTTTCATCATCCTCACTTTGCCAAGTAATTAGGCTGAACTCTTTACCTCTCTTTCCTCAAATTCACATATGCTCACTGTCTAAAATGTTGATATTAATGGAAAATCCTAGTTCTGGGCACTAATAAGTATTTTAGCAGATGACAAGAGTGAAAAATTTGAAGACTAACATCATTTTATTACTAAAATCTTGTTATATGCCAAAATCACCATTTTACTTAAAACAATGTGTATTTTATGTTCTTAATGCCACAACTCAGTGTACATGATGGATTGTTGCAATATGTCTTGTTTTTTTTAAACATGTTTATTTTCCTTTGCTATTATACTTTTGTTTTTGAAAAACTGTATCACATTTTATAGTATTTTGTTAAATATTTATATTTAAGAATCAAACATGGGAGCACTGAATAAACTAAAATATTTAAGCTGCCAAATAAATCAATCAGGTTGTTTAGTGTTTTAATGTTTTTCTCTCTTAAGCAACAGAGCATTTTGACTAAAATTTACATTTGAATCAAGTAGATACTACAGGGTAATATGATAAAAATCAATGATATTTACCTTCTCTTCTATGCATTCTACCACATGTAAAACCACAACTGATCCATTAAGGTTGAAACTGCTTGGGGGTGGGTTTTGCTGTCACTGTGGTCCTGAGGACTGTGTGCATGCACACAGTTTCTGTGGGGACACTAAGCCATTGCCTGGGCTGTTCTAAGGCAGACCTCAAGTATTGTTTCCTTTTATACATTTTTCCTGATGCAGAGAGGAGATAAAATCAAAATTTTCACATACTAATTAACGTCAATGTGTATCAATACTTGCTATCTCAATTACAACCACAGTTTTTATTTGAGCCAGCTAGATCCTGCCAACATAAGGATGACACGTTTTACTTCTTTTCCTGCAACTACATATGAAACCGATATTTTAGCAGGTGCAGTGCCATGTAAGAGAAGTATAAAGAGCACAGTTTAAAAATAAGATTTTTTAAACTTATTTTAAGAACTGAACCAAAGCACATTGAAATGATGTGAAAAAAGTGTGAGATTAACAAGAAATACATTAGTTGTGGCACTTCAGTAGAAAGATAAAACAAAATGACAGTGCGCATCACAATGTAAGAGGACACTGAAGGAGAGTTCTCCTCTTTGCCATAATTGATGACTAGTACCCAGACCTGAGGACAAAGTATCAACTGCTCCTTCTAGAGAGAAATTCCTCTTGGAGGCTGCCTGGCTCTGCTGCCCCCAGCATCACTCTTTGCCTCCTGTGACCAGTGTCTGTGTCACAGAAGACTAAGGAGTAGGGAAGGGGAGGTATGGGTTATCGCTCAGTAGAGTTATGAGCATTGGATTTGGAAATGGGGCTGTTATGGCTTTGTGCTTTCATTTTCTCCAAGGCAGGATAGGTGATCACTCACCCTAAAAGAATTGCACATATGGTTTAGGTGTCACATTGCCTTCCTATGTGTATTTATACATTTGCTTATGTTTGGAATTGTCAAGCATCTCCCATGCCTATTGGAGAAGAGAGTAGAGAGTCAGAGGGGGCGGGTTAGAGAAAAGATTCTCCATTGAAGAGTCTGCATTCCCAACACTGAACGTGACATAACGTATGGGTCTCCTCTGGGTCAAATGGTCACCACAGAAAGTAGCCAAGAATGTGTCATACCTAAGTGGGCAGTGTTGTAAGGGTGTACATCACAGCAGCAAAATGTTGTGGGTTATACCAGCAAGCTTAGGAGCTGAAAGGCATTAGGAGTGTTGAGCAGGAGCCAAAAGGACACCATGCACACCATCTACAAGAGGATCCAAAGAACATGAATCTGCAAGGTTTATCCCCAGGAATAACAGCTAAAAAGGGATATTGAAGAGTTGCAGGTCCCTACATCAAAGATGTGTAAGATCTTTTAAGTCCCTTAAAAGAATTGCATGTGCATCCAGGTTGATAATAAATTTTTAGGTGCTGATTTCACAAGAGGCAGCAGAAGCCCCTCAGTTTAACAAGGTCAGGAACCATAGCAGCAGCTAGTTAAACTAGGTACTTATTCAATCCTTCTCCCTCCACCCTGACTTAAAACAGCGGAAGAGGAAAGAAGAGGTAAATGGTAGAACTCCCGCCTCTCTGTTCCTCAGGCCATAGTATAAACCCGAGCTGGGAAACATAAGGGGATACATTTGCAGTTTTCAGTTAGAGTAGACGGGGCTTTTAAACAACTGAATGACTTGATCCCCATAGAGTCTGCCTGCGATATTATTAAGTGACAAGAAAGAGAGAAGTTGGGGACCATAATTGGAGAAAAAATAAAACCTTTCCACCATTTTACTCCCATTGATCTGAGACCATCAATAAGCTGTTCGCCATAACATCTTTCAAAGTCTAGGCAGGTTTCTGAGGTTATTCATCCATTCAATCAATAAACACAATGAAAAGCAATGACCCCCAAAACAAAAACCTATTTTATTTCAAATATATTTTTTCCCAATACACACATCTTATCTCTCCACTTCAAGGTCAAGTTTTAATTCACTTATACTTCCCCATGATGCTTTTCTTTTCTGCTCCTTTCCACAATGGTCTGCTTTTACCTGGAGCTCCTACAGCTCTCGTTGTTTATTCAGTTATTTCAAAACCAATGTCCGTGTCACTTAACTAAATATGAATATGTGAGTCATGTCCTCATATAAGACATAAACTTTTAGTCAGTTAGACTCCATGACTGACTCCTTCTCTATCCACCATTGCCAAGAACAGCATCATAACAGCAATAGTTACTAGTATAATGCCTTATATTTTTAGTACTTTGACTCCTATTTTGAGAAGATAAGACCCAGGTGTCTTTTTCTCTTGTCTACAAGTCTGCTCTTTACATTTCAGTGCTCTGCCATCTATATATAAAGGTGTAGAAGTTTTACTGTGTACTATCTCCTTCTTCAAAAGAGCCCCTATATTCAGATATTTTTAATATTAGTATACTGACCATTATCTATCTCGAATAACATGGCTAATACTTATTTTTTTAAAAAGACATTCTCTGTAGCACCTGGCATTACTATTTCATAAAACTATTTAGTCCAGTTGTTTGTTAATCCAGTCTGTCACATCTTTAAATGAAGGAGTTCAACATATTATTAATTTATACTATATACTTGTTTTGGTCTTCCTTCTGTAATATCATTCTATATGTTCTATTTTTAAGACTTGCTTGTTTCCATGTTTTCTATCTTTAATTAGTTTCTCTCTATCATCAATTAGTTGTATAAGACTACATTTCCCTTTCAAACAATTTGGCGGTTTTCTGAGTTATGTGTGTACCCAGAAAGAATAAGGTATAGGTTTTATAGAGAGTTTTTATCCATGGGCATGGAAAGAACCTTCTGCAAAAGACAATTTTAATGGAACAATGATAGATAAAGATTAAGTTGTTTAATTATTGTGTTCTATGTGTCTTTTTACTTATTGTACATATGCCCACATATAATACTTATAATTGCTAACATTTATATAAAACACTTTCTAAAGTCACTTGCTAGTAAGTTAGGAGTTGATTTACGACCATTTTGCTCTTAAGCTTGTGATGTCATCTGTGCTCTACTTATATAAATAGTCTTCAAAATATCTGTCTGTGCCGCCTCATCTAGATGCCAAAATATTAGTTGTATTAGAACATGGAATCCATCCAATCTTAGAAATGACTTAGAAATTTTGAAAAACATTCTTTACTCCAGGACATTCCATGAAGATGCTGTTTTCATCATTTATTGCTATGCCTAGTCCACCCCCACAACTTACTGGCTTAAAACAATGATTTATTCTTTCTCAAATTTCATACTGGTTCTTCTGCTGGTTTTTCCTGGACTCATTCATGTGCTTGCATTTGGTTGAGGGGTGTGCTGGGTTGGAGAGTACGATAGCATCACTCACAGGTTTAGCAGGTGAACCTGCTCTCAGCCAAGGCCCTTTCACTCTCTTCACATGATCTAGTTCTCGTAGGCTGGCTTGGTTTCTGTCACTGGCAGTCTGGGGGCAGTGTTCCAAGAAAACAAGAACAGACTACTGCAAAATTTCTTACGATCTAGTATTGGAGGTACTGTGACATCACTTCTGCTTCACTTTGTTGGACAAATGCCATACCAGATTCAAAGAGTAGGGAAATAGACTCTTTCTAATGGGAAAGGCAAAAATCACATAGCATAGAGGATATACACTGCATTGGGAGGAATTTGTGGCCTTATTTCAGAATCACTGTAGGTGACAAAAATTAATTGAGAGTAACTAACATTGAGCACAGGTATTGATTTCCAGTTGCTTCTCACTAAAGCACTGATGCAATCACTTGACCTGACACAACTGAAGACAACATCTTTGTGATGATGAGGTTTGTATTTCTCTTCTTGCACTGTTCAGATTCTGCTCATCCTCTTAGATGGAAATAGGTTCAATAGCCCACCCTTATTTAAATCTTAGTGACATAGTCCATTGTCAGTGTTTACATTTAATCCTTATAACAAGCCAAATAGGGAGTAGTATTACCCACCTTTTAAAGATGAAGAATCAAATATTCAAAAAGTCAAAGTAACTTGAGAAGTCACACAGCTAGCGAGTGCTGGAACTGGAATCTCAACCCAGACAATCTGGCCTCAAGACCATGCTCTTCATCACCATGGCTATTCCTTCTCTGACCATCCCTGGGGTTTTATTTTTACCCTCATCAGGCATTGACATAGCTTGCTTATATCAGGGCTTTTATTTTCAGCCTCTGCTAATTCACTTGATCAAAATACTCTGTACATGCTCAAAATAAAACTGTAATCAGTGTGAAGCAGTCAGTACCTAAAATAATTAATCTTGTCGGGCCATTAGTGTGGTGAATCTGGTCTGTAGGTGTATAGACCAGTTAATGTGTCTTCCAGATCAATTAGTCTCCAAGGGCCATCAGGAGATTCAGATTGCTCAGACATGGAGAGGTGGCCTCGCACAGTGGTTAAGAACACAAGTTGGAACCACACTCCAAGGACTAGAATTCTGCCTCTGCCACATGCTAGCTCAGTAACTTTGGGGATGTTAATTAGAGTGGATAATAATAGTTTCTTCTTGATAGGATGAGTATGAAGATTAAAATTAAATGGTTAATATTTGTAGAATTCCCTGGTACTCTATCTGACATGTATTTGTTAGACCATTTTCACACACACACACACACACACACACACACAAAATGTATTTCAGGCCACTGGCCAGGGGCAAATAATATGTCTGAGCACTGAGTACTTTGGAGTTTCTGAGGTGGCCACATGTTCATCCAGGCATAGGTTTTATCTGTTCTACCTCCTCTTCAGCCTGTTGGAAATCCGGGCCTTCCAGTTGAGAGTTGTCTTTAGTGCAGCTTGGCTAGAGAATGGTTTGGGAGTACTTTTAGCCTCCATTTTGCTGCCCAAAGAGCTCCTGACTGGCCTGTGGAAGAGAGACTCTTTGTCCTCATTCCCACCAAGAATTATCCACAGGTTAGTTTCAGGAATGAGAGAACAAACTTTTCTGACTTGGCCTTAAGCTAGGCTTTAAATGTCCTTGGTGGTAGCATCCCCCTAGCTTCATCAGATCTCACCATCTTCTCATATCTAAAGTGTTCTACCCTGGCATGACAGACCATCAACCCAATAACTGTGGTACCCTAACCTGTCTTTCCCTTCTGCCCTGCTGGGCTTTTTCAGAATAAGTACCATGCTGTGATAGGTTAGGTGATCTGAGCTCCAGAATTAGGAAATGTGGTTCTCTCACATTTAAAATTTAAAGTTACTTAACTAAACTGAGTATCTCCATCAACTGTGAAATAGCAATGATGATGAAACAACAAGGTTTTTATGTTATCACAGTAAGTACTCTATAGTTAGAACTCTTTATTTTTTTTTTAAGGTAAAAGATTTTGTTTTATTTTTTTAAACAATTTTGCATAGTTTATGCTATTACAGTTGTCCCGATTTCTTCCCCTCTGCCCCCTGCCCCCAGCTCAACCCTCATTCCCACAGGCAATCCCCACACCATTGTTCATGTCCATGCATTATGCATACATGTTCTTTTCTAACCCCTTTACCTTCTGTCAACCAGTCCCTCCTCCCCAAACCCCTCCTACAGCTGTCAGTCTGTTACATGTTTCTGTGTCTCTGATTCTACTTTGCTTGTTAGTTTATTATGTTCATTATATTCCACTTATAAGTGAGATCATATATTTGCATTTCATTGATGGATTTATTTCACTTATCATAATAATCTCCAGTTTCATGCATGCTTTCACAAAAAGTAAGAATTCCTTCTTATTTTCACTGCTACATAGTAGTCAATTGTGTATGTGAACCACAGCTTTTTTTACCCACTCACCGACTGATGGGCAGTTAGGCTATTTGCAAGTCTTGGCTATTGTAAATAACACTGCTATGAAATAGGGGTGTATAAATTCTTTTAATTTGGTGTTTCAGGATTCTGTGAATCCCAGAAGTGGAATCACTGGGTCAAAAGGTAGTTCTGTTGTTAATTTTTTGAAGAAACTTCATATTGTTTTCCAGAGTGGCTGCACCAGTCTGCATTCCCACCAACAGTATACGAGGGTTCCTTTTTCTCCACCACCTCGCTAGCACTTGTTGTTTGTTACTTTATTAATGATAGCTATTTTGGCAGGTGTGAGGTGATATCTCATGGTGATTTTAATTTCATCTCTCTGATGGCTAGTGATGTTGAGGATTTTTTCCTATGTCTATAGGCCATCTGTATGTCCTCCTTGGAGAAGTGTCTGTTGAGAGACTTTGCCCATCTTTAATTGGATTGTTTGTCTTCCTGGTGTTGGGTTGTATGAGATCTTAATTGTCTAGATTAAACCCTGGTGTTGGGAGAACTGGACTAGTGCTTGCAAAAAAGTGAAACTAGTCCACCAACTTATACCATACATTAGAATAAACTCAAAATAGATAAAATACTTAAATATAAATCATGATACTATAAAAATCCTAGAGGAAAATAAGTAGTAAAATTTCTATTCAAGTAAATAAATAGTAATAAATATTTCTACTTGGTATCTCAAGTAGAACATATCTCCTAAGGCAAGGGAAACAAAGAAAAAATAAAAATGGGACTACATCAAATTAAAAGGCTTCTGCACAGTTAAAGAATCATCAGTAAAATGAAAAGGGAACCCACTGTATGGGAGACTATATTTGCCAGTGATACACCAGACAAAGGTATAGTTAGCTCTCCTTAAATGGTAGCTGTTATCATCTATTTGATGTAGGAGATAATTTAATATTTCTCCAAACTTCAAAGGGATGAATTTGCACAGAATATATGTGTATTCATTGGCAGAAACATCCTTGTATATACAATATTGTGTTGTACTTTGGAGAAAGTTAAATTCATTCCCAGCTGAACTTTGGGAAACTATACCTCAGTATTTCACATGGAAATAATTTCAATAATTTATCTTTAGAAGGGTGACTTAATTTTAATTTGTTATGTCAAAGCTCATATGTTAATCAAACATAAAATGCATATCACAATGTAAGTTAGGCCATTCTAAAGCCTCTATTTTAATTTGTTATTAGAGTTGATACTTTTATTGCTGCTCTTTAAGTTACCATATTTTTTGGACCATAAGAAGCATCTAGGTTTTAGAGGAGGAAAATAGGAAAAAAAATTTGAAGCAAAAAATGTGGTAAAATATTTAATAACATAAATAACACAATATTTCACCAATGTAAATGTAAACAGAACTCAACAGCAGTATTAATAACCATTAGTCCACCCAAATTTGTGGAGGGAAGAAAAAAAAAGGTGCATCTTATAGTCTGAAAAATATGGTATTATGGAGGATGGAGGTGGTTGTTTTCTTTACCCAGTAGTGTGTTTAAAATAACCTACCTTCAGTCTCCTAATCTGTTAAAGAAAAAATCCTGATTTACAGACTCTTAAGATAGTCCATTTAAAAACAAATAAAAAGCCCAAGATTCAGGCTACTTAGATGTTATAGCACTACATTATTATTATCACATTGTAAACCCAATACAGAACTATCAATTCTGCAACATTTAAGCAAGCTGTTTAATGTCAAAGACAGAAATCACAACAATGGCTGTTTATCTCAGTTTCTCCCTCTTTATTTTTATTCTAATTAGATCATAATCAAAAGTAAGAGCCTGAGAGAAATATGTTGTTTATATTTTCCAGAATCCGATATATATAGATTTTAATTCTTACAAAATATGTTGAAAAAATTTTTTGAAGTGACAATCTCAGAATCTGAGATAAAAGTTCATGAGAACTTGAACTTGGACTCCAAAATGAGAACATATGCTCACTAGAAATCTGAATTAAATGTTTGGGAGAATTTCAAATGTTTGAGGTCAGGATTAGATAAGCCATCATTTTAGAATTGGTAGAAGTGCTTGGGAGCATTATAATGAAAATATTCATGGTTCTAAATAGATTTAGTATTCTCTTAGCTACTATACCTTCAGAATATGTAATTATTATTATTGACTGTGCATGTTTATTAAAAAGGATAAAAGTTCAGTGTATCTCTTGGTTAAATGATAGAAAAATGCAATTTATATTGTTAGAACTTTGTCAGTGAAATACCGAAAACAGAGTATAAATAAAATAAAGAATCTCACAATGTTCAAGTTGGTTTGTAATAGGATGTTTGGCTTTTTTTTCATGAAATAAATATTTATTGAGAATCTGTTTTGTGACACTTAGAAAAATTCTTGAGATCCTTCAGTTGTATTTTTGTTCTGTTTTGTGTTTGTTGTTTGTTTGTGTTTAGTTTTGTGGGACAGAATACCACTACTGTTCAGAGAAAATAAGATCAAGGGTAATAATATTGGGAGAATCATAAAGGAAGCAGAAGGATTTCTTTACTGCAAAATTTTTGGTTCTCTTAGAGAACTCTGTAAGAGATTCAGGGTGTTAAAACTATTCCAAGTATAAATTGCCATTGACCCTTAGCTCCATCCTCAGGTTTTCTTGTAAATGTAATAAAGAACCTTAGCATATTGGGAAAAGCTGTTCCTAAAAAGTCATCTCTTCTACTCTCCTCTTCTTATGGAATGTTTGACTGTAGACCAGTGGATTTGAGTTTTTTTTCGAAGGCAATATAGAATTTATTTTGGAATAAAGTAGACTTTTCCACTTCAATCAGTTTTTTTCCCCTAAAATATTATTTTCCTATACAAGCAGTGTATTTTTCTAGCATCCTGCCATCTAGGGGATAGATAACTTAATAGTATCTAATCAGATTTAATTGGTTTATATTGCTTAAGATATGGTATATTTTTCCAAAATTCTCAAAGGGCTAGGCAAGCTCCTTTTAAAAAAACTCAATGGTTTACTAAAGCAATATTCCTTTATAACAGGTCATAGTTAGAATATACAGATCTTTCTTTCTCAAAGGGTCAGGACATCTTCTGTATTTGCAGATGTGCAGTTTACGGTTCCAAAATTTATGACAAGTTATGCCCATATTTGTCATTTTGTATTGTTATACTCTGATCATGCTATAATATGCTAAATGTTGAAGTGTTTCATTATTAATCCACACTGTTAAGTATGAATCTAAAATTAAAAGTTAAGTATAGGCAGTTAGGATGACAAATATTTTCATCTTATTTATAGGACAGTATTGCATGATTACCTGTTAACAAAGGTCTCTACATTCCCTTCTATGTAAAAAGTGAACAATAAGAAACTCTACAAAATTAAATCAATGGGAAGAACTTCTTTCTTTGCAATGTTCTTTTCTACATAAGTAAAAAAAATGCTTCATTATTATTTTTTAATTACTAAATATGAGACAAATGCTTAGTCTTGAAATATATAGGTCAATATTTATATTTTTATCCCACATATTAAAATTACTGTTTTTATTTAAATCAATTTGGAAATATGTGGATTCTGAAGTTATTTTGATATTAGATAGCTTTTTTTTATTGTTGTTTAATTACAGTTGTCCTGATTTTCCCCCATTACTCTCCTCTGCCCTACTAGTGGTAAGAACTGAGTTTCAATAAAGCAGGACAAAACTATGATGAGTAATGAGAATGCCTTGAAACTGACATTTGAAAAAAAGTGAAGTTCCTAGTGATCCAGTCTAGACTTTTTAAATTGGTTGGAATTTTGCTAAAAAATTTGTACTTTACTCTGGTCAACCCCAATAAAGACTTAATAAGGTACAACAACATGAAACACTAACCTGTATCTCTATCAGCAGCAAGTCCAGGTTTTGTAGACCTGAACCTTACATAATTTGGAGGAGCACTCTGTAATAAAAATTTTATAAATTTACCGATTAAAAATTTTGAATCCTCTCTCAAATCCTTAGAGTGAGGCATACTCCAGTAACAAAACTTGCAGCTTAAATTTCAATATGTTCATGGTAAATATGCTTTACATATGACAATCAGATATCAAGAACAAAGTCTACTGGAAAGGCATCCCAGGAGGGCTGGGAGAGTTTTGCCAGCTCTGAGATCAACTCTGGATTTCAGTTTCCTCATAACAACACAAGCAAGTGTGCACTGGGGAAAATCATCTCCTAGGTTCCTTTCCACAGAACAGTTTCTATTTTTAAATTGGAAAACCCATTACTTGGGGAATGAGAAGGACTGCATGTTCATGTGAACGAAGCAAATGAACCTTGTAAATTTATTAGGGTACCCTAATTTACATGATTATTTCCTGACATCCAGATACATATATTTTTTCACCTAGCAATATGATTTTTGATAATTCTCAGAGGTCTCAATCTGATGAAGTCTGTTTTGGTTTTATAGTGATATTCATAAGTATATTCTATATCAACAGCCTGAGTACCAGCACCAGGTCATGAGTGGGGGTGGGGATCTTGTATTGAAAAAGGAAAAAAAAAGGAAATTAACCCCATCATTTGCATTCTCTTTTTCTGTAATTCTTAGAATTGAGAGGTTGACCTACTCACTGAACCTTATTAACATGCTGTTTTTCAGAGTGGAAGTAGTAAGTTGTCTAGGTTAGCAGCGTTTTATCCTTTTAATGCTAGATTGGGAAATGTACAAGTTGTAGAACTATCATTGACATGTTTTGAACATTTTTTCAGGATTTTTCTCCACAATCAGTATAAAGATGGAATTCTTTCCTTGCATTTTCTGTTTACATATGTGAATTTATATAGAACAATTCTTCAGAAATTTGCTGAAGTCTTTAACTTTGGTGCCAATTTCTAATGGTTTTAAATGACTTAAAAAACCATAAAACAACTCTGATAAAAAAGTCTTTTAAAAAAGTCTTTTAAAAATTCTGTAATAATCCTAAGAGATTAGAAGTTCAGTAAAGGCAGAAAGTACATCTCATTTATCATGGTGTACTTAAAGTCCATACAAATAGCTGATATAAAGTATCCATATTACTTAAATTTTGACTGAAAAAATTAATAATTTCAAATTATACAGCATTATCATTGTTTAAAATGTATGTTGGCAGCAATAAAGCTATATCTTCTTTATGATTAAAATAACATTAAATAAATGTGGTGGTATTAAACATAGCTCATAAAGAAAAAATAGTCATAATTCTACCATCTGTTAAAACAATAAGTAACTATAAACATTTGGGGTTCAATTATTGATAATTGGAAAAAGTAGTTTATTTCATATATACCTATGCCTCTGTTTTTCATAATTTTATATACTATACATGAATGTAAATTTTTAAAAGTTTATTAAAATAGGAAAAATTAAAATAAAAAATCTTTGATATGTAGTTGCTCTCCATTTTGTGAACAACAAAATAATTAACTTACAACATTAGTAATAACCAAACATATTAGATGGTATCTCTTATTGTTTCAACAATGCAAATATACAAAGTAAAATGATAGTTTTTAAGGAAGAAAAATCAAGTATCTTACTACAAGAGCCTTCCAATTTCTGTACAGTGCATTTTTGTGAAATAGATTGGACTATTGCACACAGATTAAATTTGACAGGATACCAGACGGTTGCCATATTTTTACTTTTTATTCAGAACATTATTTTGATAAATGTGGAACAGAAAATTAAATATTTTTGTTTTTTCCTGATGGAGAAAATCAATTGAATAATATTTCAAAACCCTGCCATGGCTGTGTATCTGGCTTATATTATTTCATAGATAGCTGGAGGGGTTTAAAGCCTTGACATTTCACTCGTCCTGAAAACACTGAAGATACATGGACTGCACTACATCGAGTTCCCATTTTTCTTTCCAAAAGCACATCATGATTGGCCTTTTTATCCATCCAAGACTACTGCCCAAGGAGGCTTGTATGTCAAGGCCAATGCAGCTTTGATGAAGCAGCATCTTAAGATATTATGGTTAAGCCCTGGCTGGCGTAGCTCAGTAGATTGAGCACAGGCTGTGAACCAAAGTGTTACAGGTTTGATTCCCAGTCAGGATACATGCCTGGGTTGCAGGCCATGACCTCCAGCAACCACACATTGATGTTTTCCTCTCTCTCTCTCTCTCTCTCTCTCTCTCTCTCTCCTTCCTTCTCTAAAAGTAAATAAATAAAATCTTTTAAAAAATGATATTATGGTTTAAATTTTGGGCAGCAGTTGGAGGCAGATTGTGTCCTGGTTTTATTGTTCATTATATTTTCCTCTTTCTCAGATAGAAATTGAGAAGGAACTTTTCACTGGGCTCTAAATGCTATTTATACCCTTTGGAGATGAAGGGAATCCAGAGATGTCTATACCTGTGGTAAGGCACAATGAGGGGGGATGGAAGAGACAGGAAACTTTATTTCTACCCCGGTGTCTCCAAAACTCCAGGGCACATATGCTACTCTGTTGTAAGTAACACATACAACTTCATCTTCTGACAAAAATTGAGAAGGTTTTCAGAATAAAACTCCAAGTTGTGAAAAACTCCAAAAAAAACCAGAGCCAATAAAATAGGCCTATGAATAAGCAGAATAAATGTGAAAACCAATTTTCCCGTGCACAAAAGCTAAATTACTTGATAGAGAAGTTTTGAGATGACCAAATCTCAGTGTTTGCATTCAGATATCCTTATTGGTTTATAACTTTCCTTAGTTCACCAGAGTCCTATAACCTGCCTTGACAGTGATCACCTGGTCTATATCACTGACCCCTGCCTGCAGTGGAACAGCTCACTCTGGCCAATGGCAGGAGGGCACACCCTCTCTGGGGAGCAGTCCCACACACACACCTAAGGAAGAGATCACTGCACTTTAATGATTGCCTGAAGGAGTTCTAGCCCCTTGAGCATCTTCGTGTTGGAAAATGGAGTAAAAAAGCTCATTTAACAGCACTTGAGTTCTTGGGACAGACAGGCATCAGAATAACCACACACATCAATTTCAAGCATGCTAAGAGCTCCATTGGATCCAACAGTGAAACATTAAAAAGTTTATGTTTGGGGGGAGTCAAGATGGCGGCTTTACTCTAGGCAGCATGTTTCTCGGCTTCAGTGAAGAGGAGGGAACTCACGGTTTGGTGGAGAAACAGAGCAAGTGGACTAGGTTACTGAATCACTTTTGAAAGCAGGACATCAAAAATTATTGCAATCATTGAAAAACCAGATGATAAGGAGACTGCTTCAGGACAAAAGGGGCCCAGGGATCAGCGTGGGGTCTAGGGGTGTGTAGTCCCCAGGCCCGGTGCTCCTGGGTATGCCTCAGGGCTCCCGGGAGAGGGGAGTCACTGCTCCCTCTCCCGAATACGGGGGTTGAGCAACTCCAGTGGAGAACTTGCTGCTTGAAGGCACAGATTGGCCAGTTGGACTGGGAAAAAATTGCCCTGGGACTATGAACACCCACCCAGAGACCTGGGAGAAGTGAGGGCCTCCAGCTGGCAGAACCAGGGACAACCTGGTAGAGTGCCCACACCCCTAGCCGGGTGGGAGTGCGGATCAGTGGAAAACCCAGAGCCGGAAGGGCTCCGGCGTTCCCAGGTCTCCAGAGCCTGCAGTTTTGATCTGTGGAAGCACTCACCCCATCGGGAATCCTGACTCGTGCGCTGTGAACCCAGAAAGTCGTGGCACTTAGGGCGTTCCTAGAGACGAATCTCAAAAGTTTGATGGAGGGACGCACCCTTTTATGATTACCAGGGGGGGCACAGTGAATCCCAAAACAGGGAGGGTGCCTCCTGAGATCATAGAGCTGGAAGCCTGCAGGGACCCTGAAGCCCGGAAGAGTGCAGCAGGGAGCTCCTGAGAGCAAGTGTGCTTGGGAGTGCCCAGGGTACCTGAGAGACTTTCTGAGATCTGGCTGGGAAGAGAGAGAAGCATTTCAAAGGTCCCTCAGCCAGCTGAAGCCAACAAGATCAGAAAAACTGGTCTGGCCAGTAAGAAACCAACAAGAGGTTTTTTTTATTTTGTTTGGTTTGGTTTGGTTTGATTTGGATTTTGTGGCTATTGCTGGTTGATTGATTTTATCTTGTGTTTTAAGTGACATATTATTTTTCAATTCTTATTATTTGTATATCTCGCAATCCCTTATGTTTCTCTTCCATTCATCCTAATATTATTCTTTCCACTCCAAATTTATCTCTCCTGCACTCCACCTTCTGCTTTTCTTTCCTTTTTTTTTTAATCTTGCAAGTTACTGTAAATTTGTATTATCTTTTTCTCGCATTTCCAACATTTTTTATTTTAATATTTTGGTATTCTTTTTCTTTCTGTATAATCTTTGCTTGGATGGTTATACTGTCATTTGATATGTTCCCTCTGGTATCTCAGTCACAGTGTGTTGATAATTTACTATCCTTCATCTGTGTTCCATTAATACACCTCTCAAGGTTCTATACTCTTTATTCTTCTTATCTAGATCTCATCTATTCTGCAACAAGACTGTCACTTTACTATTACTGTTAATAAGACCTAGTCCATACAATTGTAAATACTACTCAATACCCCTACCTGATCTCAGCCCACTTTGCAGTTTCCTGAACTATACTATTGTGGGGGTTGTCTCTATTCTTTTACACACTACTCCTATTTACTGATCTTTAATCCAACCCTACCTTAGAATCTGACCTCGACAGCCTCACAGCTTTCTAGATCCAACTAACAATCCTCTCATCCCCATTAGAGTCTTACCCTCTTTCCATCCTTTCTAAAACGTGGATAGTGGGGTGGAGGATCACAGTTAACACTATAAGGAGCCAAAGGATAACCCATCTCTTTTCTACTGGCTGCTAATGTAAATATCATAGTATACTGTCTTTCTGTCTTAAACCATTTTGCCTTACTCCTCCAACTGATCAAGAAAAGAGTAGGAGGGAGCTCTGAACACCAGGATACACAAAGGATATTGTACCACTGAATCTCACAACTATTCTACCACAGAAGTTCACACCATAATTACAGGGAACCAGAACAGATCAATTTAAGAAACAGACGCTAACAAGAAGAAACCCACGAACAATGAGAAAACAAAGAAACAACCCCCAATTGAAGGAAAATGAGGAAGCCTCAGGAAAAATGCTAAATGAAATAGACGCAACTCAACTATCAGATAGTGAGTTCAAAACAATGATTATCAGGAAGTTCAATGAACTCACAATGAGCTTTCAGAAATTAGAGGGAAACTACAACAATCTCACTGCAAACTATATAAACGTGAAAAGGGAAATAGAAACTCTCAAAAAAGGCCAAGAGGAAATGAAGAATACAATTTCTGAACTAAAGAACACAGTGGAAGGAATGAAAAGCAGGATCGATGAAGCAGAAGATCGGATCAGCAAGCTAGAGGACAAAGTAGAAAACAACACCCAGAAAGAGCAAGAAAAGGAAAAGAGGCTCAGAAAGAATGAAGAGGGATTAAGAGAAATGCAAGACAATATGAAACATAATAATAAACGTATAATAGAGATACCAGAAGGAGAAGAAGAAGAGCAAGGGATCAAAAACCTAGTTGAACAAGTAATGAAGGAGAACTTCCCTAATTTGATGAGAGAAAAAGTCACACAAATCCAGGAAACACAGAGAGTCCCAATCAAGAGGAACCCAAAGAGGCCCACCTCAAGAGACATCATAATTAAAATGGCAAAATTTCAAGACAAAGAGAGAATCTTAAAGGCAGCAAGGGAGAAACAGGAAGTAACATACAAAGGAGCCCCAACGCGGCTAACAGCTGACTTCTCAATGGAAACACATCAAGCTACAAGAGAATGGCAAGAAATACTCCAGAACCAGAGGTCTGCAACCAAGGCTACTTTATCCAGCAAGGCTCTCATCAAGATAGAATGCCAAATAAGAAGCTTCCCAGACAAAAGAAGTCTAAAAGAATACACCTCCACCAAACCAGCTCTGCAAGAGATTCTAAAGGGACTGCTTTAAGGAAGGGAAGGAAAAGAGAGAGAGACAGAGGAACATACGTAAATAAAAGACAATGAATAAGTACTTACCAATAATAACCTTAAACGTAAATGGATTAAATGCTCCAATCAAAAGACATAGAATAGCTGAATGGATAAGGAAAAATGACCCACATATATGCTGCCCACAAGAGACCCACCTCAGGATAAAAGACCTACACAGGCTGAAAGTGAGGGCTGGAAACAAATCTTCCAAGCAAAATGGACAGGAAAAAAAAGCCAGGGTAGCAATACTCATATCAGACAAAATAGACTTCCAAAAAAGGGCCATAAAGAGAGACCCAGAAGGTCACTTCATAATACTCAAGGGAAGAATCCACCAAGAAGACATAAATATTGTAAATATATATGCATCCAGCATAAGGGCACCCAAATACATAAAGAAAATCCTAGAGGACTTCAAGAAAGATATGGACAGCAACACAATTATAGTGGGGGATTTTAATAACCCACTATCAAAAATGGACAGATCTTCCAAACAAAATATCAACAAAGATATTGTGGCATTGAACAATACCCTTGCTGAAATGGACTTTACTGATATATACAGAACCCTCCATCCCAAAGAAGCTAAATATACATTCTTTTCAAATGTACACGGAATATTTTCAAAGATTGAGCACATGATAGGACACAAAACAAGCCTGAAGAATTTCAAGAAAATTGAAATCATATCAAGCATTTTCTCAGACCACAAGGGACTGAAGCTAGAAACCAACCCCAAGGAAAAAAACCCAAAATGCTCAAAATCATGGAGATTAAATAACATGCTATTAAACAATGAATGGGTCAAGAATGATGTTAGGGAAGAAATCAAAAGGTTTCTGGAAACAAATGAAAATGAACTCATAACAACCCCAAACTTATGGGACACAGCCAAGGCAGTCCTGAGAAGAAAGTTCATAGCGATACAGGGCCACCTAAAAAAGTTAGAAACATTTCAAACAAACAACCTAACCCTACATCTACAAGAACTCGAAGAACAACAACAAAGACAGCCCAGAGCAAGCAGAAGGAAGGAAATAACCAAGATCAGAGCAGAATTAAATGACATAGAGGCTAAAAGCACAATTCTAAGGATCAATGAATCCAATAACTGGTTCTTTGAAAAGATAAACAAAATCAACAAGCCTTTAAGCAGACTCATCAAGGAAAAAAGAGAGAAGACCCCAATAAACACCATCAGAAATGAAAGAGGAGAGATTACAACAGATACCACAGAAATACAAAGGATTGTAAGAAATTACTACAAAGAACTGTATGCCAAGAAATTTGAAAACCTGGGTGAAATGGACAAATTTATAGAAACATATAACCTTCCAAAACTCAATGAAATAGAAGGAGAAAGCCTGAACAGACCAATAACAACAAAAGAAATTGAAGCAGTAATCAAAAAACTCCCAACACACAAAAGCCCTGGGCCAGATGGTTCACAGGAGAATTCTACAAAGCATTTAAGGAAGAGCTAACCCCTATTCTTCACAGACTATTCCAAAAAATCCAAAAAGATGGGAGATTCCCAAACTCTTTTTATGAGGCTAACATCATCCTAATTCCAAAACCAGATAAAGACACAACAAAGAAAGAAAACTTCAGGCCAATATCACTGATGAACATTGACGCTAAAATCCTCAACAAAATACTGGCAAACTGCATACAACAATACATTAAAATGATCATTCACCATGACCAAGTGGGATTCATTCCAGCGATGCAAGGATGGCACAATATTCGCAAATCAGTAAATGTAATACATCACATAAACAAAAGCAAAGACAAAAACCACATGATCATATCAATAGATGCGGAAAAAGATTTGATAAGGTACAGCACCCATTCATGATAAGAATACTAGGCAAAGTGGGAATAGAGGGAGAATTCCTCAACAGAATAAAGGCCATATATGAGAGACCTACAGCCAACATCATACTTAATGGGCAAAAATTTAAATCTTTTCCACTAACATCAGGAACAAGACAAGGCTGTCCACTTTCACCACTTCTATTCAATATAGTACTGGAAGTTTTAGCCACAGCAATCAGACAAAAAAAAAAAAAGAAATAAAAGGCATCCAAATTGGAAAGGAGGAAACAAAACTGTCACTGTTTGCAGATGACATGATAGTGTACATAGAAAATTCTATAGACTCCACAAAAAAACTGCTTGACCTAATAAATGAATTTGGCAAAACAGCGGGATACAAAGTCAATATCCAGAAATCAAAGCCATTTCTGTACACCAACAATGAAACAGCAGAAGCAGAGATCAAGGAAAAAATCCCTTTTGAAAGAACAAAAAGAAAAATAAAATTCTAGGAACAAACCTAACCAAAGAGGTAAAAGACCTGTATTCAGAAAACTACGTAACATTCAGGAAAGAAATCAAGGAAGACACAGACAAATGAAAACATATACCATGTTCATGGATTGGAAGAATTAATATCATCAAAATGTCCATACTACCCAAAGCAATTTACACATTCAATGCAATTCCTATTGAAGTACCAATGGCATATTTCACAGACATAGAACAAACACTTCAAAAATTTATATGGAATCATAAACAACCCCCAATAGCTGCTGCAATTTTGAGAAAGAAAAGTATAAACTATACTACACTACACTATACTACACTAAACTACACTAAACTATACTACAAGACCACTGTTATCAAAACAGCCTGGTACTGGCCTAAAAACAGGCACATAGACCAATGGAACAGAACAGAGAGCCCAGAAATAAGCCCAAGTCTCTATGGTCAATTAATATTTGACAAAGGAGGCAGAAACATAAAATGGAGTAAAAATAGCCTCTTCAGCAAATGGTGTTGGGAGAACTGGACAGCCACATGCAAAAAAATGAAACTTGAGCACCAACTTACACCATACACAAAAATAAATTCAAGGTGGATAAAAGACTTAAATATAAAACGTGATACCATTAAAGTCCCAGAGGAGAACGTAGGTAGGAAAATCTCAGATATTTCATGCAGAAACTTTTTTACTGAATTGTCCCCTAGAGCAAGGGACATAAAGGAAAGAATAAACAAATGGGACCTCATCAAAATTAAAAGCTTCTGCACAGCTGAAGAAAACATATCAAAATTAAAAGAGAACCAACTGTATGGGAAAACATGTTTGCCAATGATACCTCAGACAAGGGTTAATCTCCAAAATATATAAAGAACTTACACGACTGCACTCTGAGAAGACAAGGAATCCAATTAAAAAGTGGGCAAAGAACTTGAACAGACACTTCTCCAAGGAGGGCATACAGAAAATCCAAAGACACATGAAATGATGTTCAATATCACTAGCTATCAGAGAGATGCCAATTGAAACCACAATGAGATACCACTTCACACCAGTCAGAATGGCCATCATAAACTAAGCAACAAACAACAAGTGTTGGAGAGGTTGTGGAGAAAAGGGGTCCCTAGTGCACTGTTGGTGGGACTGCAGACTGGTACAACCACTATGGAAAGCAGTATGGAACTCCCTCAGAAAACTAAAAATGGATCTGCCTTTTGACCCTGCAGTTCCACTGCTGGGACTCTACCCTAAGAACACTAAAACACCAATCCAAAAGAACCTATGCATCCCAATGTTCATAGCAGCACAATTTACAATAGCTAGGTGCTGGAAGCAACCAAGATGCCCATCAGTAAATGAATGGATCAAAAAACTGTGGTACATTTACACAATGGAATTCTATGCAGCAGAAAGAAAGAAGGAGCTCCTACCCTTCACAACAGTTTGGATGGAGCTGGTAAACATTATGCTAAGCAAAATAAGTCAGGCAGTGAAAGACAAATACCATATGATCTCACCTTTAACAGGAGCCTAAACAACAAAACAAAGAAACAATCAAAATATAACCAAAGGCACTGAAATAGAGGACAGGCTGACAGTGCCCACAGGGGAGAGAAGAGGGAATTTCAGGGGACATTGGAGGGGTTCACGGGAACAAACTTAAAGGACACATGATCAAAAACTAGGGGGAGGGTGGTAATGGGAGGGGAGTGGGGAGGGGGTAGCGGGGGCTGGACTGGGAGTAAAAAGGAGAAAACTGTATTTGAACAATGATTAAAATAAAATTTAAAAAAGTCTTATGTTCATGAGAAATTAATCTGTTTAATTTATCTTTTTTCATTTGTATCATCTCTGAAGAAAGTTAAGTAATACACTCTTTATTTTTATTTTTTAAAACCAGATCAAAATGTAGCTGAGATCTACCTTAAAAAAGTGGGGAAGTGGTGGTCAAAGAAGTACTTATACTACATGAGGGATAATTTGAAGGGCTTTAGCTTTTCTATAATATCCATCTACACCCTCCCCCAGTGCCCGAAAAAAACACACACACAATAAAATGTATCATCTAGGTTAAAGCAGTGTTTTGTGCTGAGCAGTGTTTTAAAACGTGTCCTAGCCTCTTTTGTTAATACTAGATTGTCCAAAAAGTCTCTCCTATCAAGAAAAATGAAGATCCCAGGTGATATGAAGGAAGACTTCGGACTTCATTTGCCTTGGTGGCCACTGCAGCTAACCCCCTTGGCTTATTCTTTCTCCTTTTATTGAGAGCGTTTATAGACCAGGATATCTCTTAGACAATTACTATGAGTAACCCAAGATTCCTTATATCATTGCAAATCAACTTTCAGATATCCAGTTTGCTTATTAACCATGGTTATACAAATAGATAACATATTGTGAAATCATTTAAAATATCTGCTTAGAATGAAAATATTATCTACTCAGAAGGTAACAGGTATTAGCTGAAGTTATATAACACATTTTAATAAGGAAATACTTCTTCCCATTCCAACCTTCATCATACATTGTTTCTGTCATCTGGGAACTTCTCCAATCAGGGCCAATTGTAAACTGAAGGCTAAGTGTCTGCAGGCAGCTGTGATTCTTAACACTGTGGACTCTGGGCTGTGGGGTGGAGTGGCAAATTGATGTGACAAAGCATAAAGAGGGAGGGAGGGTTTCTCTGCCCAACTAGGACACATCACGTATTTAAGGGAGGAAATGCCACATAAGAAAAACATGTGTACATTATATGTGGTCTTAATGGCTAAATTTAGGTTAAGACAGTCAGTGCCTCATCCTGATTATTATGTTATTTTCCTCTCTTTACCCTGTAATTGTAAAAACAGTATTTGGGTATATAATTCCCTTGTTTACAGAATTTTGAAGAGAGCTATAGCATGGACAGTTTATATTGTAAATATCTATGGGGGAATTTATAAGTTGTCAGTGGAATTTATAAGTTGTATAAGTTTCAGAAAAAAAGCAAGTCACACCCCCAGAGAAGAAACTTGTCATTACCAAGGAGGTTGTTCCCATGGCATCGTTGACTCTATGCAATGGTAACAGCCTGAAATTTCCATAGAAACTGATCTGATGAAAACTGCTAAAAGTGCCGTCCACACAGCAGGATCAGTTGAATTTAAAAGAAAGAATAAATTGTTTTAACAAAATCTTTCCCCAGACAGTCCACATTCGCATGGTAATCACATTTGCTTGTCATAATCAATTGCACAGTATCTTGTTGCCCAAGGAAGTGACCTTATAAAAGGCTTGAGATATAATTATCACCATCATCATAGACATCATCATGATGTGGGTGATTCCTCCATAAAATTTAGAAGTGTAATGCTTATTTCATTTGATTGTGTTGTGTAAATATCTGAAAAGCATTCAACAGAGAAGTTTCAAAGAAACAATTAGTTTTCTTTTTTCCTTCTTTTTCATTTCTTTCTCTTTTTTCTGGATTTCTTTTTTCTTAATTCTATTTCTTTTCTTTCTTTCTTCCTTTCTTTCTTCCTTCCTTCCTTTCTTTCTTCCTTCCTTCCTTCCTTCCTTCCTTCCTTCCTTCCTTTCTTTCTTTCTTTCTTTCTTTCTTTCTTTCTTTCTTTCTTTCTTTCTTTCTTTCTTTCTTTCTTTCTTCATTTCCTTGCTTTTTTCTTTTTATATTCTTTCCTCTATCACCTCCTCAAACATCTGTTTTGTCATTCACATTGAAAGAACATCCAGGATTAAGCCCTGTTGTTGCAGATGAGTCAAAGCTTATCCTTTATCCTTCCCCATTTCCTAATTTGGTCTAACATATCTATCTAATCATTGTCTGTGACTACAAGAAAAATAATTAGGCCAAATCCCTTCTAAGGTAACTGAGAATCCAGTGTATGCACATCTGTGAAGCCACATTCCTTCTGTAATGCACTCTAGCCTTGCCCCATTGGTTAGAAAAGATACCAGGAAGAGCAGAAACATAACAGGAAAGTCAAGGATTTTCCTTCCCCATTTAGTAATAGGCTTTTGATTCTGTCTTTCCTGTTAGAGCGTCAGGCAGGGAAAAGAAAGCCTGGAGAGAGATATGCATGCAGGCTTGACTAATAACTTAATTCAAGAATAGGAAAGAAATTTAGTTCCTTCTTGCTTCCATCTGCCTGGCTTCATTCATTTATTCCTCTTTTTAATCATTCATTCATGCAGCAAACTTTTATAGATTCCCTATTACCTCTTCACACAATCCTCACTTACCTGTTCCCTGCATCTGCCATGTCATGATTCCAATTATGTCTCACTTGCACTGCTCCCATAGCTTCTAACTGGTTCTCTATTCCCCACGATCAGACCTTTCCTCCAACCCAACCTACAAACTTATTGCCAGGTCAGTCTTGTTAATGAACTATTTGGATGCTGTTATTCCCATTCTCCTGAACTTCTAGAACCTTCCTAGTTTCATGAAGTAAAACCCAAACTTTTTAAATTAAATTCATTGTAATTACATTTGTTAATAAAATTATATAGGTTTCAAATGTACAATTCTGTGTTGCATCATCTGTGTATTGCTTTGCATGTTTACTACTCAAAGTCAAATCTTAAGTCACCATATATTTGACCCCCTTTACCCTCTACCACCCTCCAACCCCATCTTACTGTAACCACCATACTGTTGTCTGTGTCTATGAGTTTTTGTTTGTTTGCTTTATTTGTCCATTTGTTGCTTTCAATTTTACATCTCATGTATGAGTAGAATCATATGGTTCTTGGCTTTTTCTGTCTGACTTATTTGGACTAGTATGATATTCTCAAGGTCCATCTTTATTGTTGGAAATGACTGTATTTTATCTTTTTGAGTATATACTAGAAAAATTGAAAATATTTATTTCCAAAAATATGTGCAACCCTATGTTCATCACAGCATTATTCATGGTGCCAAGACATGGAGACAACTGTTGTCCCTCAATAGATGAGTGGGTAAAGAAGACATAGTACACATATACAATGGGATATTACCCAGAAGCAAAGAAGAAATAAAACTCAAACTCTTTAGTCTGCAATTCAGGGACCTATAATCTGGGCTCAATGATTTCACTTTTAAAATACTATATCCTTAAGCCATATTGAACTATTTGGGGTTTTTCTCTCTGTCCTCTTTTTCTCTTCCTCTCCTGATGTTTTGCTTTCCTTCTGTATGCTGTTTGGCTCCCAGAATCTCTTGGCCTTTTCTTTGCTTAAATGCCAGAATTCCCTTGATCTTGTCCTTCCTCTTCTCTAGTTGGAAGTCATCTCTGTCTTCCCCAGAACACGTGGCACACTATGTCTCTCACAACCTTTTGAACATTCTATCTTATTTTGTAGTCACATGTATTCATATTCATGGCTTATTTGACCATGAAAACAAAGAGCTTGTTGAAAGCTGAGCCCACCATTCTATTGACCTTATAATAGCAGGGTCTTTTATGCAGTGGTTCTTGACTAGGGGGATGCATGCACTTCATTTTTTGAGAAGACATTGACTAATGAACCTATTGTTGATTGCAGCTATAATGGTAATAGTATGGTCCAGTAAAAGCTTTTTTACCATATCTTTGATATATTTTCTTGCTAAGTACACAGCAGTAGATCCATCGGTTTTAGTAAGATCAGTTATGCAGAATTGTAACCTTCCTTTGGTACATAAACTGTTGCCCATGGATATCTTTAGAGATGGTAAGGACTATTACCATTCAAATTAAGAAATGTTTTTCTAGCCCAGGCTAAGGAATTTTTTCTCTTCATTTCCTAGCAGTATTCTTTGAATACTTTCCCTTTTTAAATAGAATTTACAAGTTTCTAACATCAAACAGTATAAAAAGTTATACGAGGGAGCATCTACCTGCCCTATTTTCATTTACCCAGTTCTCAGCATCTCCTTAAACACATATTAGTGTGTTGCATTCCTGTGTATCTTTCCAGACGGATTTTTATGTATATAAAAGCAAATAGGAATCAGTTCTTATTCTGTGTTTTACACCAGTGGTACCATATTACATACACTCTTCTACATTTGTGTTATTAATTTTAAAAATGTATTTTGAAGATCTTTCCAAGTCACCATTGTGTGAATAGAACACAATATATTTTTAATTTTTAAAAAATCTTTATTGTATTTTTTCCATTAGCATT
Organism: Phyllostomus discolor; assembly: GCF_004126475.2. NCBI lineage: Eukaryota > Metazoa > Chordata > Mammalia > Chiroptera > Phyllostomidae > Phyllostomus > Phyllostomus discolor. The sequence goes on from NC_040905.2 coordinate 81,743,261, forward strand.
TAGTCCCCTTATATCCCCCTCCCCTCAGCACTCGCCACACTGCTGTCCATGTGCTTGAGTCCTTTTGCCTTTTATGCTCAATCCCACCACCCAAAACCTCCCACCCTCAAATAGCTGTCTTCCTGCTCTCTATCTATGAGTCTGCCCCCATTTTCCTTGTTAGTTCAGTTTGTTCATTAGATTCTACATATGAGTGAAATCATGTGGTATTTGTCTTTCTATAACTGGCTTATTTCACTTAGCATAATGTTCCCCAGGTCCATCCATACTGTTGCAAAGGGTAAAATTTTCTTTTTTCACAACTGAGTAGTATTCCATCATGTAAATGTCCCATAGTTGTTTTATCCACTCATCTACTGATGGACACTTGGGCTGCTTCCATACCTTGGTGATTGTGAAAAATGCTACAGTGAACATAGGGGTGCTTATGTTCTTTCAAATTAGTTATTTTGGGTTTCTTCAGATATATTCCCAGAAAAGGAATTGCTGGATCAAAGGGCAGACCCATTTTTATTTTATTTTTTTTAGTTATCTACATGCTGCTTTCCACAGTGGCTGTACCAATCAACATTCCCATCAACAGTGCAAAGGGTGTCCCTTTCTCTACATCTTTGCCAGTGCTTGTTGTTTGTTGATTTATTGATGGGAGCTCTTCTGACAGATGTGAGATGGTATCTCATTGTGGTTTTAATTTGTATTCCTTTAATAATTAGTGATGTTGAGCATCTTTTCATATGTCTACTTTCCATCTGTATGTCCTCTCCTCTTTGGAGAACTGTCTATTCAGGTCCATTGCCCATTTTTTAATTGGGTTGTTTGTTTTTTGGTAATGAATTTTGTAAGTACTATATAAGTTTTGGATATTAACCCCTTATCAGATGTATCAGCGAATATGTTCCCCCTTTCTGTAGATTGTGTTTTTATTTTGTTGGTGATTTTCTTTGCTGTGCAAAAACTTTTTAGTTCGAAGAAGTCCCATTTGTTTATTTTTTCTTTTGTTTCCCTTGCCTGGAGAGATATATCCAATAAAAAAGTGCTACGAGCAATGTGTGAGAGTTTGCTGCCTGTGTTTTCTTCTAAGATTTTTGTGGTTTTGGGTCTAACATTTAAGTCTTTGATCCATTTTGAATTTATTCTTGTTTGTTGTATAAGAAGATGGTCTAGTTTTATTTTTCTATGTGTATCTGTCCAATTCTTCCAGTACCATTTATTGAAGAAACTATCTTTAGCCCATTGGATGCTTACTTCTTCTGTCAAATATTAATTGACTGTAAAAGTGTGGGCTTATTTATGGACTCTCTATGCTGTTCTGTTTTCCTATGCCGTTCTTTTATACCAGTACCATGCTGTTTTGATTACTATGGCCTTATAGTATAGTTTGACTTTAGGTAGGGTGATTCCTCCAACTTGTTTTTCTTTCTCAGGATCACTCTTGTTATGTGGGGCCTTTTGTGGTTCCATGTAAATTTTTGAAATATTTTTTCTAGTTCTGTGAAATATATCATTAAAATCTTGATAGGAATTACATTTAATCTATAGACTGCTCTAGGTAGTATGGACATTTTAATGATGCTATTATAATCTCTACCATGATGAAAACCTTTTACATACATAACTTTCTATGTATGTGAACATATATGTAAGTTATATTTCTAGAAATAGAATTGGTTGCTCACAGGATATATACTTTATAAATATACACATAGAAATTTCAAAATTGTCCTCCACAGACAGTATACCAATTTACACTTTCATTATCAATGAATGAGAGTTCTGTTCCTTACAGAGTTGTCAAGGGATGTATTTTAAAACTCTTGGATTTTTGTCAAGTAAGTGGTTAAAAATGGAATCTCTGTTTGTTTGTTTTACTATAGAATGCTGCATGAATTTGCATGTCATCTGTGCACAGCAACTGTGATAATTTTATGTGTCCCTTCAATAATACTTGGTACATGTGTTGACCGAGTGCTCTCAGTTTACCTATAATTTGCCTCTCCATTATTTTGAGAGAAATTCATGTATTTTCATATGTTTAATAGCCGTTTGCACATTTTCAATATTCTCATAAACACTCTATTCATACATATTTTGGAATATTTTATATTTTAAGGAGATAAGCTGTAATGAAAATCGTAAATATTTTTCCCAGTTTATCATGTATTCTTTTGTGTTCAGTATAATGATTTTTGCCATGTGGAAGTGTAGTTTGTTCTTGGTTTTTCTTTTTTAAATGAGTTCTGTATTTTGAGTCATAGAAAGGCTTTCTCCACATTGAGATTATAGAACATTTCTCTCTTTTTTTCTCATGGTATCTTTTATGGATATGGACTCATTTCTTTACATTTAAATACTTGAACCATGTGGAGCTTACTCTGGTAGCAGTCTGACACTATTCTTGTACTAAAAGGATTTATTTAATCAGCTGTTTTATCCCCACTGATATAACTTTATCAAATACTGCATTTTTATGCTTGAGATTTATTTCTTTAATTTCTATTTTGTTTTAATTATTGAGGCTTATGATATTTTTAACAATTTATTAGTGCTAATTGCCAGTATTGTTTTTTAAATAAAGTTCAAACATATTTTACTTGAAAATTTTCCACATGTGATTTTGAGTCAGTTTTTAATAAGGATCATATTAAATTTATGAATTGAGGGAAAATTGAATGTATTTATGATGCTAAATTTATCAAACAATAGAGCAAACTGTTGATATTACTTCATCTTCTGTATATTAAAATTTTTCTCAGAATTTAAGTTAATTATAAAGTATTTATTACTTTTCTCACCAGTTATTTCTAGAGGTGAAAGCATTTGCTTTAATCCTTATATTGTTTCATCTTGCTAGCTTGCTGAGTTAATTTATTGATTAAAATGATATTTGTTAATTACATTGGGTTCCCCCAATATATCATTCTCCAGCATATCATTTGCAAGTAGGGATGGTTTTAAGTCCTACTTTCAAAATTTATAATTCTTATTTTTATCAGGTTGGTTATAACATTTATATCATTATAAAATAGCAAAAATGACAATGGACTTCATTTCCTTTTTTTTTTTTTTTTGACTTAAAAGAATCTCATGTTTCCTCCAAAAGCATCATACTGGGATTTTGGTTAGATGGCTTTCAGACTGACTTAGAAATATTTTTAATTTTTTAAGTGAGTATATGCCTATTCTTAGCTTAATTTTATTCTATAAAAGAACATAATTAGTTTTATAAAATACCTTTTTAGAACCTATGGTAATGATTATCACTGTTCTTCCTAAATATTTCAATATTATGAACTTTGATAATAGGTTTCCTAACACTGAATCACAGAAATTATAATATATTTCTCTGGATTCTGCTTGATAATTTTTTATGTGGAAGTATTTAATCAGCATTCACATCTAATACTTATCTCTAGTTTTTCTTTTGGTACAATTTATTCTAGGTGTTGATACTAATGTTTTTCTCATTTAATAGAACATTAAAGTTTTTCTTTTGTTTTGTATGCTGAAACAGTTTAAATAATGTTGGAATTATCAGGGTTTTTTTTTTTTTTTTGGTCATAAAAATTTCCTATGGGATGTAATCTTACACTCATTGTTATTAGTAACAGATACTAGCAACATCTTCTGTTTTATGAAAATTGGTCTTTTGGAATGCTATTTTCTTCAACAGTTGACTTTAGTAAATTATGTGTTTTTTTCCTAGAAAATTGCTTATTCCTGCTAGATTTATAAGTTTTGCACAGAGAAACCAAAATTATTTTATATGGTCCTTTAAATTTTCTTTTATTTATTTGCTTAATACCCTTAACATTTCTGATTTTTAGGAATTTTACTTTAGTCCTATTTACATACATTCATTCAAAAAGCATTATTTTATTGCTTTATTCTAGTTTCTCTTGTCTTCTCTGGCATTCTTCTAGTTATTCTTCTATGCCTTTGGTCATAGTTAATTAGATTTCTTTGCCACATTTTTTTTGTGCATATCTAACCTGTAAGCATTGCAATTTCTGAGGCTTTGGGTTCAGCCCTTCTCTCTCAGTACACTCTTGGATAAGCCATGTACCTACCATAGAGTTTAAATGACTGCATGCCGATCACTCTGTGATGTATATCACTTGTTGAAACTTCTTAGTTCTAGACACACACCATTCTTTTGATTTTTGTAAATTAATAAAATCAAGTATGTTTAGAAATAATGTTTTTTTTTCCCTCACTGTGAATCTCACCTGCATCTACCTTGTTTCAGTCCCAGTTCTAACAGGCATCCCGGATACTTTGCTCTCTTACTCTCCACATTCACAAAAACAATAAATCCTTTTTTAAAATTCTCCCTCTTAAGTATTTCTTTAACATCTCTTTTTCCTGTCTTTCATAGACCCTATCTATGCTATCATCTCTTAGCTAACCATGGCCTTAACCCAGTCCAAGTATACCCAAACTTGTCCCTTCCCAATTCTCATAGGGAAACTTGACAGATCCTGTAACATCCCTCTTGCTTAAGTCTACTCAGTAACTTGTTGTTGTTGTTGTTGTTATTGTTGTTGTTGTTGTTATTGTTGTTGTTGTTGTTCAGAAAAATATTTAAAAAGTTTTACATGGCCTGTAAGTTTCTGAATGATGTGGTGCCTACATGGCAGTCTCAGCTTGAGACACTTTCCCCTCTACCTTTGCTATGGCATCCGCCCAGGAGCCTTTGCACTCCCCAAATGTTCCATTCTCCTTCCATCATTTTATGGCATTTGCACATGCTCGCTCTCACCTTTGTTTGAAAATGTACAACTACTATCCTTTCATTACTCATTTCTTCTCATTCTTCAGTTTTTGTCTTCAAAATCTATTAGATAACTTTTCTGATACTCACACTTTCTAGATGGTTTTGCAAGCTCTCTTTGCCTCATGTAATAGTTGAGTTTACAATTAAATGATTAATTGGGTAATTAGCTATTTAGTGACTATTTTTCCATAGTAAAATATAGCTTCAGTGAGGATATCTGGTTCATTACTTAATCCCCAGTACCTAGAGAGACACTGGGAGAAAAACACTAGAAAAAAATATTATCAAGAAAAGCATAGTAAGTTTGAAATATTTACTATCTGTCTCTAAAGTTAAAACAGAAATTATAACATTATAATAATATTATTAATCAAACAGAATGGACAGTTCAAAACAGAGTTGTAAATTTAACATTTCATCTTAGTAAAGAAATAAATGGTCATTTAATGATTGGCATTAGTATGATAGTCTAACTATCTGGACACATATACAGAGTAAGATTCCCAGATTATTCTTCATAACCAAAATAAATTCTACATGAATGTATATGAGAACTTATATGTAAAATTTATAACATCATAAAATTACTAAAAGAACATATATATACATACTTATCTAACTGTGTTCAGAAACAGTCCACAAAATTTGACAAGGGTGTAAATAAACAGGAAATGATTAGTGAATTAAACCAAACAAAATATACAAAGTTATTAATATATAAAACTTGTTTAAAAAGGTACCCACAACAGAAGGGTACAAGTACTCTAACATTGGTGACATAAAATAGGTTATTGTCCTTACTGTGATATAAAATGACATTATTTAAAGAATCTCTATACATTACAAAGAAAATGACACATGTCCCAGTTAAAGGAAAAAGTAATGGTTTTGAAGAGGCAAGTCACAAAATATTAAATATAAAATTATGTGACAATTTTTGACTGCTTTAATAACCATGAAAATGAAGATAAAATGGGATAGTATTTAATTAACTTGGAAGGATTAAAAGAATGATGACATGCAGAATTAGTTAACATGAGAAAGGGAACATTCTTGCACAGTGAGGACAGGATTATCGCTTGAACAATCTTTGCAGCAGTCAACTTGACATGAGGCAGAAGTCTTCAGACTGATCATAACCTTTCCTGAGTTATTTCCCTTCTAGAGATTTACCCCAAGGAAATATTAGTTGAATGCAGATGCCATTTAGTGACTTACCTACAGAAATGAAAAGAACTTTATGGCATAACTATTTATATTATCCATATTCAAAGCTACATTTAATTTCCTTCTTTGCTTTTTAATTTTTGTTTATTCATTGTGACATTTTGTGTACTTTATAAATCCTTATGCACAGGTACAAAATGCTTTTTGAAACAATGTGTAATATATACTATTGCACACACACACACAATTGGTATTTGTAGTTGTGGCTTTTATTCTAGGAATTATATGAGCAAACCTGAACAACCCACTTGTCAGTGATGTTTGCCTTCTCATGAAATAAACTAAATCAGTTTTCTCCAAGTTTCATATCTAGAGACCATATCCATGGTATGCTTACTTAATTAATTTTCACATGCTCATACTGTGTGTATGTAGATTTGCTTCATTTTGCAGAAGCCCTATCTCTCTTGGAGGCTCTGAGATAGAGCTGGCAGAAGTTGCTATTTATGTAGCCTCCTGGGTAAGTCAACTCTTCCTGTGTAGAAAACCACCAGCACACAAGCACCTTTTTGTTTTTGCAAAGGCAAATATACAGTAACAAGCAAGATAGCAAAGTCTTCATCTGACTTATCTGATCACTATACACAAAACTTTAATTTGCAGCTAAAGAAAGTCCATAATTAGATTCTACATCACTGCTATTTGGCATTAATTAACCTCATGGGATGTGGCCGACAGGGCTTTCCATACACTCTTCAAAGTAAGACCCTGGAATGTCTGTTAAGTGCCAACTGAAAACTTTATATAATAAGCATGTTTGACTTGATTTCCAGAAATTGTAATTTCTGGGATCAATTAACAAATATTAACTTCATGCCTGGGTTGCAGATTCATTCCTTGGTCAGGGCACGTGCAAAGGACAACCGATCAATGTTTCTGTATCATCGATGTTTCTCTCCCCCTCCTTCTTCCTCCGTTTCCCTCTCTCTAAAAATTGAATAAATAAGTATGTAATAAATCAATATAAATTAGTTTTATACAAAAATATACAAAATTGTCTACAGTGTTTTGATTTTCTACCAGGTTAAGTTTTAAATAAATATTGTGTTTCCTTACTTTGCTTTGAATATAGGAATTACTTTTTTATCTATAAAACATACTTTGGTAATTGAATATACATTTATGAGAAGGAAATTATTGCAAATACATCTAATTAAAAATTAATACCAAGGATAATACTATTGCATAGGTCTGAAGGGATTTTTTCAGCATAAATGAAATATTTTCTGTGGTTATGCTATGAATGAAACAAGAAATGTGAAAGAAAGAGAAAGAAAGAAAGAAAGAAAGAAAGAAAGAAAGAAAGAAAGAAAGAAAGAAAGAGAGAGAAAGAAAGAGAGAGAGAGAGAAAGGGAGAGAGGGGAGGGGAGAGAAGGGGAGGGGAGAGAAGGGGAGGGGAGGGGAGGGGAGGAAGTAAAAGAAAGGCCCTGATGTCTTGAGGCCAAATTGCCTACAAGTAACAAAGATGTCAGGTTAGAGGGTGCTTTTACAGTGCCTGTAAAATTGAGGTTTCTCACACTTTAGTTTTCATACCTTTTAGAACAACTTTTAAAATGATTATTGATCATTCATGACATTATCTTGTAAATTTCTCAGTCAAAATTTGACAAGCTGATTTTGTGTGTGTGTGTATACATATGTACACAGATATCTATATATGTATATACATATAACATGTATAAACATACACACACAATGGAATATTATTCAGCCAAAAAAAGAATGAAATCTTGCCATTTGCAACAACGTGGTAGAAGACATTGTGTTAAGCAAAGTCAAAGACAAGTACCATATGGTTTCACTTATATGTGTAATCTACACAAACAAAACAAAACAGAAACAGACTCATAGATACAAAGAACAAACTGATGGTTGCCAGAAGCAAGGGTGTGGGAAAATGGGTGAAAAAAGTGAAAGGAAATAAGAGGTACAAACTTCCATCTATAAAAGAAATAAGTCACAGGGATGTAATGTACAGTGCAGGGAATAGAGTTAATATTGTAATAACTTGTGTGGTTACTACACATGTAATGATGATCACATTGGAAGGTACACAATGTAGAATCACTATGCTGTACACCTGTAACTAATATAATATTGTGTGTCAACTATAATTTTTAAAATTTTGTTACTAGTTCTGAAAGAGACAATAGTTAGACCAATATTACAGAAGCAACATCTGGTGAAAAAAGTATGACCTATTCAGTGAATGCTAATGGTAAAAGTGATTATTCATGGAAAAACACTAGATTTATGTCACACTCATGTAGGAAAAGGTATCTTCAACATATTAAAGATCTAAAGTAAAATTATAAGAAACTTAGAAGAAAATAAAGGAGCATACATTTATAATCATAGGATTTGGAAAGATTTTTTTGTAATAGACAAAAAGGCAAAGATTGGTATACCTGAAAATAATAAAACTAATAAACTTTTACACACAAAAGATACCATAAAACAATGCTAAATGACAAACAAAAATAGAAGTTATTTGCAACCCAAGCCTGGCAAGGATTAGTATCAATAATACAAAGAAATGGTACAAATTACTAAGTATGAGAAACAGTTTAATGACCAAAATTATCAAAGGATGTGAACAGGTAAAGACTAATTAGCATATGCAAATGTCCTCATTTACAAATAAAGGAGTCGCAAATTTAAAAAATGAGATGCCATTCTTATTATATTGTCATATCTCATTGTATTCACATTATATTTATGTCACATTTTACAATAGCATAATTCTAAGGCTTTTGAGGCTATGGGACACCTCATTTTTCTGGTGGTCAAGTAAATTGGTACTGTTTTGCATAACAAAAGTAAGAACATTTAGTAAGATCAAAGATAAAAGCACACACAAATTCTACAATTCAGAATTTCCACACCAGAGGAAATTTAACTATAAATTTAACTATGTGTAAACTAGAGGACATTTAATCCATATGCATAAGGAGATATACACAGAAAATTTACTTACGCTTTCTTTATATAAAAGCAAAATGTTAAGATTAACCTCACTGCCTGTAAAGAGAAGATGAATTGAAAATCTAAGGTAGGTTCACATAATGGAAAGCTACCTAGTAGGTAAAATTAATAAAATTGAGTGACATAATACATAATACATTTTCTTTTTTTAATTTTATTTTAATCATTGTTCAAGTACAGTTTTCTCTCTTTTACTCCCAGTTCAGCCCTCCTCCCAACCCTCCCTACTTCCCTCCCATTAGCACCCTCCCCCTAGTTTTTGTCCATGCGTCCTTTAAGTTTGTTCCTGTGAACCCTTCCCAATGTCTCCTGAAATTCCCTCTTCTCTCCCCTGTGGGCACTGTCAGCCTGTCCTCTATTTCAGTGTCTTTGGTTATATTTTGCTTGTTTCTTTGTTTTGTTGTTTAGGCTCCTGTTAATGGTGAGATCATATGGTATTTGTTTTTCACTGCCTGGCTTGTTTGGCTTAGCATAATGCTTTCCAGCTCCATCCATGCTGTTGTGAAGGGTAGGAGCTCCTTCTTTCTTTCTGCTGCATAGAATTCCATTGTGTAAATGTACCATAGTTTTGTTTTTTTTTTTTGATCCATTCATTTACTGATGGGCATCTTGGTTCCTTCCAGCACCTAGCTATTGTAAATTGTGCTGCTATGAACATTGGGATGCATAGGTTCTTTTGAATTGGTGTTTTAGTGTTCTTAGGGTAGAGTCCCAGCAGTGGAACTGCAGGGTCAAAAGGCAGATCCCTTTTTAGTTTTCTGAGGGAGTTCCATACTGCTTTCCATAGTGGTTGTACCAGTCTGCAGTCCCACCAACAGTGCACTAGGGACCCCTTTTCTCCACAACCTCTCCAACACTTGTTGTTTGTTGCTTAGTTTATGATGGCCATTCTGACTGGTGTGAAGTGGTATCTCATTGTGGTTTTAATTTGCATCTCTCTGATAGCTAGTGATATTGAACATCATTTCATGTGTCTTTGGATTTTCTGTATGCCCTCCTTGGAGAAGTGTCTGTTTAGGTCCTTTGCCCATTTTTTAATTGGATTCCTGTCTTCTCAGAGTGCAGTCGTGTAAGTTCTTTATATATTTTGGAGATTAACCCTTGTCTGAGGTATCATTGGCAAACATGTTTTCCCATACAGTTGGTTCTCTTTTAATTTTGATACTGTTTTCTTTAGCTGTGCAGAAGCTTTTAATTTTGATGAAGTCCCATTTCTTTATTCTTTCCTTTATGTCCCTTGCTCTAGGGGACAAGTCAGTAAAAAAGTTTCTGCATGAAATATCTGAGATTTTCCTACCTACGTTCTCCTCTAGGACTTGAATGGTGTCACGTTTTATATTTAAGTCTTTTATCCACCTTGAATTTATTTTTGTATAAGGTGTAAGTTGGTGCTTGAGTTTAATTTTTTTGCAGGCGGCTGTCCAGTTCTCCCAACACCATTTGTTGAAGAGGCTATTTTTACTCCATTTTATGTTGCTGCCTCCTTTGTCAAATATTAACTGACCATAGAGACTTGGGTTTATTTCTGGGCTCTCTGTTCTGTTCCATTGGTCTATGTGCCTGTTTTTATGCCAGTACCAGGCTGTTTTGATAACAGTAGCCTTGTAGTATAGTTTAGTGTGAGGTATTGTGATCCCTCCTACTTTACTCCTCTTTCTCAAAATTGCAGCAGCTATTGGGGGTTGTTTATGATTCCATATAAATTTTTAAAGTGTTTGTTCTATGTCTGTGAAATATGCCATTGGTACTTCAATAGGAATTGCATTGAATGTGTAAATTGCTTTGGGTAGTATGGACATTTTGATAATATTAATTCTTCCAGTCCATGAACATGGTATATGTTTCCATTTGTTTGTGTCTTCCTGGATTTCTTTCCTCAGTGTTATGTAGTTTTCTGAATACAGGTCCTTTACCTCTTTGGTTAGGTTTATTCCTAGATATTTTTCTTTTTCTTTTTGCTATTTCAAATGTGATTTTTTCCTTGATCTCTGCTTCTGCTGTTTCATTGTTGGTGTATAGAAATGCCTTTGAATTCTGGATATTGACTTTGTCTCCCGCTGTTTTGCCAAATTCATTTATTAGGTCAAGCAGTTTTTTTGTGGAGTCTATAGAATTTTCTATGTACACTATCATGTCATCTGCAAACAGTGACAGTTTTGTTTCCTCCTTTCCAATTTGGATGCCTTTTATTTCTTTTTTTTTTTTTTTGTCTGATTGCTGTGGCTAAAACTTCCAGTACTATATTGAATAGAAGTGGTGAAAGTGGACAGCCTTGTCTTTTTCCTGATCTTAGTGGAAAAGATTTTAATTTTTGCCCATGAGTATGATGTTGGCTGTAGGTCTCTCATATATGGTCTTTATTATGTTGAGGAATGCTCCCTCTATTCCCACTTTGCCGAGTGTTTTTTATCATGAATGGGCGCTGTACCTTATCAAATGCTTTTTCTCCATCTATTGATATGATCATGTGGTTTTTGTCTTTGCTTTTGTTTATGTGATGTATTACATTTACTGGTTTGCAAATATTGTGCCATCCTTGCATCGCTGGAATGAATCCCACTTGGTCATGGTGTATCATCATTTTAATGTATTGTTGGATAAGGTTTTCCAGTACTTTGTTGAGGATTTTAGCGTCAATGTTCATCAGTGATATTGGCCTGAAGTTTTCTTTCTTTGTTGTGTCTTTATCTGGTTTTGGAATTAGGATGATGTTGGCCTCATAAAAAGAGTTTGGGAATCTCCCATCTTTTTGGATTTTTTGGAATAGTCTGTGAAGGATAGGGGTTTGCTCTTCCTTAAATGCTTTGTAGAATCCTCCTGTGAACCATCTGGCCCAGGGCTTTTGTGTGTTGGGAGTTTTTTGATTACTGCTTCAATTTCTTTTGTTGTTATTGGTCTGTTCAGGCTTTCTCCTTCTATTTCATTGAGTTTTGGAAGGTTATATTTTTCTAGAAATTTGTCCATTTCACCTAGGTTTTCAAATTTCTTACAGTTCTTTGTAGGCATACAGTTCTTTGTAGTAATTTCTTACAATCCTTTGTATTTCTGTGGTATCTGTTGTAATCTCTCCTCTTTCATTTCTGATGGTGTTTATTTGGGTCTTCTCTCTTTTTTTCTTGATGAGTCTGCCTAAAGGCTTGTCGATTTTGTTAATCTTTTCAAAGAACCAACTCTCGGATTCATTGATCCTTAGAATTGTGCTTTTAGTTTCTATGTCATTTAATTCTGCTCTGATCTTGGTTATTTCCTTCCTTCTGCTTGCTCTGGGCTGTCTTTGTTGTTGTTCCTCGAGTTCTTGTAGGCGTAGGGTTAGGTTGTTTGTTTGGAATGTTTCTAACTTTTTTAGGTGGTCCTGTATCGCTATGAACTTCCCTCTCAGGACTGCCTTGGCTGTGTCCCATAAGTTTTGGGTTGTTGTGAGCTCGTTTTCATTTGTATCCAGAAACCTTTTGATTTCTTCTCTAATATCATTCTTGACCCATTCATTGTTTAACAGCATGCTATTTAATCTCCATGATTTTGAGTGTTTTGGGTTTTTTTCCTTGGGGTTGGTTTCTAGTTTCAGTCCCTTGTGGTCTGAGAAAATGCTTGGTATGATTTCAATTTTCTTGAAATTCTTCAGGCTTGTTTTGTGTCCTATCATATGTTCTATCTTTGAAAATCTTCCATGTACATTTGAAAAGAATGTGTATTTAGGTTCTTTTGGATGGAGGGCTCTGTATATATCAGTAAAGTCCATTTCATCAAGGGTATTGTTCAATGCCACAATATCTTTGTTGATATTTTGTTTGGAAGATCTGTCCATTTTTGATAGTGGGTTGTTAAAATCCCCCACTATAATTGTGTTGCTGTCCATATCTTTCTTGAAGTCCTCTAAGATTTTCTTTATGTATTTGGGTGCTCCTATGTTGGGTGCATATATATTTACAATATTTGTGTCTTCTTGGTGGATTCTTCCTTTGAGTATTATGAAGTGACCTTCTGGGTCTCTCTTTATGGACCTTTTTTGGAAATCTATTTTGTCTGATATGAGTATTGCTACCCCGGGTTTTTTTTTTCCTGTCCATTTGCTTGGATGATTTGTTTCCAGCCCTGCACTTTCAGCCTGTGCAGATCTTTTATCCTGAGGTGGACCTCTTGTAGGCAGCATATATGTGGGTCATTTTTCCTTATCCATTCAGCTATTCTATGTCTTTTTATTGGACCATTTAATCCATTCATGTTTAAGGGTATTTTCCATAGGTACTTATTCATTGTCTTTTATTTACGTATGTTCCTCTGTCTCTCTCTCTTTTCCTTCCCTTCCTTAAAGCAGTCCCTTTAGAATCTCTTGCAGAGCTGGTTTGGTGGAGGTGTATTCTTTTAGACTTCTTTTGTCTGGGAAGCTTCTTATTTGGCCTTCTATCTTGATTGAGAGCCTTGCTGGATAAAGTAGCCTTGGTTGCAGACCTCTGGTTCTCATTACCTGGAGTATTTCTTGCCATTGTCTTGTGGCTTGAAGTGTTTCCATTGAGAAGTCAGCTGTTAGCCGCGTTGGGGCTCCTTTGTATGTTACTTCCTGTTTCTGCCTTGCCACCTTTAAGATTCTCTCTTTGTCTTGAAATTTTGCCATTTTAATTATGATGTGTCTTGAGGTGGGCCTCTTTGGGTTCCTCTTGATTGGGACTCTCTGTGTTTCCTGGATTTGTGTGACTTTTTCTCTCATCAAATTAGGGAAGTTTTCCTTCATTACTTTTTCAACTAGGTTTTCGATCCCTTGCTCTTCTTCTTCTCCTTCTGGTATCCCTATTATACGTTTATTATTACGTTTCATATTGTCTTGCATTTCTCTTAATCCCTCTTCATTCTTTCTGAGCCTCTTTTCCTTTTCTTGCTCTTTCTGGGTGTTGTTTTCTACTTTGTCCTCTAACTCGCTAATCCGATCTTCTGCTTCATCGATCCTGCTTTTCATTCCTTCTACTGTGTTCTTTAGTTAGAAATTGTATTCTTCATTTCCTCTTGGCCTTTGTTGAGAGTTTCTATTTCCTTTTTCATGTTTATATAGTTTGCATTGTGATTGTTGTAGTTTCCCTTTAATTTCTGATAGCTCATTGTGAGTTCATTGAACTTCCTGATAATCATTGTTTTGAACTCACTATCTGATAGTTGAGTTGCCTCTGTTTCATTTAGGATTTTTCCTGAGGCTTCCTCATTTCCTTTCAATTGGGGATCATTTCTTTGTTTTCTCACTGTTCACGGGTTTCTTCTTGTAAGCTCTGTTTCTTAAATTGATCTGTTCTGGTTCCCTGTAATTATGGTGTGAACCTCTGTGGTAGAATAGTTTTGAGATTCAGTGGTGCAGTCTCCTTCGTGTATTCTGGTGTTCACAACTTCCCCCTACTCTTTTTTGTGATCAGTTGGAGGAGTAAGGCAAAATGGTTTAAGACAGCAAGACAGTGTACTATGATATTTACATTAGCAGCCAGTAGAAAAGAGATGGGTTATCCTTTGGCTCCTTATAGTGTTAACTGTGATCCTCCACCCCACTATCCACGTTTTAGAAAGGATGGAAAGAGGGTAAGACTCTAATGGGGATGAGAGGATTGTTAGTTGGATCTAGAAAGCTGTGAGGCTGTCGAGGTCAGATTCTAAGGTAGAGTTGGAATAAAGATCAGTAAATAGGAGTAGTGTGTAAAAGAATAGAGACAACCCCCACAATAGTATAGTTCAGGAAATCGTAAAGTGGGCTGAGATCAGGTACGGGTATTGAGTAGTATTTACAATTGTATGAACTAGGTTTTATTAACAGTAATAGTAAAGCAACAGTCTTGTGGCAGAATTCTTGAGATCTAGATAACAAGAATAAAGAGTATAGGACCTTGAGAATTGTATTAATGGAACACAGATGAAGAATAGTAAATTATCAACACACTGTGACTGAGATACCAGGGGGAACCTATCAAATGACAGTATAACCAGCTAAGCAAAGAAGATTATACAAAAAGAAAAAGAATACCAAAATACTATTAAAATAAAAAATGTCGGAAAAGTGAGAAAAAGATAATAAAATTTTACAGTAACTTGCAAGATCAAAAACAAAAAGCAGAAGATGGAGTGCAGGGGAGATAATTTTGGAGTGGAAGGAATAATGCTAGGATGAATGGAAGAGAAACATAAGGGATTGTGAGATATAAAAATAATAAGAATTGAAAAATAAAATATCACTTAAAACACAAGATAAAATCAATCAACCAACAACAGCCACAAAAACCAAACCAAACCAAACCAAACAAAATAAAAAAAACCTCTTGTTGGTTTCTTACTGGCCAGACCAGTTTTTCTGATCTTGCTGGCTTCAGCTGGCTGAGGGACCTTTGAAATGCTTCTCTCTCTTCCCAGCCAGATCTCAGAAAGTCTCTCAGGTACCCTGGGCCCTCCCAAGCACACTCGCTCTGGAGCTCATTGCTGCATTCTTCTGGGCTCCGGGGTCCCTGCAGGCTTCCAGCTCTATGATCTCAGGAGGCACCCGAGATGTTTTTGGATTCACTCTGCCCTCTCTGGGAATTGTAAAAGGGCCCGCCCATCCACCAAATTTTTAAATTTCGGGCTCTAGGAATACCCTAAGCGCCGCGTCCCTTCCAGGTTCATAGTGAGAGAGTCAGGATTCCTGATGGGGTGCGTGCTTCCACAGTTTAGCACTGCAGGCTCCAGAAACTGGAGAACGCCTGTGCCCCTTCCTGGATCGGGGTTGCGTTGCCTGGGTCCTCCACTGATCCATGCTCCCACTGGGCTAGGTGTGCTCGCACATTTCCAGGCCGCCCCTGGTCGGGCTGGCTGGAAACCTTTGAGTTTCGGGCTCTAGGAACGCACTGAGCGCAGGTCCCTTCTGGGATCTCAGCGCCTGAGTCAGGATTCCCGATGGGGCATCAGCACCACAGGCTCCAAAAACCCGAGAACCCCGGCGCACCTTCCTGGATGGGGCTATGATGCCTGGGTTTTCCAGGGGTCCACACTCCCACTGGGCTAGGGGTGCGGGTGCTCTTCCAGGCTGCCCCTGGTTGTGCCAGCTGTTAGCACTCACCTCTCCCAGGGCTCTGGGTGGGTGCCTACAGATCCTGGGTGATTTTTTCCCCTCAGTCCAACTGGCCTACCTGTGCCTTCAAGCAACAAGTTCTTCCCTAGTGTTGCTCAACCCCCGTATTTGGGGGAGGGAGCAGGGACGCCCCTCTCCCAGGAGCCCTGAGGCAGACCCGGGAGCACCGGGCATGGGGACTGCAACCTCCCTGGTCCCCTGTGCTGATCCATGGGTCTCTTTTGTCCTGAAGCAGTTTCCTTATCATCTGGCTTTTCAATGATCGCAGTAATTTTTGATGTCCTGCTTTCAAAAATGATTCAGTAACCTAGGCCACTTGCTCTGTTTCTCCACTGATCTGCGAGTTTCCCTCCTCTTCACAGAAGCCGAGAAACACGTTGCCTAGAGTAAAGCCGCCATCTTTTCTCCAGCCTAATTCTTAAAAACAATATTGAGTCATTATTTTTAAAAGGAGGATAAATGGTAATGGAAAAAATACAATAAAAAAAGAAATTTAAAAAATGTTGAGTGGGAACAAAGCAAGCTACATAAGTATGCCCCTTATTGTGATAAACACTAGAAGCACTCAAATTAATACAATATATTGATGAAAACACATATGTGAAATCAACCTAGGGGGGACCCAAAAAATCCCAGGAATTTATTTATTTAAAAATGTGTATTTATTCTTACATGTTTAAACTTCAGTCACCTTCAAAGTACTCTCCATTTTATGCAATACACCTAAAGAGATGTTTTTTCCACTGCTAAAAACAGTTTTTTTAAACTTGTGAAACAGATTCCTTAGTGCTTTCACCTCTTGTTACAAAATAATAATCAGTAATTGCTGTTTTTCTCACCATTTTGATTTTGTTTACATCTTTATTATTTGGCATACAGTTCACAGGAGTAAGTACTTAAAAGCATGAGTCCTAAAGTATATGGTTTTGAATACTGCTCTGTCACTAGTTTCATGCTCTTTTTTCTTTTTTTAAAAAATTTTATTATTTATGCTATTACAGTTGTCCCACTTTTTTTGAACTAGTCAATTTTGATGCCTGTTAGTGCTTCTGCCATTTTTGTTTCACTTTTCCCATAACAGCAAAATCTTTCCCTTTGAGGACTTATTTAATGGGGAAACAATAATGTCACTTGGGGTAAGATCCAGTGAATAGGGAGGGTGGGGCACGGGGTCATGCCATTTTTGGTCAAAACTGCTGAACTCTCATCACAGTGTGGGCAGGTGCACTTGTAAATCACCCGTCATAACATGGACAAATGTGATGAATGAGTCTTCAAAAAAAATTCACCGAAGCCAAACATAACCTCTCACAACAATGCCAGCTAGCGCACTGATATAAATAGGTTCCTAGAACACTCAACTATCAGAGGAAACCTGTACTATGTACAAGAGACCTGCCCTCCAGGAGATAATTCTGTTTTTTTTTTTTTTGATGACCCCCTTTGTATAAACAAATGGAAGAAAAGAGGCATTATTAGCCAGCTGTTACCACTGGAGAGCTAAGTGGGGACTTGTATCAATAAGGACACAAATATAGTTGTATAACTAGTGAGTTTTTTTAAAAATTAAAAGATCATAAGCATGCCCTGGCTGGTGTGGCTCAATGGATTGAGTGCTGGCCTGCAAACCAAAGGGTCACCAGTTCTATTCTAGTCAGGGCACAAGTCTGTGTTGCAGGCCAGGTCCCCAGCTGTGGGTGTGCAAGAGGCAACCTATCTGTGTATCTTCTGCATATTGATGTTTATCCCTCTCTCTTTCTCCCTTTCTTCCCCTCCCCCTAAAAATAAATGTATAAAACCTTTAAAAAAATCAGAAATAAATATATCAAAACAACATATTAAGTCTGATAATTAGTCTTTGGTTTTTAATTTTACAATGAAAATGGACTTAAATATATAGAAGAGTTTTGTTTTATTAAAAGTACAAAAATGTTAAGTAAATGAAAGCAAATTGATGTAATCTTTATCTAAGTAATGCTCATAAAGGCATTCTGAATATAATCTAAAAGAAGTATTTGTAATTAGATAAAAATAATTTGATTAAAAATACTACTTTTAGATTTGTGATTATGCTTGACTTATGTTTGCTTTGTTATTCTTATCAAAAATCTGCTCTTAAAAAGATTTGAAAAGTTAATTTAAATATAATTTGTTCCTTCTCCCAATATTATTTGCATCTCACAAGAGAAATTATAATTTTGATTTATATCAAGTATTTTAGAGGGGGATAGAATTTTTGTATGTATCTGTTAAACAAACTGTTTTACATTTGAAGTTTTTCACTATGGCTAGGAATTATATAGCCAGTATTCTGCAAAGAGGAAAAAAGTATCTCAAATACCTTAAGAATGTAGCCAAAAGGCATAAATCTTTTATTTCCCAGTTAAGAGTTCCAGCAAGCTCAGGTTTCAAAAAATAATATTATTTCATTTTTTCAATTCAAAGACAAATCAGAGTTATTACTCCACACATGGGCACTAGTTAATGGGCTTAGAAGAGATCTGCTCAAAATATAATCTCTGTGAGCCTGCACCTATTTGTTTAACTGCAGAAATAGCTGTTCTTTGTAGAGTGAGTCACAAAATTGGTTTGCTTTCTTCCGATCACTCTGTGAAGCCATTTAAGATCACAATGCCAATTTTAGAAGCAAAAATTAGATGATATTTATTCTTATGAAAATGCACAGTTCAACAGTTAATTTATTTATTATGTTAATTTTTCTCCTGCCTTTATTATTAGGCTTATGATTGTCTTTTATTCAAAGTTTTCATTTTCATATTTTTAAACATAATAAAAAGTTGAAAGCATAAATTCATATTGATAATATTTTGATCAAATTACTTTTTCTTTCCTTTAGTCTCTTAGCTTCTCTCTGTACCTGCCTTTTACATTTTGTTTAATCACTTAGGTGACATTTCAACCCTAAAAATGTTAACATTTACCTCCTAAGAATAAGTATATTTTTCCACTGAGTTACAATAATATTCCTACCTAAAAATATTTTGCATTCAGCAATTAGGATTATCAAACTAAAGTAATATTTTCCAACTTTAGCTAAATATTTTGTCAATACAATTTGTTCCCAAATATTGTTAAGAATATGAATTCTTATAAGGTGGGTTTTTTAAAGTTTTCCCTTGTTTCTTGAAGTAAATCTAATGCACAGAAGCACATTTGCCCAGATTTCATGCAATGACCTCTTACTTTCTAACTACAGAATGCTATCCCCATTCTAGTGGATTTTACTGTGCAGGTTCATAATTTAGAAAGGGAGATCTAGGTTGTCTAAGATTGACAAATGAGATTCCTTCTGTCAGAGAATGTGGGATTCTGGTCAATGCTTTTAGTTCAAAAGAAATGGAAAAGAGAAAGAGATTTTCTGTATCTCTCTCTCTCTCTCTCTCTCTCTCTCTCACTCATAGTCTACCTCTCTCTGCCCCTTCCTTCCTTCCTTCCTTCCTTCCTTCCTTCCTTCCTTCCTTCCTTCCTTCCTTCCTTCCTTCTTCATAGTTTGGTGTTGATACAGATTCCAGTTATCCATGAATAGAGAGAAAAATCACTTGAAAGCCAATCTCTCCACAGGAGGGTTCACTACTTACCCGGGCATTTTCTTTTTCCCTACTCTGTGTGAAGGATCAATTAGAGGGCCACTATATGGAGAGTTTTGCCATTGTGAAGAACTTTACATCTTTCCTTCCCCCCTTTTTTGGCAGAAATATGAAATTACTGAGGGCACCATGTTCCTGCCCTAAATCTGGCTCCATGTTAGGAGGCTGCTACAATAATGGTCCCTCTGATATTCAGGGGGCAGACTAACAGGCACAAAAACCCTGGATGTCTGTATCAGTTGCTAAAATATTTAAATATGCCCATATTGATAGTTTTATCTCTGACCTTCCCACAAACCAGCAAATAAAAGGTTAATGCAAGTAAGAGTTGTTAGGAAGTGTCTGTTTGATTGGCATCTGAGATTTCAGATTCTTAAATATTTTATCACTTCTGCTTAGGGGCCAGATATATAAAATTAAAGTCTAGAGGAAGAACCTTTATACCCCACACATACACAAAGTCCGTACAAAGAAATTAACGTGGAAAGAGTATTGTGTAGAATTTGTTGTACAGAATGTGTATTAACAGAAGTCTTAGGATCAACACCTATTGTTGTGAGGGGAAGGGAGCCAGACTGGCAAAGAGAGAAGTTGAGGTGTAATGTTAGCCTGCAGCAGCCTTAACAGACCCCACAGGAAGCTCTGGAACTCCAATGACCCATCACAGATCTCCCTCACTGAGAAGACATGGCCAGGCCCTTGTAACCCTCTCCACTAGGGGGTGCTGACTCAGGAAGGGCATGTTCTTGGAGGAGTTTGCTCCCTGCAAATGAGACCACCCCAGAGTGGCTGGCAACTGCAGGGTTTCTGCTGAGGAAACGCCCATCAGCACAGGTAACAAGTCCTTCTTTGAGGAGATATAGATGGTACGTTTCCATGTCAGTCACAAATCAATACTATAGTAAATTACATTGCTGAATAAAGATGCATAGGCTTGAGGATGATTTTGTTTTTAAAAGACAAACTTAAATATTGAAACTAAGATATCTTTTGTTTTAATGTTTGTATAATGTATTTAATTTGGGCTTCCATAGCAATTAGGTATTAATGTATGTGGATTTAACTTCTTTCTGTCATCTAACATTTTTAATTATTTTCTCATTTTTCATCTGACCTCCTGTTTTGCCCCCTCTATTTCTCTCCATTTTTCTGCTTTCTTTATAAAAAATACCACTTCCGCATGTAAATAACAAAAAATAACTAAACTCTGGAGAGAGTAATAATATCAGGGTCAGATTATTGTAGAATTTAATAGAAGAGTGGCCTTACAGACTTTGGGAACCTGCAGATTCCCTGACTATTGATGGGCTCACACATTTGTACCAGTTTCAAATTTACTGATAAAGCACATTTCTCAGTTTCCCCACCCTGCCCTGCTGTCATTTTCCTAAGATCCTAGGCATGATCAGCTGCCTGAGACTTGCATAAATTAGCAAACAGAGCCCGAGGTAAAGCTTGCAAGCTACACTTTATTGGGTGTTATGCAATACAAGGGCAGAATGAAAAGAAAAGGACCATGAGCAAGGAGGAGGGAGAGTGAATAAAAGATGTCTGACTACCAAGGATAGCTTAACAGAAAAATGCAACTGATTTCTTGATCAGGCTGGATGTTGCCAGAGAAGCTGTCAGATAGGAAGAAGTGCAAGGAATTTATTTTGTACCTTCTATTCTCTTTCTTGCTATCAACATTTGTTCTAGGAGCATTAATTTCTCCACAGTGGTAGTAGCCCCACTTAGCTGTCACCAAAAAATCCATTCACTCTTCCTACAGCACAGTGCCTCATCTAAGTGTGGAAACTGTGGGTGAAGCCAGAGACTCCACAGCTCCAGTGACATTGTAATGGAAGCTGGGAACAATGCTGGTCTTCATTGCTGGGGAGGCTGAGACCACCAGAGTTGTCAGGAGATAAAGATAACAGCATTACTTGGGGCTGCATACACCGGCAAGCCACACTGCTCTGAACTGAGCTGGGTGAGGGGATACTACTGCTGATTCAGCTACAGAACAGGCTGGAACAGCTCAGGTGAACTTGACTCTGGCTGCAGAACTAGGCCTGGGTTCTCAGCCAAACAAATCTGGGAATTTGCACAAATTGGGTTTACTAAAAACCATTTGAGAAAATTCCAGATGGTATCAAATCCATATAAATAAGTAAAATAAATTGTCTTTATTGGTCCTCTATTATAAACCCATAATACAAATGCAATGTGAGAAATCACCTTAGAAATCATGGAGGCAATCTTATCATCACTGTCATGGCAAGGACTATAAAGTGACTTGCTCAAAGTTACAGAGAACACTGTACTTGAGGTCAGAGTAGAACTCAGGTCTATTAATTCATAAGCCAAGGATTTTGCTCACTGTACCATATTGCCTCTCATTTCATATCCTTAAATCATTTAATAAATAGACTTAACCCATGATCCCAGTCAAAATTATATACATCTATCCCACTTTATGAAAAATCTATATGCAAGGAACTAAAAATAGAGAAAGGTAAATTATTAACCTTGTGAAAAATCTTCTTAACACCATAAAATGAAATTCTGTCAGTTGCCTTACAGTAGCAAGGTGCATCTCCCATGTCAGTGCTGGCAGTAGCCTTACTGATTACCCAGTTCACGGAATTCTCCAAATAGGGGGATGGACTTCTCCCTGAAGAGACCCACTGAAATCATGTGTGAAACACCATACACTGGTGCATTTTCATGGGAAGAAGTTTTACAGGTTTATGAGCTCCTCAAAAGAGTCTGTTAAAGCTTAGAAGGAAGAAGAAGAAAAAGAAGAGGAAGAAAAAAAACCAGCATTGAACTGTCTAATTTTATCCAGGAGGTAACAAAGAGGCTCAGAAAACCTGACATTTCCAACATCCTCAGAGGAGTTAAGTGGCAGAAAGAGGGCTAAACTGCTGGCTTCGTGACTGGGTCCAGTGCCCATCCCACTAAAGGAAAGCTTCCCTGGAGCATTTTGGACTATCACCTTTTTTTGCAGAAGATCCAATAGTAAGGAAAAAAGAAGAAAATAAATGGATTATTATTCTTTTCTTTGAAGAGAACTTACCAGTCAATGTCTGAATTTTTATAGGAGAGAAAAGTAAAAACTCAAGAGCCTTTCTCAAGATGGCAGTCAGTTCATAACAATTCTGATCTGAACTCTGTGACTCTAACTTCCTTCCACTTCCACTGCTATGTATTATTATTGTATCTGAATAAGTTAAATGAGCAGAAATTAATAGAAAGCATGTCATTGTACATTCAAGAAGTTGACATTTATAAACTCATTCTATTTATTAGTTTGTGCATCTTTGAAAGTGGTTTTAAAAACTTGAAAGTAATATGTATACTGTATATTTTTCTATATTGTACCTTTAATCATGCTCTTCCTGTGTCAAAGGTAGAGTAAGGAACAAGCTATTATTTCTAGCACAAACAGCTTATTTGGTAGAAATTATCTAGTTATCTAGAAAATTTCTGAATTAATTAATTTTTACTCTATATCTGTCTTTAAAAAACAAAATTAAACAAGTTAATTTTTTGTCCTTTAATAAAGACTCGATCCCCCCAATAACAATTCCAGTTTCCAAGGGCTATTCAGCACTCTGTAAAGAAACAAAACCAGTATTTTCAGAACTGGTGTCTTACTAGAGAATGCTTGTGGACTGAGAAGGTTTCTGAGCTTTGATCAATTCTTGGGTTTTATTTTCTGTCAAGGTAAAGCCACCCTTTGTTTATTACATGCTATTTTCCTTTTATTTACTCTCTGTTTTTTTGCTGCAGTAACTTTGCCTAAATGCTGCCTTTTTTTGCTTTCTTCATTTTGCTCCTGCGTAATTGCATAACTTGGTAACTTGGCAGCTCTCTCAAGGCTCTTTATTTGCACTGAAACAGGGTAGTAAGTTCTACTTATTTCTTCCTCATCTGAAATCTGTTTTCCTCTGAGATCATGTTGAGGACCGAATTGGTGCAGTGCTGGACTGGGTGTGGGGGAGGCTATGGAACTGGAGGTGTTCAGCCGGGCTCTGCGGTCTCTGCTTTCATTCGCATCCAAGCATTGTTCAGTGTCCTGAACCTGTGTTCTCATTCCACTGTGTCTGGGAGGGAACCCTGTCCAGTGTGGGGATGGCCCTTGACTTCAGATAATTCCCCTAACTCAATTTGGAGAAGCTGACCATCCATTCAGTATGACTAGCTAGTGGTTCTCTCATCTTTGCAGACATTTCCACTTCCCAACAAAAGAGAGAAATATATGCATAATGTTTCCTGGCACCGGGGGTGCAGTGAGGGTGGGGGAATAGCAGTGGAGGATCTCCATAAGCAATGTCTGCCTCCCATTTACTCTCAAATTCCTGCTCATTTATTTCATCTTTCATAATCTGTTTGATTAAATTGCAGTTTGCTACTGGAGATAATTAGCTCTGAGTGTTTATGGGAGTGTTTAGCTTTCCCTTTACAGTTTTGTGCCCATTAGGGAATCACCAAAATGGCAAAGTGCAGCGGTTTTCCTTGTCCCTGACAATGAATCAGAAGAGGGCAGGCGGGGGCTTCTATTTTTGTGGAAATGTTTATGTCCTCTTCCAGAATCCTGACACTCGCTTCACTTACTCTCTTGAGTGATATTCTCTGGAACATTATTTTCTTATTAGTCCACATCCTGCTTCCCCACACAAACTGAGCAGAATTGAGAGCTGCTCAGGCTGCCCTAAGCCAAGGCATATCAATGGTTCAAAACTTCTATGAAGTTCTTTTCCTACCCTCCAATTATTTTCCTTGATTGTGCAGACATATATTTTCTTGTGTTTTGTTTTCTTTAATTACTTGTTTTTCCTCATTTTTGGAAGAGAAATTTTGTCTTATCTGTTTACTCTTAAATCTAGGCAAGATCACTTTATAAGTCACTAAAATATGAAAATATTCACAGAGGTGCTCTTATAATCAATGTTAATGAACAAAATCTACTAAAAAAGAGTGAAAGAAATATTAATGCTCTCTCAGTGTTTTTTTTTGCCATTTGTTTTAAACTTAATATCTTTATTTTTCTCACCTGGAATAGAAATTATGAGAGAGAACACATTTACTTGTCTCAAGAAATGTCCATCAGTATGTAATATTGTCGTGAACATGTGCAGGGAAGAAAGAGCAGGCATGTCACATGACTGAGAAGACCCTTCAAGTGGGAGTCTGTTTTATCTTTCATTGCATTCTCTGAGTAGTCACTGCATACTCTGTCAAGATTCTTAGAGTGCACTTGAATCTCAGTTTCCTATCAGTTGTGAAGGAGGGAATGAAGGGTTTAGTTGACATTCTGAGAGGGAACTTGCTCTTTCATTCACTCAAAATCCAATACAAACACACATACCTATGCACACACACTCACAGTCATCATAGATTACAATATTCCCCTAGATGTGATATTGGCAATGCAGTATTTAGAGGTTTTCTTGGTGGCTTGACTGTCCTTACTGAGATCACTTTACATTCATATTAAGATCTTCCTCTGGAAAAAAGAATGGACACTATCAAGAAACTTGATAGGTTTCACTGAAGAGAGAACCTGCTCTTACTTAGGAGTAGAACTGGAAAGAAGATGGCTACCTACATAGCAAAAGCCTGGTTCAGAAAAGCAACCAAGGCTGCTGGGCTGGCAATGCTGCTAAGATTCCCATTACTTTTCAGGGTTCCTTCAGTTTCATAGGAGCCCCATACAATGGCCAGAAATGAATGCAGTCTTTTTGTTCAGCAGTCTAAGTTACACTGACTTTATCAAAGTTAAGATGCCACACAGATAATTGAATTAAGCTGTCAAAGTAATATTATAGTGTCAGGATGCTTCTTCATAGAGAAACTGGTACCTTTTAAAATACTTAGTAAGGCTACACATAGAAACTCAGCAGTATACATATATGAGGTTATACCATATTTTTCTGTGTATAATGGGCACTTTTTGGCCCAACTTTTTGAGGGAAAAATGAGCATGTGCATTATACATGGGTAGTACTAATTCTGTATCTATATAAATGTTTTTAATTATTTTATTTACACTCATGCATTAAAACTACAACTTGAGAAAGCAATAATGATGTCTATATGCAAAGTAATATCCTGGAATACAATAATTGGTTTTGTTTCTAAATATAAATAAATAAAAATTGAATTAAAAATTAAAACGAAAGATTTTTTCCCTGAAAGTTTGGGCCAAAAAATGTGCATTATACTCAGGAGCACATTATACCTTGCAAAATATGGTATATGCATATATAAAAAGGAACATATGTATATATGTATAGCTATATGTGTATAGAAAATACCCCCATTCTCCTGGCTGGCATAGCTCAGTGGATTGAGCGTGGGCTGGGAACCAAAGTGTCGCAGGTTCAATTCCCAGTCAGGATACATGCCTGGGTTGCAGGCCATGATCCCCAGCAACCGCACATTGATGTTTCTCTCTCTCTCTCTTTCTCCCTTCCCTCTCTAAAAATGAATAAATAAAATCTTTTAAAAAAAGAAAAAGAAAATCCCCCCATTCTACGAAACAAAGAATTTGATTCATAATTGTAAAGTTGACAATTCATGTTCTGAGAAAATGGTCATTATTAAAATGTATCTTATATTTAATGAATGAATGATAGAAGATAATGAGATTGAGAAGTTATGGCTCAGGTGATACAAGCATACTTCTTTACCTTTCCCCTTCCTGAACACCGTATTTAAAATCACACAACATATAGGTATTTTTAATTCTGTTATTGAAAAGTAGAAAGCTGAAGGTGATTGACAATACATCGGAAAGAGAGTACAAAACAAAGAGAAAATTATTTGCAGTCTATAATTCCTCACCTATCCAAAGTATAAAATAACAGTTAAAAGTTAAATGTAAGTCTTTTTTATCCACATTTTTTTATTGTTCAAGTACAGTTATCTCCATTCCCCCCCCCACCCCACCATAACCATCCTCACTTCCCACCATTGGTCCTAACCCCATAAAGGAAAAATTTTTTAAATAATTTGCATAAGAGAAATGAGCCAGAATCACTGTTTAATTAGTAGTAGTTGTTGTTATATAGATGATTTGAAAGTTTTTTTTCATTTTTAAATATTGTTTTTATACAATACCAACTTCAAAAACTACTTTGAGAAAGTTTTCAATAGAAAATATTTTTTAAAAATATATAATCTTTTAATAAAAGCTAAAAAAATGAGGGAGAGAGATACATTATAAAGCATCAGGGGGTAAATTGTGTTAAGGAGTCATCCAGAAAATTCTGACCTAAGAAAATCTATAGCTTTTAAGCACAAAGTTACCCCTGAGTTTCTTGGAAGTCAAACAAAGATTAAAAACAAGAGATGTAGCTTTGATAGCTAAATGAAGAATTATGCCAATTTCCCAGAAGAGACCAATGGTGCCCTGTATGCAACCTATCAGAAATGTCTCTTTATGTAAGTAGTATGACCTACTTCTGGATTGTTTAGGGGCTTTTCCAGTTTAAAGTCTGCAGTTGTTCACTCTCAAAAATATCATTGTTTGGAAAATAAATTATGTGGTCATCCTCTAAAACAGCATAAAAAGTTACTGAAACACAGTGCTGATCTAGGTTTTATAAGGCCTAAAAGTTACATTACCTTGGAGTCCCTCATTTAAGAAAAAACCTTTGCAATTACAAAACTAAAATTAGGAAGAAAATATAACATTTCTTTAAAGTGAAACAAATACCTCACAAAAATTAAAACTCTTTAAAGCTGACACCAAAGTGTTAACAACTTGTAACTCAATAATTTTTCCCTACATTGTTGGCTGTATATTCTAAGAGTGAACACTGAGGACAATTTTTTTTATTTAAACCACATATAACATTATATTAGTTTACAGTGTACATGACAATAATTTTATATCACTATCTCTAGAAAAATAGCATAGTTTATTGAGCTTTTTATTACTGATAGTTTTAAGATGTTTATTTGAGATTTACGACTTGTTTGTAATGTAATATAAATTACTAAGGTTGCCAAATTTGAGAAAATTTCTATCAAGATTCTTTTATATATAAGCTGTAAGATTTCAGGAAATTTATATTCCAAGTTTTTGAAATATACATTAGCCAGTATGTCATTGATGCTTGGGTTACATGGCTTTTGAGTTTTATTATCTTTGGTATTCTCAGTAATTCATGTTAAATTAGTAAGACATTCAAATATTTTCTCTGTCTATTCATATAATATGTTCTTCTTCATTACTTAAATTATCAAACATTCCAGGACTCTATTAATTACTTCTATAAGAAGTTTATCTTTTCCTCCTCAGGATTTACTTCTTTGGATATGATCTACCTGCTATTTCATAAAGTGTTTCCAGATTTTAGCAAAATAAGAAGTGTTAAAACACCAAGATAAGATCTGAAATTTTGGGATGCATAAAACATGCAATTTCACACACAGACTCACTATTTACAGTACTGTTACAGGTTTGTGTCCTACAAAGACAGGAATTCTGATAAGTCTGCATTTCCCTCATTACCTGTGAAAATGAAAAAAAAGCAGTATGGTGGTGGTTTCCATGGTTTATGCTGTGGTGTTGAATCTTTTCTCGGTGCATAGGAATATCTATATTCACTGGCATCAAAGAGAACAAAATCCTCTGTTCCTGTCTCCTAGCTGGAAGTGTTTTTGAAAGACTAGTTATGGCTCTATACATTTCAAGCCTTGTTTCTTTTCCACTGTTCTTGTTCTTCTAATGTGGGCCATGTTACAACCTCAGGCCCTGCAGCTTTGTATCACAATACCAGGGGAGTTAACACAGAATGTGCCAGGATAGCTAGAGATAATATAATTTTCCCACTAAAGCTACCATAATCACATAATGTAACCCACTAAATCTGAAACAACTGTGTGGCTAGCCCAAATTCTGCTTAGGTACCTAACGTTCTTGAAGCCTCACTTAATACCATCAGACAAAAGGGGGAAACGGTCAGAGGAGAAGTTGGAATAGACCCAGTCAGTGGTTTAACAGGTTGTTGATAAAATACTTTACCTTTGCAAAATTTACCAAAAAATTAGATTTTATAAACCCAGTATTAGGGCCCCTTCCAGAGCCTTGAAAGGTACCCATAGAAGTGAGGGGTCCTGAAGGCTTAGTTTCATCCTCTTCATGGTAAATCTGCTTTTTCAAACGTGTTGCATGGAGACTCTCCTTATTGCAGAACTCAGCAAAGACCTAAGGCCAAAAGTTAAGTCTTAATTAAGTAACAGCTCACAGTAAAGCTAACTCTACAAAGGCTTGGAATATGGCTTCCTAGCAGTTCTTCAGAAATAACACTTAGAGAACCTAGAGGAATAAATGTTTAACATACCACTCTTTAATATCAATTCTCTAAGCAAAACATTTTTTCATGAGACAATTCAAAACTTGAGATAGCTAAGGAAAAAATTCTACACTGCCATTCTGAATGCTTTATACATGTACAGGGTCCAACACAAATAACACCCCTTTTTATTACAAAATCACAAGCGTGTAATTCTGTAACATGACAATATCATACTCAAGCACATCGTATGACATTTTGGGTGAAATGTTCAAATTAAAATTATAACTTATTACGCCCATATTATTACCCTACCAACTACACTCAAGCAGGTATTACTTCTGCTGGGCCCTGTATTTAGAACCTAACATGGGAAACACCCAGACTTTAATTTGTTAATATTAAGTCATTTGGGTGACCCTGATATTTTCCAATTTGGTCTCCAGAATACTGAATCTACTAAGGTAGAAGTTAATGAGTAAATTTGTTTATCTATCTATATCTATCTATATCTATATTTTTTACAAATGAATTTCAAATTTCTTAAAGTCCCCAATCTTTCCTATTTTAATAGTTTTGTATGAAAATTACTGAGCAAGAGCAAATACAAAAGGAAATGCCTTGTTTGATGAAATTTTTTATTTCTTAACTCAGAACAAAATGAAGGAGTCAAGAGGAAGAAAGACAGTGCTTTAATAATTTCTTTTTCTCTTGTATGAAACAGTCCTCCATGGATGAGAGTATATGTTGGGCTAAGAGGTTCTCTGGTGATTGTAGACAGATAAGGGGACAAGGGCTGCTTCCAGATTCCTGGAGTGGTCCTTTGGTTTCTCCTTTTGTGGGGACGACATGGGAGTTCACTCAGGGCTTTCATCTTCTCACTCTGGTTTAGTCTTATCCATATATTCACTGTAAGTCATCAGGCCCAATATTTAGTTTGGATTAGCAGCCTCAGCTGCCATTCTTTCTATCTGTCTGGATATCCTCTCGGTCCATCCTCTCCTTATTTTCCATATTGTGATCTGTAATATTATCCTGCATCAAATTATACTTAACTTTTCTAGCATTCTTCATTATTATCATTTTGGGCAGTTAACAAACATGTATATTTGTGTGTTTTTGAGGTAAATGTACTTATAATTTTCATGCACATCCTTGCCCTAGCCCTTAAGAAGTTGAGAAGAGTCATTACAAAATATTTGTATGGCTTTAAAATACTGTAGTTGAGGATTACCTCCCAAACTGTCTCTACAATGTTTATGTTTTTGTCATTTTAAACCAAATTAAAAACTCACTTTAACTTGTATAGTCAAAAATGTAACAAATATGTCTTCAGCATTTAGTGTCTTTTTATGTAACATATTAAAGGCATTATATATTTTTCTAATGTAATCCAACTTTAAAAATAAACTGCCTAATGAATTTTAAAATACAATGAATTTTTATCTCATTATTTAAATTTGGAAAAGTCATAATGAATCACATTCCCACTCCAAGATTTCAATTTCTATACATATTACTAAAATTCTTTTGAACATCTAAGAATAAAATATGAAGTGTTCATAATATCAATTAAGTAATTATTCAATATCTAGCTAGCTTGTTAGCTGTATGTGTTTGTTCTAAATGCAATAACATGTAGAATCAGGTTCAAATTATGTTTTACTTCTACATTGCAGTAAACATTAATTGCAATATAAATAAAATTGAAAAAAAATGAATAATGTAAGAAATGAAAATAATAGTAAATTCAAATATAAAAAGAAAGTCATTATAAAACTGGTTTATCAGTGAAAACATGATTTACTATAATAGTTTTTAAATTATACAAATTTGCATTTAGAGCAAAAATTTTAATACAGAGAGTTTAGAATGCAAAAGATAGGTTTTTACACATTTATAAGCAAAAGGCAAAGGGTGATTTCAGTTCTAGATTTTTTTAAACATAACATTTCTGAAAGCATTAGTAAATATTCTGAATGATGGAGTACAAGCTGTCTAGTGACTTTATCCAGAATTACAAATTATATTTTATGTTCTTTACCTTTAATAAGTTATCAGGCAAAGGAGATACTACTGACCATAATTATCCTTTCCCATTAAAAAGCAATCAGAGGACCCTTTCAATACATGTTACTTCTGCTCTCTAGAGACAGTCCTTAACATTGTAGCAACTGTTTTCTGAAAACCAAAAATGATCTTTTTTATAAAACTACACATTGAATGTTATTGTAAAAAAGAAGATGTGGGGAAAATGTCATCAATACTATAAACTCATGTGTATTATATGTATACATGTTATATATGATGTATACATTACACACATTATCCATGTATATGTACATAAAACTAAAAAAATGCACCATACTTTCTTTTTATAATCTAAAGTTTTGCTGAACTATGAGTAGACTCTCTTTTTAAAGGAGATTTAGAATTAGAAATGATTCTATCAAACTATTTAATAAAATCTTGGAATATATGTTGCATAATACTTCTTTTCCCAAAGATTAAATGAGAATTAATGTTTCTATATGCTTTAAAATGTCATTAGTTTAGACCTTGTTAATCGAAAACATCATTTCTGGTAGTGCTCAACTGAAGTTTGTATCTTCAAAAAAATATTTATGAAAGTATTATTTAATTAAGGAAAGTACATAAATATGTTGTTTAGTTTTTCACAAAATGAATGTACACATGTAACAAGCACCCAGATTAGGAAGAAAATGTTACCAGTCACAGAGCACTCTCCCTCTGTGCCCTTCCAGCCAGTGCTAACTCCCTCAGCCCTCCTAACATTTCACACCGTAGACTGGGTTGGCCTGGTTTTCAGCTTTACATAAATAGAATCAAACCCTCTGTACTCTTTTGTATCTGGATTCTTCTGCTAGGGATTATGTTTGTGAGATTGATCCATATTGTGGAGAGTAGTTGCAGCTCTTTTATTTTCATTGCTTTTTCATTGCATGAATATATCAAAATTTATTCTCTAGTCTTCTATTGACGGGCTACTTAATGGTTTCTAGTTTGGGGCTCTTATAAATAATGCTACTATAAACATTTGATGTCTTTTTGTGAGTATATATACATATTTCTGTTAGGTTAGAAATTGATGGTTCAAAGATAAGTATGTATCCAGCTTTAATACATAATACCAAGTAACTTTCCAGTATTTTCCAAAATGATTGCATCAATTTAAACACTCCCCAGGAGTATGTGTGATATTTGATTTCTCCACATCTTCACCCACATTTAGCACTGCCCTTCTTTTGCATTTTAGTTATTCTGGTAGGAGAAACCTGTCCTCTTTATCTGAGGAATATTTTTAAATATATTCTATTGATCATTCTATTACAATTGTCCCATTTTTCTCTCCCCTTTATTCCCCTCCACCCTGTGCCCCCCTCCCACAGCCATTTCCCCACCTTAGTTCATGTCCATGGGTTAGTACATATAAGCTCTTTGGCTTTTAAATTTCCCATATTATCTTAATCTCCCCCTGTCCATTTTGTACCTACCTTTCATGCTTCTTATTCCCTGTACCTTTTCCTCCATTCCCTCCTTCCACCTCCCCACTGGTAACCCACCATGTGATCTCTATTTCTGTGAATCTGTTCCTGTTCTAGTTGTTTCCTTAGTTCTTTTTTTTTTTTTTTTTTTTTTTTGG
Source organism: Phyllostomus discolor (assembly GCF_004126475.2). Taxonomy (NCBI): domain Eukaryota; kingdom Metazoa; phylum Chordata; class Mammalia; order Chiroptera; family Phyllostomidae; genus Phyllostomus; species Phyllostomus discolor. The sequence goes on from NC_040905.2 coordinate 81,775,884, forward strand.
TTTGGTTGTTGATAGTTGTAACTTTGTTATCATTTTACTGTTCATATTTTTTATCTTATTTTCCTTAGATAAATTATTTTAACGTTTCATATGATAAGGGTTTGGTGATGATGAACTCCTTTAACTTGACCTTATCTGAGAAGTACTTTATCTGCCCTTCCATTCTAAATGAAAGCTTTGCTGGATAGAGTAATCTTGGATATAGGTCCTTGCCTTTCATGACTTGAAATACTTCCTTCCAGCCCCTTCTTGCCTATAAGGTTTCTTTTGAGAAATCAGCTTAGAGTCTTATGGGAACTCCTTTGTAGGTAACTGTCTCCTTTTCTCTTGTTGCTTTTAGGATTCTCTCCTTCTCTTTAATCTTGGGTAAGTAATTATGATGTGCCTTGGTGTGTGCTTCCTTGGGTCCAACTTCTTTGGGACTCTCTGAGCTTCCTGGACTTCCTGAAAGTCTATTTCCTTTGCCAGATTGGGGAAGCTTTCCTTCATTATGTTTTCAAATAAGTTTTCAATTTCTTGCTTTTTCTCTTCTCCTTCTGGCATCCCTATGATTGGGATGTTGGAATGTCTGTAGTATTCCTGGAGGCCCCTAAGCCTCTCTTCGTTTTTTTGAATCCTTATTTCTTCATTCTGTTCTGGTTGACTATTTCTTCCTTCTGCTCCAAACCATTAATTTGAATCCCAGATTCCTTCCCTTCACTGTTGAGGCATAGGTGGATACACTTTGCTTCCTTGTACAACCAAAAGAAGGACAGGAATATTTTCTAGGCAATACTGGAAGTCATAAATAATCATAGCATATTAACCTATTTGCCTGTAGAGTTGTGACTTTCACCATTTAAAAATGATACATTAATAAAACTGGTTGTATATGATACAATTATACATACCACTTTTCCTTTTTTATTAAAATCTGTCAATATTTAGATGTAACACTAGTGTCCTTTAGAATATGATAAACTAAAAATTGCCATACAATTATATTAAATTACTAATGCATTATCCTAATCAGGATTCTTGATCTTACATGCCATAGTTCAATACTTACTATTTTAAAAATTGAATAAATGTGGATATAAATGAGGATTATGTTTAGGTCCCCCCATAGACATGTTATACCTCTTAAATAATGTGGTTTTAATTTCCAGGATAATCCTGGAAATCCTCCTGGTAATCCTCCTGCTTTATTGCTCTTTCTCTGGCAAAGTGCCCCTTTCACCTACACAGGTATCCCAGTTTGCATGATATATTATATGAACACCTACTCATGGCCAGAGCCAGCTTGGTTCTAAGTATTCTGTTTAGTTCAAGCAAAAGACAGATCCTGTCTTTCAGTAGTTTACAGCCTAGAGTAACTTTCTAGTTCAGGTTTATCTGATTTAGCTCATAGTTGATAGCATACCCTGTCATAAATGCACAGTATTTTGCAAATGAAAATATTTTCCTATTGATATAATATGTGATTTCAAAGTTTATCCCATTAAATCCAAGTGTCCTTTTTACTGCTTTGAGATCTTAAACAATACTTTTCAGTGTTCAGAATGCATTCATGATTGCTTTCCCATTGCCTCTGTTTCTAAATCTCAATCCGTTTATTGCTATGGTGCCTTTTCTCTCACTAACCTTGTTAACAGTTTTTCATAAAACAGTTTGATTTCCTTTCTCTATTAAATTTTTTATTAAAGCAATACAAGTGCTGTGTGTTTTTTAAAATGAGACTTTACCACCATTCAAATGTTCTTTTTAAAGAAGTGACAGCACACACTTAATGCTCAACAATGGTTTTCAACCTTTCATTTCACGGTGCACATAAACTAATTGCCAACATTCTGCAGCACACCAAAAAATATATTCTACTTGTGCTGATCTGACAAAAAAGGTATCATTTTGATATTTATTCACACCACCAGCTATTGTTGTATTGGCTGTTGTCATTTTTTTTAATTTGACAATCGAAGGGAAAAGAAGTCAGTGCCCCTGACTAAATAGTCAGGTACTGCATGTTGTAAAAATTCTCATGGCACATTGGTTGAAAATCACTGCTCTGTGTGAATGGAAATTAGCATAGCTGGAGACCAAAGAGGATAAATGAGTGCATATAAATATCAAAAAAGTATCAAAGTTCTTTTGCAACCCTGATTTTGTATTAGAATCCTATTATATGCATCACATGCTTGGATTATGTGGGTTACATTATGATGCAGAGAGTTTGCTCTGAAAAGTTCTGGCTGTGTTATCATAGTAACTAACAGGTACATGGAGCTTACAATGCTGACAAGGGATAAATCATATCTCAAAGTCAGACTCAGAATTAATTTCCTCATAAGAAACATGGATTTGGTGTTTAAGGGACCAACTTATTCTTATTTTCCGTAGTCAAAATGGGGATATGACACAATCTTGTAGGTTTCTTGTAGCCATGGCCAGTAGGTTTACTATATTCTTTAGAAATCAGTGTATATCGATAAATATTATCACAAGACCCTCCGTCTTAAGCTGTATCTTCCTAGTTGAACTTTTAGCAACTGTATCTGTATATGCACATCTTCCAGATTCCAATTTCACTTGCTCGCACTCACCGTCTATGCTACCTGTGTTACCCACAGCTACGATCTCATTCCACTACACTCTGAAGGAAGAGTTTGAGCCTAACCCATGAACCCATGATCCAGGGAATTCTCAGGCAGTGTGGGACTGAGGATGTGAGAAATGTACAATAAGACAAATTATGACAAGCTGTCATTAACAGAAACATTCTGTTTTCTTACCTTGTGTGACATTTTTGGTAAATGTGTGGTGCTCTAAAATCAACCAGAACTGATTTCATAGCACACAATATTGTATGTAATATGGATGCAATAATTATAGCATAATATTGTTATGCAGATGTATTGAAATTAAGTATATGAAGCACTAGTAACAGTGCACGGCATAGTGAGTGTCCATTAAATGATAGTTACATATTATTGTTTACAGTCTTGTTCTCCTAAAGATAGTGCACCAGAAAAATCAAAGTTGCTAAAAAAAACTCTGAGAAATCTAGAAAATTTTCTAGAACTACTGCTTAATTCTATAACTCAGGCCTTTATAAGTACAACAGAATTATTAATTGCAAATAATTAAATGCCAACTTGGGAATATACTAAACAAGAAATATATTTTAATATATATTAAATAAATATATATATACAGCTACAGTTATATATACAGCATATATATATAGTTACAGTTTATATATATAAATATATACGCAGTTACAGTTTTATATACATATATTTAATAACATTGGGATTGTGGTGCAGTACTTCCTGATACTCCTTCCTTGCTGGGAGATCATAGAAACGCTTAGCCTGGCAGGACTTGCTCAGATCCTGGTTTTCTCTGTTTGTCCATCTGGTAGCTCCTGTCCATACGCTGTAATGTAGGATTCTTGGTTCTAATTCTCAACTCACTACTTCCTAGATTGTGATTTTGAGCTAGATATTTAAATTTATTTATATTTTACCTTGCGTTCTTTTTTTTTAAGATTTTATTTATTTATTTTTAGAGAGGGAAGGGGAGGAGAGAGAGAGAGAGAGAGAGAGAGAGAGAGAGAGAGAGAGAGAGAGATCAATGTGCGGTTGCTGGGGTTTATGGCCTGCAACCCAGGAATGTACCCTGGCTGGGAATCGAACCTGAGACACTTTAGTTCCCAGCCCGCGCTCAATCCACTGAGCTACGCCAGCCAGGGCTTACCTTGCGTTCTTATAAGTAATACACAGCAGCATGAAGATGTTGTAAGAAACAAGATAACACAATCTATTTCAAAAAGCTGGGAGAAGTTAGTTAACGACCTGCACTTCAATAGTCAGTTCCCCAGGAATAGGTTCACTACTAACTAACTACAGACCATTATTGGAGTCTTCACAATTGCTGAAGGTTCAGACTTGAGTTAATTGGCTTTATTAATCATCTCCATGAATCTGTAGAGTGCTGGGATTTTAGGGGCCTTGCTCACTTTTCAAACACTGCCTGCAGCTACTCGTTAGGAAGAATGTCCTCTGTGTTCTGCATGCTCTTGCTTATTCTCTCTGTTTTCTGTCTCTCTACTCTGTGCCGTGTCTCTCTCTGAACTCTGCTGCCAAAGCCAGAGAGGATTTTATTTTTCAACTCTAGCTTCAAATAGGAACAGAGTTACGTTTAGGCCAGGTATGATCTGAAAATGAGTTTTTAGCTGTGTCTAGAAATCCAGGGCTGCAAGTTATTTCCTATGGCTGAAGTTCTGGACAAGCCTTAGCTACAGCTGTGCTGAGATTTGCTATCTTTTTCAATCTCAGAATTGTAAGGACTTGGCAAGTAGACTACTTATCTATATTGAAGTATCCGATGAGCTATATATAATACATTTTGTGATCTCAGAAAGTATTCTGGATTTCCTGATCATAGGTATATTTTCTCATTTCATTCATTCAATAAATATTTATTGAATACCTGCAATGTTCCAGATATCATTTTAGGTATTGGGGATTCAGCAGGCAACATGGAGAAAGTGTGTTAAGGGGGAGAAAGTAGTTAATTTTGGATAGGATGGCCAACATTTGAGAAAAGGTGAAGGAACAAGCTAGTAGATTTTTGGGAAAAGAACACCCCTGGCAGGAGGAAAACAAATACAAAATCCTGGAGCAGGTATATCTGTCTTCATGTGGCTTCATGTGGGTGCAAGAAAGAAGGTATAGGAGAGAAGACTGGAGAAGTATCCAGGAACAAGGTCAGAATGAGTAAATTCCCTCAGACCATTGAAGGGCTTTGGCTTTTACTTTGGGTTATTTACAAACTCAGGTTATCTGTGCAAGATAGAAAGAAAGAAGTACACATATGGAAAGGCTACGCAGATAGGCCCGTAGCTAGCCACACTGATGAGCGTAACAGTTGAAGGGCCTTGGGAGTGACCATATCAGTATGCATGTGTGTGCCCAACTACAGGTATATGAGTCAAATTCCAGCTTTTCTAGGTATTTATTTTAAAAAATTGAAATCAAGATCTCATAGAGATATCTTCACTCTGATGTCCACTATAGCATTGTTCCCAGTAGCCTAAGTGTGGATACAACCTAAATGTTCATTAAAGGACAAATAGATGAATAAAGAAAGTATGATATACACATACAAATGAGTATCATTTAGCTTTAGAGAAAGAAGGAAATCCTTCCATATATAACAATATGAGTGAATCTGTAGGTCGTTATACTAAGTGAAATAAACTAGTCACAGAAGGATATGTACTGCATGGGCCCACTAGCCTAAAGCATCTAAAATAGACTAACTTGCAGAAACAGAGAGAGTAGAATGGTGGTTGCCAAGGGGAGGGGGTATGGAGAAAGAGGAAGTTGCTATTCAATGGGTATGATGTTTCAATTATATAAGATGAATATTGTGAGTATAGTTCCCAATAATGCATTGTGTACTCAAAAATTTAAGATATCTCATGTTGACTATTCTTATCACAACAAAAAAAAATGTAGGTTTTCAAAGTATATGCTCTGAAACCTTAAAGCAGTTATCACAATGCCTCAGGTTCCACCACCCTTGATTATACTTTAAGCTTCAAAACAAATTTCTGTCTTTTAAAGTACTAGCATAAAGTCTGGATATGAAAATATCTCTGAGATAAAGGATCTTTAGAAATGAGAAAGCAAGTTCATTCATTGCTGAAGTAATGTCTAAAATTTGGTAAACACTTAACTGTTAACCAATCACGTGTCAAGGTGGACCATTAGGACCAAGCAAAAAGTAACAATCAAGCTTTATCACTTATTATAACAGTACAAGAAAGAGGAGCAAAGTGGTGCCAACTCTCCAGTATTCCATGGAATAATACCAGCTGTGGGTCAGGTTGACACAGCACAGAAGCCCCAGAAAAAAAAAAAAAGGCTTCTGCCTCTCTATGGATCTGTGGGCTACAGGAGGAGAGGGGGGAGGGATAGGAGTGACTGAGTCTAAGTGGGAAGGGCTCAGGATAAAGAAGTCTGTACCGGAGGCATCTGGGAATTACTTTGGCTAACACCCCTGATAAAGGGAGCTCCAAATGGAGTCTCATGGGCTAGGAATGCATACATATGAGTGTGGCTGGCCAAGAGGGATCTGAGTCCTTGACTGCAACTCTTTCCAAAAACATCAATGCACTGGCTATACACTAAGTGTGGTATGAGAGGGAGCTTCCCCCAGTGAGACCTGCCTACAAAGCCTGATGCAGTAATTGACTATGGCATGGTCTGAAGGTCACTCAAGATTTCAGCTCGAAGGTTGACTCATTATTAACCAATATTGGCTTTTGAATTAGTATAGCAATTGGATATTTACTAATGGCCATAAAGAAAGAGAGGGAAAAAAATAAGTTGGGAAATGGGTTTTCATCATAGACAGACGTCTTCATACTTTCTCCTATAAATGATCCTCAGCAAATTTTATTAGAGCCACTTTAGATGTTTTAATTAGCTAGAAGAAAATTAGGCAGCACAGAATAGAAGTAATGTTGTAAAGACTGTCAATCTATATTTTGATATTTTCTCCCAAATAACTAGAGCAAATGAAGATGAATCATTTAAATCAATATTTCCCCAGGGGAAGAACTCCAACCAGAATAATGTGCCTTTAAAGGCATAATCTCTTTCTAAAAATCTACCAGAAATGGATATAATTTTATCTGTCATTATCAGCAAGATTTTAACCATTATATCTATAACGTGTGCTTTCTTGGTAGGACCAGATTGATAAATACATGGGGATTGCTTTAAAAGAAAATGAGCACTTTTCTTGGTTTAATCATCTTCTATATTATATTTTTAATAAACATGAGTTATTGACACACATAAAATTTAAAAGCAAAAATAAGTAAAAACATTATTGAAATCTTTTGGGTTAAAGTACCACAGTCAGATATCCAGCTGTCCCAAAAAAAGTAATACACTATCATAATTTTCTATACCTCAATGCATTTGTTTGAGATTTCAAATAGTAATGAGTGTGTTAGTGAATTTGTATTTTACAGATTTAATCACTTTAGCAAACTGTGGTATGATGAAGTAATAAAGTATCCTCCCCCAACCCTGCAACAAAAGAGGGCTTGGTTCTAATGTTCTTTCTTCTTCTTTTTATTTTTTTAGGATTTTACTTATTTATTTTTAGAGAGAAGGGAAAGGTTGGAGAAAGAGAGGGAGAGAAACAGTGATGTGCAGGAGAAACATCAATCCATTGCCTCTCACAGGCCCCCAACCAGGAACCTGACCCACAACCCAGGCATGTGCCCTGACCAGGAATTGAACCTGTGACCTGTTAGTCTGCAGGATGATGCCCAACCCACTGAGCCACATCTGTCATGGCAGTTCTAATTTTTTTTTTGAGATAGAGGAGTTTTATTAGACTTTGCAAAGAGAAAAGTGAAGTGTTTTTTTTTAATTTTTTTATTAAAAAATCTAGACTGCCACACAAGTAAAAATGACAGAATGCTCAAGGAATTAAACATTAAAAGCAACAGTTATATACTAATTTCTGAACCTTTATGTTTATAAAATTAGGAGATAAAGTAATTTCAAAATTTTCATTTTTTATTATAGAAATTTCTTCTTTATTTCTACCTTTAGTCATTTTCCCCTATTTTAAGCATGTTTACATCAGTGAAAATTAAGAACTATTGTTTTTTCACTATGTTCTTTATTTTTCTAGTATAGCATTTCCCCTTATCCATATTATTGCATAATAAATACCATGTGAATATTAATAAGTTGTCAAAATTGCAAAATTATCTCATTTACATGGAATTCTGATGCAGTTCTTCAGGGTACCTACTATGGCCATATATAACAGTGTTGATCAGTACCTAATATGTGTAAAGCTGGATGTATGATCCCTATCCCCCAAAAGTTTAAAATTTCGAAGTTGAGACAGATATGCAAAAGGTAATTTATAACACAAATAAATTGAATGAATGAGGAACAGTGGTATGCACACACCTGTGTGAGCATTACATTATCTATATAGAATAAAGAATACTTCATAGAGAGAGTGACCTTTGAATACTAGTTTATGTAGCAGATGCTCTGGTTCACTGCCCAGGTTCCCTTTTCAAGGCAACCATTCCTCCCAGATTCAGGACTTCCGTGGCTGAAGGCATCTCCCAGATGAACTCCCTCCCCAGCAAATCCCGTAGGCCAAAGGGAGCTGCCTTGTGAAATTTTAGGCCCCCTTTCTGTACAAATAACTATTAACATACTTTTATCCTACCCTGTAGTATAATGTAGGACAGTATGCTGATTTATATTTAAAAATTTTAATGGTAAAAAATAAGAGAGATTATAGTATATAATTAAAAGTAATTCCCCACCTTGTTCCCAAACCTCCAAATTGTTTAGTCTCCTCAGAAGCATCATTACTAAACTTATTTTGTTACTTTCCAGCTATTTTCTATATGTATATACTCATGTGTAAATTTCAATATTTAGTTTTTATTTTGTTTTGTTTGAGCACTATCAAACCTGTATTCTAAGTAACTTTTAAGTATTATATATTCTCTTTCATACTGTGACTTTTTAAATTTTCTGAACTATTTCACTTTTTATTTCATTCCTGCACTATGCCAGCTTCATCTTTCTGTTATCTCATTACATCTTCTTTGAAGCCAATTTCCTATTATATGAGCTTCTTTTCATTAGACAGGCCACTCTCCTGTAATTGATTTTAAAGAGAAAATGTTTCCCAATAATTTCTTCTGTTTGGTATTCTTTGTGGTATTTTTAAATTTGTTTATATATTAATTTTATTCCTTGTACTCATACTTTCTTGTAATTTCTTCACATATGTCACACACTCTATCATTTTTAATTGTTGCTAATCTTGGAATGAGATAGATTATTTCTGGGCCACCTCTCTGCTTAACAAAAGTACTTGAGTTGGAGCCAGAGCATGGAACTGGAAAAACACGCACATGCAATTTGGGTCAGTTACACAAACTCACTAACACTCTACTCTTGAGCGCATTTCTGCTCAGCAATAGCAGAGGGTATTTTTGACTCATACCAGAACTCTGTATTTCACATGTCCTTTGCTGTTTTTTCACTTCTCGGTTGCCAGCGATTAGAAGTTTTAGAAATAATAGTCACTTAATATACTCCTCCACCCCAGCACAATGACAAGAGCCTCAGGCAAAATTGTGTCCACAATGTTCTCCATCCCACCCCACTTCGCTTGTCACTCTGTAATGTCACATCGACACTGGGGCTTCCTTGCAGGCTTTATGTGCCAACTGGCCTTTTTTAAAGAAGGTATCATTGGTTTGCCCTCCACCCTGAAAGCATGCCCCCTAATTTGGGAGCATTCTGTGTGCTGTTTGAGATGTGAAATGGTTTAAATCCTTAGTATCTTTTCTTCATTTGTCCCATATTTCATGATATTTGGCAGTTGTACTTCCAGAGTTTCATTAAAAGTAAAAGGTTATTTTTTTCCTTTTTAGTTTATTCACTGATTTCAGAACAAAAGTAGAGGTTGCAATAACTTTAAACAATAACTTTTACCCAAAATCTTTAGACTGAGTTAATTTAAAAAGTTTCATTAGTTGCCATTACAAAGCAAACAAAAGGTAATTTTTTGTATTTTTTACTTCTTACAAAAAATTTTTTAGAAACAACTTTTCTTGAATAGATAGAAAAATTCTCATTTGAGTGTTTCTAAAATAACTTAGTGAATATGTTAAATAATTTTTTAGACATGGACATTAAAGTTCATTATAATTAATGTTTTTTTTTCCTGTAATGAAACTAACAGTGGATAGATGGATTTTTTTTTAAACCAAAGAGAGGAACAAGAAAGGAAGACTACTTATAGAAAAGAAAAATGGCAGAACAAGTTTTAGGTAAGCTGCCCCCAAAATATATATATATCACTTGTCAGGAAAATTATAGAAATATCTGTGTTCTCAGAATAAATACAATAAGATTTGGATTTAACTACTTAATTTGTTGAGTTTGTTTTGGTTTAACTGACTTTAATGAGGCAAATAAATGTTGGATTGAGGGACTTTTCATAAAAAGGAAAGGCTTCTGTTCCTCTCTCTTAGCAGGATAATCACAAGAGTGATCTGATGATCAGAAATGATGAAAAAAAGAAAAAGTGTTCCCAAAAGACTGCAGAGTCTCTTCCCAGGAAGATGTGTTAGGCATGTTGTGAAATGCTGTGCCTGGTCTATTTTAGAGATGAAAAGAAAGCTTTAGAGGTGCTACAACTCAGCTGGATCTGTTTTCCGGAATACTGTGCTTATTTATTCAATCAGCAGCTGGCTTATTTCCTTTAGCTCAGAATACAGGTCAGCCTCACTCCCAGTATACCATCAGTAGAGGTTATATCTGACCACATGTTGATAATTGTTTTGATTTTATTTTAAAGCAAGAGGAAAGAGCCTATCTCCATATTTTATATAAAAATATTGATCAATTAATTCAGAGATCATTAAATTTATTGTTCTTAAATAAATCCTACATTTTATAGGTAATTTATGCTGGATTTTTTTTTCCATTTTATAGGTCGTAATGGAAATTAGCTACATTTCTTTGTCCTGTTCCCATTTTATCTTAATTAGTTAAGTAGCTGCCATTGAATTTGATTCGACTTTCCATTTAGAAACCCCATTCTTTCTACTTTCCACACCCAAGTTCTTCCTAGCAGCACTTACCCCATCCCAAGCATTAATACTGCTGTTTATCACATCTGAACTCCTAATGCAAAACTTTGCATGTGTAAAAATGCACATTGTACTCCAGAATCTCTGTTGTGCAGCAGGTATATTTTATTTTGTAGGCAAGTTTTGAATCTAGGAAAATGTTAATCCCAAAAATATTACATTTAGAAGGTCAAGGCAACCACTGGGAAATTTTCGTGAAGCTGTTCATTACCAACTGAAGCATCCCCAGTATTCCCTGTGACTCAGGTGACATAGGGAACATTTTATGTTAACAGTAGGCAGACATTTTGCTCACTTTTAAATGGTTATTGTTTTGAAGCCTGCATTATAGAATGGCTATAAAATCCAATAATTATAGACAATTTTGAAGACAGACCAAAAATTGAGTTCTAAATTAGAATTTACACATAAGCACTAACATACTGTTACAGAGTGCAGCCAAGAGGGGGGACCCCAAATAGGCATTTGAAATGGGGTCCAGAACTCAAGGTGTCCAGGAGATTTTAAGGTGTCTTCACCCCTTCCCCCACAGGTGTGAGTTGGGGGAAGGGGCACACAGAGCAAGAACATGCAGGGCAGCTTTGCAGCTAATCCATGGCATGGTCATTTAGCATACCTATAGCCTTTGGCTGGTCACTTAGATATGCTAAATAGCTATGGCCATGCTCAAGGCCAGGGGGATGGAAAGAGATCCCCGCCCCCCAAGATGGGACCTGGGAGGCAGGTCCCCTGAGTTACAGCGCCTGCGTGGGACCTGGGAGAAGATTGGCTCCATGACATGGGGTGACACCTGCTCAGACCCACGATGGTGACCAGAAAAGCTGGAGAAGACAGCAGATTGAGGGCAAGTGTGCCCAAGTGTAGGAGGAGTTGGAAATGGGGCTGCAGAAGAAGATTGGCACAGGGGATTTAAACCCAGACACAGCAGCCATTGGGGGAGAACCACGCGGCCTTGACAGAGTGGAGACTCCCGCAGCCCTGAGAGAGAGAACCACATGGCCTGGCAGAGTGGGGACTCCCGTGGCCCTGGGAGAGAAGACCACGTGCCTGTGCCAGAGTGGGGACCCCCACAGCTTTAGAAGGGGGAACCACCACCTGGTTTTAGCAGAGATCCTGGCGACTCAGCTGAGGGTGCCGGGAACCCAGGGAGGTCTCCCAGTCGAGAGGGATTACTAACTGAGAAGAACCAGAGGACTGCCTGAGTCATGGACTTCTATTTCCTTTCCTGAGATACGGTACTCTGGACTGGGCAAAGGGGAAAGGAAGGAAGGACTGTGTGTTTGTGGGTGTTTTTAGGGACTTTAGGATTTTTTGATAAAGACATTAGGTCACTACTTTAAGTTAGTATAGCATTAAATAAACATTTTCTTTCCTTTTCACGAATCTCTGGCATTGAGAGACGTCTTTCCTAGGGCGGCAGACATAACGGACCGGGGCCTTCTTTCAATAATAGTATATCGCCCAGGCACCCCCTTGTTGTGTTTCTGTAACAATACTAACACATGAGCCATCTGTTTTATTTGTTAAACACAAACTATTCTGCCTATTAGGTCAATAGGATGCTTAAATTGAATAATGTATTAGCATATGCAAACACACACACAGAAAAAAAGTTTCAGAATCAAGTTTAATTTTCAGTCGCAGAAAATTAAGTAAAAATTTGACCATTAATCTTCCTGATTACCAAAAATCTGCTTGTGGATTTTATTTTTGAATAATTAGGTTCCACAACATATACTATTGAAAACTAATATTTGGCTGACTACTTGAAATAAATCGTGAATATCATTTGCCAAAATAAGAGATCTGGAAGAAGTGTTTTGTATATTTTGGAAGTTTCTAATTATTTGTAAGATCAGGGGTGTGGAGGTGTCTAGCATGCTACCAACATTTTAATTTCTTTAACAAGATATAAAAAAGTAATGTAACAGTATATTTTATTTAAATGTAGAAGTCCAGAAAATAAGAATTCTCATAACAATGAATCTAATTACTTGAATTCATTTATAGACTGGAAGCCGTAGGCAGATTAGACTGATATGTGATGTGTGCAAGTTTAGATACACATGAGAGGTGTCAGGTGGGCAGCAGGGCTTACTCACAGCCAGACTGGGGTGATACGATGTAGGAAAGAAGAGTCAGTAGAGAGCCTTCCCAACAGTGGCCACGGACTGCTGGGAACTGCACAGTACTATTTCCTAGTAAGCTGGCAACATTTGGTTATTATATGAGCTAATAATTGATGCCAAGATTGGAGAGGAAGTAGCTCATATAGAACTTTTACTGTCTTCCAAAATCTACTTAAATGATTTCACACTGATGTCCATATAAAATTATCTTACTCATAGTAGGAGTTTTGAAGACATAGAAAGGGAATATTGTTTAATTCATTGAAGTAATATATTAGCAAAATTTAAAGACTGGAAATTAAATAAATAGATAACAGTAACATTAACTTCGTAGAGGTGGGATATTGTTTGGGAACAAAATTATGACTAATTTATCCCTAAAACTATACTTTGCAAAGAACACTTATTTTTTTAAGCATTAAAAGCTCATTTTTTCTAAATCAATGTGTTTGTGATACTATAATGGGAGTGGACCCCCAACCTGCTTGAGGTTGCAGTGACACCATAAAAACAGTTCTCTACGAAACACATGGTAAACAAAACAGATTCATGATAAATATGTCAGATTCAGCTTCACACTCAATTCAACAGAAAAAATGATGTATACCCAGGTAGATGGCATGCTTGCCCACTGAAATTATTCCTGATGCAGCCCTCGTAAGAGTTATACTAATAGTTTTCATAATTAATAATAAACTGTGGGAGAATTTTTTTACTCTATATTTCATCTTCTTACAAAGAAAAAATTAGGTCAGAATGAGAGGATAGATAAATGTTTTTGTTTTGTCATCCCGATGGATTTTAATCATACCCCTGTAAAATGTGTGTAAAATATATAGGCTGACAGATCTTTGTGGTTTCAGTTTTCATTTATTTTCAGCTCAGGAAGAAAACAAAATTCACATTTAAGAGACCATTTGTTTGCACATCCTGGGATTATTATTTCTCTGCAGTGGATGCAACATAGGGTATTAAACTTCTTTGACTGCTGCACTCCACCCTAAGAAGCAAAGGAAATAAATACCACATTAAAGCAATGAAAGGAGACTGCTACTCTGAAGTGGCTTTGTTTGAAGTAGACCATTGTTAACATTATATAACCTCTTTCAGTCACTTTCTTTGAGCCTGTGTTCCTCATCCCCCAAAATTATTAATAGAGTTAGTTTCCTCCCTTTAAAAATATATGGTTTTACTTTAGGCCATATTTAAAGTATGTCCAGTGAGCAATATGTGTTAGCTGAATGAGAAATAGTTACACTTAGTTTTAAGTGATAGTTGCTGTTCCTCTGAGAAAGACAGTTGAATCTTTATTCACAAGCACAGCTCTATATAAACCAAAATACAAATCACTGAACTCTCTGACTCCTTGGACAGTGTTTTTTCAACAATAACATAATAACATTAAGGAGATTTGGCAAGCCTCAGGAGCTAAAGGAGCACCATATCTTATCTGGGTAGGCCCTCAGAACTATCTGTTTATGGAATAAATTAAGCAAGAAGGATGAGCAAAAACAAAATAAGCCAAATAGACACATAAATTAACAAAGAAACAAAAAAGATATCAGACACAAGAATGAAAATACTGGGCATACTGCCCTTCATAAGATTTATCTTCTTAAATCGCAGATGTAACTATAACCATACCCAGATGATGTACAAAAAGTACATGCATATGAAAAATCAATATCTATCTTACTAAAGCATGCCATTTTCTTTGATATTTGCTCAGAGAAAATTATTTTTTACCTAATTTTATTTGGAATTTCTCTGCCAAAAGTTTTAAAATTAAGAGAAAAGAAAATAAAAGAAAGATTCAATGATTTATCTAAATAGAGAATTTGTTTTTGAAGTGAATCTTACTTAAGTTGAAAAGAGCCTTTAAATGGTCTTTTATGTCTCAATGGAAAAGCCTGTTTCTAGTTGGGAGCATCTAGGATTCTTCTGATTATATTCAAACCAACCATTTAGACTTAGGATCTGAGAAATAGTATTTACAGAACCAGCAAAGCTATCATAGACATTTTTAAAAAGATATTTATATAGCAATTTCTGGAGTGCTATGATGTATCTATAATGTATCTATGTATCAGCCATTACAAGCTAGAAAATATTTAGAAACAGAGAGAGTCTACAATAAAAATCTATTTTGTTTTCTTTAAATGTTAGAAGAAAGGTTTAATCAAACTATTTACAGCTTGTTGTAGCAGTTTGTTTTTTCCTCGTGACTTTTACTTTATTGTTCTTATTGTACATAATACATTTTATAGCTTAAAATGGAAAAATTTAGGAAAATAGAAATAGAAATGAAAACTTCATTGAGGTTTTTGTTTGAATTCTGTTCTACCTATACCTTTATTGGAGGAGAACTGTAAAAATAGTTTTTTGATTGTGGAGCATTTCATCTTGATACTTCATAAGCATAGTTCATTCTTATTTTAGAATCACATTAACTTTAATCTTTAAACTCTCTCACATGACTTAAATAGCATCTTAAGTAATACATTGGGAATTACTATATGATATATCGATACATCAAACATTATATGTTAGGTAAGCTAACGATGCTTATATTCATATATGTCATGTTGGCAGTGTCTGTATTAAAATGAACGCCCCCCCCCAAAAAAAATAAGGCATGTTATCTGAATTCATCAAGTAGCCAACAGACACTATATTAGTTTTCTGGGGCTTCCAAAAGAATGTACCACAGACTGGATGGCTTAAATGATAGGCATTTTCTCATAGTTCTAGAGGCTGAAAATCTGAGATTATGATGTTCGATTGTTTGGAGTTTTTTAGGCCATTCTCCTTGGTTGGCAGGTAGCTGCCTTCTCCCTGTCTTCACATGGTCTTGCCTTTGTGCATGTCTGTGTCCTAATCTCCTTTTCTTATGAGGACACTGGATTAGGGCCTAACGATCTCATTGTAAGGAACTTATCTTTAAATAAAAACCCTACCTTGAAAGACCCTTGAAAGATCTCCAAACACAATTACATTTTTAAGTACTGGTGTTAGGACCTCAACATATGAATTTGGGGGGATGCAATTAACCTGAAAAGTAACAAAATTATATATTTTATAAAAATAATTGAAAATATGGAGATTATTTTGGGATTTACAGGATACACTAAAGGTCTGAAGCATTTCAGATTTCTCAGAATATGTGCCTTATCTTGAAATTGTTTTCATGTTTCAAATGTATTGGCTTATATTCTCATTAGGAATTGAGTTAAAATTATATAAATGATAAATTTATTTGTTAGATACAGAAAATATGGCTTATTAGAAGGCAGTGTAATTGGCATGTGTATATCTTCTACTTAAAAATATGATTTTTCGTTATTTACCTGCTCTATTGAGCAAAATGTTACTTCTAGTAGGGTTTTACATCATTAATATATTAGTACAAATATCTTAGAACAAGATAAAAAACTTAGTTTCTAGCTAAGTAAAATTATATTAAGGTTGGGTACCCAAGTACCAAAGGACTAGGACTGACTTAGATATCCTAAACAGAAAATGATAACAATGAGTTTTGTTTTGTTAGCATATAAAATCTGGTTTTAGACTCAAATAAGGTAATGGACACTGTAGTCTTCAGATAAAAGTGATTTTGCCAATGTTTTAATTGTAATAATTTATTGATGTCCTTAAAACCCAACTAATGATATTTCTAAATTAAAGATAATGCTAAATGGAAGTCATTATCAGAATATAATATTAGAAATTATATTTGACTTATGTTAGTGGATCACCTTCTATATTTGAATATTGTATTAATAGATTGTTATAGAACATAAGTAATTCAGAGAGAAAAATCTTAAAGATGATTTTCCTCAACCCTTCATATTTGTCTTATATTTTAAGTTATATAGCTTTGATACACATAAAAATAGGGCTATATATATGATATTACAACATCCACAGAAAATTCAAAAATTGATATTTAGATATGATAGATTTATATAGCATTTTAATGTAACAATATAGTTGTAACATATACTGTTTGTCTGACTACTGATTGATTTCATGATGTGTAGGTATTTCATACCCCTAATGCCATAGATTTTCTCTACATTATACTTTATATTACACATTCCATCTTGTCACAATTTCATTGTATAGTATACAACAATTTTTATGCAACCTCCTATTGCTACAAGAGTAAAGTGCTTTCATTAGTTTTATAACTAGTACTTGAGAATTTCAAGGTATTTATCTATTTTCTTAAGATTATTTCCTAGGGTTACCATATTTTCCCATGTATGATGAGCTCCTGTATAAAATGTTCTCCCACGTTTTTGACCCAAACTTTCAGGAAAAAAATCTTTCACTTTAATTTTAATTCAATGTTTCATGTATATATAAAACCGATTATCATATTCCAGGGTATTATTTTGCATACAGATATCATTATGTAATTTCTAGAATTAAACTTTTAACACACAAGCATAAATTAAAAAATAAAATATTTATATAGATACAGAATTAGTACTACCCATGTAATGCATATCCTCATTTTTCCCTCAAAAATTTGGAGGGAAAGAGCATATTATACCACAGCAAAATACAGAAGAATTTGTAGAATAAAAAGAATGCATATCTTTAAAGCTTTTGATTCATGGGCCAAATTTCTCTTCAGAAATGCTGTAGTAATTTACACACTTTTCACAGAAATCTATGAGAATACCCACTTCTCTTCATACCATTCATCTAACACTGTTATTGGTATTTTAATAGGTTCTAACCAGGTGGGTAATTGGATAATGATGTATCTTGCCTACAATTTACCTGATCTGATTCTTGTTTACTAGTTATTGCAGTTCCTTAGGGAATTTTTTATTATTGTTTGCCTACTTTTTATTAGTTTGACCCAAATAATTACAACAGTAGTAAAAGTCATATAAACAATTATTGGGTACTTAATTTTGTTCCCTGTACTTTTTAAGTAGTTCACATGTATTTAATCATTATACTCTCAAAAACATTTCTACAAACAAAATAATATTAGCATCCTACTTGACAAATAAGTGATGGAGAAGCTGAGACTTGAAGCCAGGATATTGACATCAGGGTCTATGTTCATAATGGTTATGCAGCTCCATCCACCTTCCCTGTATTTTTGTGTTAAACCTTTTTACACAAAAGGCACATTAACCCTTGTTATGTATATGGCACATAATTTTTCCCAGTTAATTATTTTTTTGGTGTTTCTGACCACTTTAAAAACGTATTTTACTTTTCTTGAGTCCTATCATCTATTGCATATCTATAATTTTTCTCCTTTGGTTTCTTTTGTTTTCTTACTTAGAAAGGCTACATTTTTGGCTTATATTCATGTGTAGTATTCTTCTTTTAATACTTAATTCTTAATTTTTATTTTTGGCTTAACTCTAGATTCTCAGTTTAGTTTGAAACACTAAACCCACATTTTTTAAAACACAGATATTTGTCCACATGTCTCAAAATCCATTTTGAGCATGGTAAATTATCAATAGGTGATAGATGTCAACAAATTTCTGTTAAATGGAAAGTGAATGTTGATAACTGCTAAAGTGAGAATGGATTCAACTTAGAGTGGATCTTCATATATCACAGTGATGTGTTTACAGGTTATGCCAGAGCTGATATGTCAAGAATAGGGATGTAAATGAATTGAAGTTATGAAGTTAACCAGCAGAAGAGTTAAAAACAGAACAATTTAAGAGTGAGTCTCTGTGGGAAGTAGGGAGGAATATGTATAAAACTGTTCATTTCTATTATAATCCTGAATTATTCTGTATCATGTGCATGTGCTACATTATTAAAACTTTTTACAATTAATACTTAAGCCACTACAAGTTCATTTTGAAATAAAGATAAGGTACAAAATTTTTCATGAATAGGTGGTCTTTTTCTAAAGAATCCATTCCTTGTATACTGAATGGATTCAGTATACCACCTTTATTCTTTCTTATAAGCCTATAGATATTTAGATCTATGTTTAGATCTTTCTATTTTTAAAAAAGAAAATCTACCCAGCTATTCTGACCAAATATCAGACCATTTACCCATTATTAATGCACAATGGTATTTGATATTCTTGAATACTTAAGAATTTTAAAATATTTTCATCTGCTTGTTTCTATAGAATCCAAGTATAAAAAGAAAAAGAAAATAAGAAATGTGAGCAATGACAAAGGAGAGCTGTAGCTTGTATTAGCTTAGAGAAAACACACATAACTCATTTGAACATAAGTGTCTATTTCTGAATCAGTGCCTATCCAGGCTTGACATCCTTTCTGCATAGAAACTGACCTCCATAGCCCACTAGACAACAACTTTGTTCTCAACATTTCTCAGTTGTCTTTGTTCCACAGTGCTCAAGCAGTTTCTTCTCTATAATTCAAATATTGAACTGTACTATGTCATCAGGACTTTATAATGTAATTCTCTAGATTATTAAAGTTTCATCTATGTATCATATATATAAATTGCATTTAAGCATATATGTTTACATGTGCTTATAAGTATACCTCATAAACTATGTTAATTAGCTATTATATTTATTTTTTCCATAATTACTGTTATGTTCTATTCTTCATGTTCTGATATCATGAACTACAAACAGTGGTTCAGATATCCAAAATATTGGACAATCCTAAGACTATTTAAAGTGGATTTAGGAATTTATTACTGCAAATATGAGAGTTTTTTCTGTTTGAGAAAATACCGGTTTTATTTGGATTAATATTAAAAGAGCTTTTCATCATTCTCATGATTAGGGGAGACAAAGTAAGCAGAAAAGAAGTATAAAGAAAAAGAAAGGACAGATGCAAACAAGCATGCAGATCAGGAGGCTGAACCCATAGCCAACTATGAAAATATACTCATGCATAAATAACTTGTACATTTCTTGCTTCCTTTATAAATTAATTTTTTGCTTGGTTTAAACTTTAATTTGCCAAGTGTACTTTTTGATGTCCTACTTAGACTTATTTTCTATTCATTACTTTTAAGGGAGGGGAGATAAAAAGAATGGGAATTCTCTTATGTTTGAGATTTGGTGTGCTTTATTAGCTACCAAAATGAATAGAGAAGTAGAGACACCCTGGACCACTAGAAACTGAAATGAGAAGCATTAAAAGCTCAAAAATATCTCTATCCCAAATTTGCTATATCAATGGAAATGTGTATCTCTCCCCTCCAGCTGCAAAGAGCAGAGCTTCCTCACTGTATCACATGGGCTATTCCCAGTGAATCAATGAACATGATGGGATATTAATGTTCAGCGTCCCCATTATCTGAATCTGTCTGGGAAGTACTCTGCAGTATGAAACACTTCCTTTGTAATCCTTCTTCCTTCTCCCCCTTCTTCACAGGTTCAGACCTTAGCATCTTGACCTAAAGGCTCTCCTTACACTCCAGTTCTTGTACCTTTATCCTTAACAGCTGTTTTCCCAATAAAACTTTGATACCTAATCCCACCTTGACATCTGCTTTTCAGAGAATCTGAATTTACATAATATGAAATAAATAAGTCTATTGGATGGGAGGCAATTCCACTTACTCCCAATTCTTTCCAACTCTTTTATTCATACATAGATGTTTTCAAACCAATTTAAATCTCAGCTCTTTGACTTCTGATCAAGATGGAGGCATAGGCAGACACACTTCTCACACAATCAGAGAAAGAATTAAAACCAGGTCTGAAAACTAATAACACCCAAAAATGTCAGAAAACTGAGCTGTAGTGAAGACCAACAACCAAGGGTTTAAAGAAGCCACATTCATCCAGATGGATAGGAGGGACAGAGTTGTGAAGATGGGCAGAGAGGCAGTATTATGTAGAAAGGAAGTGGTAGCAGTGGTAGAATGGGCAGTACCACATTCACCTGTGGTAGATAAAAATCAGGAGGGATAGCTGAGGAACAAGTGATCCCAGCCCCAGGCCAGACTGTGAATTCCAGGGTTCCAGCAATGGGAAGATAAATCCCTGTTACCTCTAGGTGTAAAAACCAGTGGGGGTGGGACCGTGGAAGAAACTTTTTGCTGCTTTTTGCTGCAGATTTTTTGCTGCTTAAAGGGCCTGCATGGACTTAGAACATATGCAAACCCACTCACTCTGGGTTTCACCACCAGAGCAGCAGCTGCAAGGGTGCTAGTAACACGCAGGGAGTGAGTGAAGTGACTAGAAATGGGGCAGTGCCAGGCAAACCTCCAGAAGCCAGGCAGCAGCATTGTCCCCTCTCCAAGCCCTCCCCTACTCCCAACAGAGCCAAAGCAGTAAAGCAGGTTGCCCTGCCATGGCAATTACCCAGGGCTCCACTCCACACAATTTATAGGTGCCTTTTCTATATAAACCATGCTACTAAGACAGGGAGTAAAAGCACCTCTACCTCATACACAGAAACAAACACAAAGAGGCTGCCAAATAGAGGAGACAAAGAAATATGGCCCAAGTGAAAGAACAGAACAAAACCCTGACAAAGAACTGAATGACATGGAGATAGATAGCCTCTCAGATGCAGAGTTCAAAACACTGGTGAGCAGGATGCTCAGAGAACTTACTGAGTATGGCAAAAACATAAAGGAAGAAGTGAAGATTACAATTAGTGAAATAAAGAAAAACCCACAGGGAACCAACAGTAAAGGGAAGGAAACCAGGATTCAAATCAATGATTTGGAACATGAGGAAGAAATAAACATTCATCCAGAACAGAAAGAAGAAACAAGAATTTAATAAAACAAGAATAGGCTGAGGAGCCTCTGTGACGTCTCCAAACATGCCAACATCCGAATCATAGGGATGCCAGAAGGAGAAGAGAAAGAGAAGGAAATTGAAAACTTATTTTAAAAACAGTGAAAGAAAACTTCCCTAATTTGGTGAAGTAAATAGGCATACAAGACCAGGAAGCACAGAGAATCCCAAATAAGTTGGAACCAATGAGGACCACACCAAAATACCATAATTAAGATGCCAAAGGTTAAAGATAAAGACATAATCTTAAAAGAAGCAAGAAAAAAAGCAAATAGTTACCTACAAAGGAGTGCCTATGAAACTATCACCTGATTTCTCAAAAGAAACTTTGCAGGCAAGAAGGGGCTGGCAAGAAATAATCAAAGTAATGAAAAGCAAGGACCCACAACCTACATTACTCTATCCAGCAAAGCTGCCATTTAGAATGGAAGGACAGATAGGGGCATACAGGGTACAACCAAAGGAGTTATTTATCACTAAGCCATTATTACATGCAATGTTAAAGGGACTCATTTAAGAAATGAAGAATATCAAAACCACAAATATTAAAAAGGCAACAAATTCACAACTATCAACAACTGCATCTAAAAAACACATACACACAAAAATATCAAACTAAGCAAACAGCTGGAACAGGAACAGAATTGCTGGTATGGAGATCATTTGGAGGGTCATCAGCTAGGAGAGGGTAGGAGGAGAATGGGGGAAAAGGTGTAGGGATTAAGAAGCATAATTGTTAGAAACAAAATAGACAGGGAGATGTTAAGAACAGCATAGGAAATGGAGAAGCCAAAGAACTTATTCGCATGACCCATGGACATGAACTAAGGGTAGAGATTGTTGGAGGGAAGGAAGATACCTGGCAGAGGAGGGGCAAAGAGGGAAAATTGGAGGCACTGGAATAGCATAATTAATAAAACATACAAATAAATAAAATCTCAGCTCTGTAATTTAATTTGTCCTTTCAAAATAAAATCTTAAGGTTTTAAATCTTAAGGTTGTGCTTTTTGGGGGTAAAATAATAAGTACATTAGATTAAGAATATTCATAATGACAAAGTGAAGGAATTAGGAAAATACAATTAAAATAAACTTCAGATCACTATTTTTAAGGATTTAATAAGTCCTAAAGTTAATACAATAGCATCAGGTTTTCACAGATCTCAGAGTCTTATGTATTGTTCCTATATGCAGTTTATGGGGATTTCAGAAGGAGAAGACAGGACGCTGACCATTCATCCATTCATTAGTTCATTTAGTTATTAAAAAGATGTGTGTTAGATGTTCTTTCAATGAAGTTTCTGTGCTGAGAGTGTCTCTCAACTATCAGACTCTAAATACAGCTAAACTATGTCTAGTATTAAATTTGACATTTAGAACATGAATTTAAGTAAATGCCAGAGTTTTACTCTGAAGATGTAGCAATTTCCTGTATTTGAAACTGTTTGCCCTTTTTGGTTCTGCACAGTTCAGTCGGAAAACATTTATACAAACTTCTGGCGGCTGATTCTTATAACCAAATTGTGTAAATCAAATACAACCACAAAACCTACGAGAACAGGATATGATTCATACCTTGCTCAATAGTTTCTGTTTATACTTCATTTTTACTAGCGTGGAATGCATTAGTTCTAATGTCAACAGCAGCATCTTACATTTATTATGTTATTCTTCTGTATTGAAGAACACCAGATAATATGTTTTCTTCAGCATATCACTAAAACAAGTTTTAATATAATCAGACAAAAATTAAAATATTGTTAAAATAATTCAATATAGGTTTTGACAATATAGCCTCACCCTGAATGTCATTCTCCAAACCTGAGAATTTCTGCCTTCAGCTATTTAATAAAATTTTTGCATGTAATCTAAAATTCCTCATTATTTTACATACTTTTTGCTTTAAAAGAATTAAAGTTGTCTTTAGCCACTTTTCCAGCTAGTGGTTTGAGGCTTAAGTATAATCCTGGAGGCCTTCCTTGAGAACTTGTTGATATTACACTTAAAACCTTCTGATTCTTGTCTTCATTCACATCCCAACCGCACCCCTTCTTCCTGCCTTCATTCCTCTCCCTGCTTCTCAACAGAGTGCTACTGTATTGCTGTAGCAGTATTCACATGGTAAACATTGGCCCCAGTTTGCTCAGTGTATTCACATCTTTTACATAGAACTTGATTTGATTTTTCAACAGAAACCTTTTAACCAAGCCGTGTTGTCACTTGAGTAAGAGAAAGCATGCAGAAGTTATAAAAAGGAGGAATGGAATCCCACCTCTAATTATTTTTCTTAAATTAAAAACACACCATTAATGGCCCTTTCAGAATAACAGATTATATGTATATTCTGTGCCAGAGAGTCTGTTGGACAAAAGACAGACTTTTTTTTCCTAAATGGGGCTGAGCAAGTCGTGGAAAAAAGTTCTCTTTAACTTGAAATGCCCTTTCAGTGGAGTGCCCTGAGTGAACATAAAGAGAGAACATAAGTGTGTGTGAGTGTAGATACATTAAGAAAATTGATTTTCTGATCCTCAACTTCTGCATATCCTCTTTCTTGGGAAAATTCTTGCTATGAAGAATCATGCCTTTTCTGCTTCCCCAGCTCCTCTTTGACAGTCACCTCTTTCTCTCATTCCTGTCTGCTTCTCAAACCTTCCTTGCTATGTCCCCAGGAATGCAGAAGCTGCTAGGTGCTAAAGGGAAGCACCTTTAATCAAGGCACTGTAATAAGCCTTCCTCCCATCTAGCTTGTCAACAGTTCATTTTCAACAAAACATCTGCTTTTTATGTTTTTAAGTTTTTATCTCTAATAATTTATAATATTGCCTTGAACAATTGGTTAGTCATTATTACCATAACTAATTCCAGAATAAATTATAGGTGCTTAAAACATGTAGAAAAGCTTAATGTACATTTATATTTAATAATACATTTTATTACAAAGAAATATGATACTGTTCAATAAAAACATTGAAGTGTAAAAATATATTAGGATAAATATCTGCAGGAGAAAGCAGAATAAAAATATAATTTTATTAACAAAAAGAGCAACTTTAATGTTAAAATGTTTTCATATAATTTTAAGTAAATGATGGATAATTATGGCAGTGAGATTATATTTACAGTCCTTTTGAATACCTTTTTAAAAGTGATATAACAGTTATGTTTAAAATGGAAATTATACCCTTTAACACTATTAAAATATATGATAAAAATTTTTAGACTCTAACTTTAGAAACAGATGATGTGTAGATAAATATTACCTTTGGGAGTAGAAGATCCACAGATCTCAAGCCCATAATTGGTCAATGCTTTTGAGCATCATACTCTCTCTATATATCTGCCCATATTTTCTAGAAGAGCTCCACAATGAAGTCATTTCTCTGCACTCAGGTACCTATGTAACCATTTTGGAGAGAATATTTTCCCTTGAAAACAGATCTGTCACTGTATGAGAGTTTATGCCAAGATGATTCCCCATAGGCCTTCAAAACTCTTGCTCAACATGCTGGTTCCTTTATATCCTAATTCCCCAGCAAAGAATAACAAATACCCATGATATCTAGTTAATATTACTTAATCCACAATTTTAGATTACTTTGTTGAACTATTTTCCAGAAATAAGCCATGCAGCAAAGATTTCCATCAGAAAGGGTGAAAGGAGTGTTTGGTGGAAAGTCTCATCTGTAATTGAAGAGGTGGTGTTTCCTTGGTCTGACCTCAATTTTGTCTTAGTGCCATTGTTGTTTTTCTGGGTCAAAATTCTTAACTTCCCTGTCTTATTCTTTACTTTCTTTTTTTCCTTTTGACACATAAGTAACTTTGCTCTAAGAGGAAGTCTTTCTCCAGATGCATCCCTAGGGCACTATTAAAAGCTGAAAACAGCAAGCTCTCCTCCCTCCCTTCAGTCTGAGTCACTCAGTCATTATGTGCATCGTGATCCTAAGCCTACCCATAACTCTGTGAAGGTAATTCATTTTGACAATACTATCTATGCCATGCACCAAAATCTATTTGAGACAAAGAAAGAGGTGAAATATGAGGACCAGGAGGAACTGACCTCAAGAGAATTTAAAGTTTTATAGAGTACGTAAACTGTAGTACCAGGGCATAAGTGAGGAAGAAGATAATTACTATGGAAATATAGAGGGGCAAAGTTATCTCCATTAGGGTTTGGTTCAGGGGACATTTAGGGCATTTGAAAAGCTATGATTTGAGATTTGGAAAGAATTTGGACAAGTGGAGTTGTTGGGATGTGGCCGTGGTGTCTTCCTGGGAAGCTAAATTAGGAAAATATAGATTGTTCTTGAGAAATGTTAAATAGCCTAACTGGAGTGTAGAATAATAGCACAGATAGAAAAGTCGTATGTGAATAGTTTCCTGGTACAGATCAAGTCCTCTGGTTAAAAGCCCTCTGTTATGCTAAGTGAAGTAAGCCAGTTGCTGAAGGACAAATACCATATAATCTCATAAGAGGAATCTGATGA
The DNA here is from genome assembly GCF_004126475.2 of Phyllostomus discolor. Taxonomy (NCBI): domain Eukaryota; kingdom Metazoa; phylum Chordata; class Mammalia; order Chiroptera; family Phyllostomidae; genus Phyllostomus; species Phyllostomus discolor. The sequence goes on from NC_040905.2 coordinate 81,801,944, forward strand.
ACAAAATCAACTAACAAGCAAAACAGACACAAAGACATAAAAACATGGAACATACTGACAGGGGCCAAAGGAGAGGGGAGAGGGGAGAATGGTGGAAAGAAGGGGAAGGGATAAAAGAACATATATAAATGACCCATAGACATGGACAGCAGTGTGGGGATTCACTGTGGGAGTGGGGTGAGGACTGGGCAGAGGAGGGCAAAAGGGGGAAATTGGGACAAATGTAATAGAATAAATGAGAATTTAAAAAAGAAGGGAAAACAGCCTTCTCTGAGCTATGAAAAATATGACCCTGGCTGAGAAGTAAGCTGTGTGTTTCTTTTTATATTGGACAAATCCCCTACTCTTTTAACCATCTATGGGCATTCAGTTCATTAATTTAGCTCTGAGTAAGAAATTCACTATTACAGTTCAAATCCTCTTCAGACCAGTTTCACATTTAGAAACATAAAAATGGTTGTACATACCAAACATTGAATGGATGTTATTTTACTCAACTGAGAAATTGATCTTTCTTTATGCTTTAGTATAACATCTTTCTGAATATCTGTTTTATAGTGGCAAGTACCTTGTAGATAATGAGACAGATAGAAATGTTCCAAAAAACATGGATGAACAAAGCTTCAAAAGAATATTTCTCATACTCTTTAGATTTGTACCAGAATTTAGTGGTTAAAATAATGACATTATACCAGTTCTCAGTAAGTATGATAAAGTGTTCTAATTAAGTCATTTAAAATGACAATTTTATTTAAAACATATGTGCAATCAAATGTATTTTAAAATTAATTTTCTATTGCTCTTTTGTGAAAATAATTTTTTATCATTTGAATGTGATTTTGTAAAATAAAAATATTAGAAACCAGAATTTGTGACAAGAAAATACAGGTGTGGGGAAAAGTAGGTTTATAGTTGTATGTGAAAGGGAATTTACTCTTGTATTATTATTTATTAATTATTATAATATTTATTATTATTACTAACCTATTTTTTCGCACCCCTATAATTTTTTGCCTGTTGGGATTTGTATACATTTTAGGCAAAAAAAAATGAAAGGACAATGAAACTAAAAAAATTTGCTTGTAAAATAAAAATATTAACTAATATATAAATTAAAAAAAATTAAAACCCAATATTATAAAAGCAGAAGTATAAAGTTTCTAGAATTATCTTAATAGCATATATGTGCTTCAGAAAATACTTAGAGAGTATTTTTCTTTCAAATGAAGTTGAAAGATGTTTTTCGTTCTCTATCACCTTGTCACATAGCTTGAACACTGATATGAAAGCTTGGTTTAATTGTTTAGGTGCTATAAAATTATTTACATGAATTTTTAAATGTTGCTATAGTCCTTGTTTATCATTTATTATATTTCCATATAACATAAAGTTCTAAGATCTGAATTATTTGGGTACAGTTACTTTGTGAAAAATATGAATTTTGCAATAGTGTAAAGAATAAAATTTGAAGAATTTTAATTATGCCATTTAATAATTTATAGTAATTTTATAAAAGACAGAGGTATAATTCCATCTTTATTTCACAGTTCCTTCAATCTGGAGTCCAGCCTCTGACAAGATATCAGGCAGCACCTTTCATCCAGACCACTAGCATTGGTCTTCTGAATAACTTCCTGATAATCATTATGTCTTTCCTATTATCCGTTCTTCACCACACAATCTGAGTTATCTTTAAAAATTGAAAACCTGACAATGTCACTTCAATTGCTTAAACTTTTTCAGTGACTCCGTATTGCTCGTTGGAAAAAAATAGGCCTAGAAGGACCTGAATAATGAGGGTTTTCTCTAGATCTCAAGCCTTTGTCCAGACCGGTCTAAAAATTACTATTTCTCAAGTGTTTCTTCTTTCTGAAATGTTTCCCTGCTTTTTCATTTTCTAGTTAGTAACAAATACTTTTTGAAGTATAGAAAAAAATCATACCATACTTCTGTTTAGGTCTCTTCCATTGTTACAGTCTCACATAGAGCCAAGCTTCTTCCCATTATAATGTTTAATTATAACTCGTAATAATTTGACTATTTGAATAAAATCTGTCTCCCTAACTAAATAAGTGCTCATGAAGGAAGGGATTATGTATGATTTTGATCCCAAATTCATTCTTAACATGTAGCAGAGTACCTGTCATTAATTACTAAGTTGACTTACTTAAAAAAAAAATACTAGCAACGTGAATCTAGCAATGCATAAGATTGATTTCACCCAAGCCTGTGTGACTCAGTTGGTTATGCATCATCCTGCAAAGTGAAAGGTTGCTGGTTTGATTCCTCATGAGGCCACATGCTGGGGTTTCAGGTTCAATCCCCAGTCTGGGTGTTTATTAGAAGAAACCAGTTGATGTTTCTCCCTCATGTCAATGTTTCTCTCATATTCTTTTTCTTTATCTTCCCCTTTCTCTAAAAATAAATAAATAAAATACATTTTTTAAAAAATTGGTTCCATGTTGTGACCAAGTGCGATTTAAGGCAGGAATGCAAAATGGGTTTAACAGCTAAAAACCAAACAATATAATATACCATATTGATATAATAAATGACAAAAAACAGATGATTATTTCAAATGATTTGGATAAAACATTTGATAAAGTCTAATTCCCTCTCATGATGGACATGCTCAACAAACCCAGAGTGCAAGATAATTTCTTCAATCTGATAAAGAGCACCTGCATAGAACACCCACAAAATGGTGAAAAACAATGTTTTTAATTTAACCAAGAACAAGGCAAGACTATCTACTCTGGCCACTTCCATTTAAACTTGTACTAGAGCTTCGAGCCAGGGCAAGAAAAAGAAATAAACATCCAGATTAGAAAAGATGAAGTAAAATAACTTTGATTTGCATGTATTATGAATTTTATAGAAATACAAATCAATGTATTTAAAAATTATTAGAATTAATAAATGAGTTTAACAGAATTTCAGGATAAAAGATCAATTAAAGATATGTGTTTATATACATATTTTATAGCAGTAATGAATGTACAAATACATGTATATTAGTAATAATATTTGTACTTGTAATATACTGGTAATGAATATTCAAATAATAAATTTAAGAAAATAATTCTGTTTAAAATAGCATTTAAAAAGAATAAAATACTTAAGTACAAATTTAGCAAGCAAAATTCAAATCTTATACACTAAAACTACAAAACATTGTCAAAGAAATTAAAGATCTAAATTAATGGAAAGATATTCCATTTCATGGATCAGAAAACTTAATATCACTAATATTGTCAGTATTTCCTAAATTCATCTAGAGATTAAATGCAGTTCTTATCAAAATCCTAGCTTGATTTTTTGTAATGATTGACAGTCTAAAAGTAAAATTTATATAAAAATGCAAAGGACCTTGGCTGTTGTGGCTTAGTGGATTGAGTGTCGGCCTGTGAACCAAAAGGTTGCTAGTTCAATTCCCAGTCAGGGCATGTGCCTGGGTTGCAGGTCTGTTCTCTACTTGGGGGGGTGTGAGAAGCAACCACACATGGATGTTTCTCTCCCACTCTTTCTCCCTCCCCTCCCCTCTCTCTAAAAATAAGTAAACTCTTTTTAAAAAATGCAAGGGGTCCATAAAAGCCAAAAGATCTTGAAAAAGAACAAAGCTGGAAAACTCACACATTCCTATTTTAAAATTTACTATACTGCTACAGTAATCAAGCGAGTGTAATAGAGGTGAGAGGCCAGAAAAAAACCCTGACACTTATGGTCAATGAAAAGGGTGCCAAGACAATTAAAAGGAGAATGATAGTCTACCTAATAAATGATGCTAAGACAACCGGATTCCCATTACAAAATAATGAAGTTGAACTATCTCACACCATACACAAAAATTAACTCGAATTGGATCATAGACTTAAATATAAGAGTTAACACTATGAAATCCTTAGAAGAAAATATAGGGTAAACCTTCTTAACTATGGGTTAGGCAATAGTTTCTTAGACATCACTCTAAAAGTATAAGTTTAAAAAAATGGAAAAACATAATTTATATCAAAATTTAAAAAAATCTTTTGTGCTTCAAATTATGCCCTCAACAGAGTAAAAACACAACCCACAGAATGGGAGAAAATATTCCTAAATTACATATCTGATAAAAGATTTGTATAATCTTTTATGTATGTATAATCTTTAATCTAGAATGTATAAAGAACTCTTATAACTCAATAATAAAAATACAAATAACCAAATTTTAAATGAAAAAAGTATTGAATAGAATTTTCAAAAAATATGAAAATGTCTGAAAAGGCATATGAAAAGGTGCTTACTAGCATTAGTTTATTAGTGAAGTGCAAGTCAAAATACAATGAGATGTCATTTCACCCCCACAACCATGGCTATGGTTGAAAAGATAGACAACAACAAGTGTTATGGAGCATGTGGAGGAATTGGAATCTTCAACCAGTGCTGGTAGTAATGTAAAATAATGCAGCCACTTCGGTAAACAATATGGCAATTCCTCAAAAATATAAATACATAGTAACAATGTGACTCAACAGTTTCACCCAAGAGAGTGAAAACGTCCACAAAAACTTGCAGGGATTCATAACAGCATTATTCATCATAGCCAAAGGGGAAGGGTCTCAAATGTCTACCCACTGAACTGGATAGTGGAATAATATTTGTCAATGAAAGGAAACAGCATTAATACATGCTGCAACTGGATAATTCTTGAAAACATTTTGCTAAGTAAGAGGAGCCAGTGACAAACAACCACATATTGTCTGATTGCATGCCTATGAAGTGTCCCAAATCTATAAACAGAAATTAGACTAGTGGTTGGCGAGGATTAGGGGTGTTTTGGGGAGACAGGGATCTTAAGGTTTCTCTTAAAGGAGACAAAAGTATTCTAATTTAGTTTGTGATGATGGTTGCACACTTGTGTAAATGTCTACAAAACATTGAATTGCACACTTTATATGGGTGAATTTTGTTATGTATGAATTATCTCAGTAAAGATGTTTAAATGATGAACAAATTAATACTAAAAACAATGTTATACATTTAAAATATTTTTACATAAATATACTACATACAGTAAAGTTTGCTATATGTTCAGTGGCTATAAAATGCAAACTCTCCCTGTTGCTCTATTAATTGAAAATCTGCATCCATTTATTCAGCGGGTTCTCCGGAGGTCACTCATAAGAACAGTTGGAATGTATAACCTGCATGTCAGTATCATTCCTGAAAGAACCTCTGTTTCCTTCCCAACCTTGAAACAGTACTTGACTTTTCATCATGGTCCTCTAAAATTAAATCCACTACCAAATTATTAGTGAACTATGAAGAGTTCACCAAAATATTTATGTCAGATTCACAGAAAAAGAGGAAAAAGATTTTAACAAATTTCACATGGAAAATCTTAACAAGTATGTCATTTGACATGTTGAGCATTTCATAAGTTCTTCCTTCTACTGTCACTCATATCTCATTTTTCCCTCCCTTGTCTAAACCCTGTCATCTTGCTTATGCAGAATTTCTTGGTGATGTCACAGATGTACTCATCTTAAGTGCAAGCTGACTCACAGCCCTGGACATGCTTCCAAGGAAGTTTATTACAGCTTTAACTCAAAACTGTTGGCATTTAGTTTCCTGTACACAAGCAACATTTTCTCTATATCTAGATCCTTATAATTAGATAGATAAATATTATTAAGGTATTTTGAAACACTGAATTTGTTAATATGAATAATTAACATGTACCTAGTACATAATTTTGCAGTTTAATGGGACAGCCAGTTGTTGACACAGTGTATCAGATGTCATGTAGTAGCTGGATATACCCAAATATGGAAGGCAGTTGCAGTCCCTGCACTTAAGAAATTCACAATCCAGTTCTTTCACAAACATGAACTAAATTAACATTCTTCCAGCTCTGTAAATAAACTAAGACAAAAGGAATAAATTAAGGTTCAGGAAGACTATGTCGAGTCATGTACCTAGTGCTCAGACTTATACTAAAAGTTTCTGATTTTTTTATTTGACCAATAAGTCACACTGACTATAAAAGAGTTTGCATACATTATCTTAATTATGTTTCATAGATTTCCATTAACAGATTTCAAAAAACTTTAATCAGTATGCTTTGTGTAAATAGCATTAATTCCTTCATCTCCCAGGGTTCTTATTTACATAAAACAGAATTCACAATAGCAAATTTGAACAGGAAGAAACTTAGGACTGAGCGATCAAAACTGTGAGTGATTCTCTGCTGTCATAGTGAGAGGGGACCAGTTGCATTTTGGCGCCTAACAAGGTTTCTGGACCTACACTTTCTGGTTTTGGGAAACAAGGAAACAGAACCATATAGTAATATCTGATTCAGATTATAATGTTAATATATGTATGCTACTTCCTAAAGAATGTTTCCAAAATGTTCAAAGGTGTGTCTGCCAGCAGTACTGCAACTGTCTTTGATATTTTTTTCTACTGGTCTGTAATTCAGATGGTTTCTGAGTGATGAGGTACATGATAAAGAAATGAATTCTATGGCCCTGGCTGGCGTAGCTCAGTGGATTGAGCGCAGGCTGCAAACCAAAATGTCGCAGGTTCGATTCCCAGTCAGGGCACATGCCTGGGTTTCGGGGGGTCATGGCCCCCAGAAACTGCACATTGATGTTTCTCTCTATATATATATCTATCTATCTCCCACCCCTCTAAAAATAAATAAAAATGAAATCTTTTTTAAAAAAAGAAATGAATTCTATGGACAAGCTCTATAGCTTTACTTCATGAGACTATGAGTTTCTTGATCAGAAGAAATATTAGATAGGATAATGTTGTGAAAAATAAAGTATTTCATAAGAATACAGGTATTACTTTTAGAACTGTGATGGGCAAGGAAGTTAAAAATATATGCAAGGTCTGTCTGGAAAACATCCAGCTGCTGTTAACATAAGGAGAACAGTTTGTGTGACATTGACATAACCTGGCAGCCAAGGAGAGTGGACTGGAATGTGCATGTCTGAACAATGACAACTTCACTGTACTAGTTAGGGAGGGGGATAATAGACACTGTTAAGTGAGCATGTGCCCTATGTGGCCAATGCATGCAAAATGACTGAGTTAGTACAGCAACAAATCAGCAACAAGTAGCATCAGCATCAAATCAGCATCAAATTTTGTGTTAAGCTTGAACATTCCTCCATAGAAACTATTTGGATGATTCAGAAGGCTGCAGCTATGGGCAGCTGGGGATTGGCAGCTTCATCAGGACAATGTGCCTGCTCATGCATCATGTCTTGTGCAGAGTTTTTTGGCTCTGAAATATCAAATTACCCAGGTGGCTCAACCCCCCTACAGCCCAGGTTTGGTGCTCTACAACTTCTGGCTTTTCCCAAAAATGAAATCACCTTCTCAAGGGAAGAGGTTTCAGGCCATCAGTGAGATTGAAGAACATATGTCAGGACAGCTGATGGCAACTAGCAGAACTGTGTGAGGTCCCAAGGCGCCTACTTTGAATATGACTAAGACATCATTGTCTTATGTTTCTTGTATCTTATATCTTCTTCAATAAATGTCTCTATCTTTCATATTACTTGGCTGGATATCTTCTGGATAAGCCTCATACAAATTATGTGTTTATTGTGAGTAAGAACAAACTTCCCTCTCTTAGGATGTGCTTTATGTTCTATCAGGTTGTTTGATATTTGATTGTGTAACAGTATGGAAAGTTTGGGGTTACTCAACATTGCTGCCATTAAATCAGGCAAAATTGGTGGAAAAAAGTCAGCTTTGATGATGGCCAGCCTGTGTTTTACATCTATATATTACCTCCATTTCTTCTACCACATCCACAGTGTTAATGAATTCATTAAATAAATTCCAGGGGTACATGGGAAAAAAGACTTGATATCCTTAGACTAGTTTACTTCATCAAATCAGTGAGTGATTCAGTTCATCCTCAGAAGCTGGATTAATACTATGTAGAACAAAATCACTCCTAGATGCTGGACTCATTCCAAGAAGAAAACATTCCAAATTTTTACCAATTCTCCATTTTTCATTCTTACCCCTTCCAAGTCCCTGACCATCCTGACAAACCATTCTTTAGCTTGTTCTCTTACATTTAAGTGTCAGTGATACTTTAGAATATATTTCCACCAAGAAAAAAAATTTTTGCCTACAAAAAACTTTTCTCTACTTTGTTGACTTTCAGGTCCAAGCCCAGGTGGGGCCATAACATCCCAGAAGCCCACTTCTAGCTAGTGCAGTCATGCAAATAAGGCCATATAAAGCCATTTGCAAGCTAAGCTTGTACATTTTTTTTCCCTCCACACTAAACGAGGAAATTCCATATGAGGCTCAAGTTTTGATCTGAGGGAGGGTGCGCAATACAGCAGCAGTGAGCTCATGGAGAATGTTAGCCACCTGCTTCAGAACTTGTTCACTAATGGCTACACCCCATCAGTCACTTCAAATTACATGCCATGACTCTGGTCATGCTGCAATTATGGCTTGCTGGATCAGAAAACACCTAGTTCCTGGTGAGCAGTTGAGATTGAATGGGCACCTGGTGTTCTATGACCAAGTAGTTAGTCCTAACCATGGTCCAACTTTAAATTGAGAGCAGAAAAGGATTCTACTGTGATATGTCTAATGCAATTTGCCTTTCGTTCCTATCATGCAGAGACATTTCAAACACCATTCAATGTGCTCAACCGAAATGGTCAAGTGATGAAGCTGTTCGTACCTTAGACTGTGTGAGGATGACAGTGAGCACTCTGCTTCCTGCAGATAAGGACTACAATTTAGAAATTTCAGATAAGTAGAACCTGAGATAGGTTACCAACAAGAGACCTTCTTACTTAAAATGCTAAGGGTTCACTTAAAAATGAGAAAAAATATTCAATAAGCAATAATGACCAAAGATATATGGTGATGGAAAGAGACTTGACTTGGGCTGGTGAACACAAATACAAATATACAAATTATGTGTTATAGAATTATATATTGAAAACCAATATAAATTTATTAACCAATGTCACCCCAATAAAAATTGGTAAATGTCTAGGAATATATGAATCATCAATACTATTATATAACTTGGAAAGTTGAAAATACCAATAATAATATATTTGACATCAATATATAAGCTGAAAAAAGAAGGGTAATAGGAGATGTGTTCTAAGATCCTAATTATATAGGATAGAAAAGATTTTGATTTATCATTGAATTATCATACATGTATGGTAAAAGTAGAATGGCAACCACTAAAATAATTGAAATGTATGTAACTTCTGAAAAAATCCAAGGAGGAAATAAAATTTAAAACATCAATCCAAAAGAAAAGTAAAATAAGGAAAGAAGTATAGACAAAATAGGACAGAAAAGGATGAAACAGCAATAGAGAAATCAATTCATATATATCTGTAAATGCAACATATGTAAAGGAACTAAAGTCCACATCTCCAGAGGAGAAGTTCCACCATGTTTTTAGAGCAATAAAATATATATTTGCATTCATTGGTTGGCATGGTAACAGAAACAGTTTTGCATTGTCTACACCACTCCTCCTCCAAGTCAGCACAGCTTAGGGTCGACCAAGAACAATGTTCCTTGGCCTGTGATTTATCCCATGGAGGAAGGGCTGAGTGTATGAGCGGGCGAGTGGCTTCCCTGTCTGTGTGGGATGCTGCCAAAGTAACAAATCTTTCTCTCATCCAATTCAGAGTACTAAACCATGAGCTACATGCTACATGAGTGAGGCAGGAGAAGAGGTGGGGAGAGTGGTAGAAAGAACTCTTGGAGGACATTAAAGGTAAGCAATCACAGATTCCATCAAGAAGCCTGCCCATAAGCTTCTGTGAACATCTCACCTGTGAATCCCCCAAATGACCCGTGTGCACCCCAGCACTCTGCATGCCTCATCTACATACATAGCCCCACCCCACAGCCAGCTTTTTATGTGTGATTCCCGCTGTAATAAGAATGGACTGTGGCAGATGGCTAGTGAGCATGAACAGAAAGTCAGCCAAATCTGTGGACCAGAGAGGGACAACCAACTTAAGCTCTAGCACCATGTTTGAGAAAACAAAAGAGGCTGTCAGAGCTTTGCCTGGTCCTTTGCAGCTTTAAGGCATATAAGATTAAGAATTCTACCACAAGAGGGAGCAAGAAGTATGATGCAAATATACCTATAGAAGGTCTGAAATAGCCTCAAAATCTCTAGCAGAACTGAAGGAAGGTATTTCTCTCCGGGAGACAAATAGTAAAAACTGGAGGAGGTGATTGCTATCTTAAGAATGAAGACAGCAACACAAGACTTCAAGGAACATTAAAAAATCCAGAGTAAAATGAAACAACCAAAGCATCATAATAATCTTCTGGTAACTGAACACAATCTATGATTCACCAGATAAAGAATTCAAAATAGCTGTTGAAGAAAGCTCAACAAGGTACCAATAAATAAATGAATAAATAAATAAATAAATAAAATAGAAAGACAATTCAATGGAATTGAGAAAATAAAATATGGACAAAATAATGAAAAGTTTAACAAACATATAGAAACATCAAAAAGAACCAAATAAGGGAATGCAGCCAATAGTATTATTCTAGATATGTATGGTACTGGATGGGTACTTGAAATATCAGGGGACCACTTTGTAAAGTATAGGAGTGTCTAACCACTACACAGTACACCTGAAACTAATACAAAATAAATTGAATGTAAACGGTAATTAAAAATAAAATTGAAAAAAAAAACCAAGTAGAAATCTTGGAGCTCAAAAATACAATGAAAGAAATGAAAGGTGAAATAGGAAGCATCAACAGCAGACTGCTTCAAGCAGAAATGACTGTGAGGTCACACAGAGAAGCTTTGACATAATCCAGTCAAGGATTACAATAAAAAAAAGGATAAAAAAGACTAGAGAAAGCCTTCATGAGCTACAGGTTATCATTAAAAGATCCAGTGTATAAATTATTGTAGCTCCAGAAGGAGAAGAGAGGAAGAAGGGCAGGGGGGTGAACAGAAAGCTTATTTAAAGAAATACTGGCTGAAAACCTTCCAAATATGAGAAGAGATTTGGACGGCAAGTTTACAAAACTCATAGGTCAACAAAGTAAACTTAAAGAGAAGGCTGGAATAAGTAAAATCAGAAATGAAAGAAGAGCAATTAGAACTGACCACAAAAATATATAGAATCATATGTGACTACTATGAAAAATTATTTGTCAAAATTTGATAACCTATAAAAACTAATACATTCCTAGAAACATACTGAATAATGTAGAAATAGAAAATCTGAAAAGACCAATGATGAGGAGGAAGTAATCTAAAAACTCCCAACAAGGAAAAGCCCAAAAACAATTGATTTCACTCATGATTTCTGGCAAATATTTAAAGGAAATTAATGCCAATCCTTCTCAAAGTCTTCCAAAAAATTAAAGAGAGAGAATACATTTAAACTTATTTTAGGAGGCTAGCATTACTCTGATATCAAAACCAAATAAGAATATTACAAGAAAAGAAAACAACTGACCAAAATCTTTAATGAATATAGATGCAAAAATTCTCAACAATTTATTAGCAAATCAAATTCAACAACACATTAAAATGATCATATACCACCATCAAATGGGGACATATTCCTGGCATGCAAGGATGGCTCAACAAACATAAATTAACAAATGTATTTCACCACATTAATAGAACAGATAAAAATAATACCACCTCACACACACATGCACAGCAAAAATTAGAAATTTACAAATCTACTATCAAAAGGGAACTATCTAGCAGACATAACATTACATCTTAATTAATTGAACATGTTCTAGTTTTAAGACTACAATCAATTTTTAAAATTTAATATCATAATTTATGTTTGATCACATTGGGATTACATTGAACTCAATAATAAAAATATTGAGTAAAATTCCAAACATTTAGAACTTTAGAAGCACACTTTAAATAGCTAATCATTCAAAGAAGAAAAGTTAATGTAAAAAAAAAGAAGCTACTTTTAAATGAATGCTAAAGAAATTTCCATATGTTACACTAGTGGAATGTAGCTAAAATCATAGAGGAAATTTTATTATCTTGAATGTAAATACTTTAATGTGCTAAGTATCTAACTGAAAATTTTCAAAAACAAAACAAACAATACTGTAAATAAGAAAAGAGAAGTAATAATAATGAGAACAAATATATATTCAACATATATTCATTATTAATGAGTAATAATAATGAAACAAATATATATTCAACAACCCTAAATTCTGTCTGTTTGAAAAAACTAATAAATAGGAAAAATTTTAGCAAGTGTGATTAAATCTCACATTTTTAAAAAAAATTTAATTCAAGAAAAATTACACATTTAAAATTTTTATTTATGTTTTAGAGAGAGGGGAAGAGAGGGAAACACTAATCAGTTGCCTCTCACACACCCCCGACTGGGTGCCTGGGCCTTCAACCCAGCAATGTGCCCTGACAGGGAATCAAACCCATGACCCTTTCTTTGGTTTAGCAGGACAGTGCTCTATCCACTGGGTCACACAAGCCAAGGCAGGAAAATATACATTTAAAATGCAATAAAACAACACTTGAGAAACATTATGACCATGCATCCCTCTTTGTAAGTGTAGGTCATCAGCATATGTTCTAGAATCTATCAAAACTTGCTCAGGGAGAATTAGAAATCTGAATTTTCTTGTTACCATTAAAGAAATTGATTCGTTATTTAAAATCTTTTTCACATCAAAACCAAAATATCCACTTGGTTTTACACATAGATTTTATTAAACATACAAGGAATTATCATTCAACCTCTTATAAATGTTTCCACAAAAAAATGCAAATGCAGAAACAAATACCTTGGAATAAGCAGAATAGTCATCCCTTGAATTTGTTTGCATCCAAACGTTCAGTACCTGTGAATATATTATCTTAAAGAGCATAAGGGTCTTTGCAAATGTATTAAGGACCCGAATACCCTGGATTATCTAGGCTGACCTGATGTAATTACGAGGGCCCTTAAATGTGAGAGAGAGGCAGAAGAGGAGTGTTAAAGATATATGACAATGTAATTAGGTTCCAAAAGCTGCTATATTGCTGGCTTTGAAAATGCAAAAGGGGTTATGAGCCAGCAAATGAGTGTGCCCCTTGGAACCTGAAAAAAGCAAGGCAATGAATTCTCTCTTAGAACCTCCAAAAGAATGCAGTCCTGCTGGCAACTTCATAATAGCCCGATAAGACTTGTGTCAGACTTTTAACCTACAGGACTGTAAGATAATAGGTTTGTATTGTTTTAAACCATTAAGTTTATGGTAATTTTTATAGCAACAATAAGAAAATTAATGCATTCCTCAACTAATTTTATAAAGCTAATATATTCATGATACAATTTCCATACAAATTCAGAAAAAGAATGGGAAATTATATGTTGGTTTTATTTTGAATTAAGAAAAGCAATTAAAATGCAAACAAATTGAATCTACCAATGTATAAAAAAGTGAATATTTCAAAATGAGTATGGTTTAACAGGGATACAAGGATATTTAACATTCAAACATTAAAAGAGGAAAACCATATCATAAGCTCAACAGATTAGATCTCCTTTCAATAAAAATTCACCACATATTTATGATAGACAGTCAAACCAGCATTAGAAGGGAATTTTCTTAACTACATATATGCTAGCTTCTGAAAACCTTCATGAAATTATCTAGTGAAATGCTAGAGTAATCCCTTTTGAAATAAGAAATAAGACAAGGATCACCTCCTTAGTGTTCCATAGGTTCTAGTTAGTCAGGAATATAATAATAGGCATATAGAATAAGAAAAAGAAAAAGGCAAAACTGTCTTTATTTATATATAATACAGCTTTTCCATGTTTGTAGAAAGGGATTTACTGAGGGCTTTGTCGGCATCACTAATATATTTAAGTTAAGTGGTATGCACACTGATATATATGACAGTATTATCCAATCCTTATAGATATTCTTACATATGTGCTAGGACAAAATATTTTTAATCACAAGTTTTATTTATTTTTATATCTGCAACCTCTTGTCTCATAATATTGTATCTAATTTGGCATTTAGCTATCACTTTCTTCCCATCCTTTGTTAGTTGTGCTATTCTGAACTGGAGTTAATGAAGGTAAGTTTTTACATAACTCCACAACAGATCAGGATGGCTATGGATTATGTTCCTAAATTTGGACACTGTATATTCTCCTGTTGACACAATCTTAATTTTAAATATTCAATCCTTAAAGATCCATATCACTACTAATTCATATATTTTCATTTAACCAAAACATGTAATTCTAAAATATAGAGCATAACTGAATAAACCTGCACTTTATTCATCCTTTAAGTTATCCATTCAACAAATATGAGTTGAGTGGTATGTGTTAAGAATTCTGTTTGGCACTGTGGTTTATGCAGCTCACAGTCTAATAGGAAAGGCTGACAGTAAGTCAATTAAAATGAAGCATGCTGCATTTTGTGTCAGATTATGTTGGAAGAAGTCAGGAGGGCAAAATGAAAAATCTTTTTCAAACAGGGTCCAGCATTGGCATTTGGCAAAGCTCTGTTATATCACAATATATTCAGGCAAGCAGTTTAAAATCCAAACTTCTGTGTGGAAGGGAGGGAGGGAAGGAAAGGGAAGGGATAAACGTGAGGCGGCACCAGAATGTTTGTCCTTGTTCTCACACTAAAGAATTTAGATACTATCCTGAAGGTGTTGGATAAGTAGAAAATTCCTTGCTACTTATACAAAAAAGTGAGAAACTAAGTCTTAGACTTCTAATACATTATGCTCATCACCAAAGCAGAATAGACGAGAAAACTAAAGAAGTTATATTATATATTAAAAAACTATAGATGAAATTAGAGGTAAGATGATTAAAAATTAAAGGTGCAGACTTTTGAATTAGAACCCCAAAGGTAAATCTATTAGTCTGTTAACCTCTTAAAGCTCTGTTATTTTCTTCTCAAATTGCATGATTGAGTCCTGAAATCTAAGGTGTGGCATCAGTGGGAATAGAGTTTTTAGGAAAACTGTGCAATAATGTGTTCCTGCAGTAAACAGTTATATCATTAAGAAACAAAATTAGCAAACAATACATGCCTTTTTTGGTGTTTATATAACAATTTTTATGCATGAAAAGTTTATTTCTACAATTAAACTGAATTAGCTTACAATACAGGGGAGACATTAACTTATATACGTTATAGGCTTTTAACACTTTAAAGTTTATATCATAAAGTACTTATACCTCAAATGATTAAGAAGAGTAATAGGATAGATTAAATTTCTGCCTTAAAAAGGTGTTAAATAGGCTACTTCTCTAACCCACCTTCTAATTGCTCTCTGAAATAGTAACTAGGCATCAAATCTATAAATACAAACACTGTCGTCTTGGAGGACAAGCTTCAAGATAAAAATAGGCAGTTTTATATAACGCCCTCCAAAACTTCATATCAGCCACCCAAACTTGTATATTCGCAGCAAGCAAGCTCTTGACAGGCCCCTGAGGGTGCTATACCACTCCAAGTCAAATGCTCAACAGAATTTGTGCTGAAATTATTCTGTGGTCCAAGTGATTAGCACCTGAGTTCAAATATTTGGAGTCAAAATAAGTTTTACCCTATCTTAAGCTGTAGAGCCAAGAGTCATGATAAATCAGTTATCTAAATGTTTAAGTAAACTTCAAAGGAACATTTAAATCAAAGAATGAGGCAGTGCACAGATATCCTATGCCTTGCATGTATTTTGAGAAGTAGTATGGTCTTCCATGCCAGGAGTCCCTAACCCCCAGGCTACAGACCTGTAGCGGTCTGTGGCCTGTTAGGAACTGGGTGGCACAGCAGAAGGTGAGTAGCAGGTGAGTGAGTGAAGCTTCATTTGTTTTTGTACCTGTTCCCCATTGCTCACATTACTGCCTGAGCTTTACCTCCTGACAGAGAGATCAGCAGTGAGATGAGATTCTCATGGAAGTGTGAACTCGACTTTGAACTGCACACGCGAGGGGTCTAGGTTGCACGCTCCTTATGAGAATCTAACACCTGCTGATCTGAGGTGGAGCTGAGGTTGTGCTGCTAGTGCTGGGGAGTGGCTGCAAATGCAGATCATCATTAGCAGAGAAGTTTGACCTCAGAGACCATAATAAATAAATTGCTTTCAGACTCATATCCAAACCCTATCAGTGAGTGGCAAGTGACAATGAAGCTGCATCGGGTGGCAGATTTTATAGTGGCAAGTGAGTTTATGTACTTCTGTTGTACAGCTGCATCTGGTGACAGGCTTTAAGTCAGAATTTGACACCTATTTTAGTCTGTGCATGGCCTGCCCATTATTTTATTTACCACTTCCAACCATGCCTCTTTCTTGCACTTCGCACTTCTCTCAGTCATAGTTTTGGTAAGCCCACATGCTAACCCTAGCCAAAATGAGTGAAAAATAAATGTCACTGGCCCCCACTGCATTTATGGTGAGTTCTGTAATTATTTCATTATGTATTACAATGTAATAATCTTAGGAATAAAGTGCACGATAAATGCAATGCACCTGAATCATCCTGAAACCATCCGTCTCCCAGCCCTGGTCCATGGAAAAATTGTCTTCCACAAAACTGGTCCCTGTGCCAAAAAGTTTGGGGACCACTATTTTAAGGGGCCAGATCACCCATCTATCCACAGCATTTCACTGCACATGACAACTCTGTTTCCTGAGCATCTGGAACTTAAATCTGTGGATTACTCTTTGTTTAACCTTTTACTCAAAAGGGACAGAGTGATCTTATTAAAATGTAAAGTAGATCCACTTTCCCTTAAAACTCTTCAAACACCTAGTGTGGCAATTGGTATAAACTCCAAATTCTGTAACATGGCCACAGAGCTCCACACAACATGGCAAGTTCCTACTCTCTCATTTAAGATGCTCCACCAAATAGTCTACTTCCTCAAATACTTATATGCATGTACAAAACAATCTGCAGTTCCTCAGACATGAAAGCCCTTGTCTACATGAGGGTATTTTCACTTGTCCCCAAAATCCAAAGCACTGATCAGTATTTGACTAATTCCCCAAACCTTCAGGTCTCAGCCCAACCTGACTTGTTTTGGAAAAGACAAGACAATTATCATCCCCTAATCTAATTTATACCCATTATGTTTTCCAAGCCCAGTTATGCATTCTTTCACAGCGAAGATAAACTAAATGTAAAGAATAAGTTGGTAGGAAGGAGTTATATTGACATATTGGGATGAGCTACATTCCAAATGAATGTATTAAAAATGAAACAAAATGCATTACAATGACAAAGATAGGTTACCATATATTTGTGATTTTATTTGACTGATGTAAATCTACTTTTAAACATTACATACTAAAAACCTTTGAGGACAAAGATAGTTTTATCACTGCTTACTCAGCACATGCTCAAGGCCTCAAACATGATAGATCATTTTTTATAACAAATGTATAATTTATAAAAAATAAACATAGTTATATTAAATGAAAAATGTGCAGGCAGATATATAATTCAGCACTTTGAGAGCAATCTAGCACATGGCAAAGGATCGAGTGATATTTTGGCCATTATATTTAAAAAAAATGTAGATCGGTATATGTTTCCTAAGGTTTTGCTAACCTCTATTTTAGTTTAAAGTAAAATTACCAGTACTGATGTAAGACAATTTTAAATAGCAGCTTATGTAAATAACATATGACATACTTTCTGTATGACACACTTTCATCTGTAAGTCCAGCACCATTTGTTGAAGAGTCATTTCTTTCTCTATTGAATTGCTTTTGTATATGTTTAGGGCTATTTTTAGACTTTCTCTTATGCTCCATTAGTCTATTGGTCTGTCTTTCAACTATTACTATACCATCTTGATGTCATAATCATTAAATTATAATAGTAGTGCTGTTCTAAACTCATTCTACTCTGAGTGTTTTGTTTATTTGAGGTCCTATTTTTTATACATACTTTTAAATAAATTTGTCAATTTCTAAAAATAAATCTGGAATTTTGGTTAAGATTGCATTAAATCTATGCTTATGTCAGGATAATTGCAATCAGCACATTCTTGTCTTTCAATCCATGAGTAAGATCTTATTCACTTATTAGGTCTGATTTAAATATGTTAAACTACTCCATGAGTATTTTACTTTTGATGCCATTGTAAATGTTTTTTGTTTTTCACTTTCAATTGTTCCCTTCTTATTTATAAAAGTACAGTTAATTTTTGACTCTTGACTTTGCCTTCAGTAACTTGTTAAATTCACTGCTTGGTTCTAGTAGATTTTGGTGATTCCTTGAGGTTTTCAGTGCATATAATCACATTGTCTTTGCATAAAGGTAATTTTATTTCTTCATTTTCAATTATTTATTTCTTTTCCTTGCTCCTTGGTTCATTGTACTGGCTAGTAACTACAGTATGTTGATAATTATAAATTTTTCATAGATACATTTGATCAGATTTAGGACATTCTTCCTATTGCTCATATGTTGAGAGTTTCTTTTATTTCTTATAAATGGGAGTTGATTATAAATATATGATATTTTTCCCACTTTATTCTTTAATTGTGGTGAATAAAATTGGTTAATTTTTAAGTACTAAACTAGTCATTAATCCCTGAGGTAAGCCACATTTGCTTGTAATACTTTTTATATATTACTGGGTTACAATTGCTGATAAAAGTTTACATAATATCAATATTATTTTGTCCATAAAAGTTAAAGTTATGCACCAGTGAAAATAGCTGATAATAGATAATAAATGGTGAAGAGAGGGATAAGAAATTGTATAAGAACCAGTTTTCCAGTCTTGAATGCAAACCTCCATAGTTTCATTTTCTCTTATTTTGATGTTACTGTTTAATAATATTAGTTAAAAAGTGAATTGAGACAATAAATATACAAAGCTGCTGTGACAGCATTTTACTGTCCCTAGATGAGTATAACTGGATGAACAAAATAAAGAATGGCATCTACTACAGGGAATACTCAGAAGTGGTATTGGTATAGCAATTTGTTTATTCTGACTCCTTCCTGGTAAGTAGTTATCAAGGTTCAAGAAGGTTTGCCTGGGTAGTGGAAATGGTAGCTCATTCCCCTTAAACTGAAAGAAAGTTCATTCATCCATTAAAGATGATGTACATACCAGCATAATCTTCCTCTCAATCTGCACTTTCTCCTAACTAATAGTAACCTTGAAAAAGAGATAGATACAAATTCAAATACTTCCATTTTTGTAGTCTCCTCCCTTATTCCAAGCCCAGCCTCCTCATTAGAAAAGAATAGATTAGTTTATAATTAGTAACAACTTTTTTATCACTTAGCTTCCTCTAGTTTTCTGTTTAACCTAGTTTAATACTACAGAAGTTTAGTCCTATAAACACCAGCCTAATTAACATGTTTAACACACATGTACAAGTTTGAAAAAAAACACACATAGTAATAGCATAAAGGATAAAAAATCATCATCATCATCTGTCAAGGAAGGAAATAAAAGAAAAAATAAAGCTCTCACTTATTCAACTCATCATGTTCACCAGTTCAGTGGCTGTTCTGTTTTATTATTACACCGCTACCTAGTTCCTTTCCCTTTACTCAGCTCTGTAGCCAGCAATTTAGGATATTTTGCCAAGTTGAATAGCTTACACTTTTTTTCTTGAGGTATATAAGCAATTTACCATTCTTCCTCGTCAGAGTTGCAGTAGATTTCCTAAAATATTTACTACCAAACCTTTTTTGCTTTGATATGCCAGAGTTATTAATCCAGGCAATGTGACTTTGCTTTCTGCTTGCTGGCTTCCATAATGAAATTACTGGTCCAAAATGTCAAATGACAATTTTAGTTTTCAATTTTTATCATTTCTGGTTTTCAGTTGAAAACAAAGGAATATAATTTGATTAGTTTTAGTAGAAAGTATACTTAAAAAGAGTGTAAGCAGCTTTTAGAAATATTGGCAGAGCTGAAGCAAGAACTCTTGTTTGAGTTATGAGGAATGAGGAGGCTCTCCAAAGATGCTTCTGATTCTGTCCAGTCAAGCTGCTATCATATCAACAAGCCATAACAAAAGCTGTTGCTTCCAAGAGCATTCAGACTCTGCCGCAATACTATCAGGAGAGTATATAAGACCAAATTCTGAGTTAAAGTTCTGTGTGTGTGTGTGTGTATCTGATTGGTAGAACTGCGATTACATACTGAGCCTTAGCTGCAAGGGAGTCTTTAAAAAGGAATTTTTATTATCCCATCTCTTGTACATGAGAGATGATTCAGAATGGCTATTGAGTGACTGTTACAATATAAAAGACATTTGGTAAAAATAGACCATCTTTAATAAGTAAACACTGGGTCTACTAGAAGCCAGAACAGAAAACATACAACACCCTAAAAGTTAGCTCCCAAATTCATAAATTTTCATATTCTATATAAAACCACTAGTAAAACATCAGTAAGGCATTATCACTCTTCCAATACTTCCAGATACTGGAATGCATGAAAATACCAGTGAATCTCAAGTAGACACATCCATGAACTTATTTATTTCCACATCAAATACATTTATTTTGCCCATGTACTCCTGTGCAGAACAGTGTATAGAGAATTTGATAAGTCCACAGGATATGATACTGTCAGAGATAAATTCAGAAAAGGTATCTAAACAAGAAAGAAATATTTACTGCTCATTCATAATGGAAGGGATCTAATAAAATCTATCCACCACTAGATGCCTTGCAGCCAACCTTGATGCATATACTTGTGCAGGAGTCTCAAGGACAGTTTGAAGTTCTAAAAATATGTACATTCAGCCTCTAAACAGCATTCCAGTAGTAATAACAGGACCAGTAGTAATGGTAGGGTTGGCCTTGTTGAAGGAAGGCTATGTTGTTTTGCCTACGTGTAGTCTGCTATCTGATGGCGGCTTTTTCAGGATCATTGAACAAGCAGTGTTATGGATGCAAAGAAAGATGACTGATATTCACAAAATGTGTCACCTTACTTTTTTCAGTTGGAAAAGTTTCTTCTTGTAGGATTTTGTTGGTGAGCATTCACAAATATATATTCAAATCCAAGGACCATTCAGAAATGCTTATTCACATTGTCTCTCATCTCATTGCCATTACCTCTACCCATTTGACTCCACAGTTGGCCACTAGCTGGTCCATCCCTTCTCCTAGTTAAGTAGATAGTAAGAGCGCACTACTCAAAGTTTTCCCATTGCACCCTCAGGACACAATGGTAGTAGATATAGTAATACTAGTTTCTGCTTCTAGATAGAATAGATCTATTTAGGGGACTCTCTGAATGTTGAATTTTATTCTATGACACCAGCCTAGAGTTTTAAACCTGATTTTGAATCTTTCATGTTTTATTATGTAATGCTATCAGGAAAAATGTATATTTTCCTCTGGACCTGTTATATTTGCTTTAAATTTTCTACAGTATTTTTTGTCCAGTTCTTCAGAGTTTCAACCTATGTGAACACATGGTCAGTGGATCATAGAAGATAGGTCAGTTTACTTGTTTTGACCCCATGTGCCACAGACTAATTGCCATCCTAAAATAAGGAAAAAACTCAGTAAATTTTAATTTACCTTGGTCTGACATTCTAGTCTAAATATCTCACATGTCCTTGAAGATCTGCCTACAGTTTAGTCTCTGATACCAATATCTGTATAACCTAAAGCTCTGTTTTATTGACTGGAAACAAAAACGACCCTTGACAAATTAACAACAATAACAACAAAACAATTTATTTGAAAAATAGTTGGAGTAAAGAAAAGGATCAAAGGAATGACTGAAAAAAGTAAGGTTAATGGAAAAATTGAATGAGGAAATTTTAGGGGACCCCAAAAAGATGATTTCTTTAGGAAGTGTCCATTAAAGTAATTCTATTCCAACAAATTTGTTGAGTAATTTCTTTGATTAACTCAGTTTAGAACTGTTTTTAAGAGGTGGTATTGAGGGGATGGTAGGCAGGTTACGTGGCAGTTAAGAATCAATGGGTATCCTGTGTATGGAGCCCTTTAGAGAGAGGAAACCATTGAAGTGAGGAAGCATGCAGACTGTTCTCCGCTCTTCTTAGGCCACCGGGCTAGGACAGGGCCCCACTAATAGGCACATGTCATCCTCAACATTTACGAGGGTCATTCTTGTCTAACATGAATACATTTTCTCTCTGCATTCCCCCCAAAGTTAGCAGCTATATAAAGTTATCATTTTTGTCTAGTAAATTCATTGAAACTGTAGTCTCTCCTAAAGACTTTATTGATTGTATTCTTTATTAGCATAGCTGCTAAAATCATGACTCAGTAAGTCATTATTAAAGTTTCTCCCTTACAAGTTTCAACTACTTATTTTAGATAATTTAGAAGTTATAAGATATTTAAACCCTTGTAAAATCAATGAGGTGTATATTTTCATAGGTTAAAATTTGATTTTACTTCTCTGCAGCTAACTTTTATTTGCATTTTTTAAACTTATCATAAGTATGCTGAAAATAGAACAGAAAATAGCACTCAAGTTTCTGAGATAACTACTTAGTCATATGGTTATTGGATTTATTTCAGGAAGAGTTCCACTAAAGTCAAATAAAAAAGAAATTGCTAGACAAAAAAAATGTTAAAAGTCTTAAACAAGATTCAAGAGTGATAAAAATTGCAAATTGTGGCATTGACACCACTTTTAACTTTTTGTCTTCTGGCTCTGGAAGCTTTTATTCATGCCATTTGATCATCATTTTAGTTGGAAATCATTTGTGCAAAACCCTTGTTAGGATTGTGTAAATGTAAAAAAAAAAACAAAGAAACTACTATCAAAAGAAAAATTAATTTGTGATCTGTAAATGAAGACAGACTGATTAATAGATACATTCATTATATAAAATATTTGATTTTACTCCACCTCCTTAAATAACCTCAGTTTTCTTATGCCTTTCTTCATTGTACTCTTACATTGTTCATTTGACTATACAATCCTGTGTCTGGTCTTTCAGATATTTTTGGCAAAGAATCAGTGTTTTCCCCTCTATTCCATGTGTGTGCCATAATGTGTGACTGACATAAACTGTAACAATGAAAAGATAATTTTTTTACAGGAAATAGTAAGTCACAGTAACTTATAGTACAAAGAGAGAAGGTTAAAAAAAAAACTTGTGTTGTAAAGAATGCTTTGCTTATTCACTCCAAATTATGCCCATCAAAATTATTAGCACATCAGGAGACCAAAGGTAGGGAAAGGAGCTTGAAAAGAATGACCTAAGTGAGGGATTAGATCATGAGGCATGTGTATGTACAAAGGCAATAAACTGAACAAAAGTAAATATTATTTTACCAAGATATGATACTGGACAGTCAAATATAAAACACAATATTCATCTTTACATTATAAGGAAATATATTGTTTCCATATTCTTTATTTCTATTTTAATTGAATCCATTTATCTCCAACTAAAAAAGAATTTATTAAATATCTATTTGAATATGCTAATAATAGAAAACCAAAGAAGACAGACTTTGATGTTTATAATTTTCATATGAAGAAAGAGAACCTTTGCGTAGATGGAGGCATTAATTATACATTTATGTGTTTTATTATATATTGTTCATATATACAAAATTATACATAATCTATAGGATTATCTATATTATAGAAATATCCACATTGGGCACAGAGAAAATAGGCATGTTTTGAACATTTTGAATGAGAAGTATGAATGAAAAGAAGGAGATTTATTGGCATAAATAAATATATAAGAATATTTTATACAGGCAATTAGCATCTCTTGCTGTAAATTCTGCCCCCACCCCTAAGAAATTTATAACATGTGCAAAGATAAATGGATGGGAAATAAAGTTTATTATCTACAGAGTAAGCCACACAAGCATTTTTCTAGGTGAAGGGCCCAGGTTGTCTAACAAGAGAAGGAAGAACAAAGCAGAGAGCAGTTTGTTGAAGGTGGGGAAGGGGCAGAGCCTATGTGGGGCTTCACCAGGGGGTTGTCACTGACCTCAGGGATGGCAGGCACATGGGGACTCACTTACCTTGGTGGTTCTATGTGGGGCAGCAAGAAAGGAAGGGGGAAAACACCTGTCTGGTCAAACATACAAAATGGAGTTCAGTTCTTTATTACAAGAATAAATGTAGAAGAAATAATGTAATATTTTAAATTGGTGGTCAGTTGAGGTAAGTTAAACAGAGCTTTGAATTAGAGAGCAAGATGCCTGTACAAGTCTGTACTTTACTATAAAAATATTTAGAGTGAAAATTCTCTGAAAGGTTATGAAGAACTTGGGCAAGGCCTGAGCAACCTCAGGGAAAGACATTTGTGTTGGCCCTGGACTGTGCTAAGTATTTATGAAGGAGAGAACTTGAGGATGACTAGATAAGATCTACATAACTGAGGATACTTAAAATGATAAGAACATGAGGAGCAAAGATC
This sequence comes from Phyllostomus discolor, assembly GCF_004126475.2. NCBI lineage: Eukaryota > Metazoa > Chordata > Mammalia > Chiroptera > Phyllostomidae > Phyllostomus > Phyllostomus discolor. The sequence continues at coordinate 81,826,377 of NC_040905.2, forward strand.
ACAGGTAAAGGTCTCGTTTTCTCAGAGAAATGTCTGAAGAAGGTAGAAACACGATACATGTTTTTTACTGGCTTACTAGGCTTAGCATTTCAGTGGATATTTGGATGGAGAATATAATAATAATCACCTTTATTTAGGTAGCATATTTTAAGTCATTTACAGAAAAATTATGCTTTTCTGAAATTGTTATGTACAAATATTTATAGTATATAGCCTTTATCATCCATTGTGTTAGATGCACTAGTATGTATAAAGATTGATATTTTCAAAAGCACAAAAATTATTTTAACATGTAAATTATTTCCAGAAAAAAATAGATTTCAGTCTGTTTCACTCAAATTTCAGTGATATAGATTACATAATATAAATCCTGACTTTTTTCTATTTGTTATATTCAGTCAATGTTTTACTCTGTGATAAGGGACAAAACTTCATGCTTTCTGTTCTAAAAATATTTGTCACTGATTTACTTAATACTTAATAGACTTAATGAAATAAGTTTTATAACTTTTACATATACTTTATAGAAAAAATATGATTTATTTTCTACCTTTCCCAGTATGGGGATCCTTTTATTCATGCTACTCCTGAATGAAAGAAATATTGATTGAGACAGAACATGTTTCCATTTTAGACAATTCTGATCAACTATCTTAATCCCATCAGCCTCTGAGGGCTGAATGCTCTGTGCTTACAGGAATTTTCAGTGGGTTTTTTTTTTAGATTTTATTTATTTATTTTTAGAGAGAGGGGAAGGAAAGGAGAAAGAGAGGCAGAGAAATATCAATGTGTGGTTGCCTCTTGCGTGCCCCCTATTGGGAATCTGGCCCAAAACCCAGTCATATGCCCTAGACTGGGAATTGAACCAGTGACTCTTTGGTTTGCAGGCCAGAACTCAATCCACTAAGCCACACCAGCCAGGAAATTTTCAGTGTTTTAAGACATTTTTTTGAAAAATTAAGAAAAAATAAGGAATGGCCTCTTCTATTTTTGAAAATGAATCATACAGCAACAACATTGTTTGGGTAGCTCATATTACTGAAACTGTGGGCATACAGAGTTTACCTACAAACCTACTAAAAAATGGGCCAATACTTTAACAGACATCTCACCAAAGAAGATATACAGATGACAAATAAGCACATGAGAAGATGCTCCACATCATCAGTCTCCAGATAAAACCAAATTAAAACAACAGAGAGATACCACTATATACATATTTCAGTAGCCAAAATTCAAAATAGTAACAACACCAAATGCTGGTGAGGATGTGGAACAATAGGAATTCTTGTTCACTGCTGGTGAGAATGCAAAATGGTACAGCCAAAAGACAGTTTGGCACTGTTTTACAAAACTAAGTATTCTCTTACCATACAATCCAGCAGTTGTGCTCCGTGGTGTTTACTCAAAAGAGCTGAAAACTGATGTCTATTTAAAAACCTACCCATACTGTTTACAGCAGCTTAATTTATGATTGCCAAACTTGGTTGCTTCAAAGTTTTGTCCTTCAGCAGGTGAATGAATAAATAAATTGTGGTCCATCCAGACAATGGAGTATTATTCAGAACTAAAAAGAAATGAGGTATGAAACCATAAAAAAGCATGGAGGAAACTTGAATGCATATTACTGAGTGAAAGAAACCAATATGAAAGGCCCTGCTGTACAATTCCAACTATGTAATATTCTGGAAAAGGCAAAAAAAAAATTTAAGAATAGAGTGGGGGGTTGGGAAATGGAGACAGCTATACTTAAACTACAATAAAAATTTTGGGGAGAAAAAAAAGAATACAGACTGTGGCTGGTGTGGCTCAGTGGATTGAGTGCCAGCCTGTGAACCAAAGGGTCAACAGTTTGATTCCCAGTCAAGGAACATGGGTAAGTTGCATGCCAGGTCTCCAGTAGGGGCCACGAGGGAGGCAACCATGCATTAATGTTTCTCACCTTCTCTTTCTCTCTCCTTTCCCCTGTCTCTAAAAATAAATGAATAAGATATTTAAAGAAAAAGAATAGAGAGGTGCATGTAACCTAGCAATCTTTCTTCCAAGTCTCTACTTGAAAACATGTATTTATAAATATATAAGTAGCCCTGTCTGTATTGCAACATTGTTCATGGTGGCCAAGACATGGAAACAACCTCTAAGTATCCTTTGATGGGTGCTTGGATAAAGCAGATGTGGTACATATATACAATGGAATACTACTCAGCCATAAGAAAGGATGAAATACTGCCATTTGCAACAACATGGATGGATCTTGAGAGTATCATGCTAAACTAAACAAAATTAGTTGGATGGAAAATGACAAGAAACATGTTTCACTGACATGTGGCATGTGAGACTGAAAATAACAAATGAACAAACAAAACAAACAAACTCAGGGAGCCCAACTCAGTAGTATGGTGGTTACCAGAGGGCAAGGGAGTTGGGAGAAGATAAAAGAGTAAAGGGTCAGGGGTCAAATATGTGATGATGAAAGGAGACCGGACTTTGGGTGGTGAGTACACAATGCAATATATGGATGAAGCTATTATGGAATTCAATACTTGAAGCTTATGTAATGCTGTTAAACAATGTCACCCCAATAAATTTAATTGAAACCATGCCAGCAGTAAGAAGATCACTGTTTCCAGGAAGTAGGAGAAAGAAAGTAGGGATCAATAGATGGAACACAACAGTAAAACTACTCTGTATGATACTGTAATAGTAGGTACATGGTGTTATACACTTTTCCCATACCACAGATTGTACAACACCAAGAGTGGACCATAATGTAAACTATGGACTATGGGTAAACATGGTGTGTCATTGCAGGTCCATCAGGTGTTCAAATGTGTCACTTTGGCAGGAGAGGTTGAGAATGGAGAGTGTATGATGCACGGGAGTATGGAGTGTGTAACAATTTCCATACCATTTGTTCAATTTTGCCAGGATACAAAAACTGCTATAATAATAAGGTCTAGTTTACTTTGAAAAAAATAAGTTTACCTGAGGTTATTGTACATAGTAAACACTTAACTGTAAGCTATTTTTCATATTAGCACTATTTCCGAATCGCTAATATGGTCCATCATTGATTATAAGACACACACAGTGAATTTACATTTCCTAATGTCCATTTAGCCCTGATGTTAAAGACAGAATAAGAAATAGTAAAAACTTCTATACCATGTGCACTGTGAAACCACGTGCCGTAGTTCATTAACTTAGTTGTGCAAAGCTTTATACTAGTTAGTAATATTATAATCCTCACTTGAACAAGTTAGCTGTGTTTCTGCTTTGTGGCCATAGATTGCATCCTGAACCTCGTTTAGCTTTCTTTTAATTCATAAGACTGGTAACAAGTAGGAATGGAACCGGAGTGAAGAGCCAATACTAAGTCATAAATTATACTAGGAATATGGCTCAAAATATATTTCCAGCAGCTTTATTAGGTTCTGCCACCTCTGAATTCCCTGTTAATACAAATAATCACTGCATAAGTCAGCCAAGTTCATCTTTCAAGATGGTATTACTAAAAGTAGATCATGATATTTATTGTGTATATCAGAAATATATATTTCAGTGCATCTATAACATACAGTGGGTTATGATGGGCATACTCTAAAAATTATAACTTGCAAAGGCCTTGCTATACTACATAGAATATTGCTATACAAAGGAAAATTTCTGACATTTTTACCTTTCAGTTTACACATAATTTAAATTTACTTTCTCCTCAGTCAATACCAAATGGTTAAAATCGCAAATCTCTTGCATGATTCATCATTTATTGAGGCACATGACACTTATTTCAAACACAAATAAAAACTTCAGAGAATTACAAATTAAATGACACATACACAAGTTCTGTCATTTTTATCATGGTCATAACATAGTCAGCTGCTTCTGAGATGGTATCAAGTGGCAATTAAAATAGCACCAATAATGTTACACTACAGTTAGGTACAGAAAATATTTTATCTAGAAAAAGCAAGAAGTATATTTAGATGGTTGGGATTTATGTTCCATGTTAAAAGAACAGATGCCTTGGAAGATTAATCTTCGGTGCCATCATGTCTGTGTGTGCAGAGTGTCGGACATGGTGGCATTTGTGGGCCAGATGCCTGCCATGTCCAGCCTTGTCCCTTCTCACAGTTGTCTCCAAACTCCTTTCACAGACCACTAGTCCCATAGAGTGCTAATAGGTGTTCTGTCGAAGATGAGTTTATGGTCAGATAAAATTATGAAGCACTGAATTAAAGTCAAACATTTTTCTCTCCAATGAACTGTCAGACTCTTTAATATGCTCACTTGCATTATGAATCATCTACAGAAAATGCATAATTTCCCAAAATTATTTAACTATAGAACCAGTGTCAGAATAAACATTAATGATTCAACTGATAAAATGCATGTTCGGGACACTAGCACATTTGGGAAGAAAAAAAATTATATTGATGTTTAATATTTGTTTAAAACATCAAGGAAGTTAACACCAGAGAAAATCACCATTTTGTTGGACTTGTTACATTTATCCCACACTAATGTGCTTATTTTGGTATGCATTGTGGCTATAAACTTGATTTTTTTTCAGTGCTTAAGGACTTCAATGGAGTTGATCCAGAACTCTTTTTTTTCAAAGAGCATCTATTGGGACAATGTTGCAAGGAACCCACTTAGGGAATTGCTGTTACAAATCCCATTTGCTATATTTTGTTCATCTACAAAATATACTTTTCCTGTGTGGAAGCTTCTGGCACCAGTAGTTCTCTTGGAATAACTGTGGGCCTGATGTAGTTGCCTCAGGTTTTGTGGCTAAAGAAGGACCCAGCCGCCTCTTTAAAATATACCAGAGCCGAGGATCAGTTTAAGGTGTGTGGTGATGTGGAGCAGGTCTCCTGCTTTGAGCAGTTGGAGGCAGTGGGGCTAGATGACCTACATCAGCCCAAATCTCCTCTTGCTGAGCTGACCAGGATTCTGATTAATACAAGGATTGACACCCAGCTTTAGGGCAAACCAAGGCAAAATAGCAAAACCTGAGGTAATTTTTAGCAGTCTCTTTTTCAGTGTTCCCTCTCTTCTTTTCTATCCCAGTCAGCCATGCTCTCTGGAACCCCTGAGTCTTTCTACTGCCAAACCCCACTTCTCCGTTGCTCAGCCACTGGTGTTTATATGCACTCTCTTCAAATTCTCAACTAAATGACTGAATTTTTCAATGGCTCTGTCATACAAAAAGAGAAAGAAATTGAGCAGAGAATCATAATCGACTTAACAAAAGAGAGGAAGTTAAAGCCAAAGTGCCTTCAGAGAGATGTGCCAAAGATGGGTAAGGCAATTTGCCTTGGAGAACCCACAAAAAAGCTCAAAACCTAAAGGTACCAAACCCACCAAAGTCAGGGATTATGTGGAGCTAAAAACAAAGGGATTGGTCAAACACAGACTCCAATAGACATATAGAATTTCTTACTATCCTTACCCCAGAAATCCAGAAATACTGCCCCTCTACTCAAAATGAAAGGATTATTTTCTAGAGAAAATTTAAGGGCCTCAGGGAAAATATTCTCATAGATATTCACAAATGAGATGAGTGTAATGAAAAGTCTGACTTATTGTATGATCACTATATTGAAGTCAATGAAAGCAGGACTTCACAGACATCGGTGTGCAAGAGAACTGCTTGATAGCTTACTGAAATACGGATTTTTATTTACTGGTTCTGGGGTGTGGCCTGAGATTTCGCATTTCAAATGCTTTTGCATCTGTACTGGTCCATTTTTCATACTTTGAGTGAAAAAGCACTAGCCATCTAACTGCATGTGTACTCAGAATAATCAGTCAGTTTTTACTGCTTCAGTCTTAAATATGGGGAGACAGACAAGCTATTAGCTCTTTGAAGCAAGCTTCCTATATAAAAGACAGAGACCAACATAGATGTGAGAAAGGAGGACAGAGGGTGGGGGGAGAACATGAAGAATATGGAGATAATGTTTTATACAGAATAAAATATTTTAAATGAAAAATGTAAATCTCCTCTATATATCATTACAGATGAAGTTTATTTATAAAACTAGATCAAAATTCTCAGAAAAGCCAAAATCGGAAAGCCAGAAGGTAATTCTAGAAATTTAATATGCATGAGAAAAAAATCAATAAAATTGTTAGAAAATATGATCAAATAAATCTCCCCAAGTAGAATATATATGTATATGTATATGTATATATGTGTATGCATGTGTATATATGTATGTATATGGGTGTATACATGCCAAAAGACTGAAAATAAAAAGAATGATTAAGAAATTCAGAATCAATCCAAGAGAACTAACATCTGAAAAAATAGTTTCTTTTTTTCCCAGGACAATAGAAAAGGGGAGATTTCAACTGTGATGAAGGCAGACCTTCAGTGGGCTGGCCAGAAGGGAGCCCATCTCTTGGCCATACTTGCCTCAACATGAGCTTCTACAATCTATAGCTGGTGGTAGGAAGATAAATGCTGATGGTCTTCATCTCCTGCGAACACAGACCTCTGACTGGGAGCTACATGAGCCCTGGTCTCAGCTGAACCCAACTGGAGCGGGGTTTCACTCTCTTCTCCCAGAGCTGGGAGGGAGGAAGAATGGGGTGGGTCTTGGGTCAAATACTTCATTGGTTTTACATATATTTAATGTATTGTATACTAGTATATTTTCTTTAAGAAAAATTTCTCCTTTTGTTATATACTTTTAGAACCATTTCTAGAGACTGAAACAGTTATTTGTTTAAAATAATTTTCACCAGTTTCACTGAGGAGCAAGTCCTCAACCTAAATGATCACAAGTGACTCTCTAATCAGTTTTGATTTTGTACCAGCAATTCAACTTCTCTTAGATTCAGTAACATTTCCTTTAGAATTAAAATAATGCCACTTATTTTTTAGGCTTTTGTTAGTATTAAATCAGGTATGCATATAAAGCATTCATTTAACATACTATTTTTCATATGGAACACATTTTTTTATAAAGAGGAGCTATTACACTCTTTAATCAAAAGTGATCAGCCCTGGCTGGCATAGCTAAGTGGATTGAGCGCAGGATGCGAACCAAAGCCTCGTAGGTTCGATTCCCAGCCAGGGCACATGCCTGGGTTGCAGGCCAGGTCCCCAGTGGGGGCCGTGTGAGAGGCAACCACACATTGATTCTCTCTCTCTCTCCCTCCCTTCCCCTCTCTAAAAATAAATAAATAAATAAATCTTTTAAAAAACTTTCAAAAAACAATAACAAAAAGTGATCACATGTTCTCCATTCATTCACTTAAATATTTCTTGAGCACAAGGTATGATAGGAATTTTGAGCAAATCAAAGGAGATGACTCCATAGAGTTTATTTTCTAATGAAGGGAATAGATAAAAAATAAATGAATATATAAAATCATGTCAGGAAGTACTAAGTATGATAAAGAAAAATAAAACAGGTTAAGTGGCTAGAAAGTGATGGTGAGTTCCAAAGGCATGTAGATAGATGCCAAGTATATTTTGTCCATTAAAACATCAAGCTTGCCTAAAATTTACAAACTATGGTATCTAAATACCTTTTGTCTTCAGAAGTAGAGCCCAAATCTTTTGTCAATTGCTGATACCCACTTTTGGACCTGCAAAATGTGAACACAAACATTTCTGCTCTGGCAGAGGCTAAGCTTCCACAGCAATGCTGAAATGTAGTAACCTTAGACACTGCTTCTATTTTTGTAAGTTCAAATCTGGCTAAAAGTGGTGGGCGCAGGCTGACGGACTCTTTCAGTCACTTCTAATTCTGTATGTCTATGATGTAAAGATGTGTTATATGTGTGAATGGGAATTCAGGGAGAGTGAGAAAGAAAGATTACACTAAAAGGATTTATAGTATTTATAAATCCTATAAAATACTACTGGAATTGAAGATATTATAGATGTCAGAATTTATGACCTTGATAATAACTTTAAAAATTTAATAGAGGAAATATAAAATGTAACATAAATTACTTAAGAGAACTAATTACTAAATTGGTTTCTAGGCATTAGTATTCACTCAGAAGATAGAATATTTCCTTAACTATTCACCCTAAATCATGAACACTGAGATTTTATTAAGTACTCAACATTATCAGAGGGTATGCAGTTATTATTAAGAATGTTCTGTCCTCAAGGAGTTTGTATTATAGTAGGAAGAACAAAACAGCTACAGGACTAACTATATAAAGTTCATATCCCCAGGCCACTTGCACGGGAATAGTGTTAAGATGAAGTTAGTACTATAGCTGCTTTAATGCCTAAACTGAACACACTTGCCTTCTCTGTCAACAAAGATGGTAGAGAATTTAAAGGGCAAGTATTATTTCTTGGATGTCTCCTATAGCCATACCCTAGTCCGAATTGCTCCTACATGTCTCAGAGAGCCAGGTGCTCCTGGAAGATTCTACAGTCTGCTAATTTCCCTATAGATCAGAGGGCCTGGGGATGGGGAAAGGATGCTACTGCATACAATGTCTTCCCTTGCCTTAAGCAGGCAGTTCTGTGCTGGAAACTTGTGCAGAGAAAGTTTTCAAAAAAGGTTTGTTAAAGGTAGAAACTAGGGGAGTTCATTGCAAGGCTACTGTTTCCTCTGCAACGCCTGCTGTATTCCACAAAGTCATTACCGTCATTCATAGCGGGCTACCACCATGCATTGATCTTTTATTGCAATAGCTCCCTGAAAAATGCTCTTTTTACAGACTAAATTACCTTATTTCATTCTCTCTGTAAAACTACAAGAAATGCTGGGAAATGGGTTCCAAACTTGCCTCTAATTTTTGGTAGTTATTGATCCTGTTGTCTGACAAATTGCTGACCATGACTTGCCTGAAATGTTCTCTCTCCCTTTTCTAGAAGTATCCTAGAAGTTTAATCCATTAAAAACCCAGGTTATCCTCTTGGAGTCTCACCTCTCCCAGGAGCAACTTCCAATTCTAATCAAGCAATCCTCTTTCCTAATGCCACCAGCAGATTTATGTGAGGAGTTTTGGAAATGAAAGAATTGGTATAAAAGATACTTAGAGAGCAGGGGGCAGAGGTTAGTGAACAACTGGATGTCAACTAACAGAAGACTGCAAGGGGTAAAGGGTGTTTTCCTGGATTTTGGTATAGGCCATTGGTAGAAGACAAATGATAGAAATTTAAAAAGATTGGGAGGCAGAGGGTAAACAAGGTTTGGTGATCCCTAAAACTATGTTTCAAAATTCATGATGTATACTCAGCTTCAAAGGGTGAAAATAGAAATCCATTCAGGACACAACATACATACTAAAGAAGATGGTGACACTGGCTTGGATAATGCTCTTAGTGGTGCCATCCTACATACGTTCCAGAGCTTTCACTCAAGTGATAATATATGAGTCCAGGCCAGAAGAGTGTTTTTACATTGATACAGAACTGTTACTTGATAATACATCTATGGCTACATGAGTTCAGTTCAAGTAGGTAAGATGGAAAGAAGAAAGAGGGAGCTAGAGAATAGGGATAACCAGTCTGAGAATGAGACAGTGAAGTTTAAGATAACAGAGGTGAAGCAGCTCTGGATTGTTTAAGGAGTGACCTGGATGTGAAGAGCACTGAAAATATAGGACATGAAGGAAGAGTCTAGTGTATTGAGTGTGTTCTCATGGGAGTTTGTGGTAAACAAAAGGACAGATAGAAACACTGCAAAGGACTATGAATAAAGCAGGTGACACAAAATTCCTCCTATGATGGGAACTAGGGTACAGCGAATGCAGTAAATTATGGTGAGGATAAAAAGAAAATGATATTTCACCATAGCCCTGTCTAATAGAACTTTCTGCAATGATGGAAATGCTCTGTATTTGAATTAATCTTTATAATAGTCACTAGCCACATTTCATGATTGAACACTTAAAATATGACTAGCTTGCACAACCGAATATGAGAGTGAATTTTTAATTATATTTAATTTAATTTTAATTAAGTTTAATTTAAATAACCACATCAGTCCAATGTCTATCATATTGAATGATGCAGTTCTACAGATCTGGAAGAAGAAGGGAATGAATCCAGTAAGGGTGAGGTAGTGTATTGCCGACCCTACCACCAAACTGGACCATAAAATACAAATGAACCTCACACTGTCCTTCACTTGTGTTTCTGGGTACTTACTATCTACCCTACTCCTCCAGGGGGATAATTGTGTAGACACTAAAAGATAAGTCATATTTAGAATGCAGAGTCACTATGCTCTGGATAACTGTAAGCTCTTGTTAACTAGGTACTATTGATAAATATGTGTTATTGTAGTCTTTATACATGATATTGCCAGAATGTCTTTTAAGCTTCTATATCTACAGAAATAATTACCAAAGTTTGGTCCATGGAACCCTTGAGATTCTCAAGACCATTTCAGGGGGCTCAGGAGGTTAAAACTATTTTCGAAAGATACCATGACATCATTTGTTCCTCTTCATTCTGCTGAAATTTACACTAATTTTACCAAACTATACAAGTAATCACTCTAATTTTTTCACTTCCAAACACTTCTAATTTTAAAAACAGAGAATTTTATTTAGGAATGTCTTCAATGAAGTATTAAAATTATTAATTTTTTTAAAGATTATATTTATTTTTAGAGAGGGAAGGGAAGGAGAAAACGAGAGAGAGAGAAACATCAATGTGCGGTTGCTGGGAGTCATGACCTGCAACCCAGGCATGCACTCTGACTGGGAATCGAACCTGCGACACTTTGGTTCACAGCCTGCGCTCAATCCACTGGGCTACACCAGCCAGGGCTAAAATTATTAATTTTTAAGTCATGATTCTGGCTTGCTGGACTTTTAAATAGGTTACTTTGGAAAAAAGGGAAGTACACATAAAACCCTTATATTGGACTCTGAAATACAATGGCTGTCCCTAACATTTTGTAGTTATTTAAGTTGTGAGCTGAACTAGCCACATTTTTCAATAAATACCATTTTACTTGGAAGAATGACTGAACATTTTGATTTTTCAGAATTGTGTTTGGCAGACGTTCTTTGGAAAAAGAACAAAGTGTACTTATCACTTCAAAGAAAATAATTGATAGTGTGTATATGTTGGCAATGATAAAATTTAAAATTTGACAGAAAAATTGGAATTTGAAAAACTTATTTGCCAATGTGAATTTGACTTATTTTTCAATGCTTACAGACTTTTCTGATAATATTGGTGGTAATATTAGTGTTTTTTTAGTTGTATAATAAAAGTGTCAAAATTTGGAAGATCTGTGTAATTCTATGAGTGTATATTTTCCAAATGACTAATGCACAATGATTCTTGAGCAAAATGTCAAAGTGCAAGACAGTCCAGTGCATTTTAATGCAACAGTGTAAGAAGAGTTCACTGATATGGTTTCAGATTGCACATTATAACTAATTTTTACATGCTTACCACTTGTTAAGTTTGAGTGTAATATCAAGGAACAATAGACTCAATTATCTGAAAAGGTATTAAAATCATCTTCACTCGTTCATTTATATAGCTGTATGAGGAATGATATTCTTTACATTCTTTAATAAAAACAACAATTTACAGTCAGTATGGTTTTAAGTCAGATATAAAAGAGATTTGCAAAAATTGTAAAACAATGATACTATGATTTTAAAAAATATGACTATTTTTTAAAAAATGTTTTATGTTCATCCCTGGCTGGCGTAGCTCAGTGGATTGAGTGCAGGCTGGGAACCAAAGTGTCCCAGGTTCGATTCCCAGCCAGGGTACATTCCTGGGTTGCAGGCCAGGACCCCCAGCAACCGCACATTGATGTTTCTCTCTCTCTCTCCCCCCTTCCCTCTGTAAAAATAAATAAATAAAATCTTAAAAAAAAAAGATACTATCTTAAACATAAAAAAATGTTTTATGTTAATATTCAATGGGTTTTGTTATTTATAAATTAATTTAAAACATATAACTTTCTGTTTTAAATTATAATACATAAATATCAATAGATATAACCCATATAAGCCAAAGCTCCTTAGGGTCCTTACTTACCATTAAGAGGATAAAGGGGTCATGGGATCAAAAAGTTTGAGAACCACTGATCTAAAAAACCTCATTTTTAGCCCTGGCTGGTGAAGCTCAGTGGATTGAGCATGGGCTGCAAACCAAAGCATCGCAGGTTTGATTCCCAGTCAGGGCACATGCCAGGGTTGCAGGCCACGGCCCCCAGCAATTGCACATTGATGTTTCTCTCTCTCTCTCTCTTTCTCCCTCCCTTCCCTCTCTAAAAATAAGTAAGTAAGTAAGTAAATAAATAAATCTACAAAGTGATTTCCATATAGTTTTAAAAATAATTAAAATAAAAATAAAAAATCTCATATTTTTTAGCATCTGTCATGAACCTCAGTTTTAAAAAACATTTCCCTTAACTCTCAATCCACTCCCTGTTCTGTGTTTGTATAGCATTTCTGTAAATGTTCTTTTGAGTGTGTATATGCTATGTGTGAGACAAAGACTGAGGCAAGTAGACAGACATGTGCACAAGGTGGAATTAAGCAATAGCCCTTTGTATAAATGGGAGCAATGGTACACTTATGGACAAAGACAGAGGAGCCAGTGGATAGGGGAAATAAAGATTAAAAATGATAGTATAATGAAGCAAGAGCATTTGCTAAATTTTAAGAGTACTGGTTGTAAAGAAGAACCAAGGTAAAAAGAATTAATCTTAGAAAGAAGTAGCTGCATTTTTCTATCTTCATTGAGAGAGGTTAGTATTACTAAAAATTTAGTATGCGAGAAGTGAAAACTAGGAATAACGGGAGACATTGTGTTGAATGACCTCAACCTCTTTAATAAAAAGAGGAATACACTGTCATTTACTAAAAGAAAAAAAAGGAGGAGTTTCTGAATTTGCAGCCATCATGACCATAAGACAGGGCTAGGAAGCACATTAGATGTACTGAGACTTGCTGTGTCAGAGTGGGTGTGGCCATGATTAGTTAGACCAGCTATTCATCAGAACCCATGTGAACTTTCTTTTTCTCTTATGGAGTGGGCAGAGAAGCTACTTAGAGTCAAAGTAAAGTTGAGAACTAACAGAGGAAAAATGCCATTGAGAAAAAAGCTAGTGAGCAGCTTGGGAAGGCATGGGAGTCTATTATTAGGGAGTTCTAAAGAGAGTTTTGTTTGTTTGCTTTATTTGGCACATTTGATTATTTATTAAATATATAGCAAATTATATGAATAACTTACTCTGGCAAATAATTGGTGCTTATTATAATTTCTGATGTCTAGCTGTAATGTTTAATTGAGAATAATGAGCAAATTTACTAATTATGGCTGCAATTATATATTTTTTTCATGGGGATAAGGAGACCTCAGGGTAAAACATACTCTATGCCTTAACTATAGGAACATAGCATTTGAGGCTGGCATCTTACAGAACCTTTTTCATCAGCAATCATCCTTAAATGGCATTGATGAGGGTACAGCAGTTAATGTTAATAAATTATAGTAGTATTCCCTTATCTGCAGTTTTGTTTTCCATGGTTTCAGTTGCCAGAGGTCAGTCATGGTCCAAAAATATTAAATGGAAGATTCCAGAATAAACAATTCATAAGTTTAAATTTCACACTGTTCTGAGTAACCTCATCACATAGTCATTTAATCATTTCATGTCATCACAAGAAGTTTAACTTAAATAACCATATCAAAGAAAATACCAAGCAGATATTTTGTGAGATAGAAAGAGACCACATTCACATAACTTGTATTACAATATATTGTTTTAATTGTTCAATTTTATTATCCACTATTGTTAATATTTTACTGTGCCTAATTTATAAGTAAACTATACCACTAGTATGTATGTATAGGAAAAAGCATGGTATGTATAACATTCAGTATTATCTGTGGTTTCAGGCATCATCTAAGGTGTTAGAATGTATCATCCATGGACAAAGAGGGACTACTGTGTACATAGTCTTATTATATAAATTTTCTGGGCATCATAAATTGATTACCATATTTTTGCTTGTTTTGAAAATTAACCAATATTTTGTTGAATCTGTTATCTAGAAAAGAGTTAACCTAGGGGCTTGTGTATTTCCACCAAAAGACGTTTTGACTCCTCTTTCAATTAGTCAGTACATGCTCCAATGGGCATTTCTTGATTTCCCAAGGCCAGCTAGATGCGTTGTCACTGGGTTTCCATAACACTATGCCAGTTTCTGTCTTGGGATGTGTCATATGGTATTATAACCACTCATTCACTTGTCTGAATCTCTCAGGCAAAAAATAATCCTAAAGGAAAAGATATATATTTTATTTATTATGTCATCCTTAGAGGCAGGTACAGTACCTGGCAAATACTATATAGTAATTAATAAAATAAGTTAATAAAATATTTTACATCTATTTGAATATAAAAATATGAAAAAGTACTGACACAAGTCACACTAGTTTTAACCTGATCGTCCTTATCAAAACTAAAGAAAGGGACAGGGTGACACGCAGGGGCAAGTTTCAGCACTTAAAATTACAGCTGCAAACCTGTAGCTCTTTATTGTTTGGCTGCAGGAGGTTTTGAAGTAAGGATTACACAGCCAATGTGCCTGTGATCCTTTATTATTTAAGCATCTTGGGGCCATGGGTTACTAACACATAATTTCTGTGCATAAATATTTGAAATGTTTTGTGTCACTGTCATCCTAATTGGGAACAACATTCTACTAGCCAGAGAATTTATAAAACCATACTGGGCTATCATTCACCTCTCTAGATTTTTATTTAGATTAGAAAAATACTCACCTAGTTCTGTCTCAAAGTGTATTTTCTAAAAAAGTTCTCTTTTCTCATGTATTTCTCATATTATAAACACCTGACCTGGCTACCTCCTGGTTTATATCCCATTTGAAAGGACACATACTTAGGAAGACCTTTCCTGACCCTTCATTGTGGTTTCCTTTCTCTTGTTATGTGATTCTGTCATATCAAATAATTTATCTTTTATATGTGTTATATCCAAAACTTATTATACAGTATCTGCCTTTTCCACAAGACTATAATTTTCATAAAGGATAGGGGAAGCCATGTATCTCATTCATGGGTATGCGTTTACTTTTACACAGTACCTTGCACAAGTTTGGAGTTTTGGTGAATGAATGTCAAATGAGTAAGTGTGGGTTAACCTATGAGTTCAGTCCAAAAACCAGAAGCTATTCTAGGTCTTTCAAAGAGGGGAATAAAAATTCATGGAATTGTTTACATGGGTGATAGACAACCAGATGAATCAATCAGGCATGATGAAACAAACCAGAAATTAATGACAGCTGGAAGCATGAAGGCCATAGAAGAAGGGACAGAGGAAAAATATTTGTATTAGACCTAGAAGATGGGCTGCTGAAGGGGAGCTAGAAGTGTGGCCATCAGAGGTTGGATCCCGAGGGTGCGGCTGTTCTGCATGAACAGAAGGAACCCAGCCACTGCCAAAGCTGTCACTTCACGGTCAAAAAGAGAAAGAAATACTGTGGTTTCTCTCTTACTCTGGCCTTCTCATTTTCACTATTGCCCAACCTGTCCAGAAGCCAGTTGGCCAGAGAAGCTAGCTCCAGGCAAATGTTGTTCCTTGTGTTGTAGAACAGAGGGGGAATAAGGGGAAGGGCAAGAAAAAGATTAGTAGAGTAACAAATACCCAGTACAATTAACCCTGTAAACCTCCTGGAAGACTGATTTCTAGAGGATCCAGCCTGTGACCAGTAGGACACCAACAAATAATTGAAAAAATTATATATTCTGTCATTATTTCAAGAAAGTAAAGACCTGAATGATTCTATTTCAAATTGAAAGTGTTAGATAGGAAATTAAATCTGTTAAATCTATGTGCACTCATAAGATATTACTGACATGGTTTATGGGAAAACATATATTGAATAATCGGCAAAATTGATTAAATCTATATACAAGAGAATCATGGTAAGAGTAATCAGTTCTGACATGTAGAGTAAATGAAAACAAAAAGAACAGAATAGCAAAGTACTTTAATATTTTTTGTGGGAAACATAGCTTTTGGGATATAAAAATGTGAGATCAAAAAAACTTTTGTTTTTCTGGCATCAAATTTATGGTTCAATTAATAGATTTCAACCATCAGAGAAAATATTCCAGATGAGTATATTCCAATGGAAGCATAACCTTTTTGTATCTTTACTAAAGAGTTAAAAGGAAAAAAAGAAAAAGTCAATTACATAAATATGGTGGATTTTCAATAAGAATACTCTGTCTCCAGAACAAAGAAAATATGATTAGTATAAGGAGGATGCGGCCCAACTGTTGGTGAAAAACATATGTGTTTGTGTGTCTGTGTTATTGGTGGTGGAAGTTATCTAAAGAAAGAAGCAAAAATCAGAGATAACTATTTCTGTGTCCTGGTGGAATTTATGAAAACAGTAATGCCAAAAAGTGAATAATTTGAATGTATACTATCCAGGTAATCTAGTGGTGTACTTTAGAATGCCTGGGCACTCAGTACAAGCTCATTAAGTATATTATGGATTGCACATATGGAATATTGTTGGTGACAAATGTATTAGAGGTCATTAAGTAAAATGTCTTCATTAAACATAAAAAAGACCAGGAAGGGGAGAAGCCTATATGAGTTTGCAGATACATGGCTGATAGTTCATAGAGTTCCTACTTCTTCAAAAACTAGTAGTAGTTAAGGATACTGACTTTGCAGTCAGTAAGACTTGAGATTAATTTAGAGCTCTGCTATTTGTGTCACCATACACAAAGACATGCTCACACAAGTATATAGTGGTGACCAACACAAGCAATTTACCTGGCTTCATGACAGTGGAAATGAGGTCCTGTCACAATAGTGAGAAAAGCATTTCCAAGGGCCCACGCATGGGATGTTGAGGTGTTGTGGTAGGATTTATTGGGATAGAAATAGAAGGCTGCCCCCAGGGTCCCAGTGTCTCATATATGTCCATACTGCTGTGGGAAAATTCCAGCCTTGTCTTCATCAAGCCCAGGAAAAGGGCCAATGTCCACAAATTCTGTGCCATTGGTTTAGTCCATGTCAAAGCTGAGTCTAGTTCAGCCTCTGTCCCTGCCTGGCTAGTGTAGTCTGCTTCCAGCTGTGCTCTGGCTGGGGCTGTGTTGCTGTACCCAGGCTGGTAATCTGGAGCCTGCACTTGGAGTCTGCTTGGTTGCTGGGTTGCAAGGCTACCAGGGAGAGAGAACTTGCAAATGAACAGAGCAAGCAGATGCTATGGCAGGAGGGCTGAAAAGAGAGCTAGCTTTGTTAAACTTGGATTACGTTATCTTGGGTTTGGGAAGGACCAGGTTCCTTGTTGGGCCCTGCCCCTAACCAATCCATTTCCTAGACTTTCTGGGCTTTTGTGTCCTATATCCAAGCCTGTCCTTTTCCCAGGCTATTCACTTGCCCTTTGTGGTCACCATCGTAGATCCTGCTACCATGTCTTCTAGTAGAGGGGCCTTCCCCTGAGCCATCTTGGCTTCTACTGTGCATGCACCCAGCAGAGGAATTTCCCCTTTATTGTTTTATTCCTCTCCCTCATTGTCTATGTGAGTGGACTGGTACTACCCTGGGAGATTGGAAAGGCAGGCTTTACTCCCTATGCAGGGGAGGGAGGAGTGTTAATCGGCTTGGCAGGGCGTTGCTGTGATCCCTGGGGTGTCTGAAGCTGAACTTCCAGACTTAATCTGGCTTACTGTCCATTTCAGCTCCTTAGTTAATTAAGCTTCTTCATGTCTGATGTCCTTTGCTCCTTTCCTTTATTAATATCTAGCTACCTATTCTATCAGCTTCTCAGACCTGTGTTAAAGAACAAAAATTTAGCTAAGTAAATTAAAGTTTTAATTGGCTTTATTCAACAATTCATAAATTGAGCAGCATCCCATATAGTAAAACAAAAAGTTCTCTGAGGCATTGTACAAAATGGAAGGCTTTTATATGAGAAAGAAGGGGGGAGCAAGGAAGTTAAAAGAGTAGATAATTTCAGGCAAGGACATCTTTCCTCAGCAGAAGGCAGGGGTTTTATCAGGAAGATTATGTCATAGCATTGATCAGAAAATTCCAGGCAGATTGATTCAAAATTCTAGTCCTGGGAGAGACTGAAACTGCATTTATAAAAAATATGAATTCTTGGTGCAGCTTACCACAAGTAACTTCATTTTGGGTCTCTTGTTTTTGTTTGTTTGTTTGTTTTGATCAACTCTAGTGATCTCCTTAGCATATTTACTATGCATTTTATTAATGAAATTTGATAGTAATTCGTAAGAGTTCTTTGGTTAATTTCTTAAATATCTTTTAAAGTTTTGTATTAATTTTTGAATCTATTATTTTCTGATCAGTGAATATACCATATAATATCTGCTTCAGGGAAATTGCACTAAGAGCTTAACAAATTTTATAAATATTCCAGAAATATTCAAACAGAAAGTATTTTACTTGACTTCTCAATCTTTTTCCTTACACTTTTCTAATATGGTTCCATAGATATGATCTTTACTTCCTTCCCGCTGGTGTTGCTAAAAAGGTTTCTTTTAAAAAATTACTTTTTTAAGAAGAAGATAAAAATATGAACAGTAAAATGACAACAAACTCACAACTATTAACAACTAAACCTAAAACAAAAAACAAAAACAAAAAACAGACTAAGCAAACAACTAGAACAGGAACAGAGTCACAGAAATGGAGATCACATGGAGGGTTATCAGTGGGGAAGGAGAAGGGGGAGAATGGAAGGAAAGGTACAGGGAATAAGAAGCATAAGTGGAAGGTAGAAAATAGACAGGGGGAGGTTAAGAATAGTACAGGAAATACGGAAGCCGAAGAACTCACATGTACAACCCATGGACATGAACTAAAGTGGGGGAATGTGGTGCAGAGGGTATGTGCAGTGTGGAGGGGAGTGAAGAGGTGGGGAATGGGACAACTGTAATAGCATAATCAATGAAACACATTTTAAAAATACTTATTTTAGAAAATTATTTCTTCATGCATTCTCTTTAATATTTTTCATGTTGTTTTTTTTTACTTGTTTTACAGTATTTAATTATAGTCCCATGTTCTTTAGCTCTCTCTCTTTCTCTAATCCCCCCTACATTCCCCATACCATACTTATTTGAAGGAGATATGCTTTTTATTTCAGTATTTGCTGACAGTCATGGTAAATCAGTTGTCCTGCTCATTCCACTTTATTTTTGAGTATTGTTGAGCAGTTGAGGACATATATCAGGTATAACCATAAGGGAGGTTGTGATACATGGTTCCAGGCTCATTCTTGGCAACTAGTTGGCACTTACTTGGTCTGTTCTGCTTTAAGTGATGATCTTATTTTACCCTCTTCTGGTCCTCTCATACTTCACACTTAAAGATGTATTCTTTATTTGAAGACAAAGTTGCCAGGGTGCAGATCTATGTCTGGTCCTTTCCTTGTTTAGTTAATTTTGCTTTGAGGACTATTCTCCCTCCCGGGCTTCCATTTGCCCCCACTAGTATCTCTTCCTCACAGGGTTATCTTTCAGACACAGCCTCTGCATGGATGTGGACGGTGCATGGGGACATTAGCAGTATTCTCATTGTGTGAAAAAGAAGTGCCCAACAGTGAATAGGACTGCTTATGCCTCATATTTTTGTTAGTGGTCACATAATCTAATTTAACTTTTTTTTATCTTTATACAAATTTGAAAAGAAAATGTGGGGAGTCAGGTAGAATCAAACAATACTGGCAAGGAATTATTTCAAACCACAATCAACCAGTTACATTTTGAGATTTGTGAATGTAATGTTAACTTTAGCTACAGTTTCTCAAAGGACAGATGCATTCACACTCACAAAATGCCCTCAGACCATTCCTTAGGGGTGCAGGCAGCACACGCCACCCACTCCATGCCCCAGTGAGATATCTTCTCAAGTCCTCCAGTTTTTAGAACTTTTGTGGAGACTGGAGGTGTCCAACAGCATATCAGTCTACACAATAACATGCTAAAAATAGTTTTAATGATTAGAATACTCAGACACCACATAGTATAGAGTTATATATGTCATTATGCAATATTGAAATGAGAAATTCAAATGGAAAGAATAAGCCAGCACAGCCTGAAAGGAAACTTCTAGTAGAGTTTCTAGTGAGTTTCTAAACTAATTAACAGGTAAAGCAATTTTAAAATGTTCTTTTCAAGTTGATCAACAGTGCAACTGACTATTCTCATATGAAGCAAATAGGCACAAAGGTTAAAAATAATTCAACTATATTTTTAAAATATTTATTTCTACCTATGATTGTATTGCTCTCTTTTATTTACCTGATATTGCTTATGGAAGAAAAACATTGAAACTTCCTATACATAGTAATAGCTTTCAAATGCAGCTAATTGCTGAAAATAATAATTCAAACACAGTGTGCATGATGGGAAAGTTGTTTGCACAATTGAAATGTGAGAGCTGAAGAAAGAAAACCACAAAAAATATAAAATTTTGTGCACTTAAAAAATAAATTTGTTTTGCCCTGGCTGGTGTAGCTCAGTGGATTGAGAGCAGGCTGCGACCCAAAGCATCACAGGTTCGATTCCCAGTCAGGGACATGCCTGGGTTGCAGGCCATGGCCCCCAGCAACCGCACATTGATGTATGTGTGTCTCTCTCTCTCTTTCTCTCTCTCTCTCTCTCTCTCTCTCTCTCTCTCTCTCTCCTTCCCTTCCCTCTCTAAAAATAAATAAAATCTTTAAAAAAGAGATCATTTTTAAAAAATGAATTTGTTTGATACAATACACTTGCTAAAATTATACAGTTGTAGACTAATATCCAATTTATTAAGTAACTGGTTATTAATGTACTCATATTCCACGGTGGGCATGTGGATGGGAGGATGAGCCATCAGATAAACACTAGGTTGTAAAACACACATTATTTTCCCACAGTGACTGTCAACCTAGGACTAAGCCTGGGGACCCTAGGTCTCTGTTGTCCTGGAGTGGAGGATTTCCTTTCTACAAAGACTTTTTTTTTAACATATGGGGTTAGTCATCACTACATATACAGACACGTTTGACTCAGTTGTGTATATAAGGCTGTAAAGTATAAAGTAGGGCCGGGTAAAACATAACTTTCACATTGGGTAATTTGAAAAAGTTTAACAAAAGGACAGTAGACAAGAGTCTGCTTAGATTGTAGTGAAACCAGACAGTCATGCAGAACCCCTGAGAAGGCTGAGACCTGAAGAGCAAAGCAAGGAGAATGGCATAAACAGAACCAAGGAAGGTCTTTATCAAGGGCCATGACTTGGGGACCCAGCCAGCCCTTTGGTAAGTAGGGCAGACAAACAAATATTCTTCCTCTAGTCCCCATCACCTGAACCAATCTAGAAAGCAGAGAGCAAAGGAATAAATGGATGTTGTCCACACAGGTGAGTCTCCTGTGCACAGATCGCTGCAAAAAATAGCAAAGAGTGTGTCTGGTTTTATTAATCTAAACTCTTTCTCAGCTGACTCTCTCATCAGGCTCCATTCATCTACCCTCTTACCCTTCACCTTGTCCAGTACACATGTCACGACAACAGAATCATTTCAGTAGAAAGAGATATGGGAACACATTTTAATTTCAAACCTTTAATGGGGTTATTCTTACAAACCTGACTGAAAATATTTGAATGTATGTATTACGTAAAAAAAGATTTAATGTATGCATTATGTAAAAATCACAAGAATAATATTAAATTAATTTTATACTATGCAATTTATTATTAGATATAGTGAAATACTACATTACAACAGTTTTTAAAGCTTAACATTATATATATATTCAGGTAAATAAGAAACAGCTTATATACCTACTGGAATCAATATTGCATAAATTATTGATTTTTATGCTGCAACTCCTAAAACAATAAAAATCCTGGGTCAGGAGCAAATTGAATCCATAGGTAACATTATTGCAGAATTTGGTGCACAGTATGGGTTTCAGATCATTCAACCATCAGTTACTTAGCTATAAATTTCCTGGCATTCAGCTTGTCAAAGAGAAGCTGACAGTAGGGTGCCGCAGCATGATGGTGTGCCACTGGAGTCTAAGTCACACTTGTATGCTGCTCTACCCTCGGCTCAGAAATGTCAGGATTGTTATTGAATTGCTAATATGTCAAATGCATGGTGGAAAGTACATGGTTAAAAGCTTTCCCTATTATTTCCTTGATTGCATTAGTGTTTTCTGAGCTCTTTTATAGGTCCAGATGGGCACCACCTGAACAACTGCTTTTCTTTTAAAACATTGCCTTGCCCTTATGACTGGGTAAGTCTCATTATCACAGAAGACACTGTTCTATTACAGCACTATCCACCCAAAACTTTGAGGATTCAGTCTTCTGCTTTAAAATCTCTGAAATAGGCAGAGGTGATTTTTAAAATAGACTCTAAATTTTCCCGAATAAATCTTAGTTTGAATTTGAGAATGGGAGACTTTTCCTTAAGTAATTCAAACCAAATATAAACCTCCCAACATCCCTCTCCTATTCCTAAATACTCTGTAGCAAGTAAAGATAGGAGTTCAGATATCAGGCAGCTAAAAATAAGCAAGCAAACCCTACCCTTCACATTTCTGACCTGAAGCAGAAACTACAGTATTTTTTGGCACTCAAAGGCAGCAGAGAATTAGAGGTGCACAGTGTGAAAGGCAGAGAAGTTAAGAATCTTTGCATCATAGGAAAAAACTCAATGAGGAAGGATGAGGACACCTGGGTTCTGCTGCTGCTTTTGCCCCACAACAGTGTGTGATCTCCAGTCAGTCTCTTAGTCTTGGAAGCCTCATCTGTACATTGAGTCTAACCGTACTCACCTGCTCTAATTTTATTAGATTATCCTGAGAATCAAGGGAAATACTAATATGACATTGGGATGTGCTTGAATAATAGTAAAGTTCTATAAAAATAACAGAATTAAATTTGTTATATGGAAAAATACATCAGCCTAAAACTACTAATGAAAGACAAACACACCTGTACACACACATTCCTAATAATGCCTTTCTCTACAGAATGATCCATTCATACAGAATCAGTTCTTAGGAAAAGCAAAATATGGTTGATAGTAATGATTAGAAACTTTCAGAATGGATCTTACTAAATTGATTTCCATTAAATTCTTTAAGTTGAATGCTTATAGGTATTAGGTTAAAAGAAGAGAGAAGGGAAGGGAATAAAGAAGAGGGAAGAGGAAAGAAGGAAGAAGGAAAGTTGGAAGGAAGGAAGGAGGGAGGGAGGGAGGGAAGGAAGGAAGGAAGGAAGGAAGGAAGGAAGGAAGGAAGGAAGGAAGGAATAGTAGGAAGGAAATTCCATAGCCTAATACAGTAACTTTCAACTTTTTTCATGTCATCACACACATAATTAAAATTCTGCAGCATACCAAATATATTTTTTTGCCAATCTGACAAAAAATAGGTATAGTTTTGATTCATTCACACAAGTCAGGTATTGTTGTGTTGGCTGTTGTCATTTCTTTCGCTTGACACTCTAAGGGAAATGAGGTCAGGGCCTCTGACTAAAGAGTCAGAGATTCCATACTTTAAAAATTCTTGTGGCATACCAGTGTGAACCATAGCGCAATGGTTGAAAATCACTGGTCTGATACAGTAAGTTGGAAACGAAAACAGGTAAGATTTTTCATACTTTAATATCCTGATATTTAACCACATCATTATGTAAGAGGAAAGCATAGTATGCGGTGTTCCAAATTTTGTTTGAAATTGAAACTGCCATAACATACTTTGAAAAATGCTTTTGTAGAGGGATTCATTTAATCAAGCAATTCTGGAAAGCAGCCAAGGCCTGGAACCGTGGAGGTAGCAGCTTCCTTGATGCACAGAGAACATCAATCAAGGCAAGCACAAAAAGAATAACAGTGACTAAGATTTGTTCAATAATTCACAGATTACAAAACATTTCCATGTAATCATCTCTCCTTATTCTCAAGGTACTTTTTGCAAATTAGGTAGTATATCCACATTTGAGGTAAAGAAGAAAATGGTAGTAAAGTTTGTGTCTAAGATCACAGAGCTGGTGACACAATATGAGTTCCAAACAAACGTGTCTAATGTCGGATCCACTGAGTTTTCTGCCATAGCCTACAGCCAGAGAACAAGAGAGAGAGTGACAAACTTTGGTACTAGTTCTTTAAAAACTCAAATAAGGAATATAAACTTTTCCTTCTGTTAAATCCTAAAGACTTCATGGTGTAGTGATTTTTAGATACCTGAACAGCTGATATGACTGACATTTAATGAAATGAAGGACATAAATGTCTGGGCTTTGTGAGGAAGAGTTGAGCCATTTTCTAGGGTCCTGTTAAATTATTGGTTTAGCTAGTGCTATGCACACCAAAAATATAATCTAATAGGACTTTATACATATGCTAAAAAGTTTTATAAAAATTATGTGAAAATCTAAGTAATATAGGAGAAGTCCATTATAATGGCATGCTATTTTAAAATAAGAACATTGTCTTGAAATTTATTAACACCGAGCACTCTTTCCTGTCATTTTAGCATTTACAATATATACTGAGGTGAAAGTAATTTCTGTGAATTAGACAGTATTGAAAAGAAACCAAACACCTTGTAAGTTTATAAAGAGATATTTAAGAAATATTTAACAAAATTAAAACTAAATATTAAAATCACAGAGATACTAAGCCCTGGCTGGTGTAGCTCAGTGGATTGAGCACGGGTTGCGAACCAAAGTGTCACAGGTTCGATTCCCAGTCAGGGTATATGCCTGGGTTGCAGGCCATGACCCCCAGCAACCACACATTGATGTTTCTCTCTCTCTCTTCTTTCTCCCTCCCTTCCCTCTCTAAAATTAAATAAATAAAATCTTTAAAAAAAGTGTTAAAAATCACAGAGATACTAAGATTTTGATGAAATTTATTATTGAACAAATGTCTGTGTCTACATGACACAGGTACATGTCACCACTGTGTGACATAAAATTTTGAAATCTAATGATATCGATGTAGTGAAAAGTTGCACACTATTTTTTTGCTGTATCACCAAGTTAATAGTTGCGTTTCTATTTATTGTGGTACTGTCCTTGAGGCTTCCTATACAACTTTTCTAGAGCCTCTAGCATTAATGCTTCCCTTTTCTAATTTCTGCTGTCTTTCAGAGAAGACGATTGCCAAGGACTTTTAAAGAACTAGAGATTGACTGACTGTATGTCTCAAGATGTAAGGCCTTTTAAGGTAGGAGAAATAGATTTTATTATTTTTATACATTTTTTTCAAAAAGAGTTAGTTTCAGGCAGCTAATGTTCTTTTGGTATATTTGTACATTTGAGGTTCCATGTATGACCAAGTATCAGAAAATCTGATTCCGATTCCAGTTGTTTCTTAAGTCTGTGATTTCTGACTAATGATGTGATCTCTGAACTCAGAATCTGTATTTGTAAGATGAAAAGATTTGGTTTATGTGCTTTTAAGATCATTTTCAGTTTTAAAATGTTAGATTTTCTAAAATATTTTAATAATTAGTGCTTTAAATCAGAATGTAAGCACTTGCCTATTCTGTGATGTTGACTATTCTTATACATTAATTTTTAGAATAAAACCTGGTCTTTGAATAGTATGTCATTCACATACACACTTCAATTCTGAGAGGAAAGCAGTCTATGGCCATTTGATTTCATACTATAGTATAGATGTGTTCTGCTTATTTTTCCTTCAGGTGAGCAAAATGCATTATTAGTAAATTTTGCATGACTTTTAATATATTTCAAAACATTAGAATGAACACTTCCAAAAACATAGACTTGAAATCTTAAAATGAAAGTTGACTTCTTTCTTCCTGATGTATTGAATTAGCTGCCAAAAGACATAGTTGATCTGTTCTTCTCACTTCCCGAAAAACCTATGGATTATTTCCAGCACCGCCTCCCTGCTTGTACCTAGTGTAGCCTTTAAACTGGATATACTGCATACCCATAGCTGCCATCCTAACTGGGAAAGCTGCGTTTGCAAGCTCTCTCTATCTCTCTCCCTCTTGCTCTCATTCTCATTCTGTCTCTCTCTCCTTCTTTCTGTCCATTACAGAAGACTAACATTCAAGTTTACAACTTGTGAATTGCAAAATCCCAGAAGGCATTGTTCCCATATACATTCTATGCATTGGCCACCATCTTCATGTGATTGAAGAGCTCCTCTGAGGTAGATCATACCTTTCTCAGGGATCTCTGACTGCCATAACAACATACCATAGACTGGGTGGATAACACAATAGAAATTTATTTCCTCACAGTTCTGGAGGCTGAGAAGTTCAAGACCAAAGCATTACCAGATTTGGTTCCTAGTGAGAGTTCTCTTCTGGCTTCTTGTACATAGCTGCCTTCTTACTGTGTACTCACATGGCCTTTCCTTGGTGCTCACACACATGCACTCACACACAGAGGGAAGGAGGGGGGAGGCAGGAAGAAAGGTAGGGGAAGGAAGAAAGATAAGAGATTCCTCCCTAAGGCCACTAGATTGAAGGCACTACCTCAGAACCAAACCCGTACCCTAAAGCCCCTCTCAAAATATATAACACTGGGCATTAGAGCTAAACTATGGATTTGGAGGGGAAACATTCACTCAGTAACATCTGTCCCTATGCGACAATTGATGTCCCTTCTATGCAAAAAATTACCATTCACCCAACAGCGCCTTGAATCTTAACTTGTATAGCATCAACTCTAAAGTCTAAAATCTAAAGTTCAAATATATAAATTAGATATGGATGAGACTTGAGGTACAATTCATCCTGAAGCAAAATTATTCTATAGCTGGTGAAACCAGGAAAGTTCTGACAGGCATTGGACAGACTTTCCATTCCAAAAGGGAGAATAGAAGTAAGGGAATGGGTCCCCAGCAAGTCCCAAATCTAGCAGGTGAATACCATCAGATTTTAAATGAAAAAATAATCCCCTTTGTTTCAGTGCTCTTCCCTAAAGGCCAGCTGAGGCAGCAGTCCTCGCTCTGTGGCTCTGCTAAGCAGGAGTCATACCCCCAAATCTCTGGGCTGCCCAGGACCATGGTTTGCAGGGCAGTATCATCACCAAGTCTTTGGTCATATCTGTACTGCCTTAGCAGTTCTTCCCTTTTCTTGAAGAACAGTGCATATTTGCATCCTAACAGCTCACTAACCAACCCTGCAGGATCTAAGAGGTCTGACAGCCTTTCTTTATTTCCTTCCACCTCCATCCCCTGCAGTTCAAACTTGCCATGTTTTATACTACGTAATCCCATAACCTTGTTATTAATTAATAGTTCAGCCATATACTTGGTGTCCTTTTCTTAACACATTCTCTTAGTTCAGGGTCCAGGACAAATTATGCCCCCTTTTTATTACAAAATATTTTATTACAAAATCATAAGCATGTAATTGTATAACATAATGATATTACACTCAAGCACACCGTATGACATTTTAGGTGAAATGTTCAAAATAAAACTATAAATTATTACACCCATATTATTACCCCACCAGCCACACTCAAGTAGGCGTTACTTCTGCCTGTGTATTTTGCAAAATGATCAAGCTGATAGTTTTCCAAATCTTTAAATTCTGATTCCTTTTTGCTTAACATTTGCTTAACAATGCTCCCTTCAATTCATCTCTCTTTTCTTGTATTATAATATAAGCAGTCAGGAGTAACCAAACTTCTCTTCTTTGCTTACAAATCCCCCAGTTAAACATCCACTTTCATCACTCCCAAATTCTGCCTTCCACAAAATGTGAGCACACCAAAAGAAAATTCAGTGATTTTTTTTTGCCATTTTAGAACAAGGATCACCTCTCCTCTGATTTTCAATAACACATTCTTTATTTTAGTCCGAGACCTCACTAGAATGGCCCTTAATGTCCATATTTCTGCCAGCATTATATTCATGGGTGTATATGTACTCCCTACAAAGATGGAGGCTTTCTCACCAGCTCTCCTCTTTTCTTTGTGAGTCCTGAGCAGAATCATTCTAACATCCATTGTCCTAGCATGCACCTCAAAACACATCCAGCCTCTACCTATTAACCAATGCCAAAGCAGCTTCCACATTTTCAGGCATTTGTGATAGCAACATCCTTCTT